>NC_047018.1:50045631-50740631 GCF_902652985.1 Pecten maximus | reverse complement strand
ACACAAAATCACTGACAGGTATACTACGATGTGACCAACAACTACACCCCTGATATCTTCAATCGACAGAAATGGCCAGGCGTGCAGGATCGGTGTTTACTGTGTTAGTGATAATTTGGTTGAGCGAGTTGCCAGGGATACAGATGAGCGGTATGTTAACATGTTTTACTATATTTATTTGAAATAATCAGACTGGTCAATGTTTCACACATGATATATATTTCAAAGGATTCCGTTTGTATACCTGGTTAAGGGTTAAATTCGTGGAACTTTAACACGATTTCTTATTTTAATATAGTGCGGTAGACGTACCTTAATCACTATCAACAGCACTATTGATATTTTTATATACATAACAAATATTGATCTTTACACTCCGTGAATACTTATAAGGTAGTAAACAATTGTATTGTTTGCTTTACATGTATATCGGAAATGATATCTTTAAGGCATAGTATAATATACATGTATACATGGACTCAATGTTTTTGAAGAAGGATAACTTGTTAGAACATACCTATATAACTGTACGTGTTAAAAGATCCAAATTAAATTACACAGTCAACTATATCAGACATAATAAACAGATAGATAATCTTACATGAGTGGCAATGCCATATGGAATTTATTAAACGAGTTCAATAATTTAATATACCATTCCCGTTCAGGCGAGTTTCATATCAAATTACAGGATTTTAATAAATGTCATATGCCATAGCCACGAGTGTAAGTATAAATCACGTAACTACTAACTATAAGAATATATAATAAAACAAGAGACTCATGGGCCTTAACGGTCACCTGAGTTTTGAAGTACTTAAGTTAAAATTAAATTGACCCTTTTTGGCCCTACAAATCAGCCCAGGGGGTAAGTCACGGCCAACATGTGCAAACCATCGAGCTGTCATCCCATGCTGATAATGTTAACCAAGTTAGAATGAATTCCGATAGAAATCCAACGTATCACAGTCAAAATTGTGATTTTTCTATATAAACTATAGTAAAGTAGAAAAGACGATTTTTGATTCACAGGTTTGATATATTTAAAGCTCGATATCAAATGTAACACTCAATTAGTTCTGGAGCGGACATTTCAAGGCCCATCCCGACGTGTCAGTTATCATACCAAATCTACCAACTTGTGTATATAGATACATGTAAACATTATAACGTGTTTCTGAATTAGGTTTTTTTTTAATTCTGGAAAGTTTTATTTTGAGTTATTTTCCTAACAACATGTACTAGTAAAGTGATATATCATCATCATAAACATCTATTTCTTCATCTATGTGCGAGGAATAATGATTTAGGAAGACTCGTAGTCCGATTCCGTTATATAGATTAAGACTTGGGAAAATACAAAATGACAATTTATTTTCGAGGGATTATTTGCTAATGATAAAGGAAATGACGGACGGTGAATACAAACTACAAAGTAGTACATTCAATTTATCTGCAAGGAATTATCCGTTATTGATAAAGTCGATGACGGACAATGAATACAAAACAGTTGTATCGTACTAATAGGACTCGTCTAGGAACCAATAGTGTGGTAATCAAGAGATGAAATCTCAATATAAGCTAAAACAAATGTTAAAATATTAAAAGGACATACAAATCCAAGTTATACATCAATTAATAGTACTGAATCTGGGTTATTTTATATTGAGTTACATGTTCCATCATGTTTATTAATGTTGTAAATGTTTATTTGTTGTCAGTCATAGACGTCATATTTTTTTATATACATACACTGTAGTAAACCTGAAGGATCAGTTGTCTTTGAGTAGCACTCGGACAAATCCAAATTACCCATTATCTGGGACCACAGACGGGAACTACGGTCCTTCTGCTTGGGGCATATGCATGGGCTCCTATCCTGACAACCCCGTATATTGGAAAGGGACGTTTACTGCTTTGGCAAGAATACAGAGAATAGATATTGAATTTATAAGTCCTGGTGAGTTGTCCTTCTGTACACCCAATAAACTTTTCACTTCCGATTGTTCTATACATAGAGTCCGTTATAACTTCATGAAAAGAGACATTTACTCAAATTATTATATCTTATTTTGTTATACTTGAAATTTAAAATTTATTCAGATTTAATTGCATTTATATTTCCTGTAAAATGCAAAGGTTTACCTTAATGATAGCTGAAGATGCATTCGAAGTACCCTGTATATGCCTTTTTATTTTGTTATGATTTAAATTTAGAATTTACGCATTTTAACTTCAGTATCATATATATTGGGTAATGGCAAATTTTAATGATCATTGTACAGTACATGGTGCTCAGGTGTAAAATTGTTTATTTGAAAATGTCTGATTAAAAAAAAAATCTTAATAATAATTGCAGCAAAGTCAAAATCGATTTTTTTAATTTCACAGGTCGCTTTATTATTTGAGATGATGTAGGCTATTTTACATTTATACTAACTGATATCCCTTTCTCATATTCATCCCCTCCAGGCTTATGATATAAACATATCTTGTGCAGAAACTATGGGAACATATTAGAAATCTCTATTGTTTTCGCATTTTTTCATTATTATTATTACTATTGATTTGTTTTGTCTCTATCGACGGGAGATAAACTGGCGAGTTTCACCTCTAAATTGTCCGAATGGTTGCTTACCGTCTCGAAAACTTCGTGTAACATCTTTTCCGTATACACGACTAAGCGGACAGCACTTTTGAATCAGTTTTAAGTGATAATATAATTACCAATCTAATTAAACTCTAGAAGGTCATACTAACTACGTTACATAAACATCTAACAACATTCCATAAGGGGTCACGTTCTGATGACCTTTGAGATGTGTGTATTTCACTTTCGGGGCGAATTGCCAATTTGTCGATGTCATCGAAGCAAACCATTTCGTCACAGCATGCATCTGGTGCAAACCATTTCGTTATAGCTATATTCAATGTGGTACGAGATGACTTGAAACAAATTGACAGATTATGCAAGCTATGCACTCTAGTTATGCTAAGTCGGACATATAAAATTCACTTCCAACATTCTGGAAGTAGTCATTGATTGGCTAATCCAAAAGTTCATCAGAACGTGACCCCTTATGGGATGTTGTTAGATGTTCATGTAACTTATTGAGAATGACTATCTACATTTTTATTAGATTGATTTAAGACGGAACTGCGAACGAGCACGGGTCTGTAATATGCAGTATCTATACCTCGTTTACACATTCATTAAACGTTCATATTTTAGCACATGGTAGAGAACTTTGAGCGGATCATTACTCTAATATCTTGGTGATCGTAACCAAAAGGGTCGAGGTCACAAATCAAAAAGGAAAAATGTTTCGGACGACTTTTCCTTCGTTTCCATGCACACCTAGGGCTTCATGTAACTCATGGTCGAGGGTAATACTTCCCTATCACCTGGGGCCGCGGTGGCCGAGTGGCTAAGGTGTCCTGACACTTTATCACTAGTCCTCCACCTCTGGGTTGCGAGTTCGAAACCTACGTGGGGCAGTTGCCAGGTACTGACTGTAGGCCGGTGGTTTTTCTCCGGGTACTCCGACTTTCCTCCACCTCCAAAACCTGGCATGTCCTTAAATGACCCTGGCTGTTCATAGGACGTTAAACAAAAACCAACAAACAAATCCCTATCACCTGTTATCAGAAAATGAGTTAAGGTCAAGACCGCATTATGGGGTAAAAAGTAGGTAACATGAATCTAAAATCGATTAATTTTTGAAAAATTTAAATTAAAGAGAAAGTTACAAGAAGACGGAATTTTTTTAATTTAAAAGAGATATACCACTTTCAATTGTTTTTCCCCGCAAAAATTGCACCCGAAATGGTTCTGCTCCTTTATAAACATTAGACCTGATATTTGCAACATTCATATCTTGCATAATTGGCTTCTTGATTTTCTGGTGATCCTGTCCTTCATGTAAAATCAAATAGGTCAAATGATCAAAGAATGTAAATAATCAAAATAATTTAAAACGGTTAATTTGTACGACTAGATAATGTTCTTATGATGGTATTTGCAATATTTCAAGGTCAACTTAAAACATTATGCAGATATGGCACTTTTAGATATCTTTCCCCCTTCAAAAGTCAAAATCATCCAAAATTACAATTTAAATGTTCCGCTTCTTTAACTCAGATATTTGGTAAGTAGCACTTTTGTAGTTATGCAGGTCGCTGTCCTTGACCTGAGCAGATAAAACAACCCCATTTTGCAGGTCGTATTAAAAAAAATTGCTCTCTTTAAAAAGATTTTTTACTATACTTTTGTTTCTGAATTCAAAATTAAGTTTAAATAATTTTCCTCGTGCATTATAACGCATGCCTATATTTCTAAACAACACAAAACCATATTTACCAGCTTCACGTTATGATTTACAGCGAAAATGTTTAATTCATCCTCAACAGTTAATGTGATTTCATTACCGTAAGTAGTTATTGTTAGTCACTGGACCAATGCTTGATCAGTAAGTAACAGGAAGCTTATGATAGCATATGTATAACTAAACTTCCTATCATGCATTCCAAAGTAACCGTTCATTTCATGAAATATCTGTATTTCTATGATTATTGCCGTATATAATTGTTCTAATCACTTTTGGACAACAATATGCCAACTGTTCTAACCATATTTGGCAGTGTATTTACATCTAGACATGCCAATACCCACCCACGGTGGTTACTCCAAAATTGGTTAAGTACCTGTCATCCAATGATACAAATTGTATTTTCATTTTAATTTCAGATCGTGCTAACGGATACCAATTTTGGATATCAAATAGAACAGATATACCGTCTGGTATCAAATGTTATGAGGATGCTGATGTGGGCCATCCAAATATCACTCAAAACATCACTTCTTGTAACATAACTGGTAAAACATTGATGATATACATCACACGGACGTCTGGCAAAGCGTATATGGACGTGTGCGAAGTGGATGTATATGGTAATTTATAATTAAACTTGGTTATAACCCTCCGTATCTAAAATAACGTTTCCGTTGAAATTTTTAAAAATGTTGTCACATCTTTTAAGTCACCCGTACCGTACGACAAAAAAACTTTAAAAATATTTCTCTTCGATGCTTCAAGAACACCTCTTATATTCAAAAGGGGCGCATGGGTAATTTTTAGATGATATATGCTAGATACAATAATTGATAAAGGTAAACAAAGCTATTCAAATACAAAAATTGATATAGCTTGATATAAATAGGAATAACTTTTCGTGTTGATTTTATAAAACTGATGAACGTATAGTGTCAACATTGTATTCGGCAGGCTGCTTTTCAAATAAGTATGGAGATCAGTGTGAAAACCATTGTAACTGTAAACACGGCTGTGATCCTGACAACGGAGTGTGTGATTCGCCATATTGTCACGCCGGCTGGAGTGGATCAACATTTTGTGACCAGCGTAAGTAGCATTAGGTTACACGTTTGTGTTAACATTGCGATACCGTTCTCGATTCACTTTAATCGAGTTGACCTACAGATGTATAATTATAAGAGAACGTAAAAACTGTGATTTGAGAGTTACTATTCATTATAAGAATGACCCGGTAATGGAGAGTGTTGGTTCTGTTCTAGTTTTATTGTTGATTTTATAGTGCGATTGTTTCATGAAGCACTTCGCCGAAGATAACCAGAAGAGCATTAAGCAGGTTAAGCAACTTCTTTTGTTTGGTGTCAATGAAGACATTTGGATTTAAAAAAGTTGTTTATAGAGAAGGAAAAGATAACATCCCATATTTAGTGGTCTTTTAATGTCAGTTTTAGACGATTTGCTTAAAGAATATCTATTTGACATTATCTAGCATTCACACTTATAAAAATTTAACCTCTTTTTGAGTTTGTGCATCGGAATGTAAATACCTTAACACATGTTTTGAGCTTTAACCGTCATTTTTATATAAGCATGTTCCATTTCAACAGTTGCATACTTGAACAATTGTTCACGTGTGGAAATATGAAATTATCATGATTTTTGCTTGTGCAGCAGTTTATTTTGGCTATATTCTGTTTAAGCTTGTTCACAAGTTACATTTGGAGAGAACTGTCTACAACGATGTCATTGTAAGACGCCGGGGTGTAACAGGCAGAACGGGGTCTGTCTCATACCAGGCTGTCAGGCTGGTTTCTCTGGTGCAAGTTGCAGCCAGGGTAAGTAACGATCTAGGATTCTGAATGATGCTCAATACGTGGCTAACGTTCAGTAATAATTTACAAATATTAAATAAGATTACTAGTTTAATTAAAAGATTTTATTTATGTTACGTAATAGGATTAGCAAACTAGTCTACCAGGACAATTTGATACTGAACTCTAATTTAACATCGGTAGTTAGGTGAGATCTGTCACTAAAATATCTTTAAATTCACCCGTGTTGTATTTAACATTATAAATGATTTTTTAACAGTTAGGTCTTAGATTTTAACAGAGCATTCGTGTTTATTTTATATATTTTATTAAAGCTCGCCGTCAAGTCAGAAATTTATCAAACTGATTGAACCGTTATTTTTCGCATCAATGGAGCATAGCCACAACGTGCGGATGTATACATAAAGCGATGATATGATAGATACGATAATTGATACAGGCGGATTAAACTATTCAAACGCAAATGCTGATATTGCTATAGGTATCAATTAATCTATTATTGAAGAAAATTGTAATTTGATATTTACAAAATGAACAAATTATAGCGCAAAATATATCTATTTTTTTCTAGAATGCGCTGTTCCGTATTTTGGAAACAATTGTGCCTCACAGTGTAGATGTAGAACGCATGGCTGTAATCATATTGATGGGACATGTACAGTACCCGGATGTCAGACTGGGTGGATGGGGACCTCATGCTCAACACGTAAGTACACATTACTTAGACGAATTACTTGTATTATCGATATTGGATATCTGACAGGCGCAGCCAATAATAAACACTTCTGGGCGTATTACCATAGACATCCAAGAAAAATATCACAGAGGGGAATGGCGATGACAAACACTTACCAGATTCCTTAATAGATCTTAGTAACTTCATTAAGCGTATTCATTTAACGTGCCATCCTCGATATTCTAAACAAAAACGTTCTTCCTGCTAGGTTCAGGAAACGCATATTATACAACGCGATGAGTTGTCGTTTCTTAAGCAACGTATGGTCATTTTTTTTATGAAAACCAAAGATCACTCTACACTCTTCCTCAGGTGAACTGTCCCACTTAAGCGACAATCGAACAATGTAATGGCTATGATTGTTTACTATTAATTAAATTACTTTGTAGGATTTTTTTTATTTTGCCATGACATATCTCAGGGGCGAAGAGAGCGCATGTGAAAAAAACACGACTAATCTTTAATGAGATTACTCTGACATTTCTTCCAAGGGGACATTCTGTATTCTATGTATGTAAACAATTTGGACTCTTGTCTTGTATAACCTTTGCCATGGATATCATACTGATATGAATAGAAAGCTGAACTGAAAACTGACTGAATGAACGTAGTTCGCTTTTTGTTTCATACAAACATGAAGTAGAAATTTATTAACATCAAAACTTATCATCAATGTTTTAACAGATGTACAGCGGGGTGACCAGTGTTGATATATAACGTGTATAGTATATAATGCTTCGTGTAAGTGGAGTTAAGGGTGCTGCCAGAGAGCCATACGCAATAGGTGGTTTGTTTACATCATGGCATCTTAAAAAGTCGGACGTAAACTTGATAAGCTGATGACAGTTTGATCTGGTGATGTAATTCAGTCAGCAGTTCATTGTGTTAATAAATAAACATTAATTATATCATACCAAACCTAGTATTCCCTTATTGTTTTAATTTCAAGACAAGAAGAGGTATTCAAACATTTGCGTTGCTGCAGCATGCTTCTGTTTCGCTTTTTACCGCACGTGTCGTTTAATCCATTTTTGTGACGAGTTGAGTGTTTAATATATGTAATGCATTTGTTTCATAAGAATGCCAACCAGGATATTTTGGAGTTAATTGTTCGAAACAATGTCATTGCAAAGACGCTGGATGTAGTCATGTGACAGGAAACTGCTCGTCATCAGGATGTCTGCCCGGATGGAGAGGAAATACGTGTAGCGAAAGTAAGTATCAGACTGGAGGGCTGTATTATACCTATTGAACACCAATCCAATATCCCACTGTACAGAGGATACGTGTATTGGATACGTGTAGAGAACGTGAGTAACAGGCTGGGGAGGGGATGATTGTAGTGAACGTGAGTAAAATTAAAGAGAATATAGCTTAATGAAATGTCAGGTAAGATTGAAGGCTAAGAAATTCAAAGAAAAAAATATGATCTATTTCAATCTGATGAAATTGTTGACTCTATTATGTCTACGCCATTTTCCGATTGCACTGACCGCCGTTTTGAAAGCGAATATTATGCTAAATATGTCAAATATTTGTGAGAATTTTCCATTTTTTATATACTTGTACCATACCAGATTTTCCAGATGTTCTTTTGAATTTGGTGAAATTTTGATTTCTTCGAAGAAAACCAAGCAACCAGAATTAATTAACTCATAGCCATTCTTTCCTAAATCCCAAAAACTCCAATGGCTTTGTATCATGAATAAATCTTTTGATCTCTTTTCAATCTTACACTGGATTTTTCTCCTAGTCAACATTTTCTTGTTTAGGATCAGCATAAGATCTCGGTAGGGGAGCAAATTTGGAAAAAAAACAAAATAGGAGATTCTGAGATGTATAGAAACATGATTATTGGAATATAGGAATAGAATGTTCACAAGACTGGTGTAGATTTAAAGGGAGGTTACATCGGTCAAATAAGTTAAAATCTTCGGCTGACTTCTCCACGCTTAGTAACAGGCCCATAACTACGATAATTGGTTAGCAGCTTACTGCGATTAAATGCTTTTGAGTACTTTGAATTGAGTCAAAGATCAACTATCGGAATTCGACAGAGGTGAAGTTCAATAGTCATATTTTAGGTAAAAACAATTAAATTTTGTGTTCTACAAAGGCTTCAGTTTTGATATTTGGTATCTTCAAAACGATTTTTGAACCATGGTATTAGGCATGTGGCATGCTTTGTTGAAATGTTAACGAATTGGAAAGATACATGTAATGGTAATATTTTATATTTTATATGTTATGATGATACTATACTTCTAACGATAATGAAATAGTAAGAATATACCATTCTATCACAAAAGATCAGCGATTGAATACGTTCTTTCCGTTCGTATTTCGAAACTCAATGTGTTTTGGTTGCATTGGAGTACGTCTTTAATGCACGGAAGGGCTGTCGATATAGTGCTAGATGTTGAAATATAACTCAAGAAAATATTCCATTCTCGGTAATGCTTTTTCAACCGTTAACTTTTCGAATGATTGATAGCGACCTCTGGAGGGCGCCTCTGGAGGGCGGTTTATATACCTATATGTTCCTTTTTTGTATGAATTTTCCACAGGGCTCGGCTCACTAGAATAAGTAATATCGACTTTGCCAAGTTATTTTAGTTTTAGCTCGTAGTTAACAAGCCATTTCTTTTATGTTTAACCAGTGCCTTATTTATCGCAAACAACCAAACGAAAACAAACAAACAAACAAACAAACAAACAAAACTAAAGCCCTTTTATCTTAATGTTTCTTTACTTTTAGGTTGTGGTACTGGGAGTTTTGGTGAAACATGTTCCTTGGCTTGTCCTGTGACGTGTAAAGACTTCGTGTGTCATCACGAAACTGGCCACTGCTTGGGTAAACGGCAATATAACACTCGAATAATGAAATCAGAATTCAAGTATTCACCGAATGACATGCATACATGTTCTCTATCAAACTACTAACGATATATCTGGCACTGTATTACATACCAGACCTACAGCGTTTGACATTTAACAGGATTTATTAATAGTGCTATTTTTCTATATAGAGTGCTATCCTGGAAAGTACGGGGTGGTGTGTGGAGCTGATTGTCCGGACACGTGTACGGACAACATCTGTAGTAAGGACGATGGACAATGTTTAACCACTGGTGGGTACATGAGTAGATGTCCATCGTGAATATTTTATCCAATATGATCATGCGTTTAGCATTATATGTAACAAAAGTTGGGCAATTAAATAAGAATCTGTACATGACAAGCAAGTATGTATGAAAAAGACAACTTTGTATAAAGCAAACATTAATACCCCGCGGGTATTCCCCCCCCCCCCCCCCCCCCTTTTTTTTTTCTTCTCAAAAGCGATTATAATCATACATATTTATTGAAAATATTTGTATATTTTTCGATTGTATATTTTAACGCTTTCAAAACTGTGTAATTTGGCTATTTTATAATATTAGATATTTCTATGGTTTTTCCATAACATGTACGTGTTAACTGCAATGAAAATATCCACTATGGTAAAAAGCTTACCAATCCAGTTGTCACATGTTTCACTAGTCAAACTAGCATGCTATCAACCATTATCGATATCTCGCTATATCAAAACAGAACATCGTGGAACTAAATATACAACTTGTTTTAGGAAACCTTTGTACACATCATATGTCTTGTTGTTATTTGAATGCAATAACCTCTTTAAAATGGTTTGTATTACAGGCGATTCTAACCTGACTATAATAGCTGCCCTGTCTGCTGTTTGTGGGCTTCTTTTAGCTGCACTGATCGCCTTAGCAGTAGTAATATGCTTTCGGCGGTAAGTGTTTGGTTAAGTTTACGGCAGTAACATTGTCCTTGTATGGGAAATAGAAAATATATAACAGAAACATATCGTTATGCATTTTTAAATAGCAAGTAATTTTGATATTCAGTACGCTATAATGAGTGAAACCTTATTGGCGTAAAAACAAAATAACCGTTATCTCGAAACATACAATATTGAATATTTTGCTAACTTGATAAGTATTTATGATACACAAGCTTACCAATAATAAAAGATAGGTACAATTTAAAGCAGTATAGATGGGAAACGCTTTACATCAAACGGCGGTTTTGCTTATGGCTGTTCATGGGTCAAAACACTTTATACATAGATATTCTTTCTATTTGTAGAAGAAGACCAAACAGAAAGAAGTCGTCAGATAAGGAAACAGGTGAGAAGGGAAAAGTGATAATAGGTATTTACGAAGCACGAGGACAAATATCAAGCAACTGGTTGCTTATTTCTCTGTTTTCGATATTTGTATTTAGTACCCGCTTAGTCGAATCGTTTAACATACCATGAACTACTGACTTAAATTGATCATATGAAAGACATGTTATGATATAAACTGTTAAAGGGTTATACCGCATAATCCTCGCATTAGTTCAAACAAGACTTTTCTTGTATCTCCCTGAAACCCATTAGGTTTCATTAACTTATACCGGAGTTAGTGATGCTACAAAGAGAGACATATCTTGTGCGGACTGCTCCTCAAAGCAAAATCTTTTTCGTCTACAAAATTGGTATATAAGGTTTTTGAGGATTGCATATTTTCCAATAGGAAATATGTCATTTGGTTACAATGCTTACACAAGGAACACCAAGATAAAGACATATATTGTCTGGGTTTCTCCTCCAAACATGTTGAATTAATTTCAATAAATGTTCGCAGGAATGTTAGAGATCGAGTATAGATGTTGTTGCTTTGTTTTCGTTCTTTTAAGTATTGTTTCCAAGGTAACCAAGACACTATGCATAAGTTTTAGTTCTGCCTACTGGATAATAGGTCGTCAGTCCTAAGATAGATTTCATTTAAACTTAACCCATTATTCAAGACATCTGGTGTTCAAGAACCGTTTGTTTGGAAAGCAGTTGAGGCTTCGAATTGGTCAAAATTTAGATATTGTCTCTATAGATTGTGTCCAATGAGGAGTAGCGGAGGGTATAATAATAAGCCATTGTTATAAAAAAAGTTGTAACATGGCTTTTC
Organism: Pecten maximus; assembly: GCF_902652985.1. Lineage (NCBI taxonomy): Eukaryota > Metazoa > Mollusca > Bivalvia > Pectinida > Pectinidae > Pecten > Pecten maximus. The sequence goes on along the minus strand of NC_047018.1, from coordinate 50,728,717 downwards.
ATTCGGTAAAAGTTTGATATGTGTGGCTGAATGTTTAATATCCATTTGTACATTCAATATTTCTTCCAACCATTGTTTGGTTTTCAGAACAATCCGTCCCAGACACCGGTTATACATCTATTACCCCTCGTCCAGAGGAAACTCCCAACGTCTATGAAATGGTGGTTACCTAAAACACAAGCCAGTGTCAGCTACTCAGTTGGTAATAACAGAAAAATACAATCTTTACAATTCCATTTGAAAAAAGGTATACATGGTGGAACTTAAATCATTTCCTCAATCTCCAGCAGTGATCACATTTAAATTAGCATCAAAGTCCTTGATAATTGAAAACATCACTGCAGTGTCGTGAACACGAGCATCCATCACATCTCAAGACTGCGCGACACATCCTAACTGGACCATTACTGTTGATAGGACATTGGTTTGGTTTATTTTTTTTAACGTCCTATTAACAGCCAAGGTCATTTAAGGACGGCCTCCCGTGCGTGCGACATGTATGCGTGTGGTGAGTGCGTATGTGTGTTTTGGGAGGCTGCGGTATGTTCGTGTTAAGTCTCCTTGTGATAGGCCGGAACTTTTGCCGATTTATAGTGCTACCTCACTGAAGCATACTGCCGAAGACACCCAGCAGCACACCCGACCCGGTCACATTATACTGACAACGGGCGAACCAGTCGTCCCACTCCAAATATGCTGAGCGCTAAGCAGGAGTAGCAACTACCATTTTAAAGACTCTGGTATGTCTCGGCTAGGGGACAGAACCCAAAGCCTTCCTCACAGGGGCGAACGCTCAACTAAAGGCCAAAAGTGAGGCATTGTCAAGGGAGACATTAGGAAGAAAAAAGTTGTTAAGAAAGAAGAGAAAAAATAAGATCCCAAATTTAGTCGCCTCTTACGATCATGCAATGGGGGCAGCAGGTACAATTCTTACGCCCTACCTGCAGGGCAGTGATAGGACATTAACAAGAACAAACAACTTGATATATCCATCAGTATATAGAAATGCATTTATGTCGAATTTCGTATATTAAAGTGCATTTGTAGATAACTATGTTAGATCTACTCATATGCTTAAGGCCTATACAGTAACTAAAGTATTGCTTAACCCATAAACTTGTGCCTTTCATGAAATAATGTACATTTAGGTGGAAAACATGTTTTCAGAATAATCCGACAGTTTTGAACTAGTATCACCACGGCTGGAACAACATGCAGATTTTATTGTTAAATGATTCTAGAATTTAACGATGCTTTGAAACTTTATCTGACGGGTTGTTTAGCTCAGCTTCCCAGAAAGTACCCTTTTTAAGATAAAAAAACATTTTTTTTATAATATGTTTAAGGTTTTTTTCACTGTTCACTAAAAATTTTAGGTAGAAATGACATAATATGGTGAATTCAGATATTTTGAAAACATTAAAACTTCTCTATTGAATGCATAAAGTGATAGTATGCAATCATCAAGCAATTTTATCTGGAATCCCTGTAAAACAAAAAAAATACAGGCCCTACATCGCCCACCAAGATTTCAGACAGTCTCATTTACAATATCAACTAGGCATATTTTCCTATGTTGGGATCAGGCACTTATTACAATGTATAACAGTCGATATTTTCCTTTAGCATTTAGTTTCCTTGTTTCCAAAGATGATTTAAAGCAAATTCGGTTGAAAATCATTAAAATGTCTTTTCATCTCTTCCAATGAGCCCATCCCTCCTCCTCTTGCGCGGTTTCGACTTTGAAGTTATTGAATATCCATTAATGTCGTCGCAAGATGCTGCATACCAAATATTATGAAACTGTATTTGATAGGCAAGGGAAAAGGCATCGGAATGTTTTTTTGTTACCATTGTCCCTTGCTCCTACACCCTCCACTGGTATTCCAAATGGACTCTCCTTCATTCAAAGATGAAACATATTAGTTAAATAAAATATCTTAATCCATATTTAATAAGATATTAAAGGATTTGCTTTATTCAATCAACATGTGATAATACCTACCATTTGAACAAAATTGTTTCCCTTTCCTCATGAAAATTCAAGACGAAATGTAGGCAACTCCCCAAGAAGATGGATTTTGATACTATTTCCCCTTTAAATCAATACTTACGTGTATAAGTAACCGTAAATATACCTGGTAAAGACGCGAGTCAAAATATATATTCTTCCACCTTCCAGACCTCTGGAAGGGGTTTCAAATTTAAACCACATCATGTTTTCTTCCATCGATAACGCCGTGTCAGCGTGTTGCACCTTTCGTATTGACATTGTCTAAACACACTTTTTTTTCTTAATTTGTATACATATGTCCGTATCTGAAATTTTGTTGAACTGGTTTAGGTAATTAGAACATTTTAATTTAGTATAATGAAGTACACTTTTTAAACTTGATTACTAAATAACATCATGACTTTCCTTGTTGAATAAACATAACAAAAAATTGTTAACTCAAGGAAACATGTGTTTATTTACCTTGTCTCGCGCTATTTATTCTAAGTAAAATAACAATACAACAACATACTAAAAATGTGTCATTTTATTTGATAAAACTATATAAATATATGCATAGATTATCGCTTATTTATTTGATGCAAAGATTATTGGTACAGCTCGTACATGACCTGTCCTTTGCAAAGTGTTTTCACCACACACATACCAGCAGAAAACAGGATCTTCAAACTTAGGTAAAGAGATTTTCAAGTTCAGGATGATATCGGATATCATGCCTGATACACGTGACTGACAACACAACATCAAACATGATATAACACGACTTCTACAGTTTGAAGTATCCGATAATTTCAGTCTCTACAGAAACATTTTAGCCAAGAAACCTTTGTTATTTACATCAATATATAGCCTAACTGCATATATATGCTTAAATAGCTGTAGAAACTACATTGATTGTATCACATTAAATTTGTGTTAACGTATAATGCTTTAATGTTTTAATAAAACCTTACTTTACCTATGCATGTATATATATTGGCATTGTACCGACACATTGCTATGTCGAATTGATGGGATAGTTAAAAACTCTATATTTATATATATATACCATTATATAATTCTATATCCGTATTCGATTACTGGTCTCTCTGGAGTATACATTACATTGTACTATGAACGTTTTTATGGGTGTCAGAATATCAAGTCTGAATCAAGCACACATGTCAGGAAGTCTAAAGGAAAGGTAGATAATGAACATTTTTGTCAGAAACTACCGATACTGGAACCAATGCAATACCGAAACAATAACTAATATATCTCTGAAATGGAACTCGACCTATAGATATACTATTTTATATTATAAATTAAGTTATACAAAGGTGAAAACTCTATATCGACCAATCTTTGTACATACGAATATCATGATTTGCTGTAATAATGTTTATTCATCTAAATTTCAGCGCATATGTTTATAACCGATTTCCACACATATGTTTATAACCGGTGACGATTATTATAGCCCGAGTCTGCTTTATGATTCAATTTGGTTTTTGTAGATGAACCAGGCAATACAATGAAATAAAATTCTATTATAATACTTAAAACCTTTTTTTCTGTGTTATTTTTGGATAGCATTCGTCATATAATGCATACAGGTCATAAACTCTCCGACATAATTATTTGCATAACTAACAGAGTTATTACATACAGAGCATACACTCTTTTACCTTTTGAAATAAATAAAGCTATAGTTGGTTCCATTTGATATAATCAAAATTGTAAATAGTAGTTTATATGAAAGCAACAGGCGACATCTGTTTTACATAAGCTTTCAATAAATACATATATATTCTATACTCAATAAGGTTAACATCCCTCTGCATCAAAGGATCAGTATCGGATATATTTATTGATCCTAACGGAAAATGGTCTTTTTCGGACTTCAGCATAAAAAACAATATAAGAAAAATAACAACAAAACATTAAGTAAGATAAGCATAATAAACTCCTTCGCAAATTATAGACATGAGTTCTGTCTACCAAAACTTCGTAACTCAAGAATTTTCGTAACTGTTGCGTAAGTCAGATTTACCAAATTCTAAGCGTTTAACAAAACTTCGTAACTTGCGAACGTTCGTAGCTTACGTAAAAAAAAAACATATTGCGCAACTTTACGTCAAATCAACCCGGTCGAAAATTACGAAAACAATATATGTCGTACACATTTACAAACTATTACTATTAAAGAATGAATATACCTTACGAGTGATAGTTTTCAGACAGATATCAAGTTCTGAATGTCGATGATTGATGTCGGCTAAATACTCTGGTCAGGCACCGAATTGTACGAATAGTCGTAGATCGTGCCAAAACAAGTCATTACTTTAAGAGCAATACCTATTTTTAGCTCACCTGGTCCGAAGGACCAAGGTGAGCTTATGCCATACCGTGGCGTCCGTCGTCCGTCGTCTGTCGTCCGTCGTCCGTCCGTCCGTCAACAATTGACTTCTTCTTCATAACCACTGATTAGAACTTGACCAAATTTGGTCAGAAGCATCCCTATGGGTGGGGGACTCAAAATTGTACAAATGATGGGGCTGACCCCCCAGGGGCCTGAGGGGCGGGGCCAAAAGTGGTCAATTTGGCTATATTGATATAAACGACTTCTTCTCTGAAACCGAGCAAAGGATATTGCACCTATTTGTGTGGAAGCATCACTATGGGGTGGGGATTCAAAATTGTACAAATGGTGGTGCTGACCCCCTAGGGGCCTGAGGGGCGGGGCAAAAATGGGTCAATATAGCTATATTGATATTAACGACTTCTTCTCTGGAACCGAGCATGGGATATCACTCATGTTTGCCTGCTGGCATCACTTTGGGGTGGGGATTCAAAATTGTACAAATGATTGGGCTGACCCCCAGGGGCCGGAAGGGCGGGGCCAAATGTGGTCAATTGGGCTATATTGATATAAACAACTTCTTCTCTGAAACCGAGCAAAGGATATTGCTCATATTTGCCTGGTAGCAACACTATGGGGTCGGGACTCAAAATTGTACAAATGGTGTGGCTGACCCCCAGGGGGCCTGAGGGGCTGGGCCAAGAGGGGTCAATTTGGCTAAATTGATATGAACAACTTCTCATCTGAAACTAAGCAATATATATTGCTCAATTTTGACTGTGAGAATCCCTTTGGGGTAGGGATTCAAAATTGTACAAATGGTGGGGTCTACCTCCCTGGGGGCTTTGGGGCGGGACCAAAAGGGGTCAATTCGGCTAAGTTGATATAAACAACTTCTTCTCTGAAACTAAGCAATGGATATCACTCATATTTGCCTGGTAGCAACCCCCTAGAGTAGGGATTCAAAATTGTACAAATGACAGGGCTGACCCCCCAGGGGCCTGAGGGGCGGGGCCAGAAGGGGTCAATTTGGCTGTATTGATATAAACGACTTCTTCTCTGAAACCGAGCAAAGGATATTGCTCCTATTTGCCTGGAAGCAATCAATATGGGGTGGGGATTCAAAATTGTACAAAGGGTGGTGCTGACCCCCTAGGGGCCTGAGAGGCGAGGCAAAAATGGGTCAATATAGCTATATTGATATTAATGACTTCTCTGAAACTAAGCAATGGATATCACTCATGTTTGCCTGGTAGCAACCCCCTAGGGTAGGGATTCAAAATTGTACAAATGACAGGGCTGACCCCAGGGGACCTAAGAGGCGGGGCCAAAGGGGGTTATTTTGGCAGAATTGATATAAACAATTTTTTCTCTGAAACTAAGCAATGGATATCTTTAATATGTGACTGGTAGCATTCCCTTGGGTTAAGGATTCAAAATTGTACAAATGATGGGGCCGGCCCCCTGGAGGCTGAGGGGCTGGGCCAAAAGGGGTCAATTTGGCTAAATTGATATGAACAACTTCTCTGAAACAGCTCATATTTGACTATTAGCATCCTATTGGGGTAGGGATTCAAAATTGTATAAAGGAAGGAGCTGACCCCCAGGGGGCAGAGGGCAGGGTCAAAAGGGGCCAATTGGTCTAAACAAGATTTTCTCTGAAACTAAGCAATGGATATCACTCACATTTGTGTGGTAGCATCCCTATGGGGTCGCGCCAAAAGTCAATTTCATTTCATGGATTAATGCACCTTTTGGCATTTTTAGTATTAAAATAAAACCAATGTACATGTACCCATATAAAATGCTTATGGATATATATTGACATAGCAATACCAGCGACAAATTTACTTAAGCATCATTCTTGTTTCATATCTCATGAAACCAGGTGAGCGATACAGGCCTTCTGGGCCTCTTGTTTGTGTTCAGAAACCAAAATTAAGGTGAAAATTGTGTTGCTATTGTTTGTTTTACCGCATGAAAAACATTATCTAACATAAATCATATACAGAACATTTGGTCTTTCAGTAACACAGTTGTTTGGATAGAACAGAATAAAGTTTATTGTTTTAACTTCTAATTAAAGTTGTAAAGCTGCATATTTTACCGGGATAACGTATGGTTTGGTCGTAGGAAACGAAAACAGTTAAGAATGAACTTACTTACTTCTTATATTTTGTGTAGGTTTTTCATGAATATGGCCTCCTTTGTTTACGATATGCATGTGTGTGGTGAGTGCACAATTGTGTTTTGGGAGGCTACGGTATGTACGTGTGAAGTCTCCTTGTGATAGTCCAGGTTTTTTGCCGATTTATAGTGCTACCTCACTGAAGCATACTGCCGAAGACACCAAGCAGGACATCCCAGGCGGTCACATTATACTGACAACGGGCGAACAAGTCGTCTCACTCCAAATATCCTGAGCGCTAAGCTGGAGTAGCAACAACCATTTTTAAAGACTTTTAAAGTATGTCTCGGCTAGGGACAGAACCGAAAGCCTTCCTCACAGGAGCGAACGCTCAACTAAAGGTCAAAAGTGAGGCATTGTCAAGGGAGAAAATAGGAAGAAGAAAGTCGTTCAGAAAGAAGAGAATCGATAAGATCCCAAAATTAGTCGCCTTTTACGATCATGCAATGGGACCAGCAGGTACAATTCTTACGACTCACTACAGTAGTATTTTTTTCTTAACAATACATCATTGTAATCCGTTTGGTATCCTTAACATATGTCCAACACTTACTTAAATCCCCGATGGAAGTTAAGATGTTTTTTGGGGTGAATTTTGCAGTCACACTTTGTCACACACGTTTTTCTTTGTTGCTTAAAAATCGGAATCATCTGATCTGACACACAAAATGCTATAGTAGTGCTTGTGAGTGTCGTTATCTGCAGATGCAGGGGAATTAATTTAGGAAAATAGAAATATAATGAAAAAATGATAATGATTAGCTATATTACAAACTAAATATAGCCTATATCGGTATTTAAGCATTCGGGTATTTATAAACTATTACATTGTGTCGGTTAGCTTGTGTCTATTTGAGATGCCTGTAAGCCTGTATATCTAGTACACGCATAATTGAATACAACGGGTGATACAACACTTAGTGAATAGTTTAGATAACTGATGGGTTGAAGGCAGTGTCCCGGAACCCGTATGTGTAGGCGTTTTAATACCTGCCTATGACGTTAGCAAGGATAAAGCTAAAGCAATGTACAATTAACTTCCCTGTTGATTTGGGGTCGTCATTAAAGGCAATATGGGAATTTTGACAGGAAGATATATGTATATGATCCTGATCCTGTTCTCCATATTTAATACAACAAGATCTGACGGTATACTAACTAAAACTAGGCAATTTAAAACGACTAACATGTATGTAGTTGATACTAAAATACATGATAGTTAAGCATTCTTCCTTGTTATTTATATGATGTTTTGATCCATAATATAAAACAGTTTTAGAATTTACTAATTAATTTCATTTTGTTATTAGGTGCATTAATGAATACTATTTTTGTCAGTTGTTGTCTCTGACAACATACTAAATAATTGTATCTAGGTGACTTATCAACTGAAGGTTTAAGACTAATAATAACACAAAGAAAACAAAAACATTTGGTAAAATGTGTATTTATACTACAATGCATCTATACTCAAGCATTTTTTTTAATACTGATATTTTTTGAGAACCTCAATTTAACACTAAATATTCAAGTCTAGGATACAAGTATTCTCCCTTTCTTGAGTCACTGTACCATCATTACTGGCAGATAATTCATAAATCAAGGGTGATCTGTTACATTCATTATGTGATCTACCTGTATATTTCAGTACAAAACGAAACATTTAAATGTTAATGTTCACGACAGCGCTGCAATCACAATAGTTTCGTTTGCTCGACTCAATATGTAACGATTACCTAATTTACGCCGGGTAAATATTTAACGCTGCGATAGCCTAAATACAACATATACCTATATTATACTATTGTATCACAATGTACTTACACTTGTACACCCTGTACCGCAACACACATGTGTTCATGTCAACTTGACCGAGACACACTTTGACCGAGTGGCCCGTTTACCAAAACACTTGTCTTGGTACCTATCACAGTCTTGGGTGTCTTCGGCAGTATGCTTCAGTGAGGTAACACTATAAGTCGGCAAAAGTTCCGGCCTATCACAAGGGGAATTAACACGAACATACCGCAGCCTCCCAAATCACACATACGCACTCACCACACGCATGCATGTCGTACGCACGGGAGGCCGTCCTTAAATGACCTTAGCTGTTAATAGGACGTTAAACAAAATAAACCAAACCGAAACCTATCACAGTCACCGTAACACAGTACGCCGCCCTGTACTGTGATACCCTGTAACGATACGTGATACCGGTACAACAGTGGAATCCTAACTTATGCAGCTAGGCCCAAACTTATTCAGCTTGGTCACTGTTATTTATTTACCTTTTTGTAATACTGTATTCCGTCGTCCAAGCGAGCTGGAGAGCCTGCTGGTCTGGTGGAGCCCTATTTATACCAGTAAGGAAATACTTCAATCCGCCATGGAAGTTAAGATGGTTTTTGGGTAAATTTCGTAGTGACGACGTTTGACATTTAAAAGATTATAAGATATTTTTCTATAAGCTAACTTGTGTGTCTTACTCGGTTAAAATGCCCATTTATTAGCGGACTACATTTTACATGGTCTGGTAGATTCGGATTTTTTATTAATGTCCGTCATGTTCCGGATAAAACCAAACATATATTGAAATGCCAAGATTAGACATTCCTTTGCTGATTTCAAGGCCAATTTATAACACCTTAAACCGAAAAAAAAAATAAATAAACAAACAAAGCAATGTAGTGATGTTCTAAAAACATAAATGTATACTAGGTTGATATAAATCTGAAATCCAAACAGTACCGTAAACTTAAGCTTCAGTATTCCAATAAGCGTTATATGGTGTGTTTCTGGAGAGATAATACATGTCCTGAGGTAATATCTATAGAGTATGAAGTCAAAAATGAATATCTATGTTTTATTTTCAGAATGTATTGCAGGAAAATATGGATTTGCTTGTAATGATGACTACGATTAGCCGAGACCATATGTATTGACATATTTTTGGATAACACTTGGATAACATGTCAAGTTTGCAAAAAAATGTTAAAAGAGTGTTTAATACAGAAATGCACATACCTATATATATCAAGAGTTGAACTGGTCGGTGACAAAATCTTGGTAAATCATATTAATGGATTATTAATTCCACCAATAGTTGATTGAATTCTCATTGGACCTTTCACATGTTATCAAAAAGTAAGCAATGCTACCTGGAAAAGGAAAAACGTGTTGTGTAATGAATTATGTTTTTTTTTTTTTTTTTTTTTTTTTAATAACATGTCAAGTAAGGTATTCCGGCTTATTGTACCCGATTCTCCACATCGATATTTAATACACTATATAAATTACCGAAATGACAGACATGAAGTCAAACAAAACAGTCCAATGTACAGACAAAAAACAAGATGTACACAAATATCTTTAGTCGAATAATATCAATTAATCATAGGAAATGTATCGGTACATGGCGTCAGGTAGAAGCATCCATTTTAATACAGACGCCTGCTGGTGACGGCACTTCTTCGTGTGATGTAAACACGCCACCTAGCGGCCATCACCTGACTGACAAGATTAACAATAGCCAAAGAAAATCACAGTAAACAAGTGGGACAACTATCGCATGTACGAGATTTAATCAGATCTTTATTACTGTTGCCCTTCGCTCATGGGTGTTCAGTTTCCCGCAGTTTAAAGCGACTCAGTCTGTAGATTCAATACCCATAAAAAGGTGATTTTTTCTTTTAAAAAATGGAATTGGTTTAAGAAAAATCATTATCCGAATTCATATCATAAAAAATATTTATACATATACGTTTACGAATTATAAAACACTGTTCACCTCAGTCGATGTTTCTAAAGGATATTACACGGACAAGTCTGACTGGGGTTATGTGAATGTGAAAGACAAGTCCGTGCACAGCGTTCTCGAATTAGGATGTCATTATTTCGGACTGATTCGAGAGTTACAGCGCAAAGTTGAGACACTTTTCATATATACATTGCATATAAAAATCTACGCGTTTATTTTACACGTTTGCTTCCTTAAGGTAAACATTCCGTTGTACACAACACAATCATGTATCGTTACCAGAAGGGTAATATGAAATCATCTCATGCAGAAAAATTTTGGAATTCACCGTCCTATCCAATAAAGAAAAAGAAAAGTAGAATAAATGAATAAATAAATAAAAAGTTAAAGTGAGAAACAAGAATATAAAAGTGCTGATGAATGTGAATTTTCATAGTGTTTATCCTCTATGAAAACATTAACATAGCAGGTATTTCAACAAACACTGGAATGTCGCCATACTTATCTTTATTATTATTAATGTTTCTCTGTTAACACTTTTTAATTGTAATGTGAACCATGTTTTTCATTTTGAACGTATAATGTGGATTGCCTACCAGTATTCGTGTAGCTTAGCACACAAATACAGCTCTATATCATACGCAATGTTAGCGCCGGAAGTAAACGTAATGATATTTCTAACGTGTCCTCGCTTTCCATGTCATCAGGATCAAATAAACATGTTGTATTCATAAAACTAATAGATGAAATATATACCCTGGTTATCATACCAAAAATGCAAAACAATAATTAATATTAATCTATCTTGTTAGCCCGGGTGGAAGTGCGAGTGTGTAACCTGACCACCCAAGTACTTGTACGTTATCAGTGTACCAGCCGACCACCCGTGTGTGTTGCTATCGTGCCACTTTGCCAAACATTTTTAGTTTTTAACTAATAAAGCAAAATAAAAAGTCGTTATTAGTTGAAATTCGGATTCTAAAATTGACTAAAATCTTAATTCGAATTCTAAAATTGACAAAAATTTAAAGTCTCTTAAATTTGTATTTTCACCCATCTCTTCATTGACTTAATTTCCTCAAATTCGACTTTTTTTATAAAGTATGCGTCAAGGTGACATAGGGACATGGTCATCAATAGACGACATATAGTATCAGAAATGAACGACATGATCATATATAGACGCCACATACATGTTCATCAATAAAGACACAAACAGACATGGTCATACATATATGTCATGAAGACATGGTCATAAATAGACGTCACGATGACATGTTAATTAAAAGACGACACAAAGACATTGTCATAAACATACCACACAAAGACATGGTCATAAATAGACGATATGACGACATTAATATAAATAGAAGACATAAAGACATGGCCATAAAAAGACGTCACAATGACATGGTCTTAAATAGACGACACAAAGACATGGTCATGAATAGACGACATAACGACATGGTCGACACAAAGACATGATCATAGACAGGAAGACAAAGACGTCATAAAGACATGGTCATTAATAGAAGACACAAAATCATTGTCTCTCTTTCTCTCTAAAATTATGTAAATATGCCATCTTGCAAAATGTATGTTGTTATGTTATTTTCTATGGAATTATCTTATCATATGTTGGATAACTTGTGCTCAGGTTTTTTGTATGTTCAAAGATAGAAATACAATATCTTTAATGTGTTAATTTACCCATCTTGCCTGCAGAGAAATTGAAAATGTTTGCGTTCAGAGGTAAACTCTATACGGAAAGAACTCCATCACCTTGTGTGTAGGTATAATGTTGCAGTGTGTCGAATAACTGGCTGCAATGTATTGTACAAGCTATTCAGAAGGTAAATAGCGAACGGTGGGTGCCTGTGTCACATACTGAATGCAGGACATGAAGAAAAAAACATAACCGAGCCAGTCGCTAAAATGACAACAAGTATGCATATGTGAGTCCAATCGCCTTTGGCAAGACACATTACCCTAATTGCTCTTGATGGCACGCGACGGGCCTCCCGGATGTTGTTCTGTCAGGAAGTCACCAGTTAGCACAAAGAGACCTCTACTCAAATTGACCCTGACTGTTCGTGACATTGCTTTTCAGTAAAACTTGATATGATACTGTAAATGTTGAATAGCGTTAAATTTATGCACTCCTAATACTGCCAGCACTTCGTTAGAATACTAATTACATATGTGTACCTGTGGATCGACGTATTGAAGGCATTTAAACCTAGTACATACGCATTGGATATTTAACAGAAAGGTGCACACAAAACAGCGTAGTATAAGGTTAACATAGCTGTTGAGTTGAAGGCAGTGTCCCGGAACCAGTATGTAATTTTGTTTGGAAAAATACACCTTGTGCCAACTTCTATTGAAAATCGAACACAGGATCATTAAATAACATACATTTAACTTCCTTGTTGATGTGGAGTCGTCATTAAACTGAGAATGGCGACGAGAAAGAGTATTGTAGAAAGATGTTTGATCCTGATCTTTTTCTACATATTTAATACTGTCATATCTGAAATGAAACTAGTACATACACAATGATGTACATGTATGTAGATAATACTACTAAATACGTGGTAGGTTATATTACTTCCTGATTGGAGAGGTCAGTAATGAGTGTTTCAATACGTTGATGTTTTGTTTCGTAATAGCCAACAGTAATCACTTTCAGGATAGTCGGCTCTTTCATCGTGTAATTATTTCAAAAACTAACAATATCTTTTTTGCTACTACTTTTGAGCTCCTACAGAAGGGAGATTAACATTGCATGAATAATTTCTTGGGACTATTTTCAGGTTCATTATAATATTAAATCTCAGTCATACAACCACTAATATTGTTGTGAAATACCGCAGGCATATACTTCTATAAATGTATATAATACTTATTTGAAGAAAAAAGTTTATTGCCATCTATGAAATGATCATTAATTACATTCCAATTAGAAACGTACAAAAACAAAGATATCTTTAACCAATTGTTGATATTGATTGCATTTTTGTCCTTGTACTTTGGATCTAAGTAAGAAGTTACATGGTTATACATACATGTTGGTATCAATTTATTTCATGATATTAGTTTTTTTTATCTATTAGATTATATTTATGTTGTTATAAATAGTTAAACGCTCTGTCTATGCATAGAATATGACAAATTGAACTCGCTGATGAGCAAAGTTCAATCATATGTGCACTGAGTTACAAATACAGTCGGCGGGGGGGGGGGGGGGGGGGGGGTGTGGCATATAGATTGGCGTAATAAAAAAATATAATATTGCAATAGCGGTTAAGGTAAAATTATTTATCATATCTTAATGTAAGGAAAGATAATGTGACCAGTTATGTCAGAACCATCGTTAATTTATCAGGTATCAACTTATTCTTCATTTATTGCAGGTAACGTCGCCGTGAATAAACAAACAGAACAAAGTAGTGAGTTTGGGGGAGATAATTATGTAGCAAGAAAAGTTGTGGATAACTGATAGATACAATCTTGAATAGAGGTTGTTGTACACATACGGCGCCTGGTAAAACAACGGTCTGGTGGCGTGTTGATCTGGGAGAGCTGATGGCCATTAGTGAGATCAAAATATACTACAGAAGTGAGTGAAATGTCTCAATCAGACATATTTCGATCATGGAATTAAGTTATCTCGATTAGAACAGCGGCATTATTGAAGTTAAGGAGCTAATTATTTTAAACAATACTTTATTCTATAAAGGTAACTGAATAAGGAAATATAAATAATTGTTATCACTAGGAAAAATTATATTTTCACAATTGACATTTGAGAGGGGGGGGGGGAGGAAAACCGTCTGATATCATTGAAAATACCTAAACAATACACTGCCATTTTGACTCGAAATGGATTACTATCTTATTAATGTATAGAGGTTACATTTCAAACGAAATTTTACTTGTACGAACTTTACCAACACGAATTTTAGGAACCATACCTTTACTGAAGAGTGATAAAACGACACATTTTATGCAAACAGGACGATAAACATTATCTGTTGTGGTCACGGAAATAAATCCAATTTACATATAATTGCCCAATTACCAAGCCAAAAAATGAAGCGACCGGAATATTAGGTATTTTTAAAACCGACGACGTTATGATTTGGTGTGTTTTAAAATTTTGGCCCTTCCATGTCAGACCGGCCGCGGTGGCCGTGTAGTTAAGGTGTCCAAACTCTTTATCCCGGTACTGACCACAGGTATGGACAGGGAAAGGTCGTATGCCTTCTACATCATCCGGGACCTTACAGTTACAGAAAAGAAGGTATAAATAAAACAGGAATAGCAATAGTTAGAAAAGCCAAACTAAATGTGTTCATATATGTATGACTATAAATGATATCAATAATTCTGAATATCAAATTTACTCATTCAGACGAAGTCAGTACGTCAGATACATCAGTTCCACTATACCACATGGCCCGACCACGGGACTCCAGACCCAAATGAACTCTTCCAGGATTCAGTATATCTTCATGCTCGTCGTTTTAAAGGGGCTTGCGACGTTTTCCTATTTTTTTTTATTTATTCATTCGCTTTGCTATTGTATTGTTATTATGTTATTGAGTTTTGACGATATCGCATCATCTGTTTTATGTTAGTTCTGACGTTGTTCAATTCATTAATTAATGCCTGAACCCTTTGGCAGTGCTGGCATGCGATAACAGGAACATGTATTGCCCTAGACGCTCTCCTGGAATATGGGAAGGAGTCCGGACACATTGACGTAATGCAGTACATAAAAACCATGCGAAAGGATAGGATCAATATGGTTCAAACTGTTGTAAGTTTCACAGTGATGAACTCTATATTGTTTAAATAAAATTTGATAATATTTTGAATACTTTAAGCAAATGTCTCATTTCAAAATATTTTCTTTTATATTTCTAGCCATTCGTATATCTATGTAGAGTTCATCTATTTGCTCAGGAGGTATCAACTGGATATAAAATAATCTTCAATAGAAATAAGTATGTTGACTACATTTGTATATCATGAGATTATGTCTCTCGAACCTTGTGTATTTTGTTCCGTCAGTACTCGACATTGTTCACGAAAATCGTGATAATGACAACTAGACCATTGATAACAAATAGCTACACCAGAACGAGTGCAAGAATGTTACTTGCTAGATATTAAAAATTCATATAGCTTATTTTTTCAATAGTCCCGGTTGGCATTGCTTTAATTAAAGATCGAGGTAATTGGTTGTTTTTGAAGAGTTGAAAAACTTTAAACTCGTGTATTTTGGTAACATATGAATCGACATGATCAACCCACCTGTTTTTCGATTAAAAGATCGTCAACATATATATAAATAATGTCTTTGATGCCTTTTCTGGTAAGATCTTACATCTGTTGAAATGTCGTATAATAAAAAAAAACAACGATGTTACTAAACGAAATTATTATTCTCATCTTTACATCCCAGGTGTAGAAAATGCACTCCAGTATTCATGCAGATTTTATAATAGATTCTGATGAACACCTAATGCATACTTACGAAAAATTGCAAGAAAATAAGTTATTTAAACATTTGTCATTGCATGTACATGTGACAAAGATAGAATCATAAAAAATAACATAATAAAGAAATATGTTGTGCAATTTCAACACACACGATACACCTGGCCCTATGATTATCTTTTGATGAAACCTATAACATTGAAGTTCGTGTAGAAATTATGAAACTTTAAATGCCAGTAATACTGATTCATTCATTTATATAGGAACAATACATAGCTGTACACTAGCTCCTTATAGAAGCCTTCGATATGCCAGACACCCTGATTCCAAGAATGAAGTACCACGCGACACTTACTGCTCTCTGAAATGGCGGCCCCACGAACCAAACAAAGCTAAGAAAGGAATACCAGGTACTCTCTAATTCTATATAGAGTATTCCCGTTTGATATCAATACAATTGCAAGAGAAAATTTACTATTAATACAATTGGCATTTTCTGTAATAGAATTCTGATAATAAACCTGTTGCTGAAATATAGACTTCTAGAACGTAAAATTATGTTATTTTTCTACATCATAAGAAAAGGGTCTCTATATCAATACGTGTATTTTACTTGCAGTTTACATAAAAAGATATCTACAAAGATATCACTCAATGATTTTGCAACAAACGTTTCATTTAGCTGACACAAACTATGAAACCAGCTTACAATGAGACAAACTACAGAGCCGCCTTACTGCCATCAAACAAGTTGAAGAACAGAACCTTATCTGTCGTTGCAGGTAAAAAATAACCTCTTTCCAATCAAAACTCTATTAACATGAAGCAATGTTTGGCAAACGTATTCAAACTCACAAAATTCTCTCGTCAAATGACGTCTTCCTTGAACAATCACCATTGAAATTAAAGTATTTTACGGTAGTTAAATTTTTTCGTGTTTTACCCTAAATCTGAAGCAAATTTAAAACGAGTTTTGTGAAACAGAGTATAATTGCAATGGAAATGTACAATAATTAAACAATTGTAGTGATGAATTGCATGTTTTTAAAACATAAAACCTCTACATTACACAACCAGTCATAGACTACCATGTATGATTAAAATTCGACTTCTTAACTTCATATGAATTATCAGAAATTGTTAAAGGAAAGGAAATATTGTGATTGATGTTTTCCTCTGGTTCTGTTCAGTTGACAAGTTCAGGGCGTACCTTCGATCATATACTGACTGTAGAACGGACTACATAAATGCCGTGTCAGTGCCAGTAAGTAATATGCGTATTATGTGGCATTTGTTTCACCTTGTTGAAATGGATTAATTAGTATGTGTGTGTTATGTATGTCTGTAAGTTAATCAGAATCAAAGAACTTGCTCGTTAAAAAGTGATTACGGGTGATATTTTAGATCAAATCTTGTACTTGGTCACCTTTCCCCACCATTCAATGATATAACGGAGGATATGCATTACGCAACGATAAGGGAACTAGTGGTATATCTCCATGCTGATACGAATAAAAAAAAGTGTGCTATGAGATTATTTAGAGATGTTGTGAAAGAGTCAATCTTAACGTTAACATTTTTCATACTGAAGTCCTGAAGGATTTTATGTTGGGTCTACCTCTATGATTACTTCACTAAATGTCTGTGACAGTATTACCACATGAAACCAGTACACATACCTAGTGATCACTCTTACATTGCTTCCCACATGTAATCAACCTTTCATTCACATGCAAGCAATTATTCCGTTTTCCTTTGACCTAGTCCTATACATCCAAAACTGGGTACATCGTCACACAGACTCCTCTGGAGGACACCGTGGTGGATTTTTTGACGATGATAATGGAGCACAACTGTCAAACAATTGTCATCATCGATCCGGACGACATTGTAAGTGTATTTCCATACAATTGTAACGCAACGAAGAAGCTCGAGGTGCACTTTATTTAAAAAACTGTAATTTCATCTGTTCATATTGGTATCATAGAATCATTTCAAACTGCAGGTTGGTGACAGTGGTTTTCATTAACATTACGTAATTGACTTAACAACCATTTCATTTAAAACGTTACAAAATTACAACCGGAAAGGTATAAAATCTTACAAAGTACCTATGTAACATCAAATTAATATGGGGTTAATTCATTATACTGACGTAAACTTGTCACATGAATGCATAGACATAACAAATTATTGAATACCATCAAAATTAGCTTTCATTACGACATGTTATTTTTGAAAGACTTTTCTTGATTACATTGACGTTACAGTCTGTGACATTATTTGTTCGTGACGTCACAGTGGAGCAACACATGGTTTTTTGAGATGGGCCTGTCATACTCCAAAACATTTTCGTTGTGATGAAACAAAAGCAAATATTGTCTGGCATCTGTTTAAGGAAATGAACTCTGTAAAATAGTTATCAAGAAGTCTAGTATTGCCTGACACATATTGGTATATGACCATATCAGAAGATATTGCATTCTACCTATCGTAGGACTGGCTTCCAGGGGAAGGTGAAGATAAATCCATCGGGAATTTTACGTTGGAACACAAAGGAAAGTCTTCAACAATAGCAAATGTCGCTTTGCTAGAAATCGCAATAGAAAACACGGTAAGATGGATGTTTTGTAGTGTCTTAAGTTTTGATGTGTCTTGTTGAATCCTGATTTCAAAAATTCTGGCTAAATATATGCTATCTTGAATACTGATAAATGAACATGTTTATTTCTCTGATATGAAGGAGTCTGAAAAGGCATAGCCTGCAGAAAAGACAGTTTCGTTTTTTAACAACATTTTGTGCCCCCCACCCCCCTTAAGTGGAAAATCCCTATCCATCATACTTATAATCGCAGTCTGCAATCTTTGGTTATGGCCATTACCCATTGCATGCAAATAATATGTCTTTCCTAAATGGAATTGATTCCTTTCAGGAAAATAGCTTCAATACCACTATTAAAGTGTTCCATATGACTGGATGGGGTAGAGAATCATCAGTCCCCAAGGATTCGTCCATGTTGCTTTACCTACTGGAACTTATTGACAGCAGACGCAAATCGGACGATACCAAGACAACAATAGTCATGTGTCGGTATGTAGTTTACCTTCATATTTATCTATAATATACTTTTGTTAGACGTTATCAAATTCTTCTTGATATTGACGGTTGTTGAGGATATGGAGGAAAGACATTAAGCTTTTGAGTCTGTGCTTATTATGATAATATCATTCATGCTCTTTTGATGTTTCAGTGATGGCTATTCCCAGAGCGGGCTGTTCTGTTGTATCAGTAATGCCCGAGACCAAATGAAGAGTGACGAAGAAGTAGATATCTTTCAGATTTCACGTCAGCTGCTTGTGCGACGTCCAGCATTTGTGATAAATTTTGTACGTATATTGACATTTCAACTACTCCAAGAACACTGTTTTGACTTCAGTTGATAATATCGATACTTTCATGGCGGTCCTGATTGCATTGGGAATTGACTTACTGTTTAATATTTCTATCAAACTGATTATAAAAGTCTTATCTTACCGGGATACTCCATTCTCCATTTATCAATGTTTCTATTGCATTTGCCCTCTGCTTTCTTTGTGGTTTACTCAATTGAGGCATATTATCCGCGTTTGTTCTTGACTGGATGACGCGGAATCTTTTCTTATTTTGTAATTTCCAGTCTTAGCTTAGCTGGTATGGAAGAGTAATTTCCCTTTCCCATTAATTTGTTATGCAATTATAATGATCATAATGTGTGTATCTTATGCATTTTCGATAAGTATGAAATTATTTCAAATGCAGGACCAGTACCAATACTGCTACAACGTCATCATAGACTACCTGGATACCACCGACGTGTACATGAACTGATTAATGAGTACCTGGATACCGTCGACGTGTACATGAACTGTTTAATGAGTACCTGGATACCATCGACATGTAAATGAACTGATTAATAAAAACATGGATACCACTGACGTGTACATGAACTGATTCATGAGTACCTGGATACCACTGACGTGTACATGAACTGATTTATGAGTACCTGGATACCGCTAACGTGTACATGAACTGATCAATGAGTACCTGGATACCACTAACGTGTACGTGAACTGATCAATGAGTACCTAGATATCGCCGACGTATACATGAACTGATTAACGAGTACCTGGATACCAATGACGTGTACATGAATTGATTTATGAGTACCTGGATACCACCGACGTGTACATGAACTGATTAATGAGTACCTGGATACCACCGACGTGTACATGAACTGATTAATGAGTACCTGGATACCACCGACGTGTACATGAACTGATTAATGAGTACATGAATACCGCCGACGTATACATGAACTGATTAATGAATACCTGGATACCACTGACATGTAGATGAACTAATCATTGAGTACCCTGATACAACCGACGTATACATGAACTGATTAATGAGTACCTGTATACCACTAACGTGTACGTGAACTGATCAATGAGTACCTAGATATCGCCGACGTATACATGAACTGATTAACGAGTACCTGGATACCAATGACGTGTACATGAACTGATTTATGAGTACCTGGATACCACCGACGTGTACATCAACTGATTAACGAGTACCTGGATACCAATGACGTGTACATGAACTGATTTATAAGTACCTGGATACCACCGACGTGTACATGAACTGATTAATGAGTACCTGGATACCACCGACGTGTACATGAACTGATTAATGAGTACCTGGATACCACCGACGTGTACATGAACTGATTAATGAGTACATGGATACCACCGACGTGTACATGAACTGATTAATGCGTACATGGATACCACCGACGTGTACATGAACTGATTAATGAACACCTGGATACCACCGACGTGAACATGAACTGATTAATGAGTACATGGATACCACCGACGTGTACATGAACTGATTAATGAGTACCTGAATACCGCCGACGTGTACATTAACTGATTAATGAGTACCTGGATACCATTGACATGTAGTTGTACAGATTAATGAGTACCTGGAAACCATTAGCGTGTGCATGAACTGATTAAGCATTACCTGGATACCACTGACGTGTACATCAACTGCTCAACGAGTACCTGGATACCATCGCCGTGTACTTGAAAACATGTATTTTAAACAGACTATAAGGAAAGTTTTTAAATGTACTGCTTTCGCTTTAATAGTTTACCGAAGAATCATACTCTAGAATTGTTTCCGTAGTAAACAGCGATATGTTACAGCTGTATTAAGTTTTAACAATGAAGTGAAAATGCTGAATCATCCAAGGAAACTATTTATATACTTTAGCTTGCTGTGGTGATTGTAACATTTTATCTTGTAAATATCTGAATCCTATAGGTTAACATTTGTTTTGTCAAGGACGCGACGACAACCAATCTGTTCACATATACATAACCTGATTGTTTTATCCATTAATTATCATGCATCTCGCTCCTATCGTTAGGAAGTAATTGTGTTGTTAGTTATACAGAGGAACATTTAACTAAGTCATGTATTCAATCAGATGACAAAATGTTGCTCATAAAACCATAAGCCAATTACATTTTTATAGAATTATTAACACAACTGATGTTTGACCTATCACTTTTTGTCAGTGTTTGTAATTTGTTGCTCTCAGATGAACGTTTCTATCAATATATCTTAATAGATATTTAATCTTATTCACATTCATTTTATTTAACTTGTAATTTTTTATCAGAATTAAACGAAATGTGCTGACCGGCTTTTCATCAAGTTTATCCTGAGCGATGCTGCATTACAGGTTTTAAGCCAAGTAACATTGCCTCATATCTTATTATACAAATATAAACGATGACCGTCTTTATAAGGTAAATCACTACCAATAATCATGTTCTACTTGCGCTAAATATACTTTTATATCACTACTCTCACTGGAGTAAGAACTACGTTTTTCCGATACTGTTATATTTCCATGTTGATAACCCTGCTTATACTTGTTACATTGATTTACAATGTATATACATCAATTTTACTTATTGTAAATTGCTGAATGTCATATTTGATTTTTAAATTTTCTTTACCTTTTATTTCCAACTATTCGTATACGTCAAAACAGTGTTATAGGAATGTATTTGTTAATTCACATCAATGTTAGACCAAGGAAAAAAATCCGTGATTACATGTTGTCATATTAAAAAAAAAAAAACATCAATTACTTATAATTGTTATAACGGTGTGTTCAACATTCAAATATTTTTTTTCCATTTTCTATTATCATGTTTATTTTTCAAAGTTAGGTTATAACTCGATGCTAGGGAATAAAGGGAAAGATTTACAAAGATTGAAAGATTATCTTTGTGAATAAAAATAACGAGTATCAACTGACTTTTTTTTTCATCGGAAGTAAACGCAGTAGACCAACAAGGTTCTGTCCGGGGTATCTTCCAATTTATACATGATTTGCAGATTTTAAGACGAATTGTCTTGACTTTCCATTGGATAAATGGTCGACATGTTTACAAACAAGAACTGTAGCCCTCGGAATTTGCGTAGCAACTCACCAGAAAATCTGCATCAATGGTATGAACATCAATGATGTAATAAATTTCTTTTACATTTTTTAATAAATTGGAGTATCCCCTCTTACTTGTAATACTGGATACCACTGCATACATGTCAATGCTAATTTTGTTGTAATAATTTGGAAGGATTTACATAGGCTTTGTCTGTAGTCAACCATTTGATTTATTGAAAAGCAATACAAGATTGTTGAAATTGAACTGATGCTTACACGATAACTGACAAGCGTATGATCAATTAATATTCTACATAAAGGCTAACAGGAAATTGCACTGAATATTCGCCTTAAACAGCTAACTGGGTTATAAGAATATTGTAATTTTTCATTAAAGAAGTCTCAAGTGACTAATTCTAATAGCATTTTGTCCGTCGTCATGTGTCGTGCATCGTCAGTTCGTAAACAGGTTACCTCTTCAACTTCTCTAAGAAACAATGAAACGATTTCCCACTGAAATTTTGAGTAACTTTTCATGACTAGAGACCAGCCATTTTTATTGGAAATGTAAAGTCCCCACCCCTTAGGGTCCTACGTGGACAAAAGTGACGTTTTCAACTAGACTTAATATATACTGTAGTTTACCGCGCATCACAAATGACAGACAGTTATCATAACGGTAATGACAATAAAAATAAAACAGTTAAAGGTATATTACCTGAATTTGGTTAACTAACGACATATAGACAAATATTACACATAATGTTGATATCAAAACATATTTCTCTTTTAGACATACAGAGACTACTATATAAGGAGCTGCCTCCCTTTATTATAAGAAATATGCATGTGGGGAAAAAATTAAAGTACGGTACCAAACATGCCCTATCTCAAATATTTTCTCCGACAGTGATATGTTAGCTATTATAATGGTACAATTTAAACGCTAATTAATACCACTTTATAAAGTTAGCTGTTAGATAGTATGTTACAATCCGAACGCACATTAATATCAGCGTATATAGTTAGCTATTATATATTATAATGTTACAAAAATATGCGTTTTGAAATTTAGTACGTTTCATAATAACAGTAGTGTTTTAATTTCAAAGCACGGATATTAATCATTGTCAAATCGCCAGACTTAAATAGCAAGGTAAAAACCTAGTAATGATATTGAATATCTAGAGTGCAAACTTAACATTTGTTTATGCACGCCTACTGGAAACAGACGTGTACTCCCTGTAAGCTTGTATTACAGGGTAGTATCAGGTTCACAAACATGTAGGTGGGTTAAACCGCTGTTTCAGACGTGTTTGTATAGTCATATCAAAATACAACTTGTCCAAACCTCTATTTGATCTTAATCCTTTAACAATTTAAATGTTACTTCCTTGTTAGTGTGGAGACGTCATTAAGTTCAGAAATGGCGCATATATTGTTAAGAAAAGGAGTGCTTCATATTTAATACAGCTTCATCTGGAAGCAAGTGCTTACAAGTAAGATATAAACTGAAAACAGGAAAAGGCTGCCCTCATTATGAACATGTAAACATTTATGAACTTCCTGACTAGAGAAAGAAGAAAATATAAACAAATATTCATTAATTAAATATTACACAAATGAATTCATATATCCTATTTAATTAATGAATTATTGTTTTTCTCTTTAACTCAAAGTTTATTTATCCCGCGTAACCGTGTTATGACATAGTCTTTTCCTCAAGTCGCACGACGCTTTTGTTGTCGGTTCCAACCCGTTTCAATGGTTTATGTAAAGCACTGTACCGGTAGTATATTGTTTTGGATATCTTGCCACCTAATGTCCCATCACTGTTACATAGGGCAAAAGACTTCCAGACTCATTATGGTAATCTACAAGGTTCAGGTGACGGAGTTGACTGGATATGACTATATATTTAGCATACCTAAAACTCCATAAACGTAAGTTTTGAAGATATCTCTAACGATTTAACATTCTGATAAAATACACAATGACATATATCATTAGCACTTTACATGTTTCTGAGCCCAAGGCTCTCCAAGCACTTTATATGTTTTCTGAGCACACAGCTCTCCAAGCACTTAACATGTTTTCTGAGCACATCTCTCCAAGTACACAACTTCTCACCACACAGCTCTTGAACACAACGCTTCCAGGAATATGGTCCTTAAACACAACTTCCAGTCACACAACTTCTGAAAACAACCTCCTAGACCACAGCACACAGATTATGTCTATACTGCATTTATTTGTATTCGGCTTCCTACGTGCATTGTACACTTGACTGTCCTTCAATGGTGGCTATTTTAGGGTATACAGCCCTGCTAAGCTATTAAAGCACCCACTTCTCTCTGCATTTTAGAGGAGTTATGCCTCTTGACCGTAGAGTGACAAGTCTGGTGGTTGTCTCATGTTGAAATGGCCGCACATACATATGAACGTACATGAGAAACATGCTTTAAGCTACAGTGACATTACTTTGGGTTTGCGTTAATAAAGTGTAAACTTACCTGTCGAAATCAAACCCTTTGATACAATTTAATCATTGTATTCGATTGACTTAACATATCATGATATATAAAGGTATGAGGACTGTATGACAATCACCGTATACAGTTAGATATTATATAAGATACTGAAACAATCCACATGCACATCAAACATATCTAAACACAGATCAGATAACAGAATGTCATAGATAGACAGGCCTGAACAATTAGGGCAACTTCATAATTAAAGATATAATATTGTTGTTTATTCTAGAATCGTTTATTATCATGGCAAGAACACTTGATTTTTAAAATCAAAGCAGAAATAAAACAAATCATTGTCAAATCGACAGCCTACAAAAAGGAATTATTACCAGCTAGATTGCAATCATTTGAACCTCGTGGTTTAAATACCGGCAGTTTTTTTACGCCTTGTGTTAGCAGAAATCTGAAAGTGTGTGCATATTGTATGGCTGTATTGCAATAAAGTACACCATTTAAATAGCTATTGACTCATTTTTTGGAACAAGTTGGTGTTGTCATTATAAAATACACCTCGTCCAAAACAGTCATTTGATATTTGAAACAGGAACCTTAAACACTGTACATTTAACTTCCTTGTTGGTGTGGAGTCGCCATTAAAATCAGAATGACGACGGAAAAGATATTGTTGAGAAGGGGTGTGATCCTGGTCCTGTTCGTCATATTTTATACTGTAAGATCTGAAAGTAAGTACTTATATACAAACTGAAAATAGTAAAACTAAACAACGTACATGTTTATAGTTAATAATACTTAATTTGAGGTAGGTAATTTCACTTCCTGATTGGACAGGTCGGTAATTAGTGTTTCAGTATGTTATTCCGTAATAGCTGACATTAATCACTTCCAGGATCGCCATGTCATTCACCATGTAACTATTTATACACTAACGACTGTTTCAATATTAAAGTGTTATTGTTTTGTAGTAAATTTTCGAAATGTTTTAAATACAAATATACTACATTTGTTTACTTTACATGAATTACATCTTGGACCTATTCACAAGTCCCTTTCAAGATACAACAAACGATAATGTGTAATGACAATGATATATATCACCATGGATACATGTTTATCGGTATAGCATTAATCATTGTCATCGGCCCAACAGTAACAAAAAAGTATATATGATTTCATATATCGACGGAAAGTATATAAAAACTTGTAGAAATTAAAACATTGATATGAAGAACATATAGCAACGTCGAGCTTTTGTTTGGATGACCGCTCCGTTGTACCCCCGGTGCACATAACACTATGAGAAACTTTTACTTTTCAAAAATGTTTTATTGGCACTTTTAGCGCTCCTGGTATGAATCTTAATGGTCAGTTATATAAATACAGACAATTTATATACACATACATCTTAGCATTAATGTTTATCTCTCCAGTTTATTTGTTTTAGATTTATTTTTAGAATCAACGTTATTGTATGTTAACACGCAAATCCCGGGTTTAGTATAAAATATTAGTTTCTTCGACCATGTAACACAATACTATTGTATGTTGTTTGTAAAGATTATTCATACCTCAGGTTGTGTGACATTGGTCGGCAGTTTATCAGTCCTTCACTATTGTGATATCTGCTTTCCCAACTCCCTTAACTCTCCGTCCCTCCACCAGTCATCTCCTTTTCCCAAATACAAATGAAATATTTATACTCCTTTTCCAATGACGTTCTCCCTTCACCTTCATGAGGGAACGAGTTGAATGTTGAAGGCTTCCTCTGATACTTACGGTTTTATTTACACGTATTGAATTTATTTTAATTTCTTTAACTATATCAACTCATTTCGTTACACACATTAACTGACCTTTTGTCCTTTCTTAGATATTAAAATCTCTATCAAGTTTCAGCACGCTGAAATTTTGAACCTGAACAGGGAGATATGCTGAAATAGGAAATGGTACTGAAATAGACACTAGTAAATGGATTATTAGAGACTTACACGTTGCGTAATATTGTCTATGCATTTTAATCGTGTCGTGAATGAATGTGACAGGTGATGTTATACACCAACCGTGTTAATTCAGATAACAAAAACAGTTGGATATCCCCAATGTAGTATGGAGAGAACTTCATGAAAAATGCGGAAGAAAATATATCATATTGGAATTTCGGTTTAAGATGTTTGGTTTGGTTTGGTTTGGTTTCATTTGTTTAACGTCCTATCAACAGCTTAGGTCTTTTAAGGACGGCCTGCCATGCGTGCGAAATGCATGCGTGTGGCGAGTACGTATGTGCTAGATTTTACAGCGCTTACAGACTATTCACCACCTATCACACAACATGCATCACATATGTCTTTTATAGGTGTTATCTATTTTTTGTCTTGTAACATTTCTATATTGGAGCTATTTCAGAAGGAAAATAAACCTTGAATGAATATTATCCTGGAATAATTCATTAGCGCTATCAATAGAAGATAACAGAATGAACTCGCTGAGAATTTGAACATGAACGGGGGCACATAACATTTCTCTCCTCACCTGAATATGTCAACAATATAAATTGGTACTAAAAACCATCTAAATGAATGGTTAATAAATGATTTTAGAATGCTTTGTTGTATACATTCAAAATGTTACGTGAATTGATATGGGAGGTAATATCCATATACCATTAATGTGCATGTATCTACCAAAATAGTCGGTTTTGCCAATGCAATAAGGAGGGTTATTATTGTAACACATATAGAAGGATGGAAATTATCATATTGGAATATTTATAATTTATCACATCTTCAAGGCAAGGGAAGATTATATGATTAGATATGTCAGAACATCGTTAATTTCAATTCATAAGGTATGAACTAATACTTCATTTATTGCAGGTAACGTCGCCCTAAGTAAAGCAACAGTTCAAAGTAGTGACCAGGGGAATCCTAAATATGTAGCAAGTAAAGTTGTGGACAACTGTACAGACTTCGATGCTGGTTGTTGTACACATACGAGGCAAGGTCTCAAGACGGCCTGGTGGCGTGTTGATCTGGGAGAGTTGATGACCATAACTAGGATCAAAATATATTACAGAAGTGAGTTTAGTGTCATTACCACAAATGATATAATTTCATATTTAATTAATATGATAAGATCACACTCATAATAAAACCCATCTAAACAACACATTCTATTATAATGGTCACTTGGTAATGGTACGATATACTTAGCTAATATCCCTAGGACACAAACAATATTTGAACAGTAAAAATAGAATAGTGATTTATGCTTATAAATTATTCTTAAGCAAAAATATCAAGACATCTTCGGTCTGCTAACAACAGTCGCAGAGGGTTTCAATGTTATAGCGGAACCGCCATGGTAACTCAAAGTCGAAAAATGAGGAGGAAATATCAACAAATTCTGTTTTGAGACCCTTAAAAATTACAAGAGAATGATAGTACGAGTTCCAGGCCATTAAGCGTCTTCGGTCTCGTCGACAACACCATATAAATCTAGGCCCGATTTAATTGTGTGAAACTCTCGATATGAACACTGAACCAAAAGGGAAACAGTTCACATGGCTGGTTTCATACGGCACAACGCAATATAATTCCAAATGAGATGATTATTACGACTTTTCAACTTTGCCATTGTCACCGTCAACCTACATCTCGAGAAGTCTAGCGTTATGTATTTGTTCGTTAGCATTCGACAACCGTCACGGGTATCATGAAAACAAGTCCTTAAACATTGGATATATTAGAATTGTAGGTATTGGAACCTGGGATGTCACATTATACATGTAGAAAAGAATAATCAACAATTTGTAGTGAACTAGGAAATAGATAGGTTGTATCATATGTCATTAGGGATATTTAAGAGTTAAGTAGGTACGTTTTATTTAAAGACAAGTATTACATGTTATATGTTCAACGTTACCTAGTATAGAAAGCCCATGTAAACGCCATAGTCAGCCAAATCTATTCGAGTTGCTTCCCTTAGAAAAGTAGTTAATTAACCCGTTTTAGGTTTACACTCTTCATTCGTTGTCTGTCAAATAACCAAACGGTAGCATCTGGAAGTCAGTCGTTATTATGCAGCACACGTGCACGGTCCGTTGGACCAGTGGTCAGTGCCTAGAGCTATAATTAGAAATGACGTTATAGGGGTTTAGAGACGCCTGTATTTCAGGTTAAAGGTCAGGATTGGTCAATTGACCACATCTTCAATTTATACATATTATTTAACTCTTGGGGGATATAAAAAGACTTCGGCGTTTTGCATAGGGAGTTCTCCAATAGTTTTCAGACTAAACGGACCTGAGTGCCGTTCGAATGTGAGTATGTAGCTTTTGACTTGTTTGAATGTGTGTGAACTGTTAAGTGTGAACGCGCCGGCGATAGTGTGGAAGATGGATTAAACTTCATAGGATTAGATTATACCTTTGGGATTTTCATGTGGATTAATAAATATAAGTTAACTTTATATCCTGTGTTGAATTATGTTTATCGCAACACAACCATCCCAAAAGAACTTTCACGTCCCGTGTTTATGGAGAGCGGACGTTACAAATTGAGAAATTCAAATTGTCATACAAATAATTTTGAGTTGTTTTTGCTGGTTACGTAATTAGCAGAGCCTGGGTAAGCGGCTGATGTCATAGAGTCTTGGTGTTCTTGATTTCGGGTTTACATAGAGTATATGTGTCATTTAAAAAAAAACTCATCGACACTATCTATAGACTTAAATGAAAATGTTTGCAAGGTATATGTTACCTGTTTTGATAAGCTCCTTAATATTTTCCAGATAATTAAAGCTTATTTATTGTGAAAAAATGTGTATTTAACAGAGTTTTGTATTGTAACTAGAATGTATCCAACAGTGTTTTATATAGTGTAGTAAAATGTATCTAAAAATGTATTGCGCCAATGTACTTGCCGTTTTCTGATTTTTCGTTTGATGTTGACTTTTGCATACTTGTTGAGAATACTTGAAAGCATGTAAAATGTGGAGTTGACCATTGTGCCCATATTTCCCTTTACTGTGATACATTTTTATGTGAATTCTGTCAGTATATCATTACATTCTATCTATACGGAACATAATTTGAAATTCAAAGCATTAAGTGTACAATATGTATTTCTTGAAATACATTTATATTAATGATTCACTGTTTAGAGCGGTTAAAGCGACCGATACATTTTCTTTAAACAATACAACACACTATTTCCTTCTGCAAAAGGACGACTCACTAGACAGACGGACAAACAACAGACAAAAAGACAGACAGACTGACAAATAGACAAGTTCCTTACTGTTGTCAAGATTATATACTTATCTTATATCTAGTGATTTCATCCAATGTGGAATATATACATACGTCTGATGAGTATTGTTTGAAATTGAGTATGAATTGACAATGTCTTTAGTCTGGCAGACGACCCAATTTAACATAATCTGATACTTCAAAACCCTAAAAGTGTATCTAAAGGTGTTACATGTTAAAAGCGATGGGCACTGGATAATAAAATGTAAAGTGATATAGTCAGAATGTAAACATGTATTTCCAAGACGTCAGTTTTGTCTGCTCGATTTCTCCCTCCTCGTCCGTCGTTAAGTGGGTTCACACCTGACCACTCTCTGGTTTATCAAAGTTGCAATATGTCCTGGGTATTATATACGTATTCATTGTGACGTTTGGAAGTATCCAACATAACCCTTTCACTGCCAGTGATTAATTGTACGAGAACCAGTAACCGATAACCTTTAGAGAATGGCATGGCGGGAACGTGATGTATCAAATATGACCTACCACCCTATAGAAAGTTATCTTTGTGATGCGAAGAAAATTGTTGTTTTTTTTTAACCCTAGATGACTTCAAAAATAACAATCCAATTATGATGTAAGATTGGATTGGTAACATTCGACTTTTACATTCACAGTTATCCTCATACATGCCTTTTAAAATGGTTATCTACCTGTGGATTTTTGTTTTCTTTCAAGATGATTTTCAGCAAAGATTGGCAGGATACCAGCTTTACGCATCCAATACAACTAGCACACCACCAAACGGTGTTCTCTGTTACGAGGACACTAGTAGTACTAGAGATGCTGTACAGTTGGTGGTAACACACCAGTGCCTGCAAATAGGTCGGTATGTGACTGTGTACAACTATAGAAACAACCCAAAACGATACAGCTGGTATAGTAATGACTCTCTTCTGGAGTTATGTGAGGTACAGGTGTTTGGTGAGTATGATTCTGTTTAACATTGTCTTAAATCAATGATCAGGTGAGCTGGTGTATAACCACAATCCTTTCTTTATTTAAAAGGTATATTATATGTTTTTTTCTAGCCTGAATCTGCTGTACATACCAACGTAACAGAGTTCATTATCAATTGAATCTAAATCATCCCCTCTGCCAGGAATAGAACCCAGGACAGCTAGCTTACTAATCTTCTGCTCAACCGATCGAACTACAGAGAAGATCTCTATTCTAGTTCCGTTTTCACATAGTGTTGTTACGTATACATCCGAGTGTATAATTAGAGCTATCAAAAATAAGTCGCTAACGTATACGCATGCGTAAATCAGGACGTTTATTTAAGGGAACATTCATAAGTTTGAATATGTTCACCGCTTGACGGGTTTCAAATGTTCAAAAGCAAACACTGATGGAACGTTGCTTTGGAAGGCTGATCCAGGTATCAACATGTAGATTTGGTTTACTAAATATTTGTTTATACACAACATTGAAAAACCTTGTCGCAGTCTTTATGCAAATAAGGACCTATTTCTAATCTCGCGCTTATCGATCACGTGACCTGGTTGACCAATGAAATTACATTATATGGGTAGCGCCCCCTGCATTCAGTCTTGGGCAGTGTGGTTATTCGTAGCAGCAGTGTTTTATTTCATCTTCCGCCATCCGCCCCACCTCCACCTTTAAGAATTTGCAGTTTCTTTACTGATGTTTGTATATAAATGTACAAAATACCTTTTTAATATTCATATACTGTTGTTTGTTTTTATTATACATGCATGTACTTTTCTTGTATATATGTTGTTTTCATAATATGTGTTTACTTTTAATATGTTTATTATATATATATTTCTTTTTTTAAACTTGTTTCGGGCTCTTTTAGGGGTAATTAGGCCTCATGGTAGGACAACACCTGGCCAGCTGGTCTGAGCATTGGATAAACCTACCTCCCTGATTCAGGTTGGGGCAGCCGGCTCGCAGCACCTCATTGTACATCCGGTGTCTTTTAAAATTTATTCTTTTACATTTGTCGTCACACTGTTTTTGGGCTGCTCTTCTTAGTACAGATTAGTTATGGAGGCTCTCATGATCACTCACAGTAATAAATGTATGTCACTCCGAAATTATTGTCACTTTAAGTTCAATTTTAGGCTTATTCCTAGAGGAATTCTACAACTTATACCTTATAGTTAATCACTAAGTTTAGAATGTAGTTTGTTTTAATTGTAATAATTTGTATCATTCCATCTTGATTCCCTCTAGAGTTTGGGTGTCTTGATCATTTATTAGTGTTGCTTGAATCACTCAATAGTTTTTCGCCTACACTTTTATCGCTAGAGTTATCTTGAAATGCACAAGAGTCGAGAATCTCTATGTAGCCTGCTCTTAAATCACTTAATAGTACTTTCCTCTCTTGAATCGATCAGGAGCCCAGATCTCTCTGCAACCTGCTCTTAAGTCGCTTAAGAGTACTTCCTCTCTTGAATCGCTCAGGAGTCCAGATCTCTCTGCAACCTGCTCTTTAATCGCTTAAGAGTACTTCCTCTCTTGAATGGCTTAGTAGTGAGTCAAATTTAATTGTATAATTTAGTTGTAAGAATGAGCAGCTCCTGAGAAAGTCAAACATTTTAGATCATCAATATGAGCCTGAACAAGTTTTGGTTCCATTCAATAAATTTTTGACCTTTCATACTGCTTGTTGTGTTGTGTATAAACTAGCTTAGCTTACAGGTGTTTCTAGACTTTGTTACAGCCTGTCTAGTCCAGGCAATGAATGACTTAGGCTTTATTTGTTCTAGTGGACCATTACTTAATCTATTTCAGTTAAGAAACCTTTGTTAAAAAAAATTTCCAACCTCTAATGCAAAAATAAATTCATTTCTTGGACTAGTCTGGTAAAAACGTACTACCTTCGTATCGCCTGTAGCAACTCCATATATAGACCGGTATTATATAAGGTATACGCATACATATAAAGAAAATATAAATAAAATGGCACATGGACCCAATGCTCCGCCCCTCTCGTTATGATGACTGACATATACGCTGGAGTCTATAGTACAATAATAACTAATGACGTGCAGGGGATTCGTACTCATGTTACTTTTTGGGATCCCCAATTTGTATTCTAAGTGGGTGCTCACAACTGCCGATACATACAAAAATATGTTCTGAGCATGCCTTGCTAAAAAAAATGGTCTTAATAATATGAACATATGCACCCTTTTCTGCAGAACTAACTAGGAAAGGTAACTTATATCAAATAGATGTAGAGCGAGGGAGAAATGTCTCTACCTATAGCTACTCACTACCTATAATCTAAACAACACTAAATATTTCCTTTCTTATAGCAAAGTATCGTCTATGTGAGGAGGACCGTTGATATACAATTTACAGTTTTCTTAAAACCCAGTTCTCTGTCTTAGGACTACGTCTGCACGCTCAATGGAACATAACACATACAACACTGACCAGCACACACACACACACCAGCTGGAACACCTCACTTTTCACTGTCGCACTCAGACCAAGCTCAGCTACGTATACAGTCTGCTACCTCACTTCAAATCGTCGTAACCCGTACCTACTGGTCTTTGTTGCTTGTTCAGGAGTCAAAACTAAACTGGTCTAACTAACAAGCTAGCAGATGATGTATATACCCTCTGAGAGCCGAAGGAAGCGCCGTCTGTGTTCCCGCCGGAATACCGTCTTTGTCTATATTATGTTTGAATAGCATGCGCGCTAATCACGCCATGCTTCACGCTTTTTACCGATCGACACCGAGGTTGTATCGAAAAACGGAAGTAAATATGTACTGTAACGAATATTGAACTGTATAACTTATGTACAAATAAAGAACTGGATAGGTTAAAACTTGTTTGTCCCACCACCATGAAATATTGAGCCTAGCCGAAAACACATATGCAAACGTGGTTGTTACCTGTAAATGCCTGCCTAGTTTAAAATCATTAATGTTGATTTGCATGACTATGAAAAAAAATAATGAAACATGTCTCAGATTCATACATTAATGAATGTTCCGTAACATAAACGTCCAGATATACGTAAACGTATACGTACATATTATGTAAGCAGCTTATTTTTGATAGCTCTAATACTTAAACATACCAAAATATAATATTTAATGATTCAGTGATGTAATTATAAATATCACTTAAATAGGGTAAAACAGCAGTAGGTATACCTGAAAGAATACATTTGGGGTTTATTGGATAGGTGTGAAAATATGTTGGATTTTCACTTAGTTTAATATTGATCAGAATGGTTATAAGTCTTTTTTTATGTTTGCCAAGCCAGGCTGTATATTTCCAACCGTAACTAAAACGTGAAGTAAAATTGCCGTAATTTTCCTCTTGCAATTTCAAGAAGGACCTTAAAATTTAAATACAGCTATCCGGTCATCTGTGTTGTTGTTTACTTCCAAATTGATAAAAAACAATGGGATAATTGGTTTGACAATATAAGTGTTCCTACGTTGTACCCAATTAAAGATTTTAAATATTGTGATGGGGTAGTATTATGCTATGTTTCTTATATAATACAGTTTATCAGGGTATTATGGATGATGATCAGTTCAAAAACTATCTGGTTAAAAAAGGAAATGAATTCACTTGTGAGTACTAACGATCTCTATTTCTTTTTCCAACAGGATGTCAAGAAGGGAGATACGGTGACGGACACTGTAACAATCAGTGTCCAGGGGCGTGTTATGGTGGTAACTGTAACTCGCAAACAGGTGCCTGTTTCTGTAAGCTACCATTATTTATCTACATATGCAATACCAAAAAAAGAAAATACAAATATGTCCATTACACACTACAGAAATATTCATAATGCGCTACTTATGCTATGAACTTGCAACAAGAACGATTAATTGATGACTTGATTTATCAAAGGCATTTAGAATATGTAGATACATGTACAATCAGATCAATCTTTTTTCTCGAAAATTTAGTTTCCTCTGAAATTAAGAATGTTTCACGGGTAGATCATTATGGTACCCGGTATCTAATTACTTTATACTATTGGTTCCTTGATATAGATTTTTGTCATTCATTCATCTTAAATTTTACACATATATATAGTACTAGTAATGCCGGGAGAAACTAGATTAATAACTTCTGTTCCCTTCCAAACAAAGTCTAATTAAGTAGTAATTAGATAGACAATCCATCACAGGAAGCCGGCGAATCAAAAACCAATTATACGGTAGTTTTGATTGAGCAATCAAAATCAGGCAATTTAACTTAACCAGGTAAAGCCAATGTGTTTTCTGCCTAGAGGTATTTTATCAATGTGGCTATAAATGTCTTTGGCAAACTTAGATGAATTGACGTTCAGTGCAATAGGGCATATCAACGATTTTCAAACTCACCTCACGCTATGCATTATCAGGAACTGTGATTATATATGGTATAACAGCATTGTCATTTAAAGGATAGTTTAAGTATTATCTCGTGCAATATATGATTATGTTGATATCTGATTTTTTGCAGAACTGAAAGTGACAATCTCACAGTAATTAGAAGGCGAAACATATGAAAATACATTTCCGTTCTAATGCATGTCTGAATATGACAACCATCATGCAGTTATAAATGCAGTAAAGCAAAAAACAATTATCCAAGTTTTGAAAAACAGTTATATTATTAATGTGAATTACAATCGTGTCATAGTGCACGATGGTGAAACATATTTCGAATGGATTCCTTCTTTAAAGATTGCTTCACAAGAATATATATTTCCATTCCTAATGTGGTTTGCTGATATGAACATACCAAGTGAAAACAACAAACTTTTGACCATGAATACACTATGAAAACCGTATGAAAACATTGTCTCTCGTGCAAATCACCTGATTAATCGGGTCATATTAATACGCCATCAAAAAAATAGTCAGCCTTTCAATTATGAAAATATTGTGTTTTTGTTGCAATTTGTTCACATAAAATAAATATGATTTGAATTGAATGATTGTATTTAATATTATTTTTACTTTAATACTTCTTTCTTTTTGTTTTATACAAAATTAAACACAAAAGACCGGAAAATGCGGAACGACATTAAAACAATGGCGTGGTGCATAGGCGGGATCTCCCGGCTGTTCTAATAATTTGGCGTTTCGTCGTATACATGACCAAAATTTTTCTTTTTAATAAAATTTCTCGTTTTCTCGATAAAATTTTTTTAAATCAAGGTTATGTAAATATATGAACCGCGCGCCACGGGATATGTAGCTAGCTACTGGTATTCATAGCCGCAATGAAAATTTAAAAAATCTATTCAATCCATATAAGGTGACCATAGTAGTGAACTATACATCGAATGAAACTGTCTTTCTTTTCAGATTGCTTCACAGGAAAATATGACGACAACTGTACCTCGAATTGTCCTAAGAATTGTAAAGACAATGTTTGTTCGAAGAACACTGGCATTTGTTTTGGTATTTTCTCGTTTTATTCTGTTATTCATTATGTTACAAATCAACGGTAAACGTAAAACACACTGTATGTATATACATCTATTTTGCACGCGCGAGATATTTTCAAATGTCTTGGCCGTTGGTAACATAGCATTCCATCATAGAAATTGGCTTTGAACATGTTACGTTAGCCAACGCCAGCGGAAGGATTCATGGTTGTTATTTCAACTATTACCAAAAATACTAGTCTTACTGTATTTTCTAGTACTGTTTATATATTGGTTTATTTTATTTGTATTCTTTGTGTCTTGGCAAAGGGGCGGATTGCTTCGACAATTTGAAATTTTTATTTCCATGCTGTTATAATTACTTCTTTACCCCATATCTATATGCATGCTTTCCTTTAATCTCTAATTTGTGAACAATATACAATGGGCTGTCATTTATCAAAGACCTTATATAAAAATAAATTTCTTATTTCGGTATTTGTTTAATACACGAATAGGATAACGCGCCTGAATTAGTTCTTTTCTTCCCATTACGCTAAATACGGCCAAGCTAACTTCTGTTGTAGTAGTTATAAATGTACTGTGAATTTAGGCCTAGATTTATACTCATTATTCGTATAGAAAGTGCACTTTCATAGAAGTAGAGAATGTTACAGTATATGTTTGCCTATATAACAGCTTCACAACTTCTTCTAAAAGATGACTTATAATTAAAACGAACAAATACTTCAAGAACGGTTCAAGTCTATATTGATAGTAAACACAGGATTCGACATTTCATAGCAATATGCTTCATCGATGATATTTCGTTGCTACTATTTTTATACTAGGTTAATTGTTTATGATAATAAAATTATTCATTAAACAAAGTCATATATATGACAAATAACATTTACAAAAGTTCAGAACTTTGAACCAGTGTCAAAATTAGAGATTGAATGTTAAAGGGGGTTTCAGTGAACGTATTCATATATAGTTCCGATGTAACA
Organism: Pecten maximus; assembly: GCF_902652985.1. Classification (NCBI taxonomy): domain Eukaryota; kingdom Metazoa; phylum Mollusca; class Bivalvia; order Pectinida; family Pectinidae; genus Pecten; species Pecten maximus. Next base: position 50,691,218 of record NC_047018.1, on the reverse strand, counting down.
TTTTGTATAATCTTAATTTAACGCTTAAAACTAATAGATTAACCATTAGAAATTGTACAATTCATGTAAACAAAACAAATATGAATTTGTATCTGCAATCATGTTACCTTTATACTGTAACATTGATCTTGTTGAGTGAAAGTACAGTTAGTTGCATTTTTTTTTGTTTATTTTGAAAGGTTAAATAAGACTTTTCAATCGAAATGGTCTTTGTTTTATATGGTCAATATAACTAATTCTTAATTTTGATATCATAACCTATATCATGAACAGATGATTATCATATCAATATTTGCTGTCAGATTGTGTTCCTCAGAAGTACGGCATCAGATGTGAACAGAATTGTTCTACAAATTGCCTGGGGAGTCTATGTGAGAAAGACAGTGGGAACTGTGAGGGTGAGAAACAGTTTCTAACTTTTTCATTTTTGGAAGACAATATTTCTGTAAGGAATTAAGATTATATTAAGGAGGAGGTTAATAATTTCTTCAAGAAGTATTTCCATTGATTACTTTAAATAGAAATAACACTTTAAAAAATTAAAACCAGCTAACACATACAAACGAAAGTACATTCAAAGACTCAGACTCGAAGAATACTATTAGGATGACAATCGTTATGTGTTAAAATGATACCATTGAGGAAATGACAAAATCTTTTAATGTGAATGGAACTGTCCTGGGAATTGTCAGACCAATTGTGGAAAGGACACATGACACAGTACAGGTGAATCAAAGATTATTACATGATCATTTATAACTATATAATGCTTCTCTACATGCCTGATTGTTCCGTTGTCACCACCCTAATTCTCATTTTGAGAATGAGACTTAACAAGGATATGAACTTAATTTGTATGGCAGGTAAAGCTTATTAGTAATCTGTCCCTTTCGGTTACGTTCCATGTAGAGATCGAGGTACATTATTTATGTGGCAAATTGTCTGTAGTTTCCTTGATTAAAAGTTATGCATGGTACATCTGTTTCCTATCGTCAGTATATGTAAAGGTAAAATGGAAGAACTTGACAAGTTATCTGCTACCTGTTCTGATAAGGTCTCAAATATAGTCAACCTCGATTGAAAACAGAACACAAGTCGGCCCAGAGAGGGTTACAATTTGTTCCAATGCTCATGCTAATAGTCTGCCGTAAGGTATTGCCCACAAACTCAACACAGATATTGTCGACCAGAAATTAATTCTTCTGATTTCATTATCCGAGCAATTCCGTATTTCCTCTTAGAATCTAGTTGTCGTTTTAGCAAAATAACCTCTGGGATATTTCAAAATTATGTTCTTTTCATAACATACAAAGGAAGGCAGATCTTCTATTTGAAACGGATAATGCTAGTGTAAAAAGTGCAAAATAGAAAGTTTTGAAAGAAGAGACGTTTTTTTTAAGACGTGGATATTCAAGATTGATGAAAAAAGTTCCGGCCTGTCAAAAGGAGACTTAACACGAACATACCGCAGCCTCCAAAAACAAACAAACGCACTCACCACACACATGCATGTCGCACGCACAAGAGGCCGTCCTTAAATGACCTTAGCTGTTAATAGGACGTTAAACAAAATAAACGAAACCAAACCAAACCAAATTCTTCGAAACAAACACGCTTTCCATTAATTTTCCTCTTTATTAACCGTTATCTCAATACGACTGCAACCATTTATAGCACTAAGAATGGAAGTAAGAAGATTGTATAAAGACTTAATCGAGAAATTTCTCAAGGTAGCAACACAATGTAGTTTCCATTTATTATCACGTCGTTTTGGAATCAAATAAGTTTAAAATTCAACCCTGACACAATAACATTAAGAATGGAAGGAACAGGATTGTATATAAAATTTAGACAGGGAATTTTCGAGTCAGCAAGAAAACGTAGTTTATAAGATATTCTTATGTAAGTGAATCAAAGTACATGTACAGTATATTCAAAGTGATAACTTTATGCATAATGATCGCATATCAAGTACCAATAAACACATATTTTAAGAAGCTAACAATTATATTTAGTTTGATTTTATCGGACTGCGTTGCTGACGATTACGGCATTATTTGTGGCCAGGATTGGTCTACAAATTACTTTGAAAGCGTGTGCGAGCAAAATGATGAGAATGCGAAATCTAGGTGATAATTATAATACCAATATCTCTGCGATCAAAAGGCTGTTTATTCCGTAATTTTTGTTTTATCGCAATGTGTTTATTAAGGATTAACGATTCCTTTAACTGTACAATGTATACACTATGTATTTGCTATTGTATAAATGATAGGAGCCGTAATGTCTGTTATAAGAAAAAGTTAAAGAGGACTCTTATATTTTCAGAGTGTATTCCCGGGAAGTTCAATAGTACGTGTGAACAGGACTGTCCCAAAACTTGCAATCAATCATTGTGTGTAAAGGACACTGGAAACTGTGTCGGTGAGTTACAGTTTATAGTCGGTGTAATCATTATACACGGAAACAATCCAACTACTATGCTTATTATTAAATGAAGATAATAATCAAAATGGTGATATTGAGGGAATGAAATAAGGAAGCGATCAGTCCGATCCGTTAATATAGTCATTTTTGGGAAGGTTCTTATGATTTCAGAATGCATTCCTGAAAAATATGAAAACATGCGATTATGGCTGCCTTACAAATTGTTAGGAAATGCTGCGTGAAAATGTCACGGGGAAATGTGTTATAATGTGGTGGTCAAGTGGCGATATGATTCTCACTACTTACTCCATGGTTAATGCATCCAACAAAATAAGGCAGTGTTTACATTAATGGCAAAGATACATAAGGAAATATTGATAATAAAAGAACACATATTTGACGAAGGAAGTTATCGTTATTTTACATGCTTTAAGATTGTGTTCCGCGGCAGTACGGCATTAGATGTGAACAGGACTGCTCTACCAATTGTCAGGACCGACTGTGTGAGAAAGACAACGGGGAATGTTATGGTGAGTTACGGCTTTCTAACTTACGAACATATTCGTGATTTTATAATTATTAATTTTGGAATATGAAATATAACGATTAAGACCGTTAATTTTGAAAAGTCAGAAAAGCATGCATTAAAAGATTTGTTATCTGTAAAATATCATAAATCGAGATAAATTTTAAATGTTTGTTTGTGTGTGTTCGCCAATACAGTTCAACTGCTGTGACAGATTATAGTTATATAATGTGTATTGTTTTCACATATAACAAATACTAAATACATGTTTTGATGAAGATTGCACGATGGTCTCTGTCGTATGTATTTGTCCCGTTACAAGCTCAGTCGAAATTTTGTCTTTTACGCTGCCACAGGTTACGTGTTGAAAATATTTCATTGAATGACCTATTTCATTTATTTGCTTTATGTATTCATTGAACATTATCATGTAGAGACTATAACAATTTATTACATTTTTACCAGTGAAATATCAAGAATTATTCATTCTATAAAAGTGATATTTTTCACTAGTGAAAAATATCACTTTTGCTGATTTGACCAATCAAATTAATGATTAGAAAATACCAAAATAATTGACCAATCAGAAAGCCCGACATATATGTCAGCACCTGGACAGGGGGTACTACTTTTTTTTGTTTACAAACTATCGCTGTAGGCCTAGTTAGCATACGGGGTAGGTTTTTCGTTGATAAAAAATGTGATTAACAGAATATCTAACAGTGTCTTCAGTAATACCAAATATATTTCACTCGTGTGGCTTATATTTTGATATTATTTAATATTAGCCCCACTCGCGAATTATATTTGGTATTACTGAAGACACTGTTAGATATCCTCTATTTATTATCAAGTATCTGAATCAATGATAAATAAAACACTACATTTATCTGTATCCGAACGATATTTCTCTTTATATAAATTTAGTATGAGAAGGTTATAATTCATCTAGGAGTTAAATAATGGATTTTTGCTTTGCACCGTCCATGACAGTGACACATCTTCGGTAATGATTATCATTATACTTATAATTCAAAATCATACAAAAAAATTAATAATTGTGTGGTTGTAAACCTTATTCATCGTTGTATTAAACAAGTTAGAGAAATTAAGATGATAATACTAAGATATTCAAATAACGATAAAACGTTGATATGAGTTGAAGTATCATTTTCTATTGCGACATTATATTTTACAGACTGTGTTTCTGGAAAGTACGGTACTAACTGTGAACAGAACTGTTCAAGAAATTGTAAGGACACATGTAAACGGGACACAGGATCCTGTACAGGTAAGTTACTGTTTAATTAAGATATTATGTACCAAAATAATCTTACGGCTATGACTGAATAATATTTCTGATATTTCATAAAAATAATAAGATCAAAGTCCATGGCGATTATTGGTACAGTGTATGGCAGGCATCGTTGTCTTATAGCTATGTTTCGAATGATTGATTGAGGAATACGATGATCGATTACGTGCCTGTCTGTCACGCTTCAATATTCCGAGAACACGGTATTTGTTCATTGTATCAATACATTTGTCTTTGATATGGTAACTATTACATGTTATAACTGATGAAAATAGAAATTATCAAAAGCAATAGCTGGAAAAAATTAGTAATGATCTATTATGCATTATATTTTCATAATGCGTTGCTGGAAAGTACAGTAATGCATGTGATCAGGACTGTCCTAAACATTGTAATGATACGTTGTGTAGAAAGGGATCAGGAGACTGTATAGGTAAATAACAGTCTACTATAGTATATACTATTGACTGCCTCTACTAATCCATTGATATTATTTTCGTTAATAAATGCATTATCAACGTTTGTTACATTGAAGAATACATTGCACTCCGTGACAAATGCTTATTGATAGAGAAAAAAAAGGCCGGCTCACTTATCAGCTGATAGACTTCACAACACAGAAATATATGCAAACAAATATTTATTATAAACAAAATTTTAAGAAATAAGCTACCTACATGTACAACATATACAATGCTAACATAACCACTAACGCGACTATATAACACAGTACACCTATGCATTTATATCACCTACATAACTAAATAATTATATATAGTTGTCCTTATATAACTTACCCACGTAACCGTGCTATGACAGTCCCTTCCTCAAGTTGCGAGCACAACGTTTCTATGTTATCTCCAGTCTGCTTCGAATTATTTAAATGTATGTACAACACTGCACCTCCTGGACCAAGGCACACACCAATTGTCTATTCTGCATTTATGCAGTTTCCATATACTACCTTCCACTTGTACGATACTGTAGACTTGCCTTCATTGTAGGCTTCCTGAGGACACTCAATCCTAATAAACTATTGGAGCACCCAGCTCCCCGCATTTTATGGACATAATGCCTCTTGATCGGTCCCTTTCTCCGGTTGCAATGGCCGCACAAACAGATGAACTTACTTGAGACAATGCATTTACACTTCAGTGACCTTACGTTGGGTTTGAGATTAGAATCACAAGTAACATAGTCCTAACTTACCTGTGAAAATCAGTGTAATCACTATACAGGATTGACTACACATATTCTCATATACACAAGTATGAGGACCTTTCCACAATATTCAATAAACATTTGACTAAAACGAATAAGTTAGATACAACGAGGATAACCTATCATATGAAAGTCCATCTTCAGATATGATGCATTAATAATTATGATTTTCCTTTTATTTCCATTTTTTATAGATTGTGTTCCCCAGAAGCACGGGGACAAATGTGAACTGAATTGTTCTAGAAATTGCCTGAATAGTCTATGCGAGAAAGATAACGGGAACTGTCATGGTAAGCAACAACTTTATAAATTAGATAATAGTATTGCATATTTAAACACAGTGATACCAATGCAGGCCTTACAGTCATCAACGTAATGAGTATAAGCCAAACTTGTTTATCGTGTACAATAATGAGCTTATATCTTACTTGAACGTACAGCCTCTTTGTCTTGATATTGGAGAGTTCATTATCTGTTGAGAAATTTATTAATATAACACATGAGAGTTATTAATAGAATACATGAGAGTTATTAAAAAAAATACACTAGTTTAACTAATTATGGTAATTAAGTTGATAACTCTGTGACATTCAAATGACGACACAACGATGATATGTGTTTAAGTACCATTTGCTGTTGAGAAATATAATATTTTATAGACTGTTCTCATGGAAAGTACGGTGCTAACTGTGTTCAGAACTGTTCAGGAAATTGTAAGGACACATGTGAACGGGACACAGGGTCCTGTACAGGTGAGTTACTGTTTAATCAATAACGACCATGTCTGAATGATATTGCAAATATATCATGAGATCGGTTAAGATCTGAACTAAAACTGACTTTAAAAGAGAAAATGTATGTTCAAGGCTGTTATTGATTTATACGATATCGTTCTTTTTTGATAGCTATATTACGTATGAGTGATTCATGTTTATGATGATCGAAAATATATATGTGTCATTAGCACAAATTTCAATATTCTGGTAACATGAGCAGGCGTTTCAATAGTTTGAGAACATGGCATTTTTCATTGAATCAATTAGTTCGTCTTTACTAATAACGATAACGTGTTATAACTCGTGCAATTGAAACTGATAAATGGCAATATCAGGCAAACAAATAATTATCAATCATGATTTTTTTATGTTTTCAGAATGCGTTACTGGAAAGTACGGTAATGAATGTGATCAGGACTGTCCTAGAAATTGTAATGAGACGTTGTGTAGAAGGGACTCAGGAGACTGTATAGGTAAATAACAGTTTACTATATCATATAATGTGAAATACGCAGACCAATTCAGTAATACTCCCTTTAATCAATAAATGAAACGTACTCGTTATCTAAACCGAAAAATATATTCTAGTCGATGAAATCAATATTGGGCTTTTTGACCATTTTATACGGTTTGAGCGAATGATTATTAATGAAGAATTTTTTTTTCAATATGAAATCATTAGACATTCGATTAAAAAAGTAACAAGTTTTGCAACAAGGAGTACCTATAACTTTACATCAATTTGTTTAAAAGCAGGTAATGTATGCTACATTAAACAAATTGATGCATTACAGGTTTGAGGAATAAGCTCGATTAGATTTTGGTGTCATTGTGATAATGATAAAAATCGAAATAAGAATTAATGCAGGTTATGCGCTCTCAATAAAGTGTTCGAATATGTATACATATATATGTATGTTTGATGTAAAAATTGTGATTCTAACCTTAAAGGAACAATTATAGTTTAGGGGAAATCTGACACTGGGTATACACATGTACACGCCAGATATACTTGGAGAGTGATGACAAAAAAAGTCTGTGTCACATTTGATAAATACTCATGATATTGCTTTGCTGAAGTATGTGCTCATTCAATATCGCACCTTTAGCTGTCCAATTACTTACATGTAGCTTTCAAATACATTAATTAATTTATGTACTGATGTACATCTACATGTGCTGTCTATGATTTTGCTGGCTGCAATATACATACCGTAAATTGGGATATTTTAGTGTCGGAAAATTTTACCGTTTTTTTTTGTTTTTTTTTTGTCAAAATATTGTGTTTTTATTTTGGTGTGTGTACTTTCTGTGTCAAATTTTGGCTTATTCTGACGTCCATGTAACTATCCGACCTCTGGTATCTGAGCCGTAGGTAAAATGGAATCCTTTCCTCGGAACGCCGTTAAACAATATTTTGTATTATCGTTACTAGGTGATTGCTTTTGAAGTCATGGTTATTCACAAACCACGACGTCTACTGTAGAATTTCGTTTAAAAACAAACATTGAAATGATTTCAATATATATTCATATATATATATATCCATTAACAAAGACCGTGCAAGGTCATAAGAACGTGACCCCTTCTGGGATGTTGTTAGATGTTCAAATAACGTAGTGAGAATGACCATCTAGATTTTAATTAGATTGTCTTAAAACAAACTTACTGTTGATCCAGTCTACGAATATGCGTAATTTTCTGTTAAAATGGCCATGCTTGCGTGCGATTTCGAATTGTTTTCCTACAGAAAGGTATGGCGTAAAGTTGCGCAAGGTTTTTGTCAAACTTACGAACATTCGTAAGAAACGGAGTTTTTGTGAAATGCTAATCTTAAATCTGACTAAGACAAATGCTACGAAAATTTTTAAGTTACGAAGCTGTATGAAAAGGTATCTTCGTGTTTATACAAGCAGCAAATGAAATGTCACTAGTAGAAACTTTACAAATACGAATTTTACGAACCATACCTTACTGAAGAATGATAAAACGGCACACTTTATGCAAAAGGACGATAGATATCCTCTGCTGTGTTCACGGAAGTAAAGTCAAATTATATATAATTACCCAATTACAAAGTCAAAAACGGTGCATCCGGAATATTCGGTATGTTAAAGCCGACGACGTTATAATTTGGTGATTTAAATTTTGACGCTTTCATATCAGACGGACCAAGCCGAAAAACGGTGCGCCCGGAACATTTATTATTTCAAAACCGACGACGTTTTTACATGGTTTGTTAAATTTTGACGCTTTCATGTCAGACGGGATGCGATGGCCGAATTAAGGTATCCCAACGCTTTACCACTAGCACTCCACCTCTGGGTTGTTGGTTTGAAATCTACGTGGGGCGTTGTTTGGTACTGACCGTATGTCGATGGTTTTTCATCCGATACTCCGGCTTTCCCCTAACTCGAAAACCACAATCCAAATATCCTAATTTACGTTATAACGATTGATTACAACACTGCTGGGTGTTTAATGTTGTTACATTATGTACTCGAGATCATTGGAGAGCTTTCATTTTATGGCGTGAAGGGAATGAGAGGCAATTGAACGTCTTAAGAAACTAATACATACAACTACAAAAAAATTATTGTCATCTTCGTCACTATATTACGTTATTTAATTGCCAGGTTGTTCTGGAGGATTTCACGGTACAAACTGTTCGATGAAATGCAATAGCAGTTGTGTTGAGTGTGATCAGCTGAGCGGGGAATGCACGGGTAAGTGTATTATAGCAGTGTTGGTAGAAAAATATATATTGAAATGAACAAATGATGAGCAAATCATTTAAACCATAGTTATGATAGTGCTGTTGTTACGTTACACATATCTTATAATGAAAAAACATTATGACTGCATGCTACTTAAAGGTCGCAAAGCTTTAATCATGTTTTCTTTGACTTTCTACAGAATGTAAGGCGGGTTTATACGGAGTGAAATGCAACATGACCTGCGGCCATTGTAGTAGTTGTATGCAGGACACTGGTGCTTGCGCGACCGAATGTGAGCCTGGCTACAAAGGGCAATTCTGCAATACAAGTACTGGTATTTTTATTTCTACCTATGCGTTTCTTCTCAGTTAAGTAAAGATAAACACGTGCAACTCCTGAACGACAGCAAAAATGCATCATTAGTACAAAATGTATAGTTAAATAATAGCACAGCTCCACACAGGAACTTAAATCGGCAAAAGTTCCGGCCTATCACAAGGAGACTTTAACACGAAAATACCGCAGCCTTCCACAACACACATACGCACTCGACACACGCATGCATGTCGCAAGCACGGGAGGCCGTCCTTAAATGACCTTAGCTGCCAATAGGACGTTAAACAAAATAAGCCAAACAAAACCAAACCACACAGGAAGAAGACAATTTTATGCAGCAAACAAATTAATTTCCTTAGGGCGATTCTGTGGTTCTTAAGGATACGAAAACTCTATCCCAGACGGCATAGGGGGAAACATCGAGTACACGGTATGCCGCTATTTACAGTGGGATAGCGTCGTCATTGTATGTATTGTAACAATGTCCCGACTGATTTCATAGGACACTGACAATTATGCGGTGAATAGGTTTCACATCAACATATCTTAAAGAACGCTAGACTAATAAAACATCGCTCTGTCCGAAGGATATTACAACTCTCGTAGAAGAGTACGGCTCGGCAACACTCGGAAAGATTCCTATTGACCAGCAAAACTTTTACACTCGGGGTTGTAATATCGCTGAATACGGAGAAGACCAATGTAAAATTTTATTTATCACAAATGCAATTGACTTCTTGTACGCTGAATAGGCAAAATCAGTGCTAGGTCGAATACAAATGTTTGTAGAATGATATATATTCCAGCTTGCAAACGGCTGTTTTAATATATAAATAGTTCGACAATGAAGTTTTGTACTGTATTTCCATTTTTGTTAGGTGTTTGAAATCGTTCAAAATTCTTTAATGCTATTTTTCTCTGTAACAGAACAAGCCCAACAATCCGAAAGTCAACCTCCAGTAGACGTTGGGCCAATAGTAGGAGCTATAGCAGGGGTGATTGCTGTAGCTGTCATCGCTATTGTTATTGTCATCATCGTCAGAAGGTAATATATATCAATGTTTATAGAGATGTAGAAAACATGTAGCTAAGATGTACAATTTACACATAATTAATAATTTATATGAGAGTTTTTAAATTGTTCTACAAATATGGTTGCATAGCAGAATATATTTATATACAATACACATAACCTATACATCGATTCCTCTTTTGATGACGTGACACTTCCAAGAAGCGAAAAAGACTCACCCTCCTGTGTTTCATTCCACCCATCAATGTGTTGACCCTCTCCCCTTTTAATCGATTTCGAGAGTCACAGTTTTATTGAAAATATTTCATTGATGAAAGTGCATTGTTAAAACACACTATTCAACAAGTTCATCTTGCACGAGGAGCCTCATACTTATACATTTGTGATATTCGATGTATTCGTGCCATATTTCCACAGACGTCGCCAGAGTGATGGTAAACAGGAATCCTTTACTGATATCGGCCGTTCCAATGTACACAAGAAGACCATTTACAACGAACCGCTAGACCCATCTGGCAAATCTGGAGTTGCAGAGAGAAACGACTACAGTAATCCATTAGGTGATCCAGGTTTCATCTTGAGAAACAAAACATAGAAAAAATAATAAAGGGAGACTATTATCCTGGCCTCAAATCCCTTCGTCTCACATACCCACCTGCAAAAAATATGCGCAGCAAATACCAATGCTCACGATCGACATCATAAAAACATGTTTCGATATTGCTATGATAGACATAGAGAATATCTAACAGTGTCTTCAGTAATAGCAAATATATTTCACGAGTTAGGCTAATATTTTGATTTTTCAAAATATACTATAAGACTCTTTCATATGTGTATATGTAGGATAGGGATATTCCACCCGAGGGGTCACAAAATGTGGTGAAACCCGAGGCTTGCCGAGGGTTTTACCACATTTTGTGATCCCGAGGGTGGAATATCCCTATCCTTCATACACACATAATGAAAGAGTCTTTTTCTCTCATATCATTACCGAATTTCTGGCGAAAGTGTCCCTCAGCCATCCATTTTCTTCCATTTTTTAATTTCTTTATTTGACTTTTTACTAAATATACTTGTGATATTCTGAAAGATCATACCCTATTTTGACAAACTATGTTTGCACACAAATTTCATTCATTTTGTGGTTAAGTGATGAACGAATGAACAATTCGCCGATAAAAATTACCGTAACTTGACCGACTTTTACGTGGCCGTGATCAAATTGTCAACATCCGAGAAAAAGAAGTTCTATCAACAATACTGAAAGCCAACGCTGAAATGAGTTTTCCAACTTCACATTTAATTTGATTTGCACCTCGACATATTTAATCATTTCACAGGACACACTGTACTTTAAAATGTCAAGTCATTTTTTTTTTTATAAAATACTACGTCACTGCATGACGTCACGACTGTCATTGGAATTCCATTCATAGTTCAAGGATATTGAGAGTGATGTCGATCTCGATCGCCATGACGCGGCGATGTTTCGTGGCTGGTAATTTTAAATTCACTGTGATTTTGGCAACTTCGTGTGTGAACCAGCGAACAGTGACTCTATACGAGTATTCGATCTTTTCTGTGACATAGGATTATATGTGTTTAACCGGTTGTCTTGATGGAATGACGAAGGTAGGTCAGTCGATAGGCTAACGATGATCATATTGAAAGGCTAGGATGGCAGTTAGTTTTCATGGTTACTCTACACAAATATAGACTCTGAGTTACAATTAAAATAAATATTTTTATATGAACATCGAGGGGTGTCATTTTTACCGAATGTTCGTTCATTTAAGAGCCAATTCCCAACTTCCAAATACACAGGTTACTGAGTAGGCCTAACAGTTGCTGACAGTACAGTAGAGTAAACAAATTCCAGGGCCCCCTCAGCGGCTGACGCAAACAGAACCGTTTCATAGGTTGTGACGTTTGACATTTTCTTTTTTCTTTTTTTTTATGTATGGCTTTTATTTTACTTCCTGTCATTGCCAGGTGATTGTGTGTGTTTACATGTTTTTAATGACAAATGACAAATCTGTCGGGTAGGCCAGTCTGTAATACTGTTAACTGTTACAACAGGCCTGTAAGCCTAGTCTACAGTAACAGAGTTATATGTTCGCTCAGATGAAACGTCTAATCGTTTAACCGTGTAGCCCTATTGATTTACTGCTGATATGATATATATTTATCTAAGAATGTATGTATTTTCATAGTTAAGTCCAACGTTTCAAAACCGACACCGAGGTTAAGGACTGTCGGATGTGAACACAAGCAGACGACGTTGTGAGAGTTGTCCCCCTTGAACGCAGATTAATCCGCGCGCGTGAAATGCTATGTAAGATAGATTTATCTTACATAGCTATCTTACATGGGCAAACTCTATCCAACATGGCGAGATATGAGAGAATATTAGATATTCTGTTGATTACATATATAGCAAAATATACCGGGTAGTTTTAAAGTAATACCATTGATCAGTCAAATCAAAGTGATATTTTTCACTAGTGAAAATATATTATTTTTAGAATGAACATTTCAATGGTAAAAATGTAATACAGTTCAGGGGTAATTAAGATTAAATGTTCTGTGAAAGAAACAAACCTTATATATTCTTGCAAACCTGAATATCTGAATAGATATGATGAATAATGTTATAGATGCTTCATCGCCGTCACTGTATGTTCTATTTTTTTCCAAAATATGTATAAAAATTACACCAAGATTTTACAAGCATTTTGTTACTAACACAATCAAATAATCAACTAATGACAGAGTCCTAAACATAAAACCTAAATCTACGTACAAAATATAGAGGTTCAATTTCTTCTGGATGCTATAACCTATTCATTCACTTTAAACCTTAACGGAGAAAGAGAAGCTTACCTTGTTGGGCTTTTTAATTGCGGAAAGTATATACAACTTTTGGTAGTGCATAGCACGGTACAGAAACTAATGTATATGTGTGATGTACATAACAGATCCAGACGAGCCACACGAGGACACAGTCAATGTTTATGTTAACACTGAGGAGGTAGGAAGAGAGCCCGGATCTAGTGGTAGCGTCTACTATAATACCGGTCCTGTTGGATTTCCTGTCTCCAGCCTCAAATCTCTTGTCCAAACAAAACTGAAAAACAAGGCCAAGGCTTTCGAGAACGAATACAAGGTACAGTAATCTAAAAAAACAAAAACAAAGTGTAAACAGTTTACAGGATATACGGTAATGTACGCTGTATTCAAACGAGACAATGAAGTCAGAAAAAGAAATAGATAACTATACTTATGTTATGAAAATGATTGACTTTATTAATAGTATATTGCATACTGTATGACATGTATGCGTGTAAGGAAAGATACATTACAAACAGATAACAAACAAATTATATTGAAAACAGACTGTAGACTTTGGTATTCAAGGTTTGACATCATCTCAATTTTTGTCTCCTTCATAAGTAGGGTTAATAAGCAATCGTTTTAAAATAACATGTTTCCTGAAACATCTTTTAAAAGTAACATATATGTAATTTAAAAAGAAAGTCAATATCAACGAATAAAAACCAAAGGACAATCCTTTTTATATTATGAATTTTGTTGCGTTTCTAAAAACAAAAACAAAAACAAGATTCCACTTGTACATTCCTTTCCTGTTAATAGTCTATACCGTCTGGAGCTTTACATGCACATACCATTGGAATGTTACAACAAAACAAAGCAAAGAACAGATTTAAAACCACATTTCCCTGTAAGTATATCTTTGTTCAATTATTATCCACGAGAAAATGAAAATAAAATAATATTGCAATTATTAAATGATAATAATGTATCTTTTATAAACTTTGTCCGTTTAGGAACTAAAATGTATTTAAATTATCGATCTGTTTTTTCCTATATCAAAATGTTACTTTGTACAAAAGACAATGAACGTGTTCAAGGTGTCGCAACGTCACAAGATCGATTTAGCCCTTTGTCAAGCTATGACTAAGTTGAACCTGTAGCTTACATATGAAGCGTGTATACACGCGCTCTATCAATAGACGAACCGTCTTAGGTCGTTGTACACTTTTATTATACAAATCGCTCACTCATGACTTGAAAAAGACGATCCTTTTTTCTATACAATGTTAAAGTATATTGTAAATCTGCCATACAGGATCGCCATGCTATCTTTTACAGATGATCATTCCCGTGTGATACTTGATACAGTTGACAAAGATCCACACTCCAATTACATCAACGCCAATTACATCGATGTTAGTATAGTTAATGAGAGATAACAGAATCACAACTCGGAAACTAATACTTACTAAACATTGATTGTCAATTATATGAGTCTGTTTCTATCTAGTCGTGACGAAAATAGTAAAATCGCTCATACTTAAGCGTATAGGTTGTACTAAATACCACAAATGAAGGAAAAACTTCCCTTCCAACCTGTAACTAAATGTGGCTGCCCCATATATATAATTGTAAATTCCTTATGCAATAAATCTTATACACTGAACAAGTTTATATAAAACATCATTCGCCCGGTTTTTTTAAGATCATTGACACCACTTTCCTTATCTTAACGATTTGTCAAACGTCAAAACGTCAGAAACTTATTATGGAGGTATCAAATGATGAAATATAATATGTTTTAATTATATATTATGATAAGGCTACTATTAGATATTACAATGGTTTTTTTTCATATCTTACAGAGTGTTAGAAAAACTGCGGAATACGTAGCAACACAAGGTAAGCATGTGTGAACCAGAGAATACTTAATTACACATAGTTGTAACACCGGTTAATGCTTAGTAACCTTTGAAATTAAGTCGTTTATAATAAAATATTCCATTCAAAAAAATATCATGTACCTTGTTTTCTTATTTCTTCATAAAATAGGTTCACACGATCGCAGATGGTTTTCTCTCATACAGCCATCTACGTTAAGAAATACAAAAAATCTAATGTAACTAGCTGGAATAACAATAAAGACACGCTGTATGTCCTTGTAGAAACATCTGTATATTTATATTTAATTTTTAGGACCAAGGCCCGGTACTGTAAATGATTTCTGGCGGATGATATGGCAGCTGCAGACCGGTAAAATTGTCATGTTGACAAATATCATAGAAGGAGGAAGGGTATGGACATTTTGTAACACTTTTAATTGTATTTATGATATACAATGATTGCATTTAAAGAAAGTTTCCGTCATATCTACATTGTTTTTCTACAACGACAGTACACTATTAATGATTGTATTACCCTATTTCGGATAATGTCATTTCGGGTATTGTCATGCTCACTCTACTAGTATACGTAACGGATTGCCAAGTTATGATTTTATTCGAAAAAATTAGAGGTGATTTTTGTTGGTAGGCTTTAATATTTAAAAATAAAAAAATTAATTAGCTTACAAATAAGGTATCAAGGTAAGGTTATATCTTAGACAATCAAGGAAAACTAAAACTTACTAAATAATTTCTCGGGGAACAAGTAATGAGCAAACAAATGTGGGGACCAATCTTTAATCAATCTTTGAAATTGAATTATTGAATGAAAATGCTATTTTAAAAATAGTGATACATCAACTACCCAAAGGAACTAAAAAATGCGATCTCGGAACAGAGATGGTAACATAATATCATTTCCTGCGCTGGCGTTGACCAAATACGACCAGTCGCATTTACATATATTCTTGGATATGCATAAGATGTTTGTCTTATGCACGAGATATTCGAGTCAGTGATAAGGGGATGTGTAAGGTATTCATTCTAGTCCCGGAGCTCACAGCATACACGTTTATTTCAATATTTTGAATGTCATGTTTTTTAAGAAGACGCAAGTATTAAACATTTTTAGAGGTCTTTTTTAAAATTCTTTATCGAGAGAAGCGAACCACTGTTGTATATTTCCTTATAATTTATACTTCACAGTAGATCATTGTTAAGAGGTTTCATATAATCAATGCCTTATCATTTTTATCTTTCGTTTCTAACCCTGAACGTGAAAACAAATTGATTGTTAGCATTTGCGCAGTCAGATAGTTGTTGAGACAATATATTGTTGGCAACTATACATATTAAACATCATAGTTGTGTTATATTTTTGACGAGACAGGTATGATAACTGTCTAGTATAGAGGGACTAGAGGAATATTTCAACCGTGGAGTGGAGACCGTTAGGTCTGCTCTGTTTAAAATGGGCAGAGAACACAAATAAGATGAAATGTCGATAGATATGATATAAAAAATTCTAGATTAATCCTAAGTTGAACGATTTGATCATCAATGCCAATCTTATTTTCTCTCTCCAAATTTTAGCCGAAGTGCGACAAGTATTGGCCAGATGAGGGAGAACCTTTGACCACGGCAACTTTCAGCATCACTATGGACAGAGAAAGATCGTATGCCTTCTACGTCATCCGCGATCTTACAGTATCAGAAAAGAAGGTATAGATAATGCTGAAATACCAACAGTTAGAAAAGTCAAACTTCATTTTTATGTATGTATGCACATTGATCACTATTATTCTAAATGTTCTTAACTATTCATTCAGACGAAGTCAGTACGTCAGATACATCAGTTCCACTATACCACGTGGCCCGACCACGGGACTCCAGACCCAAATGAACTCGTTGTCTTCCACCGCCGCGTGATGAACTACCAGACGGTCTTGACAGGGAAAATGGTTGTTCACTGCAGGTAAGAAGAAGAGACCTTTATCAACCGTTCGTTCTTAATGAACCACGGAACCAAATGCTTTCTCATGGACGATAAGGTTAACGTTTACCACTGTTCTGCTTAAAAGGAGTTTCAGCACTGGTCCACTAGCTCCACTTTTGAAGAATGTCATATCGCAAACCTGAAAGTAGAATATTTAAAAGTTCTTCCAATTTGAACTTTTTTTATATGTGGGGCAACATATTGTATTGAATTGCAGCACCAAAAAATCACCTAAATTTGCAAAAAAATACACACTTGATTAACTCCACTGACAAAAAAAAAAAATTAAAAATAAGAAAAAAATTAATGTATTGCCCAGCCCACACATGAAAATATGCAATCAGCAGGCCCCGATGCTTTCAACTTCCTATCAAATCATCTGCCAAAACAGGGAAAACCCACAATCTATTTTTGATTTGGTTCTGTGGTCTCTAAATTGGTTTCCAGTATATGTCGCGAATCATGTCTTGTTTAAAATGGGTTTATCAAGTTATCCAGGTTGTTGTCAGGAGGAAATTATTTCACTGTTATTTTTATTGTATCACATGTTTTAAATCTGATGTGCACCGACGCTAATAAATAAATTAAATGATTATCTAACAGTGCTGGTATCGGTAGAACTGGAACATTCATTGCCCTGGATGCTCTCCTTGAATACGGAAAGGAATTCGGACACATTGACGTCATGCAATACATAAAAACCATGCGGAAGGATAGGATCAATATGGTTCAAACTGCAGTAAGTAACACATTGTTATTTTTTTATGAAATAGCTTTAATACTTTTCAGATTATATGCCAATGTCTTATTTAACAATACTTATATATTCCTAGCCATTCATATTTCTATGTAATGTTAATATATATGTTCAGTACTGGCCGGAGCACGAAGTTAGGTTGTAATTACTCAGAAAGGCGGGGGGTAATATTTTCTCTCTCTCAAAAATGCCCCAAAAGAACGTACGAGCATCTGTCATCAAATCCACATTGGGGAATATTAACAAAATATAAATTTGCGTTGATGCACCTGAAAAACACAATAAGACCAGGGGCCCTAAAAGAGTGCGTGTCTTGTAATTCACCATCGACAACTGCCATACACATTTTTTTCGTCTATTTAAAGATATGACATCTTTAACATATCTGTAGGTAAAATTTAAACATTTCGCAAGGTTTTTAGTGCCTTTTCTGGTACGTTCTTACATAAAATCAGCCTTGTACAGAAAAATTATCCAAGTGTCTCCAAGAGTGTCATATTATCAAACTAAACAACGATGTTGACAAACAGAAATCTTATCATTCCCACGATTAAATCCTTCATCATTTCGCGATTACATCCGAGGCGCATTTCATGCGTGTCGTAGGTTTAGCGAAATACACCCCATTTGTAATGTACAGCACTTATTAGCAATTATGAGATGATATTAAATATCCTTAATGCCTACACATATTTTTATCCAGGAACAATACATAGCTGTACACCAGCTCCTTATCGAAGCCTTCGATATGCCAGACACCCTGATTCCAAGAATGAAGTACCACACGACACTTACTGCTCTCTCCAATGACGGCCCAACGAACCAAACAAAGCTAAGAAAGGAATTCCAGGTAATATCACATTTTCCACTAATGTATAATTTTGATTTCCATTCGATATCATTAAAAAAGCCAAGGGAACTGCAAAATAGCAATATTTGAAAAGAGTACATTATTGTTAAAGGAGTACACTGAATACAACGGAAATTTGTTATTATTACTATTGATATCTGAGCTTATAAACTTATATATAGAGGAATCGTATGAGGGAGAGTTTTTGAATTGAGAAAGAAACTTTATTTAAAACATTGCCGAGATCTGTCTTTTGATATTCGTTTTTGAAAGGTTAACCTCATGTCTCAGTCTACATGTTCACTGATAGATACGTCTTACAAGAATGTTATTCATATGAAAGAAAATTATGTATGTACCCACTTTGAGGAGATTTAACGTAGAATTTTCTACAACACACAATACCTCATTGAAAAAGAGGTTGTTTTGTGTGGTGTACCTACACCATGCATAATACAGGTTTATATATATCTCCGTCTCCTGAGTAACTTGACGATTTTAAACCAACAGTTCATTTAAGCAATTCTTTCTTTAGTTCATCTTTTTCCAACGCGTACATTGAGTGTTACTTCGCGTCATTACATATATTTACCACTATATAAATCTTACAACAAACATTGTGTTTAGCTGACACAGTCTATGAAACCAGCTTACACTGAGACAGATTACCAAGCCGCCTTACTACCATCCAACAAGATGAAGAACAGGACCTTATCTGTCCTAGCAGGTAAAAATCCATCAAACATGACGCAATATAGGTATATAACTGATGTAGCTCTGATAATCTCTAATTCATCAAGTTATCCCCTCATACGACGGAATCTTCGGATAGTTATCAATGTAATCACTGTAAGCATTGTATTTGACGATAGTTCATATTTTTGTGTTTTACCTGTAGTCTGAAGCAAATCTCAAACGTGTTTTGTGACACGAACTTTACATGTATTCATGATTTTACTTTTAATGAACTATGGCATGTTTGTATATAATTCTATCGAAAATTGAAGCGATAAGTGACATTCCTTTCTCCACATTACACAACCGGTCATAGACTACCATGTATAATGAAAAATCGACGAGAGTACTTAATATGTAGTATAAAATTGTGTTAATGACAATGAAATGATGCTTCTGTTCAGTTGACAAGTTCAGGGCGTACCTTCGATCACAGGCTACTGGTAGACCGGATTATATCAATGCAGTGTCAGTGCCTGTAAGTATCTGTCATCTGGTTTTAATCGATTGATTAGCATATGTGTGTTAATTGATTAACTAATAGTTAATTAATAAGAATGATGCAAAATTAAATTTATGTCTATATATGATTGATAGGTGAATATTTGAATTGATAACAAAGCATCGTTGAATAAAATCTATATTGATAATTGCATGTAGGTCATTGTAACCTTTTGTAATATTATTCAATAATATAGATGAGGACATGCATTCGTAATTTTTGGTGGATTATGCTTACTTTTCCTTGTCAATAGGGGAAACATTGCGATTAATATGAATGGTATTACAGCTAATTTAAACGTACTGAAGTTCTATGATATCAAACAATATAAGGTTTCTTTTCTTCCATTGAATCTCGTTGCTGAAATTACACCTGTTTATTGGGGCTTTTTCTATAATTTCTTTCTGTCTATATTGGGTGAACCTTTCATTCACATTTTTTCTGCCTACAAGAAATTTGTCAAAATTGCCATTCTGATGTATAATGTCAAAGATATGTGTTTATCATTTCACATAGTCCTATACATCCAAATCTGGGTACATCGTCACACAGACTCCTCTGGAGGACACCGTGGTGGATCTGTTGACGATGATAATGGACCACAGCTGTCAGACAATAGTCATCATCCAGCCGGAAGAGATTGTACGTGTATTTCCACACAAATATTACCCAAAGTAGATACTCTCATCTTTAATTTCATCTATCAAAATCAGGATATTGAGATTTAACAAACACAATAATTTACCGTAAAGCCATATATTCTGATGGGCCCCAGTCTGTGGCCGGTTTGATTCACAAAATCAAAGAAAACTTATCATTAAATTTTAAACTGAAAACGGATTTTTAAAAAGTCTATCTCTGAGAATGTTCATATTGGTATAACTTTTATATTCCAAACTGTTCAGTCGGTGGTAGTATTGCATCAGTGACCTGTGATGTCATTTATGTGTGACATCACAGAGGTCCAACACACGACATGTGCCATGGTCTTGTAACACTCAAAGAATTTTCTTTACGATAAAATTGAGGCATGTTGTCCAGTAAATTAGTGTTTAAGCGAATAAACTATAAAATAGTTGAGCACTCGTTGGACTGTACAATCCATATATCAAGATATAATCACATTACATTTTAACATCATACGTTTAACCTATCCTAGAATTGGCTTCCAAGTGAAGACGAAGATAAATCTATCGGAGATTTTACGTTGGAACACAGGGGGAAATCTTCAACGATAGCAAATGTTGATTTGCTTGAAATTGCAATCGAAAACGCGGTAATGTATAAATATTATAATATTATAATATGATACAAAATAAATAAATAAATGTTCCTTTAAATATTTCGTAAGGGTGAGTCTCAGTCTTTAACAACATTCGGTGCCCAGGTCATCTCTATCCTACATTCATATAAATGACTTCCTGGAAATATCTTAATAGACGTTGTTTTGTTATATTCTATGTCAGCAGTGCTATTTCTAAGTCCTGGTAGTGTCACATTTCAGTTTTATTATATTTTGCATGTAAATATAGGTATTTGGAATGTATTCCTCACAGGTGAACAGCTTTAATTCCACTGTTCGAGTGTTCCACGTGACTGGATGGGGTAGAGAATCATCAGCCCCCAAGGATTCGTCCATGTTGCTTCACCTACTGGAACTTGTTGACAGCAGACGCAAATCGGACGATACCAAGACAACAATAGTCATGTGTCGGTATGTAGTTTTACCTTCATACTTATCTATGCTATACTTTATACGTCAGTGAATATACCTAGTATTATATACTTTGTGAGACGTCAGCAAACATTATCAACGACTGTTAAGGATGTGAGAGACATTTATTTTGTTTTCTACGTCATATAATCATGCTGCTTTGATGTTTCAGTGATGGCTATTCCCAGAGTGGGCTGTTCTGTTGTATCAGTAATGCCCGAGACCAAATGAAGAGCGACGAAGAAGTAGATATCTTTCAGATTTCACGTCAGCTGCTTGTGCGACGTCCAGCATTTGTGACCAATTTTGTACGTATATTGACATGTTCACTGCTTAAAGACGAGCTTTAGTCGATGATAGCAATAATATGTTCGTCGCCATCATGATTACGTTAGGAATTTGTTTCTTGTTCAATACGAACGTCAACCTTTTTTAAACCTAATAATAAATGCTGCAATTGTTCTACTACCAAGATTCTAACTTGGAGAATATTACATCCCATAGTAACTGATCTAGAATCATCAGAGCAGAGACTCCGTTATTTCCATTACATTTCCATCTATTGTTCTTATGCTTTCCTGGCGGTTTTCTTGATTAAGGTATAATCCAAATTTTAGTATGGCTTTTTTTAATTTATAATTATTGTTTTTGTTTTGGTTGTTCGTCTGTTTGTTTTTTGCTTGTTTTGTTTGTTGTTTTTTTGTGAACATTTTATTTAGCACAATTCACTACTATTAATAAATAATTTATCAACCTGTATCTACAGTTATAATCTATTTACCTCAAAAATATTATGTTAATCTTAAATTCGGATATTAGTCAAATCATGGTTAATGTTATGTCATGTATCCATTTCCATTGATCAGCATAAGATGTAATTAGGTTCAGCGATAAATATTATACTATAGAAAAGGTATTTCAGTCGTTTGCATCGGATGAAGACAAACCATTTTTTTCTTCTTTTTTGTTGTTGCCAACCTTGTTGCTATGTCGGTCTGGAAAATGTATTTACCTATCCCAACATTTTGGCGTGTTATTATCATCATCATCGGAATGACTCACTGTTTATTTTCGATCAAATGAAATTAAATTTAAACTTTCAGGACCAGTACCAATCCTGCTACAACATGATCAAAGACTACTTGGATACCACCGACGTGTACATGAACTGATTAATGAGTACCTGGAAACCATCAACGTGAACATGAAGTAATTAATGAGTACCTGGATAACGCCGACATGCACATGAAGTAATTAATGGGTACCTGGATACCAACGACGTGTACATGAACTGATTAATGAGTACCTGGATACCACTACCGATGTGTATATACTTTAGCTTCCATAGCTTGCAGAACGTGACAATTTTCCTGTGAATACCTGAATCTTTCCATATGCTAGCATTTTTTTTCAATGACGCGACGACAATTAATCAAAACAAATAGCAATGTTTTTTTTCTTCTATCATGGATTTCACTCATTTCGTTAGAAAGTAATTATGTTGTATATATGCATACTGATGTTTTACATATCACTTTTACCAGTGTACGGAATTTTTTGTTTTCTGTGGGATGTTTTTATTTGTTATTTTTTGACTGATATTGAATCTCATTCGTTTTCTTATTATTTTACATTGTTATATATATTTTTGTATATTGCAAACATACTTTATTTTGCTTTAAATAGATTGAAGGTTTATTGCAGCGTTACATTGTTAATTTGTGTATTTTTATTGTTATTTTGTTTTGCTTTTCTTCCCCATATGCAGCGACCCAGCTCTATATATACGGCGGATCGCTCTGAATAAGAATGTTCTATGTATTCTTGTGCTAATATTTTGCTGTTCATACCCCCTCTCACTGAAATAAGAATTTCATGGATTGTTTCTTACATAAACCTATTTTTCTGATTATAAATTGCTGGGTGCCATATATTGTTATATGAATCTATTTAACATGAAGTTTTCACCAAGGACAAAGTCTGTGACATGTTGCCTTATTATCAAGACAAACGAAAATCTTGTCTTGTGACAATGGCATATACATCGCTGTGTTTATAGTATGAAAAATGGTTTTGACGTACCTATAGTATATTTAATTTTCAAAATAATGAATTGATACTTATACGGAGACTGACAATCGCTTCATCCCATGTTTATTGTTATTAATAAAGCAGAATATGAAAATGAGTACTTATCAACAATATCAAAATATCCAATATTAATATTCTACAAAAAGACTAACATGATATTGCACTGATAGGGAACAACCAACCAATTGAAAAAATAGATTTTTGAAACAGCGTCTGTGTATAGAAAGTTGAGCCAAGGATAAAATGTCTGGCAGCCACTGATTGGCCTGTATGTTATGAAGCGAGAAAATAGATATGTAGCCTGATAGGAAACTATCAATTAGAAATGTTGATATTAATTTCGTAAGTCCGATTGGTTTTTTTCCCAAAAGTTCAGGTAATAACAATTAATAGGTAAACATTTAAGATTTTTGAGAATTTTTACTGCGAAATTCACCCATTTTCAAAATGGCTACCCTGGAGAAAATTTGAGCTGAAGGACCCAACTTTTTTTTGATTAGGTGTTATATCAGACCCTAAACTTTTGTTATAAACCATAATTGTCATATTGAATTCAAGAATTTTAATGAAATACTCGAAAATGTTAACACTAAAGTCTATGGGAAATCAATTGGTTGGTTGGTCTCTATAAGTCGCTATTTGGAAGCTTACTGGAGCATGAGGAATGTTGTTATTTTTCACCTATTCTTATCGCCTTTTGTCCATCGCCATACGTCGTACGTCTTCCGTTCTTTCTGAAACACATGAAATGAAATTCTGAATAAACTTCGCGTGACTAGAGACCATCCAAGTTTTGAATTGTTGTTGTCCAGATCCCCCGAGGACCTACGGAGTCAAAAATAGTGTCCCCTGGGACGGGAGTAAAATAGTTACTATCAATAAATTACTGTAATTTAATATAGGAAACTCACATTTAACGGCATCACTTGTTGATTTGTAATTGGAAATAAATCGACCTAGTTTGGGATGACACCTTTATGGTATTTACATTTTGACCCCGACCGACCCCCACGACCTGATGGTCAGTGATAAAATGGATCAACTAGACTGAAATATATCAAAACCCAGGTGATCATTCAGGCCCATGAACCTCTTGTTATAAATGATGCTGTTTTTTTTATTACAATTTAATAAAGTTGACAATTCTGAATTATTGCATTTTCCGTTGTTTTTTGTTTTTGTTTGTTTGTTCTTTTGTTTGTTTTCGTTCTTGTTGTTGTTGTTCTTTTTAGGGATTTCCATTTCGGATGGAAATTCCTATTGTTATTGTTATGTTTTTTCTTTTTATTATTATTAGGGATTTCCATTTCGGATGGAAATCACTATTGTTATTGTTATGTTTTTTCTTATTATTCTTATTATTCTTAACACTTGCTGTGAACACTTTCTAGCAAAAACGCACACAGATAAAACGTTTGTATTACAGTACATGATACCGAACAACCGAACTGGTGATTTGTCTGCCATTTTGGTGATCATTAGTCCAAAGGTCAAGGTCACAGGTCAAAACACAGATTTTTCTTTGAACGACCATAACTTCATACACGATCGTTCTATTTCATTCTCGCTCGGTGTGTCATGCAGATCGTTGTCGGGGCTAACGTTTTCTCAGCCATGTTATCAGAAAAAGTGTCAAGGTCATGACCTCGCTATGGGTTGAATGTAAGGTCAAAAATAAAATTCTCTAATCGAGTTAACTGTACAATAACAAATGAAAGAGCATGGACCACTGAGTTGGAATGTGAAAAAAATTTAGTGATCGAATGAAAAATGACGGAGATATGGCACTTTGAAAATTTCAAAGTTTTCCCCGCCAAAATTCAAAAATCTAGCAAAAATGCCTAAATTTTTTTCAGCTCCTTCATTTAAACACATACAGACTTGATATTTGGCACAACCATAGAACGTAAGAGTGGCTACAAAAGAAGTTATTTTTCAATGACCTTGAACTTCATTCAAGGTCAAATAAGCCAAAAAAATAAAATAAAACAAAACTTCTTTTGAATCAGGTTCTTTGTCTGTTCGTTTTTTCCCTTGAACAATCAATGCCTCTTGTAGAACATTGGTGGGGCTCACTTTTCTCTTAAATATGTTATCAGAAAATTTGTCAAGGTCAAGGTCTAAGCGCGAGGTCAAGTCAAGGTCAAAAATTCAAAATTCAAAATGAGTTATTTTTTTAATTGCATTACGAAGTGCATGATTAATGAAGACAAACGGTGCAAGTTTTATGGTCGTGCGATGAAAAATGACGTAGAAATGGCACTTTGAAAAATGTTGGTTTTCCCGCCAAAATTCAAATTTGTCCCAAAATGCACTTAATTTCTGTTTACTCCTTTATCTTTACACATACAGATTTGATATTTGGCACAGTGATAGCTTGTATAAAGGGCTACAAAGTCGATTGCTTTTCACTGACCTTGACCTTCATTCAAGGTCACCGAGGTCAAATGACCAAAAAACGAAAATTTTAAATTCTTTTAAAATCTGTTTATTTTGATCATCTATAGAAGAAAATGCTCGATACTCGATATACGATACAGTAAACACGATACACGGAGTGAGCTACACTATATACGGTACAGTACACACGAAACACGGAACGGTATACACAATACTTGGTACGAGATACAAGGTACGGTATGCATGATACATGGTACTAGATACACGATACACTGTACGGTATACACGATACTTGATACGAGATACACGGTCTTGGTACGAGATACACGGTACAGTATACACAATACACGTTACGGGATACACGATACGTTGTAAGGGATACACGATATACGGTTCAGTAAACACGATACACGGTATGACAAACATGATCACGATACAAGGTACGAGATACACGATTTACGGTTCAGTAAACACGATACAAGGTACAATGTACGGTATACACACTACAGGATACACGGTATGTGATACACGATACATGTTACTTGATACATTATACAATACGGGAAACATGATACATGGACGGGATTCACAATACAGTAAACACGAAACACGGTACGAGATACACGATTCACAGTACAGTAAACACGATACAAGGTACGGGATACACGATTCACAGTACAGTAAACACGATACAAGGTATGAGATACACGATTCACGGAGGTCAAATGATACAAAATCGAAAATTTCAAATTATTTTAAACGGTTTATTTTCTTCGTATGTGAAAGAAAATGTTATTTTAAAGATTGGTTAAAGAAGGAAAGCGAAGAGAAAACGAAGAGAACTCGTAGGTAAAACGTACAAAAGCGTTCGTCAGAATGAGAACATGTCTGCGATCATTTTCTAGTTGGAAATCCCGTGTTTTGATCTTGATCAAATCTAGTTTATGATTATTATTATCTTTATTCAAATGCATTTAGAACAAAATTCAATGTTAGTTAACAGATGAAAAGGCGCAAATATACTCTGAACTCTGTGTATTTATTGACACTGACACATTTTTATCATATGGGAAATAAGGAATTGTATAGTTCGTATGTTATACAATAGAAATTGTTGATAAACAATTACTTCACAAGCAAAGGTATGTGAAAATCAGGATCAACAAATAAAATTCATAACTCTCAATACAAAAACTCCCTCGTTTCTATGCACTTAATCAGGTATCACACGCTGAAAACATTCGACTCGAATAATACATATTTTCTTCCTGAACTTCTCTGACTAGCCCCTGTTGGATGCATTCTTAAAACACCAGAGAACAATCATACTTTGAAATTAGCAGTGATTAACGGTAACAGCTCCTGGGTTTGAAGAAGTCATCTTCAACGTTCTAGTATTTTACTGATATCTCGTTTACGTTTATCTCGTTCACATAGTACAGATTTGAAGAGCCGTTTGACAGAAAATAGTACTTGTATTCATTAAGAAACATGTGTATGGACTGTTTTTGTTAACATTTATGTAAATAGTTACGTGATAAAATACTTGCAAAGATTTACATCCTTGTAAGTAAAACAACCGTATATCATATTATACCGTTTCTGTGCAAATAATGGCATTCAACTCATTGATAATACTTCTACACGTCCGTTTAAATTGATACATCCATATAATATGTACAGTAATGATAAAAAAAAGTATACAATTTCTTTTTGAAATAAATATTACGCGAGAAATGTGATTTTGAAAATTGAAAATCGGAAGGTTAGTATCATACGATAACAAAAGCAGTATGATAATACTGAATTGATAGACTGTCGCCAATACGATGGCAGTAATCACATAACTCTGTAAGGTAAATTTACATTAAGTTGTTTAATTAACGACATATAGGAAAACGCAACACAGAGTGTAAATATCAAAACGAATTTTATTTCACTCTTTTAAAAGTACAAGACTACATTATGAAGAGTTGCCTCCCTTTATTTGAAATAAGAATTGTCATTTGATACATTTAGAATATAAACCTGTACTATACGTTATTATAACCATCGATAGTGTTTATTTCTCACACGTTCATCATTGAGTACCATCCGGTAGTAAATTCATAAAATTAACATTGCTGTATTCAGTTGAATGTTAGATATTGTGTTTGTACATTCCGACCGCATATAATATCACCGTATACAGTTAGATGTTAAATAGTTGTCAAGGTCAGTATCAAGAAGGACATGATAATGACAGGCTAGATTGAAATCTAAACATAAATGTCCCGATATTTAAATACCAGTAGTTTTTTTATGCACGCCTAATGTAAAGAGAATTCTGCCTGAGTGTGTATATACCCGTATGGTTGCATTACAAGGAAGTACAATGTTTATACAGCTATTGAACCCATTGTTTCGGAACCCGTTCGTGTAGCTATTATAGGGTACACATTGTCAAACATATATTTGAAATAGCAATATTGAACCTTAAGCAATGTTCAATTTACTTCCTGGTTAATGAGGAGTCGCCATGAAACTCAGAATGACGACGAGAAAGATTTTGTTAGGAGGAGATGTGATCCTGATCATTCTCATGGTATTAAATACTGTCAGATCTGAAAGTAAGTACTTAAAATACGAACTGAATGTAGTAAATACAAAATGACGTACAGGTAGATAGTTGATACTACAAAATGCGAAGTAGATTAGATTACTTCCTGATTAGAGAAGTTAGTATTGAGCGATTCAATATGTTGATGTTTTGTCTGGTGCATTTATCATATAAGTATTAACACAATATTTTGAGGTATATCTGTCATATAATATATTTAAATACATACAAATGTATTACATTTGTTTACTTTTTATGAATATTTTTGATAACATTTTAAAAACAATAACAAAAAACACAGCTCTAAATATAAAAAACATATCTAAACACTAATGTTCATATTTCCAATGTATTAGGGAAGATTTTCTATTTTTAGATTAGGATATTCCTATTAATAGATCGTCTTTGGTAAATGATTTATTCTCCTATCATATAACACAACAATACTCGTGACTAGTATTTAGTAAGTTTATTTATATTTCGCGCTGTGTTACATTATTATCTGCTATCCCCATTTCCTTAACCCTCCCTCTCTCCACCCATAATCTCTATATCCGCATACAGGACGCTCTTTATGCTGCCCATTCCATGCAAGATTTCCTTTCCTGCTTCCATTAGATTCAATGCGCTCATTAGCTAATAAAATTTCAATAATAATGGATTGATTGACTCGAATGGAACAATATTGCCTAAATAATGGGTTGTTTTTTATGTATGATTATTGATTTTGAGGTTTTGCTTGTTATATACAGACTTTATAATGAGTCATACTTATATAAACGGGCACTCATCAATAATCTCTCGACAAAAGCAAACTCCGGGCAAATTACTCGCGTTTTAAACATAACTAATAGGATAAAACATGCAATCCCTAATGAACATATGATAGCCATAAGTCTATACTTATAGTTATTTGACTAGGTAGTTAGTAATACAAATGAAATATAATCTTTAACAGGAAAATAATTAAACAAGTTCCAAGGAATCAACCAGTCATTGTCTTTGGAATAATCATGGTTTTGATTTAAGCCTCATCAAAAGGTGTTTATTATGGTGGATCAAACCCCTTTTCAAAACTTAAATTTCAAAAGTACTCATTCGGTCACACCCATTTTGCCTACTAGTATGAAGGTGTGTTTATATTGTTAAATGACATATGTAACTGTCAGTAGCATTTATCAACTCCCATCTCCGAATCATCCTAGGTATTTCAAGGTAATCTATCTTTATCTTCAGTAGTCACTCTCTCTGACATGATAATTAATGATTGGTATTAAATGTACCATCATTCATTTAAGTAATCATCTACCCATTTTGTTACAACCATCAACTGATTTTAGGTATTGGAATTATTTTTCAATCCCTAGAATATAATCTATAAATAATTATCTGCCAATTTTGTTTTCATTAACGAATCAGTAATGGGGGCTAAACAGTGACAACGGTGAGCACTAGAATAAGTGTAACGAGTTCGAATATCGAAGAGCTTTGTTTTATATTAAAGTGTGCATTTTTGTATTTATAGGTTTTTTAAAAATCGTTTTCCTCCATATACATTATGTGTTTGATGCACAAATGAAAAAGCCTTTCTTGTGTCTCAGTAAAACATCGATACGATAGGTTGAAAAAGGCGGAGCGCGATAGAATTTCTTCCAAGAGTCTTTAAGAAAGCTGAGATAACTTATCACAACTCCATGGCAAGGATAAATAAGATAACAAGATATCTGAAAACCATTGTTATATTTAACTGTAAAGACAACATGATCAAGTATCAAGTACTGCTTCATCTATTGCAGTTAACGTCGCCTTGAATAAAACAACAGTACAAAGTAGTTACTATGAGAACGCAAATTGGACATCAAGTAAAGTTGTGGATAACTGTACAAAGACAAACATATACAGTAACTGTTGTACACATACACAGGAGGGTCTCAAAACGGTTTGGTGGCGTGTTGACCTTGGAGAGTGGATGACCATTAGTAGGATCACAATGTACTACAGAGGTGAGTGTAGGGTCTATACCAAAAATGTTTTGATTCCAAAATTCAGTTACCTCGATGTAGATAAGCCTTATTACAACACTCATTTTAGCAATTATTATTCTATTATGCTAACTCAACAAAAAAAGAAAATGCTTATGTATAATTAAGACTTAACATAACATTTGGACATTATTTAAAACAGAACAATGCGGTATTCCTATAAATTATCCGTTGGTAAAAAACGGAGAATTCTCCCATACTTCACAGGGTTATCCGGCGGTTGCTAGGGAAAAGATAAATCGATCTTACACGGGGTGGGTAAAGAAAGCCGGCACGCGCTATATGACGCTGCTCACAATAACGTAACGTCATCATTTAACGTCGAGTAACCAAGTCGTAAATGCTGACGTCATCAATTTTGACGCACATTTCAAGGAGCATTGAAGACGGCGAGATGAAAAACTTTCATAAAAACTTTGGTTGGAAGTATGTGAGAAAACTAATCAATCATGGATCTGTTCCACGAACAAGGATATCTCAACCCTCGTGTAAGAGTTTGGCTGGCCAGCATTCGGCAAGCCTCGTGCTGACTGGCCAAACTCTTACACTCGGTTGGAGATATCCCTGTCCACAGAACAGGCCCATGATAGATTATATTATTCTTCGCTCTCCAGACAATAGTCGAAAAACAACAAGTAAAACTGTCACTGTAACTCAAAATCGATAAAACAAAGCAAACATATAAAGAAAC
Source organism: Pecten maximus (assembly GCF_902652985.1). NCBI lineage: Eukaryota > Metazoa > Mollusca > Bivalvia > Pectinida > Pectinidae > Pecten > Pecten maximus. The sequence goes on along the minus strand of NC_047018.1, from coordinate 50,659,769 downwards.
ATTATATATTTGTGACCATTGTAAAATTACCATGAGGATAGTACCAGTTGTTCTGGCAGCAAGCGTTGACGACACTTTATAAATCTAGGCCAAACAGGGTACGTCAAATTATATTATGTATATGCTAACTTGGGAGGCGAGAATCAGGCAAAAAAATGATAACCTCCGGATTCATATGGCACACTGAAAGAAAATATCTTCAATTTCGACTTTGAGACTTTCCAATGGTTACGATCAACATGCATCTCGGGTAGACATTCGTTGTTTAATTGTGCGTTAACAGTCGACATCTCGTAAGCAACTGATGTTGTAGATTATGTGGTGTTCTTGATTAGGGCTTATGTGTTATTCAAAGAAAACATATCGTCACTATCTGTGGAGTTCCTGGAGAATCAAAATGTATTTATGTAAAGAAGAATGTATCTAACAATTTGATTCGCTAAGGGAATTTCTGTTTTAGGATATTCTGTTTTATTTTGACTTGTTCATACTTGTTGGGAATATTTCAAAATAGGTAACATATAAAAATGATCATTTTGCCCACATTTCTCTTTGCTCTGATACAATTTTACGCAAGACTTTATTTCCTTCCAGGTTTATATTGATCATATTATCTTGCGTTTACATCAAATGCAGAATATGAACATAATCATAGACCATTATGGGTACCAGTTTGGCAATATTCTTTATCAATGATATTCTCCATCAACCACTTTATTTGATAAATAAGTTAATGCATTGTACGTCCTAGACCGTGTCGTGATGTGTCGGTGAACATTCAGTAATACTTCCAAAATATCCGTATTGTATGCTAGATTTCTCTCCCTTTGTCCGTCGTTTTGTGGTGTCATACCATAATGATAAGTCCTCGATACCATATACGTATTCGTTGCGACGTTGGAAACATAACTCTTAACTAGACTGCATGTGAATTGATAAAAATAAACACATTTAATACTGTTCGCTCTTGGACTGTCAGGAAGTCAATCTACTTTATATTGTATTAAAAACTCAGGGCGAGAAAGTGATAAAGGAGGTTATGACGATATATGTGTCGTTATATGTACCTGTATACTCAGCAGGTTAAAATTAACAAATTGACATAACATTGACAAGACATACACAATGAGAAACCTACGACAAACATTTTGGTAAAAAGATTCAAAAAGACATTAAGGAATCGAGAAGGACTTTAATGCAGGATTTTGTCAGAAGACAATCTGACTGGTCCATGATTTAGAAAATGTACATGTACATGTACAAGTAAAACAGAAAATTATCTTGAATGAACGAGTCTGATTTGAATTTGATTTGGTACCTTTTTTAACAGAACAACCATTTCGGCCATCACGGCAATAGTCTAAGCACTTAAGTGTTTTCTGCCATTCTTCATAGATATACTTGCTTCTGTATTAATCCATTTTATTTCCTCATACGCAAGATCTCTGATTGTGCTCGGCACTTTTCACACAGAAGGCGATTTTTTATGACGCTAAGATCTTCCAATAATATAATCTCGTGTAACATGTAAGTTTGGGATTGATAACGTTCGACATTTATATTGACATTTGTCCACATTATTCTCTTATAGATTGATTATCTACCTGACGATTTTTGTTTTCTTTTGTTTAGATAATTTTCAGCAAAGATTGGCCGGCTACAAGCTTTATGTATCCAATACCACCACCTCGCCCACAGAAGGCGTCCTTTGTTTTGAGGACACTAGTAGTAGTAGAAATGCGGTACAGTTAAACATAACTCATCAGTGCCCGGATGTAGGTCGGTATGTGACCGTGTACAACGATAGAAACACCCCTCCACTATACAACTGGTATGATGATGACGCTATTCTGGAGTTGTGTGAGGTACAGGTGTTTGGTGAGTATGATTCTGTTTGATATTGGGGCTAGAATAAATATTTTGGTGAAGTGTTTCTATGTAAGAACAATTCTTTCTTCATTTTAAACGTAAATATTCTAATATCAAGACAGGGTTTTCCTTACCCGATTCTGCCGTACATATTCAGAACAAATGCACGAAATTGATGAAGTTTAGCAATAGCAATTCTAATTTCAAAAAATGTCAATCTGAGTTTACAGTTACTGAAACATACCAAATTGTCATTTTGCATGATTCTGAAAAGTAATGCTTTAAATATACCTAAAACAGAGAATTGGTAAAACAGCAGTAGGTAAACCTGTAATTATACATTTACATTTTATTTAATTTCTGTGAGATATTCTTAGATTTTCACAAAACTTACTGGTCAGTATGATGGTATGGGGCAACCTTTTACGCTTGTCAATCCATTGCCAGTATGTTGTAAAATTACAAACTTAACTAAGATCATCAAAAACAAAAAAACAAAATCTGTACCTCAAACATTAAACATAATATCATGTTTCTGATAGAATAAAGTTTGTCGGGGCATGGCAAATAATGATCTGGCTGGAAAATGAAATATATTTGCTTACTATACAATGTAATATGTTTTACCATCTTGATCTTTTTTCCAAAACAGGATGTCAAGTAGGGAGATACGGTAACGGACACTGTAACAATCCTTGCCCAGCATCGTGTTATGGCGGTAACTGTAACTCCACAACTGGTGCCTGTTTCTGTAAGTTATCGTTATTTATACACAAATATAATATTAACAAAAAAAGCATATGTCGGTAGCACATTGAAATAATGGTGAAGCATTTCAAAATATAGCTGTCAATGCCATGCACGCGAAGTTTACGCGACCCTGAACCATTATCGGATGGCTCAATTAATCAAAAGTAAATGTATTTGAACTTAATTAGATACAGCCAGATGGGGTTTCTTTTTCTCAAAAATGGTTGAAATAAACAAAAAAAATCTGTCTTTCTTTTCCCCCTTGACATTGAGACTAATTCCATGGATAGATCTTTGTGGTATCCGATATCAAATAAGTATATGATTTGTATTTCTTCTGGATATTTTGTCATTGTTTCATCTACAAATTTAAAGATACAGAGGATAGTGTAATCGCTTTTAAAAGTGTGTTTCAAGATCAATTACGAAATGACCTTTACCAACAGAATCTAATAAAGAACAGTATACATATTTAATCCAGCGCAGGAAGCCGGCAAATCAAGCCCGCTAGCAGGCGCGCTGTCAGAGTTATCGGATGTTTACTGACTAGCTGCGTTTTCTGGTTATTAATACCTAAAGCCAAATCAGAAAACTTTAACTAAAGAACCATCAGTTGTATCAGAGATCTTCGAACATCTGCACTTGGTGTCACATAAGGAGTTATAATGTGATTATCTGATAAATGAAGTACTGTAGTGTTGCCATTTAATGAAAGATTTACTTATAAACTAGTGAAATGTATCTTGCAAGAAAATTCTTACGTTTTTTTCATATCTGAATATTGACAGGACAGAAAGTGACTATCACAAAAATTAACATACGAGATATGCATCCCATTGTAATGCATGTCAGAATACGATCAATAATCATACGACTTTACATGCAGAAAAACTAAATCAATTTTCCCTGTTTTTTTTTTAAATTTCATATACTGACATCGACTCACAACCATGCTTAAACCCAGACAATGTTGCAGAAAAGAGGGGAATTTAAACAGAATATTCCTTTTTTTCCATATTGCTTCACAGGAAAGTATGGCGACCACTGTACCTCGGATTGTCCTACAAATTGTAAAGACAACGCTTGTTCGAAAGACACAGGAATTTGTTTTGGTATGGGTCAGATATATATGAAGAGTGGTCTACATACGTTTTTGGTGGGCGTGGATTTTTCAATATTTTCAATTGCGACAGATTCGGAGTATTAATACTCAATGTTAAGTAGGGAAAACTACATGTTAGCGAACCAAACAATAGTATACGTTAAAATAAGCATTATTTTGGGAGGATTCTTATGATTTCAGATTGTATCCCTGGAAAGTACGGAAACACATGTGATCAGGACTGTCCTCGAAATTGTAAGGATATGTTGTGTGAAAAGTCCACGGGAAACTGTATAGGCGATTTATTTTTATCTACTGTGTAATTGATTTGGTCAAGTGGTTCGTGATTCTCTCTAATTACCCCCCCCCCCCCCCCCCCCCCCCCCCCCCCCCAACCTTACTTGAGTCATTAAAGAAGTCAAAGCCATTAATGACATGCATTCAAAAAAATAATATTAAAGTTGATAGCGTTGTACTTACAATTGTAATGGCTATATATACGATGATATCGATAATAAGGTAGCACACATGAGGTAAATAAATATTATTTTGTGTATTTCCAGATTGTGCTCATCAGCGGTACGGTATTCGATGTGAACATAGATGTTCTAAAAATTGCAAGGACAGAGAGTGTGAGAAAATTAATGGGGAATGTTATGGTGAGCTTCAGGCCTACGAGCATATTCATAATACATAATAAAGTAAAATTCAGATATAGAATATTACCAAATGAATTCACCATTATTACCGTTAACCTTGCATATACTATTGAATGCAGGTAATATTCCCCTTTCAATAAATGAAATATGAATGTCTTGCTACATTGAAGATTACTTTGCACACGCTGATGAATTACACATTCTGCTCTTAACCTTTTATCACTTTTACAAATTACAAATGCTTGTTAATCGTGGAACATCTTTATCATTATCTCACATTATGAAGTCACACATTTACTTTCTAGACTATACTGGATGATTTTACGGTACAAACTGTTTGATGACATGCCATAGCAACTGTGCTAAATGTGAGCAGCAGAGCGGAGAATGCACGGGTTCTGACTACTTGTCATCGTTTCAAACCAATTACCAAAATTAAGATAATAATACTGTGACATTTAATGGGGAATGTTATGGTGAGCTTCAGGCCTACGAGCATATTCATAATATATAATAAAGAATATTACCAAATGAATTCACCATTATTACCGTTAACCTTGCAAAGTCAACCTCATGCATTGAACAAAATTGAAAGTCAGTAAAATATCATATACATGTATCGAGATAAGTTATTAATATCAATGTAAATAGTATTTTAACATAAATATTGTCTAATACACCAGTGTTTTCGATTTATTTTCATTTCCCCCCAGTCTTCGCCGATAAAGTTCAACTGTTGTGACGGATTATTCATAGCTATATAGTGTGTATAGTATATTTTTAACATTTTAAAAATTATTATTAAAGGGTAAGATGAAGATTCCGCCTTGGTCTCTACTAGACGTTTAAGTTTACCTGTATCACTATCGCAGTTAACGTGTTGAGAACATCACATAGTTATCTAGTAGCCGTAGTAATTCATTATCTAGTTTCTGAGGCAGAAATAATAAGACATTTCGTTTTTGTATCTGAATGAGAGTTTTGTTTAGTTTGTTGTCCGAAAATTGCTACGATATGATTGTCAGAAGATTTTTTTTCTCATCTCGAAGTAAAATATTGGATAGTTTTTGCATACCTTCAAAAACAATACAAACTATCAAAAGCACAGAAATTCATTTTTAAAAGCTCATTGTGGACCTTATTTGTCGTCGTATTAAACCAATAACGGTAATTAAGATGATAATACTTTGACATTTATATGACGACAAAACGATAATATGTATTAAAGTATCATTTACTATGGATAGACACTGATATTTTACAGACTGTATACCTGGAAAGCACGGTACTAACTGTGATCAGAACTGTTCAGGAAATTGTAAGGACATGATGTGTGATTGGGACACAGGATCTTGTAAAGGTGAGTTACTGTTTGATATATTTTTAATTGTATCAATTACAAAATAATTCATAAAATATTGTGTGTTTTTTAATTTAAGAAAGGAAGGGAGATAACTTGATAAATAAATATAATAATATTTCAGAACAAAATTTTTAAAAAGTTACTTTTGTATCCATTAGACCATTTTGAGTTATGTTTCGTCTTGGACTCCAGAAAATCATGTTTTATTATTGAGTTTTTAATGGAAAAGTCTTTTTAATAAAGAATTAATCTTTCAGATTTATAAGATATATATATACATAAAAATTGTACGCATTGATTTGACCTCTGAAAATGTGCTGAATCTCCTGTTCAGGGAGAAGTTATTTATTGCAGTTTCACGGAAACTGGTTTGTGAGATAATTTTGACCTGTCTATAAAGGCAACCTGTCTATATTGACCGTTTTTGTCTCCCATTGGGCGTTCTTTATAGACAGGTTTGACTGCAATTTGTTTTAATATGGTAATAATAACGTGTGATAAATCGTGCAAATAAAATTGATAATAAAAAAACCCGGCAAAAATAGATAATTACCATGATTAATTATGCATTATTATGTTTTCAGAATGCGTTACTGGAAGGTACGGTGATTCGTGTAATCAGGACTGTCCTAGAAATTGTAATGAGACGTTGTGTAAAAGGGACTCGGGACACTGTATAGGTAAATAACAATTAATAGGTTATATACTATTGAATGCAGGTAATATTCCCCTTTCAATAAATGAAATATGGATGTCTTGCTACATTGAAGATTACTTTGCACACGCTGATGAATTACACATTCTGCTCTTAACCTTTTATCACTTTTACAAATTACAAATGCTTGTTAATCGTGGAACATCTTTATCATTATCTCACATTATGAAGTCACACATTTACTTTCTAGACTATACTGGATGATTTTACGGTACAAACTGTTTGATGACATGCAATAGCAACTGTGCTAAATGTGAGCAGCAGAGCGGAGAATGCACAGGTTCTGACTACTTGTCATCGTTTCAAACCAATTACCAAAATTAAGATAGTAATATTGTGACATTTAAATGACGACAAAACGATAATATGCGTTAAAGTATCATTTGCGATGGAGGGACGTTATATTTTACAGGCTGTATTCCTGGAAAGTACGGTGCTAACTGTGATCAAAACTGTTCAGGAAATTGTAAGGACACGCTGTGTGATCGGGACAAAGGATCCTGTAAAGGTGAGTTACTGTCCGATATCAATATTTTTCTTTGTATCAATTAATTTGTTTTAATATGGTAATATTAACATGTGATAAATCGTACAAATGTTATTGACAATAAATAAAAGCTGGTAAAAACAGATAATGACCATGATCAATTATTCATTCTTATGTTTTTAGAATGTGTTACTGGAAAGTACGGCGATTCGTGTGATCAAGACTGTCCTAGAAATTGTGATGAGAAGTTGTGTAGAAAGGACTCAGGAGACTGTATAGGTGAATAACAATGACTAGGTTATATACTTTTAAATGACTGAAAACATCCAGTAATATCCCCTTTCAATAAATGAAATATTATTGTCTTGTTACATCGAAGAAAACTTTGCACACGCTGACACATTCTGCTCTTAACAATTTATCACTTTTCCAAGTTTGACAAACGCTTGTTAATCGAAAAAAAATCATCATCATTATGTTATGTTACTGAACTAAGACACACATTTAATTTCTAGGCTGTACTGCAAGATTTTACGGTACAAACTGTTTGATGACATGCAATTGCAGTTGTGCTTCATGTGATCTGCAAAGCGGAGAATGCATGGGTTCTGACTACTTTTCGTCGTTTCAAACCAATTACCCTAATTAAGATGATATTAATGTGACATTTGAATAACGACAAAACGATAATATGCGTTAAAGTATCATTTGCGATGGAGGGACATTATATTTTACAGACTGTATCCCTGAAAAGTACGGTACATACAACTGTGATCAGAACTGTTCAAGAAATTGTAAAGACATGTTGTGTGATCGGGACACAGGATCTTGTAAAGGTGAGTTACTGTTTGATATCAATATTTCTCATTGTATCAATTAATTTGTTTTAATATGGTTATATTAACGTGTGACAAATAATGGCTGGTAAAAACAGATAAAGACTATGATCAATTATATATGCGCCACTAGGTGTGTCCGGAAAATTTATCCGGATCCGGATTCTTTTGTAAACGTTTTGTTATTCTCCTCGTGTTTCCTGTTTAGCCATAGTTAAGTTTTTTGCGTTACAACATAACGTGTTTGTGGTTATGTCACTCACTGGCGTGGTGGCATCGTTTGTGAACTCACGTTTGGACAACAATAACGTAAGTGGCAGTAACAGTTACACGTTGTGAAGTATACATATTCGATCATGGCGCACAGGGCCCCGCAGCAATGGAGCCTCACAAAAACTGAAACTGTCAATTCATTCGAGAACTGGAAACAAAGCCTCGTATATACACTTTCACTTGACTCTAATTTTGCTCCATTTCTAATTGATGGCGCACATTGGGAAAGGAAAACGAGAGCCGCACCACATAGGGGCTTTGAAACGACGGCGAAGATGTTGCCGAGGCTATACGTAAGACACGCGAACAAAAGGTAACCACCTTAGAACTTATGTTAGGACAAATAGCAAATTATGCCCCCATAATTGCCAGAAACACCATTGTTAAAAACTCAATTGCATTTATCTGGCAACAAATCAGATATCATTATGGATTTCAGTCGACAGGGACTCACTTCATTGACTTTTGTTCTATCAAACTTGAACCCACTGAAAGATATGAAGAGCTGTATCAAAGATTGATGGCATTTACAGAGGACAACCTGTTATGCACTGATTCCGGTATCACGCATCACGGTGAAGAAATAGTTGAAGATGAGGAAATGACTTCCTCTTTAGAGAATTTTGTGATTTTAACGTGGTTAAGGCTCATTCATAGTGATCTCCCTAAATTAGTGAAGCAAAGGTATGGGACAGAGCTACGATCAAGAACTCTCGCATCCATCAAGCCTGACATTTCTCAGGCCCTCGACTCCTTACGCGAGGAGCTCCAAACTACTGAAGACGCTAGAGCGATGCGTACCGCAGCATCATATTCATCAAAACGATCCTCCGCACCTCCAAAAACAGTACAGTTTAGAAAACCATGGAAATCATGCCCACTGTGCAAAGCAGAAAGAAGGGACAGTAACCATTTTTTAAGTAAATGTAGCTTCCTTCCAACACAGGACCAGAAATTTTTCGCACGTGCACAACAAATCATTGGCACTTGTGAGGATGATAGTTCAGACCATAATTCTGAGAGTGAAGAGGCTCTGCCTCCAATCATAAACAGGGTCAGAGTTCAACAGTCTCCATATTTGGATGTGTTTTGTTCCCATACTGTAGTACGACTAACAATCGATAGCGGTGCGACTGCAAACATGATGCGCGCGTCGTGTGCATCCAATTTAGGCTAATGAGTGACTAGCACATGGCAGTCTGCGAACCAAGCCGACGGATCGTCTCCATTGAAACTACTTGGCGAAACACGAGCAACATTCTCTCTTGATGGACTCCACTTGTATTTCGAGGGACTTACTGTTGAAAACCTTGATTCGGATGTCCTTGCTGGAATCCCGTTGATGGAAGCCAATAATATTCTTGTCCGACCTGCAAAACGACTAATCATGGTTGGTGGTAGCTCAACGTATTCCTATAACTCGCCCCCATCATCGATGGATAGACATGCAGTTCGACGTGTACTGCGCGCACCATCGCGATCAAGTATCTGGCCTGGTGAGTACATAGAAATTAATCTCACTGACCAGTTTCATCACAGTAATGAGACAATTGCACTTGAGCCCCCTGAGGCGGGCAAGGATAATGACACCGTCTGGCCCCAACCGACCATAGTGTCAATCGTATCTGGCAAAACCCGTATTCCGAATCTCACAAAGTTGCCTCAACAAGTGAAGAGACATGAGCATTTCTGCATTGCGAGAACCACAACCTCTCCTGACCTCGTCCAAGAGCTTGATGTAAGTGCAACACCTACATGTAAGCACAGAATTTCGACTATGACTCACCACTCGGAGCTAGTCAAACTAGATCCAGATAACATCTTACCGCACAATATGAAGGCCAAATTTAACAAGGTGCTTTTGGAGTTCGATGATGTGTTTAATCCGACATTCAAAGGCTACAATGGTGCTGTTGGATCGTTCCAGGCACATGTCAACATGGGGCCCGTCCAACCACCCCAACGGAAAGGGAGAGTTCCTCAATATTCGCGAAACCAACTCGTAGAACTGCAAGACAAATTTGACGAGCTTGAGGGTATGGGTGTTTTCAGACGACCCGAGGGCATAAACATTGCCGTTGAATATGTTAAACAATCCTTCCTGATTAGGAAACCACAAGGAGGTTATCGTTTAGTTACTGCGTTCGCCGATGTTGGTTGCTACGCCAAACCGCAACCATCTATCATACCCGACGTGGATTCTACACTACGACAGATCGCGCAATGGAAGTACATTATTACCACTGATCTTACAAAGGCATTTTACCAGATACCAATGTCCCGAGACTCTATGAAATACTGTGGCGTAGTAACACCATTTAAGGGTGTCCGTGTGTATGCAAGGTGTGCCATGGGCATGCCAGGCTCGGAAACAGCTTTGGAGGAACTTACATGCCGTGTACTGGGTGACTTGGTGGAGAAAGGTTGTGTTGCCAAAGTCGCTGACGACCTATACTGCGGTTGTAACACATTGGAAGAATTGTTGACCAACTGGATAGATGTTCTTGTAGCACTCAGACAGAGCGGATTGAATCTTTCCGCGTCAAAAACTGTCATTGCCCCAAAGCAAACTTCAATTTTAGGATGGACATGGTGCCTAGGGACTATTCGCGCAAGTCCTCACCGCATATCCACTTTATCCACATGCTCTAGGCCTTCTAGGGTATCAGGTCTCAGATCTTTCATCGGCGCTTACAAAGTTATGGCAAGAGTGCTGAAGGATTGTTCCAAACTGATGTCTGCTCTAGATGATGCTGTTGCGGGCCGCGAATCCAAAGACAATATCTCTTGGTCCGATGAACTTATCAATGCTTTCACAGCTGCCCAGAAAGCGCTTTCATCAAACCGCACAATCACCTTACCTCGTTCTAACGACCAGCTATGGATTGTAACCGATGGTGCCGTTCGGAATCCCGGTCAAGGTGCCACACTTTATGTCACACGCGATGGAAAAACCGAACTTGGCGGTTTCTTCAGTGACAAACTGAGAAAGAATCAGGCACGATGGCTTCCGTGTGATATTGAAGCACTCTCCATAGCAGCCGCCATTAAACACTTTTCGCCATATATCATTCAATCTGCACACAACACTTGTGTTCTCACAGACAGCAAACCTTGTGTGCAAGCATTCAAAAAGCTCTGCCGTGGCGAGTTTTCTGCTATCCCACGTGTAACCACATTTCTGTCAACTGCAAGCCGATTCAAGGTCACCATCCGACATGTAGCTGGCTCTGCTAATCTACCTGCAGATTTCTCAAGTCGTAATGCTCTTTCATGTGAGGAACCCACATGTCAGATCTGCACCTTCGTGAATATTTCAACAGACTCCGTTGTGCGCAGTGCTTCGACCAACGACATCATTGAAGGGTCTGCGTCCATGCCATTTATCAGTCGGTCAGCATGGCACAACCTTCAGTCAGACTGTAGTGACTTGCGCCGCACGTGTGCCCACCTCAAGCAAGGCACACGACCCTCAAAAAAGCTAACGAATGTGCGAGATGTCAAACGTTACTTGAATGTTGCTTCAGTTTCTTGTCGTCAAACGAAATATTCCGTTTTCAAGGGCTAGTGAGAATATCATCGTACTCCTGATACCTCAGTGACTTTTCATATGTGATAATATATATTACAAAAAGAGGAAAAGTGGTAACGCCACTAGGTGTGTCCGGAAAGTTTATCCGGATCCGGATTCTTTTGTAAACGTTTTGTTATTCTCCTCGTGTTTCCTGTTTAGCCAAAGTAAAGCTTTTGCGTTACAACATAACGTGTTTTGTGGTTCTGTCACTCACTGGCGATGTTTATTATGTTTTCAGAATGCGTTACTGGAAAGTACGGCGATGCGTGTGATCAGGACTGTCCTAGAAATTGTGATGAGCAGTTGTGTAGAAAGGACTCAGGAGACTGTATAGGTGATTAACAATAACTAGGTTATATACTTTTAAATGACTGAAAACATCCAGTAATATCCCCTTTCAATAAATGAAATATTAATGTCTTGTTACATCGAAGAAAACTTTGCACACGCTGACACATTATGCTCTTAACAATTTATCACTTTTCCAAGTATGACAAATGCTTGTTAATCGAGAAACGTCTTCATCATTATGTTATGTTACTGAATTAAGACACACATTTAATTTCTAGGCTGTACTGCAAGATTTTACGGTACAAACTGTTTGATGACATGCAATAGCAGTTGTGCTAAATGTGATCTGCAAAGCGGAGAATGCATGGGTTCTGACTACTTGTCGTCGTTTCAAACCAATTACCCTAATTAAGATGATAATTTTGTGACATTTAAATGACGACAAAACGATAATATGCGTAAAAGTATCATTTGCGATGGAGGGACATTATATTTTACAGACTGTATCCCTGAAAAGTACGGTACAAACTGTGATCAGAACTGTTCAAGAAATTGTAAAGACATGCTGTGTGATCAGGACACAGGATCTTGTAAAGGTGAGTTACTGTTTGATATCAATGATTCTCATTGTATCAATTAATTTGTTTTAATATGGTAATATTAACGTGTGACAAATAATGGCTGGTAAAAACAGATAAAGACTATGATCAATTGTGTATGTTTATTATGTTTTCAGAATGCGTTACTGGAAAGTACGGCGATGCGTGTGATCAGGACTGTCATAGAAATTGTGATGAGAAGTTGTGTAGAAAGGACTCAGGAGACTGTATAGGTGAATAACAATGACTAGGTTATATACTTTTAAATATCTGTACACATCCAGTAATATTCCCCTTTCAATAAATGAAATATTATTGTCTTGTTACATCGAAGAAAACGTCGCACACGCTGACACATTCTGCTCTTAACAATTTATCACTTTTGCAAGTATGACAAATGCTTGTTAATCGAGAAACGTCATCATCATTATGTTATGTTACTGAACTAAGACACACATTTAATTTCTAGGCTGTACTGCAAGATTTTACGGTACAAACTGTTTGATGACATGCAATAGTAGTTGTGCTGAATGTGATCAGCAGAGCGGAAAATGCACGGGTAAGTTTATTTTAGCACTGTTACCTGTAAAATAATACAATATGATTAATAACCGTTAATATTATGAACTTAAATTATTATATGTTGATCCCTTTTGTATATTTAACTGATAAAGAAACCCAATTCTGACTACTTGCAGTGAAGCTTTAATTTTGTTTTCTGTGCCTTTCAAAAGAATGTACGCCGGGTTTGTACGGAATGGATTGCACCAAGACATGCGGCTATTGCAGTAGCTGTATAAAGGACAATGGTGTTTGTGTGACATCGTGTGATCCTGGTTACCATGGAGATTTCTGCAATACAAGTACTTTTTCATCCCTGCGTTTCTAATCAACTTACATGAAGGATAACAAACGCACAAACGGTTAAATGAGAATGAAATCCATGAAAGAAAGTGTTATTTAACAAACAGATCATTGTCAAAATTAGATTTGTATACATGAATCTAAAGTAATTGATTTGAAAAATATGATATAATACAGAAGCTTTTGGATTAGTATCGATATGTTTTAGAAGATTAAGTAGAAATTACCTTAATTCTTTTATAACATGTTTTTATATATATATATTTTACAGCACAAGCCCAAGCGTTCGAAAATCATCCAGTAGAGGCAGGGCCAATAGTAGGAGCTATTGTAGGGGTAATTGTTGTGGCTGTCATCGCTATTGTTATTGTCATCCTCATAAAAAGGTAGTGTATTACAGTGTTTATTAAGAAATTGCATGAAGCCAGAATAATCATCATTTTTCAATATTCAACAGATATTCATGCTTGTACATCAATAATAAGAAAAACATTTGTTAAGAAAGCCTATTTTATGCAATACCTAACTTTTGATTAGATATTATGTATCACTCTTAGATTATTTCAAATGATTTTGACATTTTCAAACTCAATAATTGATACCTAAAATGACTCAATCGCCTTCTTGTAAGAATATTTGATATTAGTCTTGAAAAAAAAAAAAAAGAGAAGTTTTTTACTATAAAAGTTGATTTTTTCGTTATGATGTGATTTTGGACTTTCCAAAAACTAATAAGCTAATAGAGATAGCGAAATTTAGAAAAAAGATCAAGATTGTTAATGTAAACGCTGAATGTTCAAGAATTTATAAATCGAATGCCAATGGGTTATACCTGAAAACATTTTAATATTAAAAATGAGAAGGAAGACTGAAATAATTGAAATGTGATTGGACAACAAATAATTAGTATCAGCATTGAGACCTCTTCATGAGGAACACTTTTCGAAATGTAGTCTCATTAGTATATTATTTGAAAATTGCCAGAGCTGAACAAAACAGAACTAAACTAATATAAATGGCAATGTGTTGCTATTTTTGATATTTATTTTGCAACGTAATTGCTAATATTTTAGAACCTGATAGTCTGGAAACAGAGGACGCCCTTGGTGAACGCCTACTCTTGTTCTCTTAAAGATGAAATGTTTAAATGCATATTGAATTGATTCTTTAATTGCATTTTGCCTCGTTTATACGATTTTGAGTTGACTCCTGTTGTTTTTGATAATTTGTTAATTCAGACAGGCATTGATGAAGAAAGGAAAATAATGTATTACATTTTTAAAAGTGAAATATCCCAAACTGTTCATTCTATTAAAGTGATAGATTTCGCTCGTGAAAAATATCACTTCTTTCTGTTATTTTTCAAATATCACTTCTGATTTAACTTATCAAAACACTGTTGACAAACGACAATGAGGGAAATTAAAAGCTGACCTGGTATATTTTACAATAAAAATGTAATAAATAAAACTCGTATGGCTAATATTTTTTTATATTTTTCACGAGTGATGCGCCAAATATATTTGGCAATACTTAAGACAGTATTAGATATTTTCTATGTATCAAAATTGTTCTCACAAATTTATATTATTTCATTTTCCGTTTATAGACGTAGAATAAATGCCAGTAAACAGGAATCCTTTACCGATATCGGTCGTTCCAATGTACACGTGAACATGTACAACGAACCACTAGAAACAGAAAATCAGCCTGGCAAATCTGATGCGGCGGAGAAAAACACTCTCAGTAATACAGCAGGTGATATATGTTAACTAGAAAAATTTCTAAAGATCATTTACTACTCTGTGTCGATATGCGTCATCTTTAATTCCACATCGTCATCGGAATAATGTACGCATACATGTATATTTGTGATGTACATATCAAGATGGAACACCCGTGGACTCTGCCCATGTATATGTAAACGCTCAGCAGGTAGCCGGGAAGTCCGGATCTCCTAATAGCGTCTACTATAATTCCGGTCCTGTTGGATTTCCTGTCTCCACCCTCAAATCTCTTGTTCAAACAAAACTGCAAAACAAGGCAAAGGCTTTCGAAAACGAATATAAGGTACATATTATTTAATACTAACTTATCTTGTTCGTAACAAGCATTTTTGGTGGCTATTTTTGTTTTGCTGTCAGCCCATAACTTTAAAAAAACGATTGTAACGTCGCTTTTCATTGGCTGATACAGCGGCATAATAATTGCTAAGAGAAAAGAGACATCAATCAAAGTATTGTGTAAAGTTAATTAATCTTTAACGATAAACCTGAACACATTTGATGTTATGGAGATACAAGACAAAAAACCAAGAATGTTCTTCGACTCAAGGTTTATTTAGGGTAAAATGTGTGTGTTATCGTTCCATTATCTAAAATTTATTCATTCTTAGATAATGTACATACATATCAACAAATTACATATAAAATAAATTTAAATGCATATAATTGTAACGTTGGCGTCTAAGCTGATGCAAATATAAATATGATATATAATATAAGAAATCCTGGATCAACTAGTGAACGCTTATAACTGTTGTACATTTCAATATGAATTGAGAGTCAGACACGGAAGCGCCGAATTGAATTTTATTGCGTTATCCAGTTTAATGTGAAGAGCCTGAACACATGACTTGTAGACTTGTTCTTTCGAAGCATTTCTACAAAGCCGATATGAAACTTTTGTATGTACATCAGATTGAATGAGAAAGTCGATTTCAAAAGCAATCTACGCTTTTTTTAAATTTTTAATAATGATGATATGCTTTTAATAGAAAAACATACACACGTTCTTATATATGATGTTACAGTCTATACCGTCAGGAGATTTACACGAACATAAAGTTGGAATGTTAGAACAAAACAAGCCAAAGAACAGATTTAAAACCACATTTCCCTGTAAGTATATTTTTCTTTATTTATGAATCATATCAAATTTAGAATGAATACTATTCCTATCGGTACGCAATGATAATTACCTCTTTGTGAATACGACAGCTGAAAAAAACAGGACATTCTAATAATCAGGTTGTCTATCTGTCTATCAAATTATTAGATGTCTCTTTCTTCCGAAATTCTAAAGAAGTTTCATAATTCAAATTCCATAACTCGATTAAGATATTTTCCGGATCATTGGTCAAGGGTCAAAAGTCATAGGTGAACAAGAAATCGCATTCATCCGTTTATAACATTTACACAATAGCATCCAATCATTTGGTAATAGTGGTTGAAGTTATTTGTTCAAAGGTCGCACTTGGATTTTTGTACTTTTAGAAATGTATCGGGATATTGGTGTTTACTTGGGTACCGATTCCTGCAGCGTTTTGATGACAGCAGCGGCAATAATACATATGATCATATTACCAGCAAATCTTTGCTACAATTTTTCTTAAAAAATTATTATTGTATATTGTAAATCAATATTTTCTTTTTTACAGATGACCATTCCCGTGTGATTCTTGATAAAGTTGGAACAGATCCATACTCCGATTACATCAACGCCAACTACATCGACGTAAGTGTGGTTTATGCGGTATAATCTACTTGATAAAGATGAAGCATTTCAAGGTGTTAACAGATTATCTAATATCATATCACTTGTGGTCTTACAAAAGAATTTGCAGTCTCTGAAATGCCAAATGCATAGTTTCGCGTATCGAGTCCTTCATTACATTATTTAAAATCGAGAAGTGAAGGAAACTATGAAATATAATATACTGTAATAATATATAGATGCAATCTAGATCACATGCCGGTTTTGTCAGTTTGTTCCGAAATTTCAGTGGTGAAGACTATATACAATGCGAGCGAAATTCGACAATTGCACTGACGTGTCTTATTTTTTTTAACCTATTTTTATAGATTTTTTTCCCGAATATGCGTTTTAAATAATTTCACATTATGTTCATCGTTTTTGTTACAGAGTGTTACAAAACCTGCGGAGTATGTTGCAACACAAGGTAAACTTGTAAACAATTAAAAAACATACTTAATTACAGTATTTAGTAACACAAAGAAATAATACAAACATGACCATTAAAATAGTATATTTATTCAGAAATGTACGTGTTTAAGTAAAGCAAATATATACAAATATGCTCTCTGATAATTGAACTTTTCCTCCCGGAGAAATCACCTTAATCTTCTTCCAAATCCATTAAAAAATAGACCTAATGATCGAAGACGGTTTTTGTCCCTGGAGGACAGCTATATTATAAAACTGGAAGCTTTAAAATAACAGTTCTCGATTAACAGTTAATTTATATATATATATATATATATAACTTTATCTCTTTCTTAATATTCTATTTATTAGGACCAAGGCCTGCAACTGTAAACGATTTCTGGCGGATGATTTGGCAACTGACGACCGGCAAAATTGTTATGTTGACAAATCTGATTGAAGGCGGAAGAGTATGTCGCTATTCAATATCTACATTCAGATGTTATTCAAAATTAATTTTAAAACAGTGTGCGGGTATCACTTTTCTTACATACAGCAAAATACCTGTGCTCGACTTAAACAATTGTTTGTTGATAACATTTAAATCTTCAGCGATCAATCATTTTTGTATCACCTCACTTGTTTATCGACATGTTCACTTCATTAGTATACATTTCTGAAATGTAACGTATTTTAAAGTTTAAATGGATGGTTTGTGTGTTTGGAGTGAGAACATCTGAATAAGGTGGGCTCTCTCATAGAAGTGAAGGTAAAATTATTGAAATGAGATGTTGATGCAGTATGTAGTTCTTGCTCCCCATGACGTTAAAACAATTTATTGTGTAAAACACCAGCGTGTCCTAAAACTATACTAACTATATTCATTGCTTTATTTCAGCCAAAGTGTGACAAATATTGGCCGGATGAAGGAGAACCTTTGATTACGCCACACTTCAGCATCATCTTGGATAGGGAAAGGTCGTATGCCTTCTACGTCATCCGGGACCTTACAGTTACAGAAAAGAAGGTATGAAACAGTCTGAAATAACAACAAATGGAAAATCGGAACTCTTTTTATGTATCCAAAGTAAAACGGACCTATATCATTTAGAATTACTTTTTTTTCATTTATGATTTGATGAAACGAAGAAGTTTTTTTTAACTTCGAGGCGAATTGCATAAAATATCGTATGACGTGAAAATATGTTTAAGATATTTTTCGCCGCAGAAAATTGAAACAAACAAAATTGTTTGTGGATAAATACACTGAATTACCCATCAATTCGATTCAATTTACTCATTTGTTATTCCTTCAGACAAAGACAGTACGTCAGATACATCAGTTCCACTATACCACGTGGCCCGACCACGGGACTCCAGACCCAAACGAACTGGTTGTCTTCCACCGCCGTGTGATTAACTACAGGACTGTCCTCACAGGGAAAATGGTTATTCATTGCAGGTATGGTCAAGCGATTTGTTTTCAATTATCTTCATCCATCAATTTCACGTTTATTTCACCAATCATGTCCGCTGTTTTAAGGGATATTTTTAAGCTATCCTTGTTACTGTCATGAAGAAATGCTTTTACTTTTTATTGTGTGTTAACAATATAGTATCCTCTTTTTCTAATTCTATTTCTTCCGACATTAGTGAATTAATTGATTCATAAATTAATTTTTGGCAGTGCTGGTATAGGCCGAACGGGGACATTCCTTGCCTTGGACGCACTCCTAGAATACGGGAAGGAGTGTGGTAGCATTGACGTAATGCAATACATAAAAACCATGCGGAAGGATAGGATCAACATGGTTCAAACTGCTGTAGGTTACGCGGTTTCCATAAAAATCGATAATGATTTAAGTCATATAATGTTTTATTCCAAAATGTTTTGTTATATCTGCCGGTGTCTCATTAATTAAGAAACTGTGTAGTAATTGTAATTCCAGAAATTTCAGAGTTAGCTTTCTTTCCCACTTGAAATATCTTTTCTGTGTTTATCACCAAATTCGAAAAGAATGTACTTGCGATCTAGATCGTGACAAAATTAGGAATCTCGGAACTCCAGACAAATCCATGAGGATTTAACACATCTCACTGCATAATGAGATAAAACATTATCTGATAAGGTCGATGATGTCGACCACACAAACATGGCCATGGTCATAATTATCTCATGTAAAAGGAAGCAGGTGTGTAACTATATAGAAATGGAAAAGTAACTGCCGGAAAATTGAAACCACTATGCTTATTAGAGAGTTTTGTTTTAAGCTGTTCTTGTCCTGACTATTCAGAATAATACAAAAAGATTATCAACGAGAAACTAAACTTGAGCACATAAACGCGGGAACACATCTTTTATTTAATATGTTTCCGCTTTAAAAATCTAAAACATTTGATATTATCATAATTAGTGTAACAATCATAAGACATCAAATGATAGTACTGTTTAGACATTCATTGATCTAGGAACAATACATAGCTGTACACCAGCTCCTTATAGAAGCCTTCGATATGCCAGACACCGTGATTCCAAGAATGAAGTACCACACGACACTTACTGTTCTCTCCAATGGCGGTCCCACGAACCAAACAAAGCTCAGGAAGGAATACCAAGTAATTACTTCCTGTTAAATACCAATTAAATTAAAACTATAGATATGTTTCGGGACTCATTCTCTCGAAATAACTGTTAATGATACTTTCCCGATAGAATGAAAAACATATGTTACAAGGTTAAATCTTGTTAATGAAATCTAGATCTTACGTGAGTAAAACGATATTCCAATTTATTTTGTTTTTCAATACCACAACATGTGTATATACCGATTACGAACATAATTATATTGGTGCTAATATTATTTTGGATTTTTCTTTTCTTCTTTTTTTTTCGAAAAAAAACATTCTTTTAAATCATAAACCATAACACTCATCTCTCTAAAAAGCGCAATTTTGAGTGAGCTGAAATTCGGTTACACCTTTTCCAGATAGTTTAATGGTTGTACCTCAACTGTTCTTATCTGAGCCTTTATGTCCATCGACGACAGTGACCATATAATCGGATGTTTTCTAGTTTAATAATAATTTATCTTGTTTAACATTACATTTTGTAAACGTAATGACAAGTAAGTATCACAATGTATTTTCGTAATATACGATTTCTTTAGATGACACAATCTTTGAAACCAACTTACCATGAGGCAGACTACAGAACCGCGCTATTGCCATCCAACAAGATGAAAAACAGGACCTTGTCTGTCTTAGCAGGTAAGAACCAACCTCCTTTCAATCAAACATCCTTAAGCATGACGCGATATAGACTTGGAGTCTTAATAAGGCGTTTGAAAAATGTTTTCAAAATTAATCAAGTACTACCTTAAAGGATTACATAAAATATCAAAACATAGGTATGTTGTACATTGAAAGAAAAACTATTACGATCAGTATTATCCGTCTTACAGTTTCTGCAATAATGGAAAATAATAACACTTAAAGCACATAACCAATCATTTACTAGCAACTTTCAGACAATTAATTAATCAGCAAGGATGATTGCAATTATTAAGATTTTAAAATTTGACGAAAACTCTTTATATGTAAGAAATTAAAATAAGCATGAACAATTATAAATAAAGGAGGAATACTGTGAATAATGGTTTCTCCTTTTTCTGAACAGTTGACGAGTATAGGGCGTACCTGAGATCTCAGCCTAAAGGTAGAACAGACTACATTAATGCGGTGATGGTGCCCGTAAGTATTACCATGACGTCATCTGTAAGTAATTATGATACACATGCATTATTGGTGTCTTTTAGTTGTGATGTGTTAAATTGCGATGTAGATTATGTTAATCAATAGGAATGATCAAAACAACATGATAAATCGATAGTCTCATTTGATAGGGTAGCAAGAACATATATTGTCTTTTGATAAACATACATGCTAGAACTCAAAAACCAATAGTCTCGAGCAAGAAAATATATTATCTGTTGATAAACATACATACTAGAACTTAAAAACCAATAGTCTCGAGCAAGAACATGTATTATCTGTTGATAATTGATACTAGATTCATTTGAAAGGGTAGCAAGAACAGATACGGTCTGTTGATAGTACATATTTGTCTTTCTTTAACGATATATTCTTAATACATATTAAAATATCAACTACGAGTTATGATTATTATTCCAGAATGATATGGAAAGAAAACCTCGTTGTTTAGAAACAACTACCATGATTGTTGGTAGAATCACTTTTAACTTCTACTGCTTATGATGAGGATAATGCTTTGAGTTACTGAATTTTATACAACGTTCATGCTATTGAATTTATCGTACGTTGTGGACTTAAACAATTCTAGGGTTTAATAAACAAATGTATGCAGCAATGCTACCAGAAAGAACCGATACAAGTTTGTAGTAATCGCTTTCCACGTGTAATTAACCTTTCATTCACATACCAGAAATCCTTTTGTTTTGTTTTGTCCTAGTCCTATACGTCCAAAACTGGGTACATCGTCACACAGGCTCCTCTGGAGAGCACCGTGGTGGATCTGTTGACGATGATAATGGACCACAGCTGTCAAACAATTGTCATCATCGAGCCGGACGACATTGTAAGCGTATTTCCACAGATAAATTAATCAGAATTGATACCAACAGGGCAGCACGATAAAAAAAACACTTGTTGTTACGAACAGTAGATACTTGAGATTAACTTAAACACATTATGTCAAAATAAGTATAGCCATTGTTAGAATCAATATTATTGGAAGAAAGTAATATTCTTTAACAGCAAAATAGTGCGGATACCTGCCACTAACTCTGAAAACAGGTGTCTCATTGTTTCTTGATTTTACGGATTAATAATACCCATGATCTAATCTGAAATTCTTTTTGACTTCACAGTAATTTTTAATGTTCAATCATTTTCTTGATACAGGGTAAGATATATGAATTTAATTATAACCACTTACAAGTAGCATTTTAGTATACATGTCCTGCACTGGTCAATTCTTTGATGAAGGTGACAGTACTAGACGAAGTGTAGACGCCGAAATTGAAACGTCGACCTAAAGTCAAATACTTAATCGTAAAATACCAAATTCTTTTCACAGTCGTTGCATTGTCTGATCTATGCATAACAATATACTCATATTAAATCATTAAATGCATTTTCATATCTTAGGACTGGCTTCCAGGGGACGGCGAAGAAAAAACCATTAGGGATTTCACTTTGGAACACAAAGGGACGTCTTCAACAATAGCAAATGTCAATGTGCTTGAAATTGCTATCGAAAATGTGGTACGGTTTTTTTTAGTATATAAATATGTAAGGTTTTGATGTTGAATATCTTGGTTCAAAATTGCTGTCTTGAGTGTTGGTAAAGGGACATACAAATTTGTATTGATATCTCTTATATCAGCGAAAGACTGAAAATCTGACAAAATGAGGGAAAACCTTGGATTTTCCGACACATTGTGTGGAATTTCCTATCCCACATACATGTACTTTATACAAATATGAAAGATATCTTATATGTTGTATGAAAAATCATCATCATAATCTGAATATTTTTGATAACACGCTCTAATTTATGAACATTTTGCACACATATACAGGTATATATACTTATTTGAATTTACTTCTTTCAGGTGACTAGCTTTAATAGCCTTGTTCGAATGTTCCACATGACTGGATGGGATAGTGACTCTGCAGTCCCTCGGGATTCGTCCGCGCTACTTCAGCTGCTGGAACTTGTTGACAGCAGACGTAAATCGGACGAGTCCAAGACTACACTCGTTATGTGTCGGTATGTAATGTCGTCAAGTGCTTCAAACATTTTCATGATCACCAGTGTCAGCGATCAAATATTGATACTAGGTTTGATATCTGACCTCTGACCTTTGTGAAAGAAGTACGTATTTGTTGTGTTAAAAGGACAGGAGTACAAATTTTACTGTGTAAATATGTGTAGGATCGTTCATAAAAACTGTTCGAGTCAACTGCAAATATTTCTTCTGCTTTTATGGTATTCCAGAGACGGATATTCCCAGAGTGGACTCTTCTGTTGTATCAGCAATGCCAGGGACCAGATAAAATCTGACGAGGAAGTTGATATCTATCAGATTTCTCGTCAGCTACTTGTGCGACGTCCAGCATTTTTAATCAATTTTGTAAGTATATCTAGACATACATTTTGACTTATACGGGTTTTGAGGTTAACGGATATGTTATTTTCCCCGCCATC
This sequence comes from Pecten maximus, assembly GCF_902652985.1. Lineage (NCBI taxonomy): Eukaryota > Metazoa > Mollusca > Bivalvia > Pectinida > Pectinidae > Pecten > Pecten maximus. The sequence continues at coordinate 50,636,192 of NC_047018.1, read as the reverse complement.
ATGATTACATTGTGAAAAATAGTTAATAGTTTATTGTTTTGTCACTACGCCAATTTCTACATAGGATATTTGACATCATTAAGAGTTCCAAATTTGAATGGCAGTCGTGCTTATTTTCCAGAAAAATGCGTTCTCCGTTTTATCAAGCGTTTCCTTTCATGCAAATGTATTACTTATATTCCACTGGTTTCCTCATCTGATCTATAATTACGTTTTCTATTTTCTTGTTTTCCTAAACCAGTATTATATAACAAAAACAATGCCGTTTGATATTCAGTTATCCGTGTGTATCTAACATGTTTACATTGATGACTTTCTGTGATGGCAATCTGAAAATCCGATATTGGCTAAAGACTGAGTAACCGGGTCGTGCATGTACAAGCATAAAATACACGTATTATGATACATAGATAAATGTGAGATCTTCGACATGATGCTCTCAAGCTAAACATTTTTTTCTGATTCTCTGAGTGCCCCTCTTTGCCATGTTGATCAGGAATAATAATTGCCTATTCCAACAATTGCGTCTTCTCTTATGAATCACATGATCTATCCTACAGCTACATTTCGGAATCTATATCGACTGATCTTTTGTGAATTAGATCAAATTGTGTAATAGTTGATGAGATTCTGAGAAATTTTCATACATCTAAAGCATAAAGTTTTTTTGGAATCGGAACGTAAACTTGTATTTCGATTAATGACATCATTTTATGCAAATAATGTTATTTTAGGAGCAGTACCAATGTTGCTACAACGTGATTAAAGACTACCTGGATACCACTGACGTGTACATGAACTGATTAATGAGCACCTGGATACCATAGATGTGTACATGAACTGATCAATGAGTACCTGGATACCACCGACGTGTACATGAACTGATTAATGAGTACCTGGATACCACTGACGCGTACATGAACTGATTAATGAGCACCTAGGTACCACTGACGTGTACATGAACTGATTAATGAGTACCTGGATACCACCGACGTGTACATGAACTAATTAAGGAATACCTGGATACCACCGACGTGTACATGAACTGATTAATGAGTACCTACCGGATACCACCGACGTGTACACGAACTGATTAATGAGTACCTGGATACCACCGACGTGTACATGAACTGACTAATGAGTACCTAGATACCACTGACGTGTCCATGAACTGATTAATGAGTACCTGGATACCACCGACGTGTACATGAACTGATTAATGAGTACCTGGATACTGCTGACGTGTACATGAACTGATTAATGAGTACCTGGATACCACCGACGTGTACATGAACTGATTAATATGTACCTGGATACCACCGACGTGTACATGAACTGATTAATGAGTACCTGGATACAACTGACGTGTACAGGAACTGATTAATGAGTACCTGGATACCACCGACGTGTACATGAACTGATAATGAGTACATGGATACCACTGACGTGTACATGAACTGATTAATGAGTACCTGGATACCACGGACGTGTACATGAACTGATTTATGAGTACCTGGATACCACGGACGTGTACATGAACTGATTTATGAGTACCTGGATACCACGGACGTGTGCATGAACTGATTAATGAGTACCTGGATACCACCGACATGTACATAAACTGATTAATGAGTACCTGGATACCGCCGACGTGTACATGAACTGTTTAATGAGTACCTGGATACCGCCGACGTGTACATGCACTCATTAATGAGAACCTGGATACCACCGACGTGTACATTAACTGATTCATGAGTACCTGGATACCACTGACGTGTACATGAACTGATTCATGAGTACCTGGATACCACCGACGTGTACATTAACTGATTAATGAGTACCTGGATACCACGGACGTGTGCATGAACTGTTTAATGAGAACCTGGATACCACTAACGTGTACATGAACTGATTAACGAGTACCTTGATACCACCGACATTTACATGAACTGATTTATGAGTACCTGGATACCACGGACGTGTGCATGAATTGATTAATGAGAACCTGGATACCACTGACCGTGTACATGAACTGATTAATCATTACCTGGATACTACTGACGTGTACATGAACTGATTAATGAGTATCTGGATACCACCGACGTGTAAATGAGCTGATTAATGAGAATCTGGAAACCACTGACATGTACCCGAACTAATAAATGAGTACCGCGGAACTGCATGACGTGTACATGAAATTATTAATGAGTACCTGGATACAACTGACGTGTACATGAACTAATTAATGAGTACCTGGGATCTGCATGACGTGTACATGAACTGATTAATGAGTACCTGAATACTATCAGCGTGTTCTGGAAAACATGTATGTTAAACAGAGTAGAAGGAAAGTTCTTAGATGTACTTATTTCGCTTTAATAATTTGCCGAAGAATCATACCATGGAATTGCTTCCGTAGCAAACAGCGCTATGCTACAGCTGTATTAAGTTTTAGATATGAAGTGAAAAGGCTGAATCGTCCAAGGGAACTATATACCTGCGACATTTTATCCTGTAAATATCTGAATCGTTCAGTATGTAAACATTTTTGGGACGTGACGCCAACCAATCTAAATTCAAATATAAATAACTTGATCGTTTTATCCATTAATCATCATACATCTCGTTCCTAACGTTAGGAAGTAATTATGCTGTTAATCATAAAGATCAACATCTAACTCATTCATTGTATTCAATCAGATGACAAAATGTAGCTCATAAAACCTTAAACCAATAACTTTGTTATACAATTATTAACACAACTTATGTTTGAAATATCACTTTTTGTCAGTGTTTGTAGTTTGTTGCTTTCAGTTGGAATTTTCTATTACTGTATTTTAATAGATATTTAATCTTAATCACATTCATTTTTTACAAGTTTACATTGCTTTAATTATAATGAAGGTTTATTGCAGCACTATATAATATAGTTTACCCTGAGCGATACTGCATTTTAGGTTTTAAGCCAAGTAGAATTGCCTCATATATTATTATACAACTATGAACAGTGACCCTTTTAATAAGGTAAATCACTACGAATAATCATGTTCTACTTTCGCTAAATATACTTACATATCCCTACTCTCACTGGAGTAAGAACTACGTTTTTCCAATACTTTTATATTTCGATGCCGATAACCCTGCTTATACTTGTTACATTGATTTACAATTTATTTATCTAAACGAAGTGTGTATTAACATTCATCAATTTTACTTATTGTAATTGCTTAATGTCATATTTGATATTTTAGTTTTTTTCTTTTCAATCATATGGATACGTCAAAACAGTGTCATATGAAGGTATTTGTTAATTCACATAAATGTTAGACCAAGAACAAACGTATGTTATGTTGTCATATTACAAAAAACCTGAGCATCAATTATTTCTAATTGTTATAATGGTGTGTTACTGTGTGCGATTTCTTCCATTTTCTAACATCATGTTTATTTTTCAAAGTTAGGTTATAAATTTACACTAGGGAATAAAGGGAAAGATTTACAAAGGTTTAACGATTATCTTTCTGAATATAAACAACGAGTATCAACTGATTTTTTTTTCATCGGAAGTAAACTCAGTAGACCAACAAAGTTCTGTCCTGGGTATCTTTCAATTTATACCATGATTTGCAGATTTAAAGACGAATTGTCTTGACCTTCCTTAGGATAAATGGTTGACATATTTACAAACAAGAACTATATGATCTGTAGCCTCAGAATTTGCGTGGCAACTCACCAGCAATTCTGCATCAATGTTAGGAGCATCAATGATGTAATGAATTTCTTTTACATTTTTTTAGTAAATTTGAGTGTCTCCCTTTACTTTTAATACTGGATACCACTGCATACATGTCAAGGCTAATTTTGTTGTAATAATTTGGAAGGATTTACATAGGCTTTGTCTGGTGTCAACCATTTGATGTATTGAAAAGCAATAAAAGATTGTTGAAATTGAAATGATGCTTACACGATAACTGACAAGCATTTGATCACACAATGTTCTACACAACGACTAACAGGAAATTGCACTGATTATTCGCCTTAAACAGCCTACTGGATTATAAGGATATTGTTATATTTAAGTGAAGAAGTCTCAAGTGACTAATTATAATAGCATTTTGTCCGTTGTGTCATGTGTCATGAATCGTCAGTTCGTAAACAGGTAACCTCTTCAACTTATCTAAGAAACAATGAAACGATTTCCCACTGAAATTTTGAGTAACTTTTTATGACTAGAGACCAGCCATTTTTTTGGAAATGTAAAGTCCCCACCCCCTTGGGTCCTACGTGGACAAAAGTGACGTTTTCTACTAGACTCAACATATACTGTAATTGACCGCGCATCACAAATGACAGACAGTTATCATTACGGTAATGACAATGAAAATAAAACAGTTAAAGGTATATTACCTGAATTTGATTAACTCACGACATATAGGCAAATATTACACATAGTGTTAATATCAAAACATATGTGTTTCTCTTTTATATATACAGAGACTCTACTATATAAGGAGCTGCCTCCCGTTATTATAAGAAATTTTCAAAATATGCATGTGGGGAAAAATTAAAGTACGGTACCAAACATGCCCTATCTCAATTATTTTCTCCGACAGTTATATGTTAGCTATTATAATGGTACAATTTAAACGCTAATTAATATCACTTTATAAAGTTAGATGTTAGATAGTATGTTACAATCCGAACGCACATTAATATCAGCGTATATAGTTAGCTATTATATATTATAATGTTACAATAATATTCGTTTTGTAACTTAGTACGTTTCATAATAACAGTAGTGTTTTAATTTCAAAGCACGGATATTAATCATTGTCCAATCGCCAGACTTAAATAGCAAGACAAATACCTAGTAATGATATTGAATATCTAGAGTGCAAACTTAACATTTGTTTATGCACGCCTACTGGAAATAGACGTGTACATGCTGTAAGCTTTTATTACTAGGTAGTATTAGGTTCACGTACCTAAAGGTGTTTCAGACATGTTTTATAGTAATAACGAAATACATCTTGTCCAATTTCTTTTTGATCTTAATCCTTTAGCAATTTCCATGTTACTTCCTTGTTAGTGTACAGTCGCCATTAAACTCAGAAATGGCGGCGGGGAATATAGTAAAAAGAAAAGGTGTGATCATGGTCCTGAGCTTCATCTGAAAGTAAGTACTTACGACTGTGGTATGTCCCGGACAGGGGACAGAACCCATAGAGTCTTTAAAAATGGTAGTTGCTACTCCTGCTTAGCGCTCAGCATATTGGGAGTGGGACGACTGGTTGGCCCGATGTCAGTATAATGTGACCGGGTGGGATGTCCTGCTGGTTGTCTTCGGCAGTATGCTTCAGTGAGGTAGCACTATAAATCGGCAAAAGATCCGGCTTATCACAAGGAGACTTAACACAAACATACAGCAGCCTCTCAAACACACATAAGCACTTACCACACACATGTCGCACGCACGGGATGCCGTCCTTAAATGACGTCAGCTGTTAATAGGACGTTAAACAAAGTAAACCAAACCAAACCAGAACAACCCGTTACTTTAACGCATATTATCATTATGTCGTCGTTTACATTTAAATACTATCATCGAATTAAATTTCCTTATTGTTGAATAGGGCGACCATAGAATAAGCGTCGATTTAAAAATAAAACTTGTTTGTATTTGATAGATTTAATTCTGTATTTGTTGGAGTTTGTTACAGGAAAAATAATGCTATCTTTAAATACATAGATACCCATTTATATCATGCTGTCAATACATGGCATCGAATGCTGCATGCGAAAATGGATTTGGCGTCATAATAAATAAACTATGTTATAACGATGAATGAGACGTGCTTTGAACAGTCTTCCGATTTCTCTGAAATAAATAGTTGTATTGATTTCTCAAGATTAGAAATGGGTTCGCATTTGTTCTTTGCTCTATATTAAAATGCGAATGACAGCTTTTGACATAAAGTAATAGCCTGTTTATATCCTCGAGGCTATCATCGTATATAAAGAGGCAATGATATTATTTACAATACAGGTAATTAGAAGCTACTGCTGACCGTTACAGTTCCCATTGACTTCTGAGGAACGTAATCTATAAGATTGAAAATATATTCCATCAAAATTATCTAATTATTAGCTAACATTTTGTCTGTGATATATTTGAGATTTTAGTCAAATATCTATTGACTGTATGTAGTAAAGATGATTCTTTCAATACATATAAAATGATTCAATGTATTATGTGATTTGTCAATCGTTTGTATTTCATTTATTGAAAGGGAATGAAATAGAATTAGCCTAGGTTTTCAGCAGTATGTTATTCACCTATACAGTGTCCGGTGTCCCGTCTACACAACGTCTTATTACAATTTTTAATTATTTTAATTCCTGTAGTTTGCATGTTGTAAAAGTTGTCATATTAAAGTCAAACTATTAAATTGATAATGTTGAACCGATATGGACAAACAGGCGCATTTTCGATCTTCTTCTTTGCCAATTGGTCATAGGAAATATAACTACTTCTAAAACGAAACCACGATGGTAGCTATACACTTTTCCTGTAATCGTTATGAATTACATCTAATCTAGTAATGTCATCTTAATTTGCAAAATCCTAAAAAGTTTTTAAAACATAACTCATTCAACATCATAGTAAACCGACCTTTACAGAATCAAGTGTTCCGTTCATACAAAAAAATACATAAATAAATAAGCACAATGTGTAATTCATCAGAGAGTGCAAAGATGTAACAAAAGTCTATATTTCATTTACTTAAAGAAGACAATTACTGAATTTGTCTACGTAATTAACAGTATGTAAACTAGTGTATTGTTATCACTGACATCGTTTAAAGAGTCCCTTCTACACAACTTCTCATTACAGTTTTTAGGACAGTTCTTTCTTTCTTAGATCAATTTGGAAGATTTGGTTCGGTTTGGTTTATTTTGTTTAACATCCTATTAACAACTAAGGTAATTTAAAGACGGTCTCCCGTGCATACGACATGCATGCGTGTGGTGAGTGCGTATGTTATTTTTGGGAGGCAGCGGCATGTTCGTGTTAAGTCTCCTTGTGATAGGCCGGAACTTTTGCCGATTTATATTGCTACCTCACTGAAGCATACTGCCGAAGACACCCAGCAGGATACCCCACCCGGTCACATTTTACTGACAACGGGCGAACCAGTCGTCCCACTCCCAAAATGCTGAGCGCTAAACATGAGAGGCAACTACCATTTTTAAAGACTCTGGTATGTCTCGGCTAGGGGACAGAACCTAAAGCCTTCCTCACAGCGGCGAACGCTCAACTAAAGGCCAAAAGTAAGGCATTGTCAACGAAGACATTAGGAAGAAGAAAGTTGTTCAGAAAAAAAAAAAAAAGGTAAGATCCCAAATTTAGTCGCCTCCTACGATCATGCAATGGGGGCAGCAGCGCTCAGCATACACGGAGTGGGACGACTGGTTCGCCCGTTGTCAGTATAATGTGACCGGGTGGGGTGTGCTGCGGGATGTCTTCGGCAGTATGCTGCAGTTAGGTAGCACTATAAATCGGCAAAAGTTCCGGCCTATCACAAGGAGACTTAACACGAACATACCGCAGCCTCCAAAAACACGCATAAGCACTTACCACACGCATTCATGTCGCACGCACGGGAGGCCGTCCTTAAATGACCTTAGCTGTTAATAGGACGTTAAACAAAATAAACCAAACCAAACCAAACCAAACCAAACCTTACAATTTTCTGGACAGCTCTGATCACAGTTAGTACCGTGCTTTCCAGAAATACAGTCTGTAAAATGTAATGTCCCTCCACAGCAAATGATACTTTATCATCGTCTTTTCGCCATGTCACAGTATTATCATCTTAATCGACATATTTTATTTCGCCTTCGATAAATTGAGGAAAATGCTTGGCGTTCCTGTTGCAAAAATTGCAAGTTGGAAGTAAAATTTTTAAAGCGTTTTCTACTTATCTCATTGTTTCAGAATGATCAAAATATTCTTTCTATAATAAGTATGTGTATATATAATGGTAACTTACATAAACATGCACCTGTTGTGGAGTTACAGTTACCACCATAACAGCCTGCTGAACACAGATTGTTACATCGTCCGTCACCATATTTCCCTACTTGACATCCTGTTGGAAAAAAAAACAAGATAATTGTAAGTACTCATTTTAGAGGCCAAGGATAAAGTCCACTAACTGTGATTTTGGCCCAAAATAAATGACAAATAAGAATGTAAAATTCTGTTGTTTTTTTTTTTTTAACGTATGATTGAGCTAAAAACGACGTTATTTCAAAAAATTAAAAATTGAAAAAAAAAACAAAAATCCTTTTTCCCCGTCGGGTCCGCTTATTATTGACAGATTCTTGAAATGATCTGAATAGGGCCAAAATGATCAATTATTTGCAAAAAAATAAACGGAGCCGAATCCTGTAACAATTAGAATTTCAAACATTTGGTTTTCTGGAATTACATCTGAAAGCGACATGTTAGAATCGTCCTCTAGCTCTTGTCCACTTCGATAGGTTAATACATGTTTGCTAATATAGGGACGTTTAATTTTTCATCAGATAATAGAACCATGACTATAATATGTATTACCATAATACAGAGGTCATTTGCCATGTAACAAAGGAATATGATAACAATGATAAAGAACACCTAAATTATACACTTGCAAATGGGTCTTAATACTGATGCCCCAACATCATACTACTAGATCACTGATCATGCATTAACAAACTACCCTTGGGATTCTTTAAAAAGAAAGGACATCTCAAACTTAACAGAAGTGACATTATTTAACTGATTAATAATATAAGGTATATTACCATAAATAATCGAAAGTACCGAATTAATTTGAATAAAGGAAGGTCAATACAAGATTCGGACTACCTCAATCTAATAGGAATCTCAAAAGACAACATATTAAAGACAGCAATATCAGATCAACAAAGAACAGAACAATGCGGACATATGTTGCCCTACTGTTAGTTAAACTACGTGCAGGTATTTCAAACAAAGTGCTGTCGACACACTTTACATTTGCAAATCTAGTGTGAGGCTATATATTGTTTCGGCTAGGAAGTCATTGTCTGAGCATTTTACTAGGACCTATGTAAGATTTCAACAGACTACTTCAGATGAAATCATTAAGGAGCATATCAGACCCTTGGCTCAGGAGCTTTTTGGCAGTATCATGAACAAGTCTGCAATTCTTGTCATGGATGGAACATACATCTATATCCAAAAGTCTCACAATTTCAAATTCCAGATACGATAATACAGCATGCATAAGAATAGACCCCTGGTGAAGCCCATGATGTATGTTATGTAACTACTACTGTCTGTATTGTTTCTGTTCTTGGACCATACTTAGTAGATTACAAGAACAATGACGCCTATATCCTGAAGCACAACGTCAAAGGAACCATGAGAATTTGACGGAATGGACCAAGGAAGAAGATTTTATGGTTGTTGACAGAGGGTTGAGAGATTCCGTCAACAGAAATGGGTATCGACTCCGAAATGCCACGTTCCCTTTCAAGAGGCCAGACACAGTTCTCCACAGAGAAGGCATAAGATTCGATTGATTATGGAATATGTGAATGGACGTATCAAAAGCATTGTCCCCGACAATCAGATACCATATATTGGAGATTATGTGCAGCTGATATGTGCAATATGACACAAATACCTTGCACTACTAAATAGAGGAAGCTTGGTGCAAAAATGAAGGTATGCATTATATGTATTTGGATTTCGAAGAACTCAACTCAGCTGATATATTGGCCTGTTTACTCTTTAATTTAGAAAGGCTTCAAGTTTTTTTTATTTGAAATGTTTAATTTTCCGTTAACAAATAAGTTTTTCTCTGCCACTAATCTCATTTATCTAGGGTTGCTAAGGAAACTATAAATGGTTAATTGGTTACTATGGGAGCACGCTAACCATGGATAAAGTGTATACTATACATGACGTTAAAATAAGAAGCCGCCAAGGTACTTATCAATTCTAGAAAATACAGCGTACACATTATGTGTATTTGACACATTAAAATGGTTTAAAGCTGATTTATCCAGGGTTGCTTAGGGGAAAACAATGTTGCTGAGGACACATAATTGCATTATTCTGTTTAATAAGTGCTTTTCAAACTGGTTTGAGAAATTGGTAGTGGTGTATTTATTTCTGAGCTTAACTGATTATTCATCCTGACACAAGATGCACATGGCAGATATTTATTTGATGCATATTATATAACCGTCTTTTCGGTTAAGGAGTGCTTGTCTAGCGAGCTGTAACTATGGCAATTGGTGACGCATTGTTAAATACCATTTTGATGAATTTACATCAACTCGTTAATAATTAATATTACAATGAAGTAAATCGGAGATCGAACCAAAAATTAACCTTATTGCACTTTCTCCTTTATTTTCAAACCAGACTTTTTGCGAACGAAATATTAATACCATGCGATACCCTGATAGTCTTTATTCTATGAGAGTGTATGAAATATAGCACAATGGAAAACTAACTCAAAATGTCAAAGCCTGTCCATCACGTAGTGCGCAATAAGTGTATGATTTTATGTGTCAAACCAACAGCTAAGGACGATCTCCCTTCTTTGCGATATGCATGTGTGTGGGGAGTGCGAATGTGGGTTTTGGGAGGCTGCGTACCTGCTGCCCCCATTACATGATCGTAGGAGGCGACTAAATATGGGATCTTATCCTTTTTCTTCTTTCTTACTCAGTCTTCTTAATGCCTCGGTTGACAATGCCTCACTTTGGGCCTTTATCTGAGAGTTCGCACCTATGAGGACGGCTTTAGATTCTATCCCCTTGTCGAGACATACTATAATTTAAAAATGGAAGTTGCAACTCCTGCTTAGCCCTCAGCATATTAGGAGTGGGACGAATGGTTCGCTCGTTGACAGTATAATGTGACTGGGTGGGAGTTGGGTGTCCTGCTGATTGTCTTCGGCAGTATGCTTCAGTGAGGTAGCACTATAAATCGGTAAATGTTCGGCAATATCACCAAGAGACTTGCACACGAACATACCGCAACCTCCCAAAACACAAACACTCACAACACGCATTCATGTCATACTCACGGAAGGCCGTCCTTAAACTACCTTTGCTGTTGATAGGACATTTAACAAATAAATGTGAGTAATTGGAATACTAGGGTCCTTTCCGATTATGCAAGACAATGTTTTGGCAATTTAACAATTCTTTAAATTATTCAAATTAATTTAGGTATGGTTGTCATTGTTTTGTATATTTTAATGGCATTCACAAGCGTGAAAAGATCAATAATACATGTCAATTCAGCGAAAAACTTTTATTTTATTCTTATGAGCAGTTTTCAAGTTGGTATATTTCCCTTTACTGCCGAGTGTTGACTGTATAGAATGTACTGACGCTACCAGTAATCCACATCCTACTCTTGTTACGAGGGCGGTGATTGGCTGTACCTGCAGTAGGCGGAGTTCTAATTTAACTGTTGACAACACCGTGAAATGAAACATAAATTCAGAAGATGGTTTTGTATTCACGCATGTTCACATTGATAAAAAAAAATCGACAGAAAATTAGAGATTTGAAATACGCTGAGTAACAATAATATCGACAGCATATCTTGATTGTCGTTCCGCCTATCGAGTGCAGATCACAGGTGTTATACTTTCATGGTCCACATATAGGGTTTAACGGCAGTAAAATGTATGGAAAGTATGTAGAATCACTTCACCGAATTATTTATTCTAGTCAATATTAATACTTACCAAACACTTGTACTTCACACAACTCCAGAATAGCGTCATCACTATATCAACTGTATCGTTTAGGAATGTTTCTGTAGTTGTACACAGTCACATACCGACCTACATACGGGCACTGGTGTGTCACCACCAATTGCACAGCATCACTAGTGCTACTCATATCCTCATAACAGAGGACGCCGTCTCTGGGAGAAGTCGTGGTATTTGATACATAAAGAAGGTATCCAGCAAATCTTTCATTGAAATTGTTTGGAAAAATATACATATATATATAATTAGCAGGTAAGGAACCACGTGCAAAGAATGAAAATAGAGAAAAGAAATAAATGTAATATCGCCTGCTATAAATCCCAATCTTGGGATGCATGCATGCGTGGGTGTTAATCTGATGTAAGTTAAATCTATGTTCCTTAATAGTATTTATATCGTCACACAAGTTGTTTCAATCAACATAGTCATGCAAAACATTGTTGTTTTGTTTCGGAAAATATTCTTGAAGTCCTTGCTGGTTCAGCAAAAGCGATCACCTGTGAGTTAATAATAGGTTTGCATACACAACAATGATACCCGGTCATTCGCTGTTGTTATTTTGTCTTTTTGACGGAAAATTGTTGACTCTTATCGAAGAGTAAATCAAAGTAACAGGAGCCTCAAAGATGCTGTTGATAAGTGGTGGCGGTTGGATTGGAAAACAATTTAGATTCAGAATGTCTGAATTTTTATAGATAGATTCCAAAAAGTATGTCGATCATTAAACAAAAGAAATCATCAAAAATATTTAGAAAAACAGCAGGACAAAATATTTTGTTTATGAGATATCAAATAAACATTGGCCCTATTTATGTTAATAGTTGAAATATGTACATTATGTAGAATGATTTGTTTTCATGTGGTCATGAAGCTTGCTTGAATTTAAGTAATGGAATTATATCTTTTTTTCCACTCACCTCTATAGTATATAGTGATCCTACTAATGGTCACCAGCTCTCCCAGATCAACACGCCACCAGGCCGTTGCTTGATCAGACTTTGTGTGTGTACAGCAATACCGAAATATGTTTGTATTTACACAGTTGTCTACAACTTTACTAGCTACATATTCAAGGTTCCCCTGCTTGCTACTTTGTTCTGCTATTTTATTTACGGCGACGTTACCTGCAATAAATGAAGCATTGATTGAATATATGAATTAGACAGTTGTTTCTGGAACTGTAAATTATGATCGTTACCTACTTTGGTACACTACCGACAGTTCACGCCATGTTTGACATGCCTATTTAAGCATGACGTAGAAAAATGCAGGACTCAAATACTCGATCATTTAGTGAATCAGATAATGCAATAACAATTACAATTGCACAAAATAAATTATGAGTTTTCGTTCCGAAAATAAAATAAATAATCAAGGGGTTGTTTTATTTTGATCAAAGGGTTTACAGAAAAAATGTTACAAATAATATAGAAAACAGTCAACGCTGGTAGACATTATTATAGACGAGAACTGTTTATCTCAATGGCAAAATTAGTAATTTTTCAGTTTTCTATAGTAACATCGCTGGTTTTGAAATTCAAAAGGCTGGTTCTGATCATTTCCGTAACAGATGCAGAATACTGACGTCGAAGAATTTCTTCATATCTTACCCTCGGTTTAATGATTTTGAGTTAGAAAAAAGTGTTTTCATTATATCGGTATTCTTTCAGTTAAAGTTGTTAAAATAGTGTTAACAACCTTAAAGGGGCATTCCTTCAGTATAACTTGCCAAAACCGACCCTTGTCTAATCTGGATCCCTGTCTCTTCCGGCGTTATTGATTGGTCCCGGCATTTTCCTTATTAAACTATAGTAGTTAAAACCTTTATAATCCGGAGACTGTCTTTTCTGAAAACTGAAATTCTGTTTCACTGACCTTGGTAGAAGTATCCTACTATAATTGGCATGTTCCAACCGTCTACGATGTTTTCTCAACAAAGAATAATGTAAACAAACACTTCGAAGGTCGTTACAATTATCTATTTTGCAAGGTAACGTTTTGCAACTGACTGAGGCGCCCACGGGTGATTTACCTGTAATTCTAATCGGCTTCTCGAGATAGTTGACAACTATTCACGATACGCTAATATGAAAATCGTAACACGAATGTACTATATTATCGTGAATACTTTTCATATGTATTTTTTAAGTAAACCACACCGACATCATTTAACAGCCATCTTGGATTTTGACCATTGGAGTTTGTTATCGCTACTTCTCAGAAAGTACTGAATGGATCTTTCTCAAATTTCATAGATAGGTTTCCCTTGGTGCCTAGTTATGCATATTGCATTTTGAGACCAATCGGAAAACAACATGGCCGACAGGCAGACATCTTGGATTTTGACAATTGAAATTTGTGATCGCTATTTCTCAGAAACTAATGAAGGGATCTTTCTGAAATTTCATATGTAGGTTCCCCTCGGTGCGTAGTTATGCATATTGCATTTTGAGACCAATCGGAAAACAACATGGCCGACAGGCAGCCATCTTGGATTTTGACAATTGAAGTTTGTTATCGCTATTTCTCAGAAAGTACTTAAAGGATCTTTCTCAAATTTCATATGTAGGTCCCCAAGGTGCCTATTTATGCATATTGCATTTTGAGACTAATCGGAAAACAACATGGCCGACAGGCAGCCATCTTAGATTTTGACAAGTGAAACTTGTTATCACTATTTCTAAGAAAGTGCTGAAGGGATCTTTCTCCAATTTCATATGTAGGTACCCCTCGATGCCTAGTTATGCATATTGCATTTTGAGACCAATCGGAAAACGACATGGCCGACAGGCAGCCATCTTGGATTTTGACAATTGAAGTTTGTTATCGCTATTTATCAGAAATTGATGAAAGGGATCTTTCTGAAATTTCATTTGTAGGTTGCCCTCTGTGCCTAGTTATCCATATTGGATTTTGAGACCAGTCAGAAAACCTGGCCGACAGGCAGCCATCTTGTATTTTGACAATTGAAGTTTATTATCGCTATTTTACATTAGGTACTGAAGGGATTTTTCTGAAATTTCATTTGTATGTTGCCCTCTGTGCCTAGTTATCCATATTGGATTTTGAGACCAGTCAGAAAACCTGGCCGACAGGCAGCCATCTTGTATTTTGACAATTGAAGTTTATTATCGCTATTTTACAGAAAGTACTGAAGGGATCTTTCTCAAATTTCATATGTAGGTTCCCCTTGGTCCCTGGTATTGCATTTTGGGACCAATCCGAAAACAACATGGCCGACAGACAGCCATTATCGCTAAATCTTAGTAAGACTTAGAGGAAGGGAAAAGTAGAGAAAAGAACCATCTGACATGGAACCTATAAAGATCATTCAATGGTGGGCGCCTTTTAACAAATGTAATGTTATAAGAGTACGCTATAACTTCAACAATCGTGTGATATCTACTGTTGAGGCGTACATATATTTCTTTGAAGTAGATATTCATCTTTCCATTAAAACCGTCTGCACTGCCGTTATTATTCATCGACATATAAACAAAATAGAAACACAAAAGAGGAAGTAAAACAATTTTGACCTGGCTATGACTCCAACGCTTAATTTATCACAATAAGTGTGAGTTATAGTTAATAGCTGTGCATGTGTATATACAGCGCCTGGTTTTATTAAGTAATTTTGATTTTTTTTTTATATCGTTCTTGCCTTGGCTGTTAAGTGTCGAAGTATGAAAGACATTAAATGTCTACATTTCTCATACATTCATTTTATTACGGCATGCAGTTTACTTTTCCTTTTTACGGAACTAAGTTGAATGTCGTCTTTGAATGAATTTACGTGTTTTATTTTCCACCAATATGCATATACATTTTTATAACTAGGAAACTCTTCAACACTCTGCTCTAAAAAATATAATGATTTATATCAAGAACTGCTGTAAATAATTAAATGAAAAATAAGACTGTTTGGTTTGGTTTTATTTGTTTATTGTCCTATCAACAGCTGAGGTCATTAGAGGACGGCCTCCCGTGCGTGCGATATGCATGCGTGTGTTAAGTGCGTCTGTGTGTTGTGGGAAGGTGCGATATGTTTGTGTTGAAGTTTCCTTTTGATAGGCCGGAACTTTTGCCGATTTATAGTGCTACCTCACTGAAGCATACTGCCGATGACACCAAGCATGACATCCCATCCGGTCACATTATACTAACGGGCGAACCAGTCGTCCAAGTCCTAATATGCTGAACGCTAAGCAGGAGCAACAACTAACATTTATAAGACTCTGGTATGTCTCGACCAGGGGACAGAGCCCGAAGCCTTCCTCACAGGGGCGCACGCTCATTACAAGACCAAATGTGAGGCATTGTCAAGGGAGACATCAGGAAGCAGAAAATTAGCAAGAAAGGAGAAAGAGAATATCCCAAATTTAGTCGCCTTTTACGATCATACAATGGGGGCAGCAGGTACAATTCTTACGCCCTACCTACAGGGCAGAAGTAAGGCTGTATCAACCACATTATATTGCTTCTTAAAACAGAAGCATTTTGATTCTAAATCATAAATACATTTAAATCATTCTACTTTATTATTACGTGAGATTATCTTGACATATTGACTCTATATAATTACATAATACATCATTATAATTTCATACAGGAGAGTTTAGTTTACTATCCTTGTACTCAGCGAACGCTCAACCCAAGGCCAAAAGTGAGGCATTGTCAAGGGAGACATTAGGAAGAAGAAAGTTGTTAAGAAAAAAGATAAGATCCCAAATTTAGTCGCCTCTTACGATCATGCAATGGGGGCAGCAGGTACAATTCTTACGCTCTACCTGCAGGGCAACAGGAGGACACTATGTCGTTCCTATCGGACAACGCAGCACGGGTAAAACACATCTGTTAAAGTAATCATTGTTTTAATGATCTTAATTTAATATAGGGTTAAAATAAATCAAGTTAACGTTTATTTGTCCACAGCAGGGCCATATGTCACTACTGTCACATCAGATTTCAAATTTCGTATTTATCTTTGACAACACACGTGCGTTCATTAAATCCTGATGGACCTTCTTTTTCGTATTGCATCCTTATTTCTGCCTGAGTTATAACGGGCATGATGTTGTTGCAGAAAAATAGGAGGCCGTTTTTCCTTAGTTGGCCTTGTTTGATACACTGTACTGTCCAAGAATAATGGCAGTATTTGACGGCCAATATTGTGCCAATGTTGGATTTGTACTAGATCCATTCCTTACGTCCCTTTGGTTGACCAAAAAGCTCTCCACGTGATCTCAATTAATGAATCCGGGGTTCATGGTATTTCCCTTTCCCGGCATTAGCTTACACAGGGAAATGAATCCAGTGAGGGACGAGTTTGTATCTTCCCTTGTCTCCCATGTGATGAAGTTTTTCTTGGCAAGATATATCAAAGATTTTTCCACCTATGATTCCCATTTGTTAAAAATAATCTACTGCCTGTTGAATGCTTTGAATCCTTCCATCGGATATGCTGGAAAGTGGGCGGTTTTAGTCACAAATATACTGAAAAGCACAGTTGTGTGCTCTAAGAGTTCATTGATTGAAGCAAGTCTTTCTGGATCTCCCATGTCTGATACTGCTTCATCAGGTAGAGCATGTTTTTGTTCAGCACATAAGTGGCCAGTTTATTCCTCATCTTTGAGGCAGGGGTAATGTTTGCGTGTTCATCTGTTAAGCTAGGATGGACTGCACATCCATTTTGGAGGTTGTAGCTGAAGCATTCAATCCAGTGTTCACACACAATACATTTAGTATTTAAAGCAAGGTAACTTCCACCTTTTGATTTATTGTCCAGTTTGCTAGATTCTAAATTATTTTTTCTCACTACTCGATAAAGGTTTTAGAGTATCAATATTGAATTAGTTACAGTGTCACGTTTTTTTTTGTTTTTTTTTTTTTGTTTCCTTTTTTTTCGGTTTTCCTTAATATCGGTGGATATTCTTTATAATGGCTTTGGCTCGATTACAAGAAGCATGCCATGCTTAAACATTTTCGTATCACTGAATATGAATTCAGGACACCGCGGAGGAAAGTATGATGGGAATCAATTTCAAGCAAGGAACTTCATTTTGTCAATGAAGATGGTTTTGGATTTTTCTTAGAATTAAATGAGGTTGTGCAGGCACATCTAACAAATCAACATTCCCATCTTCACAATCACAACATCCACCTGATGTGCAGATCTGCAGTTGATGAAAACAGCAAACTTTTAGAAAATTGGATGGACTTTTGTGGTACTTTTGAGGATACTGAAATTTGGGATGAAGTGTTCTTAACACTAGTGATGGACCTATATGAAGAAATTACCAAACATTTTCTGAGTGTTTCTATTTCGCAGTCCCTTAAGCATTTGAAAAGAACTGTCCAAAGGAAAATAAGCAGGCACTGCGAATAAAGGGTGCTGTTCTTGGAGAGAAACAAGTAAACAAACAGACAAATACAAATGAAATAGAACAAGATGTAGATATTCGTAAAGTATGTGAAGTATGTGAAAGGAGATGTGAATGGGAAAAAGACAACATTGAGAAAGAAAGCATTGCATGTGACACATACAATGGCTGGTTTCATTATAAATGTGTCAACATTAAAGGAAATTATGCTTTCTTAAAAAGAGACAATGCAAAGTGGAAATGCATAAATTGCAGCAAGAAAGGAGGCCGTCCTTAATGATCTTAGCTGTTAATATGACGTTAAACAAATAAAACCAAACCAAACAAAATGTCTTCCTTCGTCAGTTGTGTTACGGTGTGTTTATATCAAATAATTGGCACATTATATGTGCTGGTGATCCGAAAATAAAGATTTGAATTTCCTGTCGTAGTTGTACTGTGATCAATATATCTGTATATATGTATAACATAGTAACACAAATGACGAAGGAAGACAACTTTATGACTCGTGCCCAATCGCCTAGCCAGAAATAACCGCAGCTTATACCGCTACGCCACATCGGCGTTCTAAAAAAGAACGTTTTCATGGCACAGTAATGGTGGGCGCGATATCCTGACATGATTACAGTGGAAGTCCCTATACGATGATATGAATACCTTATAACCGTTTCATTGATTGTTGAACCCATTCCACACATATATTTGAACGCTGCACCGCAGGAGTTTGCTTTGGACTTTCGTACGTTACATCTAATGGACACATCGTCTCCTTCCCAAGCATAAGTAAGTTAAGGCTACATTTCGTGCTAACATGCACCGATGCTCGATATGCCATATATTTAATATTGGATACAAAGAGCGATACAACACAAGGTAGTGAATATTTTAGATAACTGATGGGTTGAAGTCAGTGTCCCGGAACACGTATGTGTAGGCGTTTTAAGACCCGCCTATGACGTTAACAAGGTTAAAGCTAAAGCAATGTACAATTAACTTCCCTGTTGATTGTGGGTTGTCATTAAGGGCAATATGTCAACGGGAATGATTTTGACAGGAAGATACATGTATGTGATCCTGATCCTGTTCTTCAAATTTAATACAAGATCTGAAGGTTGCTCTTTATATATAAAGTGGAATTGAGTCCGCTAAACATGTCCGACAAACGTGTAAAGATACTTAAGAGGATTATGTTGAGAAATAGTACATGCATAACACACCGGTGGATCCTCTCGTTTCAAAAGGAACGAATGAGTAGGATATGTGTGCCCGGTACGGAGCCGAGAGAGGACTATTTCCAGCAAAATTTAAATCCTTCAATATGAGACCTCACAATTTATCAATCAGCCCTCGTACACTTACATATTTAGCATGTAATTTCCAATTAAACGTGATTGCCTTTTCCTGAAGGTCCCTAGTCCTAACAGGAACACTGATATTGTTTAACTTATGGCCAGGAAATCGATAAGGATTGTTCTTTACTTAATTCATATGTTTATGTTATATTTAATACTGCATATGATTAATTTAGTATTCGTTTCATCGATACTTTTAGAGTTTGGCATCCCAAACGTTTGAGAAACAAGCAATTGTTATTAGGAAGTACAAATTTATGTTTCTGATAATGATGTCACATTTTCACGTAATGTGTATAAGACATATTTATTTATCTGTATCATTCTGTTGCATTATTATTAAGTCAAACATTTAATTATTAGGCTGTACTAGAGGATTTTACGGTACAAACTGTTCCATGACGTGCAATTCCAGTTGTGCTGAGTGTGATCAGCAGAACGGAGAATGCACGGGTAAGTTTATTTATAGCAGTGTTTGGGATAATTATATATCTTAAAAGGATACGTGATTTTTTAAAACCATAATGATGATGGTGTTGTGTTTGCATATGTTTTAAAATGAAGAGCATGCAAGTATTAATTATTTTATATCTGTTCATAAATTCAAGAATCGCTGTGAAATTGAATATTAGATAACAAGAGCACACCTCGTCAAAGACGATGCTATGAGACAGACGGACTTTTTTGTCTCGGGGCACTCCCGTATTTTTTTTGGATGAGATAACTCTATCTTAAACGGGATAGGGAAAGAAAACGAGCACTCCCTTTTCCGCTATTCACAATAGGATAGCGTTATCTATGTAACAAAATTATGTCGCTTAATGCATATTTCATTGGACATTGATGATCACATCAACGTTCATTTTGTTACTGTTAAGTAGGTGAGGAAAATGATTAAACACTTGTCTGCTCCATTGAAAGGGATATAACAACCATCAATAAAGAGTTTGTCCGGCAAAGCCCATGCTGACCAGCCAAACTTTTACACTGAGGTTAAAATATCGCTGTATAGATCAATGTAAGATGATATTAGTCACAAAGACTTCTTGTGTGCTGAACAGGCCAAATATGCAGGTAGATGAACAAGTTTTATGTTGAATAAATATGTTTATTGAACAATAATTATCTCAGAATTTCCTCTGTTAGAAATGTCTTTTTTGTTTTTTTGCTCATTAACAGAACAAGCCCAAATGTCTGGAAGTCCACCAACAGCTGACGCCGGGCCAATAGTAGGAGGTATTGTAGGGGTGATTGTTGTTGCTGTCATCGCTATTGTCATTGTCATCCTCTTCAGAAGGTGATGTATTACAATTTTTTATTGAGATATTACCCGTTTATATCAAGGATTTACACATTATTCATAATATATGACAGTTCTTACAATGTAGATACTCTCTATAACGGTTTTTCTTTTGCGAACGTGACACGTCCGTAAAGCAGAAACTATCAACCTCGTGTGTGTAATTCCAACCATCCAATGACCCCCTCCCCCCCCCCCCCCCCTTTTTCGAGATCAAGTTCACGGTTTTATTGTGTAACGTTATAAACACGCTTTTCAACAAATTTATCTTGCACGTGTGCCTAAGCTAGCAAGCTCTTATTTAAGATAAAATATACATAAGATTTACATTTGTGACATTCGATGTATTCATGCCATTTTTCCACAGACGCCGCTTGAGTGCCAGTAAACAGGAATCCTTTACTGATATCGGTCGTTCCAATGTGCACGAGAATAACGTATACAGCGAACCACCAGAAACAAAACACATGTCTGTCAAATCTGAGGCGGCAGTGAAAAACATCTATAGTAATACACCAGGTGATGCTTGTTTCATCTTAAGATATACATAACACAGAAACAATGAAAATAATGGGAGACATTTGATATCTGAACCTTGGATCTATGATTTACCTCACCAATTCATGGCCAGAAATATCCGTGACTAATACCAATGCGCAATGTCAATGTGCAAAATCGACACCACTAAAGAGAAATATTTTGATATTGCAGTGATTGACAGCGCCGTATCAAAGTAATACTTTAGGTTAATTTTTTTTTCTGTGGTTTTTGTTTCTGTCGAATTATGTTAAAGATGCTTCATCGCCGTGTAGGTATTGTTTGTCCTTAAAATGCATCAAATTAAAGCTACGGTATACAAATATATTTAATTAACACCAGCAAATAATCAACTGATAACAGGGTCGTCAAATAATCATAGTATAATAACTTAAGTAACAAATATGGGATGCAATTGAATTTGAATGCAGGTTAAACATAAAAGATAAAAGGAAACACTCAAACATTTGCAGAATTGTAATAGTGTAAAGTACATAACCTATGTTATTGCACAAATTGTGCAACATCCTGTCATTGGTTTCAATCAATCATTATTACTCTTGGCGGACCTTAGCTGTTAATAGGGCGTTACACAAAATAAACCAAACCAAACCAATTACTCTCGGCGAGATGTTGAATCTTATACCTGTATAAATTACCGAGACTTATATATATGTGTGGTGTACGTTACAGATCCAGACGGGCTACCCGAGAACTCCGCCAATGTGTATGTAAACACTGAGCAGGTGGCCAGACAATCCGGAGTTGGTGATAGAGTCTGCTATAATTCCGGTCCTGTTGGGTTTCTTGTCTCCACCCTCAAATCTCTTGTCAAGACAAAACTGCAAAACAAGGCGAAGGCTTTCGAGAACGAATACAAGGTATGAATTGTGTAATCAAAAAGAAAGAAAGCAGGAAAAATCATGCTGACATGTATTCTGTATTCAAACGACGAGACAATGAAATCAGCAATAGAAAACAGAACTATAGATATGTTACAAAAAAGGATCGACTTAATCATTGAGAAAGCTCAATTGAAATGAGATATGATATAGACATTGCAGACTGTATGATATAGATGGTGCTACGAAGGCGACACAAATATGATTTTTTTGAATTTACTGAAGTTAATTTGATCAGCTTTATAAACATTGCCTCATTTTTAACCTTTTTTCATTTACACAACACGATGCTTTGAAGCATTCTTATAAAGGCGACATATATATATATCCATAATTGAAGAAGAAATTCAATTTGAACAGGTTAAGGCTATACGTTATTATCTTTTTTGTATTTTGAATGATGTTGTCTTTCTTCAAAAAAGAGTTTACACATGTACTTTTCTTTTTCTGTTATAGTCTATACCGTCTGGAGATTTACACGAACATAAAGTTGGAATGTTACAACAAAACAAAGCAAAGAACAGATTTAAAACCACGTTTCCCTGTAAGTATGTCTTTGTTCAACTATTTACCAGAAAAAAATAATTACAAGTCGTATATCAAATGTTACTTTCTTCACAAACAATCTGTTTATTATCTTGAAACGATTCAATGCCGATTGGCCTCTTTGTTCAGCTATGACTGGGTTGAACCTACGCGCTCTGTCGATAGAGGAACTGTCCATGGTCGAATGATATGAAAATATACATCCCTGGACGGATACAAATAGCTCACACAGTCATAGCTTGAAAAAAGTCAGTTGGTCTTGAAACGTTACGACACGTCTACCAAGTACATTGTTTGTGTAAATGTAACACATCGATATAACATATTTACCAACTTTTCAATATTGTCAATATATCAGTAGTCTCTATCTGTCAAGATTTTAAGGAAGAATTATAACTTAATTGTTAGCTCACCTGGTCCGAAGGACCAAGGTGAGCTTATGCCATACCGTTGCGTCCGTCGTCCGTCGTCCGTCGTCCGTCCGTCCGTCAACAATTGACTTCTTCTTCATTACCACACATCAGAATTTGACCAAATTTGGTCAGAAGCATCCCTATGGGTAGGGGACTCAGAATTGTACAAATGATGGGGCTGACCCCCTGGGTGCCTCTGGGGCGGGGCCAAAAGGGGTCATTTTTGCGCTATTGATATAAACGACTTCTTCTCTGAAACCAAGCAATGGCTATCACTCATATTTGCCTGGTAGCATCACTATGAGGTGGGGATTCAAAATTGTACAAATGATGGGGCTGACCCCCCAGGGGCCTGAGGGGCGGGGCCAAATGTGGTCAATCTGGCTATATTGATATAAACGACTTCTTCTCTGAAACCAAGCAATGGCTATCACTCATATTTGCCTGGTAGCATCACTATGGGGTGAGGATTCAAAATTGTACAAATGATGGGGCTGACCCCTCAGGGGCCTGAGGGGCGGGGGCCAAATGTGGTCTATCGGGCTATATTCATATAATTGACTTCTTCTCTGGAACCAAACAATGGATATCTCTCATATTTTACTGGTAGCATCACCTTGGGGTAGGAATTTGAAATTGTACAAATGATGGGGCTGACCCCCTGGGGTCTGAGGGGCGGGGCCGAATGTGGTCAATTTGGCTATATTGATATAAACGACTTCTTCTCTGAAACCGAGCAATGCCTGTCACTCATATTTGCCTGGTAGCATCACTATGGGGTTGGGATTTAAAATTGTACAAATGATGGGACTGACCCCCTGGGGTCTGAGGGGCGGGGCCAAAAGGGGTCAGTTTTACAGAATTGATATAAACGACTTCTGCTCTGAAACTAAGCAATGGATATCACTCATATTTACCTGGTAGCATCCCTATGGAGTGGGGATTCAAAACTGTACAAATGGTGGGGCTGACCCCCAAGGGGTCTGAGGGGCGGGGCCAAAAGGGGTCAATTTGGCTCTCTTAATATAAATGACTTCTTCTCTGAAACCAAGCGATGGATATCGCTCATATTTGCCTGGTAGCATCACTATGGGGTGGGGATTAAAAATTGTACAAATGATGGAGCTGACCCCCTCCCGGGGGCCTTAGGGGCGGGGCCAAATGTGGTCAATTGGGCTATATTGATATTAGTGACTTCTTCTCTGAAACCAAGCAACGGATATCACTCACATTTGTGTGGTAGCATCCCTATGGGGTTGTGCCAAAAGTTAATTTTATTTCATGGATTAATGCATTTTTTTACATCAAATCCTTACGTACCAATATAAAATGCCTATGATATATTGACATAGCAATACCATTGACAAATATACTTAATCATTCTTGTTTCATATCTCATGAAATCCAGGTGAGCGATACAGGCCCTCTGGGCCTCTTGTTACATATATCACGTTTTTTTGTTTTTATGGGTGAAATTGATTTGTCAAAAGTAACGAATTATTTGAATTGAAAACATGTTTAGAAATATGATAAATTTGGTCTAGTTTTTATTTGCATAAGTTCCTAATTAAGATCTTGCTGGTCACTGGTTAATGGTTTAAAAGTCACATTTGATCACTTCTGAAGAAAAAAACCTTGCATACAAGATATCGCATAAATCCTTTAAAAATTGTATATTGACTGATACGTACACTATAATGTCAAAATATTAAGATGTACCAATCTCTTGTAATGAGTCATCAGTGGTCAAATTTGAAAATCTAGAATTACAATATTTTATTTCAACGTCACCATCCTTTCTACATTTCTTTCTATGTTATGTTATTGTATATTGTATATCTGTCATACGGTGGCGCCGTTGTTCCTTGTTTACAGATGACCATTCCCGTGTGATCCTTGATACCATTGGAAAAGATCCACACTCCGATTACATCAATGCCAACTACATCGACGTTAGTATAATTTAGAATAGTTAATGAAGAGTTATAGAACCAAAGCTCGATACCTAATATTGACTAAACATTGCTTGTCAATCGTCTGTTTCTGTTTCCATCTGGGAGAGACGAAAAGGGAGTTCGCACTTTACCATATGGGTTATACTTAATATCAAAACTGGAGGGAAAACACTGCCATATCAGCCTCCTACTAAAGGAGTTTGTCAATAAACCCTCGATGTCGTATTGAAAAGGTTTCCTTATCTAAACAAAAATGTTAAATGTCAAAACTATAAACATCATAGATAATCTGTGAAACTACGATAAGTATCTGAGTTTTAACTGATAAAAAATATCATATGCTGTGATTATATGTGATTATAATTCTATATAATATTACAATATGTTTATCATACTTTACAGAGTGTTACAAAAACTGCGAAATACGTAGCAACACAAGGTAAATAATGTGGTTCATTATATATACAGGATACGTAATTACCCATTAAATCAACACAAGCTAATGCATTATTTTAATAACCTTTAAAAATAGAGTGTTTAGTTTATATACCAATAAAGTCGCCGATAATTTAATATTTCGTTCAGAAAAACATCACGGGAATTGTCTTCTTATTCCATGTTTTAAAACATCACAGGTGATTTTCTCTTATACAACCATCTTTTTAAAATGGAAACCTTTAAACTAAAACACTGGAGAAACAAGAAAGACATACTCTTTACCCCTATGCAAACATCTATTAACATTTCAATTTATTTTTTAGGACCGAGGCCCGGTACTGTTAATGATTTCTGGCGGATGATATGGCAGCTGCAGACCAGCAAAATTGTCATGTTGACAAATCTTATAGAAGGCGGAAGGGTATGGACATTTTGTAACATTTTCAAACATAATTTGATGTATAACGATGACATTCAAATATAGGTCCCCGATTATCATCTTTTTTTTCTCTTAAACGACAGCGCATTACTAATGCTTTGATAACTAGGAAATATTTTTGATCACTTTATTTCGGAAATCTTCATTCGTTTTTTGTCACCCTCGCGTCATTAGTATCAATAACCGAATTTCACGTACTCACTACTGATCTAGTCGGCCTTCTATTATAGAAGGTAATTTTTGTGGGTAGGAATCAAATTCGAAAATGACAGAGATATCCTCAAAATATAAGGATATTGATGACGGTCTGGTTATTTTTTTCCAAATTTAAGCCGAAGTGCGACAAGTATTGGCCAGACGAGGGAGAACCTTTGACAACGGCAAATTTCAGCATCACTATGGACAGAGAAAGGTCGTATGCCTTCTACGTCATCCGGGACCTTACAGTTACAGAAAAGAAGGTATAAATAAAACAGGAATAGCAATAGTTAGAAAAGCCAAACTAAATGTGTTCTACATGTATGACTATAAATGATATCAATAATTCTGAATATCCAATTTACTCATTCAGACGAAGTCAGTACGTCAGATACATCAGTTCCACTATATCACGTGGCCCGACCACGGGACTCCAGACCCAAACGAACTTGTTGTCTTCCACCGCCGTGTGATGAACTATGAGACTGTCTTGAAAGGGAAAATGGTTGTTCATTGCAGGTATAAAGAAAAGAGGTTTACCAATTATACCTGTTCATACTTCACAAGGATTTCATTATGCTCGTCGTTTTAAAGGGGATTTTGACGTTTTCCTATGTTTTTTTAGGTCACCTGAGACAAAGTCTCAAGTGACCTATTCTAATCCCCTTTTGTCCGTCGTCGTGCGTCGTCCGTCCATAAACAATTTGCATTTTCGACTTCTTCTCCAAAACCCCTAAACCAAATTCCATGTAATTTGGCAGGAAGCTTCTATGTCTAAAGGTCAACCAAAATTGTAAATTATATGGTCCCCACCCCCCAGGGGCCTGAGGGGCGGGGCTAAAAAGGGTCAAATTGACTAAAACTTCAAAAATCTTCTTCTCTACTCTCAGATATGGTGGAATCAAACACTCTTCGTAGATGGAAGGGTCTTAAGGTGCTTTACCAAAATTGTAAATTTCATGACCCAGGGGTCTCACGTTTGCCCCTGGGGAGGGGGTAAATTTTACTATAGTTTATATAGGGAAATCACATTTTTGACTTTTATTTGTTTGATTTGTATTGGAATTCATTCTAATTTGGTAGCCATTGTCAGCATGGGATGACAGTTTGATTGCATGCACATGTTGGCCCTGACTGACACCCAGGGGCTGATGGGTAGGACTAAAAAGGGCCAAATTGACTGAAATTTCAAAAATCTTCTTCTCAAGACCAAAATAAGGTGAAATCAAATACTCTTTATAGTTGGAAGGGTCTTAAGGTGCTTTACTAAAATTGTGAATTTCATGACCCTGGGGTCTCAAGTTTGCCCCTTGGGGAGGGGGTAAACTTTACTATAGTTTATATTGGGAAATCACATTTTTGACTTTTATTTGTTTTATTTATATTGGAATTCATTCTAACTTGGTTAACATTATCACCTTGTGAAGGCAGTTTGATGGTATACACATGTTTGACCCCCAGGGGCTAATGGGCGGGGCTAAAAAGGGCCAAATTGACTGAAATTTAAAAAAATCTTCTTCTCAAGACGGAACTAAGTTGGAATCAAATACTCTTTGTAGTTGGAAGCATCTTAAAGTGCTTTACTAAAATTTTGAATTTCATGACCCTGGAGTCTCAAGTTTGCCCCTGGGGAGGGGGTAAACTTTACTATAGTTTATTTAGGGAAATCACATTTTTGACTGTAATATGTTTGATTTCTATTGGAATTCATTCTAATTTGGTTAACATTATCAGCTTGGGATGGCAGTTTGAGGGTATGCACATGTTGGCCCTGACTGACCCCTAGGGGCTAATGGGCGGGGCTAAAAAGGGTCAAATTGACTGAAATTTCAAAAAACTTCTTTTCAGACCGAAATAAGATAGAATCAAATACTGTTTATAGATGGAAGGGTCTTAAGGCGCTTTACTAAAATTGTGAATTTCATGACCCTGGGGTCACACATTTACCCCTGGGGAGGGGGTAAATTTTACTATAGTTTATATAGGGAAATCACATTTTTGACTTTTATTTGTTTGATTTGTTTTGGAATTCATTCTAATTTGGTAGCCATTGTCATCATGGGATGACAGTTTGATGGCATGCACATGTTGGCCCTGACTGACACCCAGGGGCTGATGGGTAGGACTAAAAATGGCCAAATTGACTGAAATTTCAAAAACCTTCATCTCAAGACCAAAATAAGGTGAAATCAAATACTCTTTATAGTTGGAAGGGTCTTAAGGTGCTTTACTAAAATTGTGAATTTCATGACCCTGGGGTCTCAAGTTTGCCCCTTGGGGAGGGGGTAAACTTTACTATAGTTTATATTGGGAAATCACATTTTTGACTTTTATTTGTTTTATTTCTATTGGAATTCAATCTTATTTGGTAAACATTGTCAGCATGGGATGACAGTTTAATGGCATGCACATGTTAGCCCTGACTGACCCCCAGGGGCTAATGGGCGGGGCTAAAAAGGGCCAAATTGACTGAAATTTAAAAAATCTTCTCAAGACGGAACTAAGTTGGAATCAAATACTCTTTGTAGTTGGAAGCATCTTAAAGTGCTTTACTAAAATTTTGAATTTCATGACCCTGGGGTCTCAAGTTTGCCCCTGGGGAGGGGGTAAACTTTACTATAGTTTATATAGGGAAATCACATTTTTGACTGTAATATGTTTGATTTCTATTGGAATTCATTCTAATTTGGTTAACATTATCAGCTTGGGATGGCAGTTTGAGGGTATGCACATGTTGGCCCTGACTGACCCCTAGGGGCTAATGGGCGGGGCTAAAAAGGGTCAAATTGACTGAAATTTCAAAATCTTCTTTTCAGACCGAAATAAGATAGAATCAAATACTGTTTATAGATGGAAGGGTCTTAAGGCGCTTTACTAAAATTGTGAATTTCATGACCCTGGGGTCACACATTTACCCCTGGGGAGGGGGTAAATTTTACTATAGTTTATATAGGGAAATCACGTTTTTGAATTATTTGTTTGATTTCTATTGGAATTCATTCTAACTTGGTAAACATTTTCAGCATGGGATGAAAGTTTGATAATATGCACATGTTGGCCCTGACTGACCCCTAGGGGCTTATGGGCGGGGCCAAAAATGGTCAATTTAATTAACTGAAATATTTCAAATCTCAGGTGACCGTTAAGGCCCATGGGCCTTTTGTTTTATTTATTCATTCACTTTGCTATTGTATTGTTATTATGTTATTGAGTTTTGTTGATATCGCATCATCTGTTTTATGTTCGTTCTGACGTTGTTCAGTTAATTAATTAATGACTGAACCCTTTGGCAGTGCTGGCATAGGCAGAACAGGAACATTTATTGCCCTAGATGCTCTCCTGGAATATGGGAAGGAGTCCGGACACATTGACGTAATGCAATACATAAAAACCATGCGGAAGGATAGGATCAATATGGTTCAAACTGTTGTAAGTTTCACAGTGATGAACTCTATATAGTTTACATAAAATTTGATAATATCTTAAATAATTTAAGCAAATGTCTCATTTCAAAATATTTTCTTTCATATTTCTAGCCATTCGTATTTTTATGAAGAGTTAATCTTTTTGCTCAGGAAGTAGCAACTGGACATAACATAATCGTCAATGGAAATAAGTATGTTGACTACATCATGAGATTATGTCTCTCGAAATCTTGTGTATTTACTCAGCAATCGACATTGGTCACGAAAATCGTGATAATGACAACTAGACCATTGATAACAAATAGCTACACCAGAACGGGTGCAAGAATGTTACTGACTTGATATTAAAAAAAACATATAGCTTATTTTTTCAATAGTCCCGGTTGGTATTGCTTTAATTAAAGATCGAGGTAATTGGTTGTTTTTGAAAAGTTGGAAAACTTTAAACACATGTATTCGGGTAACATATGAATCGACATGAACAACCCACCTGTTTTTCGATTAAAAAATCTTCAACATATATATAAATAATGTCTTTGATGCCTTTTCTTGTAAGATCTTACATCTGTTGAAATGTCGTATAATCAAAAAAAACAACGATGTTACTAAACGAAATTATTATTCTCATCTTTACATCCCAGGTGTAGAAAATGCACTCCAGTATTCATGCAGATTTTATAATAGATTCTGATGAACACCTAATGCATACTTACGAAAAATTGCAAGAAAATAAGTTATTTAAACATTTGTCATTGCATGTACATGTGACAAAGATAGAATCATAAAAACTAACACAATAAAGAAATATGTTGTGCAATTTCAACACACACATGCTACATCTGGCCCTAAGATTATCTTTTGATAATACCTATAACATTGAAGTTCGTGTAGAAATTATGAAACTTTAAATGCCAGTAATAACGATTCATTCATTTATCCAGGAACAATACATAGCTATACACCAGCTCCTTATAGCAGCCTTCGATATGCCAGACACCCTGATTCCAAGAATGAAGTACCACACGACACTTACTACTCTCTCCAATGGCGGTCCCACGAACCAAACAAAGCTCAGGAAGGAATACCTGGTACTCTCTCATTCTATATAGATTATTCCCGTTTGATATCAATACAATTTCAAGAGACAATTTACTCTTAATACAATTGGCATCTTCTGTAATAGAATTCTGATAATAAACCTGTTGTTGAAATATAGACTTTTAGAAAGTAAAATGATTTTTCTACATTATTATAAAAAGGTCTCTACATCAATACATACATTGCATTTTATATAAAAAGATATTTAACAAGATATCTCTAAATGATTTTTCAACAAACGTTTCATTTAGCTGACACAAACTATGAAAACAGCTTACGATGAGACAAGCTACAGAGCCGCCTTACTGCCATCAAACAAGATGAAGAACAGGACCTTATCAGTCGTTGCTGGTAAAAATTTACCTTTTTTCCAATAAAAGCTCTATCAACATGAAGCAATAAACCTGGTCTAGTCTTGCCTATTCGTTTGGCAAACGTATTCCAACTCACCAAGGTCTCCCGTCAAGTGACACCTTCCTTGCATAATCATCAATGAAATTACAGTATTTTACGGTAGTTCAATGTTTTGGTGTTTTACCCTAAATCAGCAAATTTAAAATAATACTTTATCTTTGCGGTTTTATCGAACATAAAACAATTGTAGTGATGAATTGCATTTAACAAAAAAATCCTCTTCATTACTCAACCAGTCATAGACTACCATGTATGATTAAAATTCGACTACTTAACTTCATATGAATTATCAGAAATTGTTAGTGGAAAGGAAGTATTGTGATTAATGCTTTCCTCTGGTTCTGTTCAGTTGACAAGTTCAGGGCGTACCTTCGATCATATGCTGACTGTAGAACGGACTACATTAATGCCGTGTCAGTGCCAGTAAGTAATATGCGTATTATGTGACATTTGTTTTACCTTGTTGAAATGGATTAACTAGTATGTGTGTGTTATGTATGTCTGTAAGTTAATCAGAATGGCAAAGAACTTGCTTGTTAAAAAGTGATTTTATAGGTGAGCAGTTCAAGGGATTACGGGTGATATTTTAGATCAAATCTTGTACTTGGTCACCTTTCCCCACCATTCAATGATATAACGGCAGATATGCATTACGCAACGATAAGCGAATTAGTGGTACATTTCCATGCTGTTACAAATTAAAAAAAATGTGCTATGAGATTATTTAGAGATGTTGTGAAAGAATCAATCTTAACGTTAACATCCTTCATACTGAAGTCCTGAAGGATTTTATGTTGGGTCTACTTATGATTACTTCACTAAATGTCTGTGACAGTATTACCCAATGAAACCAGTACACGTACCTAGTAATCACTCCTACATTGCTTCCCACATGTAATCAACCTTTCATTCACATGCAAGCAAGTATTCCGTTTTCCTTTGACCTAGTCCTATACATCCAAAACTGGGTACATCGTCACACAGACTCCTCTGGAGGACACCGTGGTGGATCTTTTGACGATGATAATGGACCACAGCTGTCAAACAATTGTCATCATCGAGCCGGACGACATTGTAAGTGTGTTTCCATACAAATGTTACGCAATGAAGAAGCTCGAGGTGCAGTTTATTTGAAAAACTGTAATTTCATCTGTTCATATTGGTATCAACGTTACAAAATTACAACTGGAACCGTATAAAATCTTACAAAGTACCTATGTAACATAAAATTAATATCTATTTCGATATAGACGGTATAGACTTTTCATCAACGTTACAGCCTGTGACATTATTTGTTCGTGACGTCACAGTGGAGCAACACATGGTTTTTTAGATGGGCCTGCCATACTCCATTTTCGTCGTGATGAAACAAAAACAAATATTGTCTGGCATCTGTTAAAGGAAATGAACTCTGTAAAATAGTTATCAAGAAGTATAGTATTGCCAGACACATATTGATATATGACCGTATCAGAATATATTGCATTCTACCTATCTTAGGACTGGCTTCCAGGGGAAGGTGAAGATAAATCCATCGGGAATTTCACGTTGGAACACAAAGGAAAGTCTTCAACAATAGCCAATGTCGCTTTGCTAGAAATCGCAATAGAAAACGCGGTAAGATGGATGTTTTGCAGTGTCTGAAGTTTTTATATGTATTGTTGAATCCTGATTTCAAAAATTCTGGCTTAACATATGCTATCATGAATACTGATAAATGAACATGTTTATTTCTCTGATATGAAGGAGTCAGAAAAGGCACAGCCTGCGGAAAAGACACTTTCGTTTTTTAACAACATTTTGTGCCGCCCCTCCTTAGTAGAAAATCCCTATCCATCATACATATAATTTTGCAGTCTGCAATCTTTCGTTATGGACATTATCCATTGCATGCAAATAACATGTCTTTCCTAAATGTAATTGACTCCTTTTAGGAAAATAGC
Source organism: Pecten maximus (assembly GCF_902652985.1). Lineage (NCBI taxonomy): Eukaryota > Metazoa > Mollusca > Bivalvia > Pectinida > Pectinidae > Pecten > Pecten maximus. The sequence continues at coordinate 50,603,018 of NC_047018.1, read as the reverse complement.
TTCAATGCCACTGTTAAAGTGTTTCATATGACTGGATGGGGTGGAGAATCATCAGTCCCAAAGGATTCGTCCATGTTGCTTCACCTACTGGAACTAATTGACAGCAGACGCAAATCGGACGATACCAAGACAGTAATAGTCATGTGTCGGTATGTAGTTTTCCTTCATATTTATCTATAATATACTTTTGTTAGACGTTATTAAATACTACTTGATATTGACGGTTGTTGAGGATATGGAGGAAAGGCATTAAGCTTTTGAATCTCTGCGTATCATGATAATATCATTCATGCTCTTTTGATGTTTCAGTGATGGCTATTCCCAGAGTGGGCTATTCTGTTGTATCAGTAATGCCAGAGACCAAATGAAGAGTGACGAAGAAGTAGATATCTTTCAGATTTCACGTCAGCTGCTTGTGCGACGTCCAGCATTTGTGATTAATTTTGTACGTATATTGACATTTCCACTACTCCAAGAAAGATATCGTAACTTCAGTGGATAATACCGATACTTTCATGGCGGTCCTGATTGGATTGGGAATTGGCTTCCTGTTTAATATTTCTATCAAACTGATTATAAGAGTGTTATCTTACCGGGAAACTCCATTCTCTATTTATCAATGTTTCTATGGCATTTGCCCCTCTGCTTTCTTGGTGGTTTACTCAATTGAGGCATATTATCCGCGTTTGTTCTTGACTGGATGACGATGAATCTTTTCTTATTTTGTAATTTCCAGTCTTAGCTTAGCTGGTCTGGAAGAGTAATTTCCCTTTCCCATTAATTTGTTATGCAATTATACTGATCATAATGTGTGTATCTTATGCATTTTCGATAAGTATGAAATTATTTCAAATGCAGGATCAGTACCAATACTGCTACAACGTCATAAAAGACTACCTGGATACCACCGACGTGTACATGAACTGATTAATGAGTACCTGGATACCACCGACGTGTTCATGAACAGTTTAATGAGTACCTGGATACCATCGACATGTACATGAACTGATTAATAAAAACATGGATACCACTGACGTGTACATGAACTGATTCATGAGTACCTGGATACCGCTAACGTGTACATGAACTGATCAATGAGTACCTGGATACCACCGACGTGTACATAAACTGATTAATGAGTACCTGAATACCGCCGACGTATACATGAACTGATTAATGAATACCTATATACCACCGACGTGTACATGAACTGATTCATGAGTACCTGGATATCACTAACGTGTACATGAACTGATCAATGAGTACCTGGATACCACCGACGTGTACATGAACTGATTAATGAATACATGGATACCACTGACGTGTACATGAACTGATTAATGAATACCTGGATACCACTGACATGTAGATGAACTAATCATTGAGTACCTGGATACAACCGACGTATACATGAACTGATTAATGAGTACCTGGATACCACTGACGTGTACCTGATCTGATTAATGAATACCTGGATACCACTAACGTGTACGTGAACTGATCAATGAGTACCTAGATATCGCCGACTTATACATGAACTGATTAATGAGAACCTGGATACCACTGAGGTGTACATGAACTGATCAATGAGTACCTAGATATCGCCGACGTATACATGAACTGATTAATGAGTACCTGGATACCACTGACGTGTACATGAACTGATCAATGAGTACCTAGATATCGCCGACGTATACATGAACTGATTAATGAGTACCTGGATACTAATGACGTGTACATGAACTGATTAATGAGTACATGGATACCACCGACGTGTACATGAACTGATTAATGAACACCTGGATACCACCGACGTGTACATGAACTGATTAATGAGTACATGGATACCACCGACGTGTACATGAACTGATTAATGAACACCTGGATTCCACCGACGTGTACATGAACTGATTAATGAGTACATGGATACCATCGCCGTGTACATGAACTGATTAATGAGTACCTGAACACCGCCGACGTGTACATTAACTGATTAATGAGTACCTTGATACCACCGACATGTAGTTGTACAGATTAATGAGTACCTGGAAACCATTAACGTGTACATGAACTGACTAATCATCACATGGATACCACTGACGTGTACATCAAATGATCAATGAGTATCTGGATACCATCGCCGTGTACTTGAAAACATGTATTTTAAACAGAGTTTACGGAAAATTCTTAAATGTACCGCTTTCGCTTTAATAGTTTACCGAAGATGCATACTCTGGAATTGTTTCCGTAGTAAACAGCGATGCGTTACAGCTGTATTAAGTTTTAACTATGAAGTGAAAATGCTGAATCATCCAAGGAAACTATTTATATACTTTAGTTTGCTTTGGTGATTGTAACATTTTATCTTGTAAATATCTGAATCCTTCTATAGGTTAACATTTTTCGTCAAGGATGCGACGACAACCAATCTAAGTTCACATATACATAACCTGATTGTTTTATCCATTAATTATCATGCATCCCGCTCCTATTGTTAGGAAGTTATTGTGCTGTTAGTTATACAGAGAAACATTTAACTCAGTCATGTATTCAATCAGATGACAAAATATTGCTCATCAAACCATAAGCCAATAACATTTTTTATAGAATTATTAACACAACTGATGTTTGACATATCACTTTTGTCAGTGTTTGTAATTTGCTGCTCTCAGTTGGAAGTTTCTATCACTATATTTTAATAGATATTTAATCTTATTCACATTACTTTTTATTTTACATTCTATAATTTTTGGTGAATTTGAAGCACATTTTACATTGCTCTAGATAGAATAAAGGTTTATTGCAGCTCTATTTAATTTACTTGTATATTTTTTATCAGAATTAAACGAAATGTGCTGGCCGGCTTTTCATCAAGTTTATCCTGAGCGATGCTGCATTACAGGTTTTAAGCCAAGTTACATTGCCTCATATATTATTATACAAATATAAACGGTGACCGTCTTTATAAGGTAAATCACTACCAATAATCATGTTCTACTTGCGCTAAATATACTTTATATCACTACTCCCACTGGAGTAAGAACTACGTTTTCCCGATACTTTTATATTTCCATGTCGATAACCCTGCTTATACTTGTTACATTGATTTACAATGTATATACATCAATTTGACTTATTGTAAATTGCTGAATGTCATATTTGATTTTTAATTTTTCTTTACTTTTTATTTTCAACCATTCGTATACGTCAAAACAGTGTTATAAGAATGTATTTGTTAATTCACATAATGTTAGACCAAGGGAACAAAACCGTGATTACATGTTGTCATATTAAAAAAAAACTAAACATCAATTACTTATAACTGTTATAACGGTGTGTTCAACATTGAAATTTTTTTTTTCCATTCTAATATCAAGTTTAATTTTCAAAGTTGGGTTATAAATCGATGCTATGGAATAAAGGGAAAGATTTGCAAAGGTTGAAAGATTACCTTTCTGAATAAAAACAACGAGTATCAACTGACTTTTTTTTCATCGGAAGTAAACGCAGTAGACCAACAAGGTTCTGTCCTGGGTGTCTTTGAATTTATACCATGATTTGCAGATTTGAAGACGAATTGTCTTGACTTTCCATTGGATCAATTGTTTACAAACAAGAACTGTAGGATATGTAGCCCTCAGAATTTACGTGGCAACTCACCAGAAAATCTGCTTTATTGGTAGGAAGTTAGGAACATCAATGATGTAATGAATTTCTTTTACATTTTTTTTTATTAGAATATAGTATCTCCTCTGCTCTGCAGGTAGGGCGTAATAATTGTACCTGCTGCCCCCATTCCATGATCGTAAGAGGCGACTAAATTTGGGATCTTTTCTCTTCTTAACAACTTTCTTCTTCCTAACGTCTCCCTTGACACTGCCTCACTTTTGGCCTTTAGTTGAGCGTTCGCCCCTGTGAGTAGACTTTGGGTTCTGTCCCCTGGCCGAGACATACCAGAGCCTTTAAAAATGGTAGTTGCTGTTAGGACTTAAACAAAATAAACCAAACCAAAGAGTATCTTCCCTTACTTGTAATACTGGATACCACTGCATACATGTCAATGCTAATTTTGTTGTAATAATTTGGAAGGATTTACATAGGCTTTGTCTGATGTCAACCATTTTATCTATTAAAAAGCAATAGAAGATTGTTGAAATTGAACTGATGCTAACACGATGACTGACAATCATTTAATCAATTAATATTCTATACAAAGGCTAACAGGAAATTGCACTGAATATTGACCTTAAAACGCTTATTGGATTATTAGAATATTGTTATTCTTAGTTTAAAATGTCTCAGGTGACTAATTCTAATAGCATTTTGTCCGTCGTCATGTGTCTTGAGTCGTCAGATCGTAAACAGGTTACCTCTTCAACTTCTCTAAGAAACAATGAAACGATATTACATTGTTATTTTGAGTAACTTTTCATGACTAGAGATCAGCCAAATGTAGGAAATGTATGGTCCCCACCCTTGTGGGTCCTAAGTGGACAAAAGTGACGTTTTCTACTTGGATTGGACTAACATATACTGTAGTTTACAGGGCTTCATTTATTAAAATGCCATTGGAAATATTTCAAACTTGTTTGAAATGATCAGAATGGGATAACAGTTTGATGGACCGTACTTCGGGATATTTTAGATGTGATTATATTTTGGTTTATTTGGCGCCTGGGGTGAATGAGATAAAATTAGACACACCAAAATTTCGCAAAAACGATCGTCGGAACAATATCCGGTTTATAGCAACCGTCTTTCCGTTTATTTACTACATACCCATTCCTATTTTTGATAAAAACGGGCCAATAGGGGTATGTTTTCAGCTAAATATGTCAAACAATTCATTCACGTTTTCATATTGATTGTTGTATTAGCTGTGTTCAAGGACAAGCGAAGACTGTTTACCTGTGCAACCAGGTGAGACGAAATACAATATTTTTGTATCATAATGAACAAACACATCAATTACATAACTACAGGTAAGTGCCAAAATTTAACACACATGATGGTAAACGCCAAAATCTGATGCACCAATATTGAACCACTCTATTTTGAGCTAAACACGCAAAATTTTGGCGACCCCAAAATATCCCGAAGTATACACATTTTGACCCTGACTGATCCCTCGACCTGATGGTTAGAGCTAACTGAAATATGTAGGTAACTGTTCAGGCCATGGACCTCTTGTTAACTTGTAAATTACAATTAATAAAATTTATATTTCTTAATGTTTTATTGTCTGTTCCTTTATTCAAGTTTCGATGTGCATTTCCTGCAATAAGGATACCGGCAGCTCATCATCAATGCATTAGGTTCCTCTCATTTATCCCTCATCCTGTACAGGTCTGCAGACCTGTTGTAATATGAAATTCTGGTATTTAAGCGTACTAATACCCCTAAGAAAACATGGAATAGGCTGTTAGAATAGCAGTAAACTTATCTACAATATTTCCTCATAAATATCCGTTTCATTTGATATATTCAAGTAATTTGTACATTAATGATAAAACGTGTAAAATTCTCTTTTAAAATGAATATTACGCGAGAAATAAGATTTTGTTTGAAAGTTGAAAATAAGTAGGTTAGTATTATACGATCAACGAAAAAAACAGTAAAATCATTTAAATGGCATACAATTGTCGTCATTACGATCATGACAATGAAAATAAAACACTTAAAAGTATATTACCTGAATTTGGTTAACAAATGACATATGGGCAAACACAGAATGTTATTATAACATTTCTTTCTCTTTTAGATATACCAGACTACTATATAAGGAGCTGCCTCCCTTGATTATAAGATAGTGTCAAAATATGTATGAGGGGAAAATTAAACTATTGTCACAAACATACCCTATCTCAAATGTGATCACCTACAGTGATATAATAGCTATTATAATGGTACAATTTAAACGCTAATTAATATCACTATATACAGTTAGATGTTAGATAGTATGTTACAATCAGAACGCACATTAATATCAGCGTATGTAGTTAGATATATATTATAAGTCACAATAATATTCGTTTTGTGATTTAGTACGTTTCATAATAACAGTAGTGTTGTATTTTCAAAGCAGGGATATAATCATTGTCAAATCGACAGACTTGAAGAGCAAGATAAATAACAAGTAATGACATTAAACACCTAGAGTGCAAGCTAAACATTTTTAAAGCACGCCTGCTGAAAACAGACGTGTTACCGCTGTAAGCTTGTATTATTAGGTCCACATACATGAAGGTTTTGTGTTAAATAGCTCTTTCAGACGTGGTTGTATAGTCATAACAAAATACAACTTGTCCAAACCTCTATTTGATCTTAATCCTTTAACAATTTCCGTGTTACTTCCTTGTTAATGTGGAGTCATAAACTCAGAAATGGCGACGAGGAATATATTGTTAAGAAAAGGTGTGATCATGGTCCTGTTCTTTAAGAAATAATTAACGATGATTTGTGTATTGTTGCAGGATATACAACGAGGACGAGGATATTTTGCAATTAAATTAATAATGAAGGCCGCAGGCCTGAGTTTTTAAATTAAAATTGCAAAATATCCGAGTCCGAGTTGTATATCCTGCAACAATACACGAGTCAAAGTTGATTATTTCTATTCTACCATGTACTGTTTAGTTCTGAGATCGACCTCTTTCTAATAGAAAAACAGCAAAGAAACCCCTAGAAAACCTTGTAATTTATTTCTTGAGTATTGCATTATTTGTTGATGAAATATACAGGCAATACAGTACTACGATAAGAGCATCTATCATATGGCATTGATTTTGAAAATTAAAAAAAAAAAAAAAGGATAAAAAAAAAGAAAAAAAGGGGCCTCCGTAGGATTCGAACTCGCTTCTTGATAAAATATTATTGAAAGACTAACCCATTAGCCCACTCGGCTATAGTAACCTTTTGTATAACAGGTGAATATTAGATATATAAAATTGTAACAGCCGTGACTCACGACCGTGTATTATTGGCACGAGCGTGGGTTATTGGAAAATAATACATGGTTTTAAACCAATCAAAACTGGCGTTACATAGCAAACATGGTAGAATCATATTTAATATAGCTTCATCTGAAAGTAAGTTCTTACGAGTAATATATACATGTAAGCTACAATTAGGAGAGGGCTGTCTATAGTATGTCCATGTAGATAATTATACACTTTCCTGACAAGAGAAAGAAGAAAATATAAACAAAAACATTCGTATATAAACAAAAATATATAAAATAGGTTACCTAAGAACATACACAATAATAAAACTCCAACTTACTCGATTCTATAACACATTTCACATATAAATTGATATATTCTACTTAATTAATGAGTTATCGTTTTTCTCTTTTGCTAAAAGTTTATTTATCCCCCGTAACCGTGTTATGACATGGTCTTTTCTTAAAGTCGCACGACGCGTTTGTTGTTAGTTCCAGTCTGTTTCAATGGTTTTCATATGTAAAACACTGTAAAGGTAGTGGATTATTTAGGTTATCTTGCCCCCTAAAGTCTCATCACTTTTACATAGGACGAAGGACTTCCAGACTCATCAAGGTAATCTACAAGGTTCAGGTGACGGAGTTCATATGTACTACAAAGCCTTCCTATATTCTCTTTGACAGTATATACGGTAATTCATATATCATTTGACTTGATATGACTATATATTGATCAAACCTAGCACGTTCTACACATAGTTTTTTGAAGATAACTCTAATTATTCAACACAGACTTTCTGATAAAATACACAATGAAATATACGAAGGCTAATTGATAATTTGTGAGCCTCGTATTGAAGGGTTTTAATTTTGCCGGACATATTGTATAATTGTTCGACATAATCCCCTTCAGTATCTATACACCTTTTGCCAACGGTGTTTAAGGGCCTCGATGCCACTTTTATAGATTTCTTTTTTCTTGGCTTTTCAGAAAGTAATCCACTGCATGTTAGGGTTATGGTAAGAGAACCAGAAATAGCTGTTTTCAGTTTTGGAAATAATTGAAAGTCTGATGGAGCGCGATCAGGCGAATAAGGCGGATGCTCAATCAATTTAAAGTCACAATAGTAATTGGCAGCCATGGCAATGACAAACTCTTTCACACTAACCCTAACCCTAATAAATTTTGTCCATTTTGCAAAAGCCGCTTGTTTGGTTTACTTTAGAGTATCACTTTGTCGTTATAAACTAACCAAATTAGACCAGTCATTGGGTACACGGCCCTATAAAGTCAGAGAACAGTAGGACCGTATACAGTTAGATATTATATAAGATACTGGTACAATCCGAATGCACATTAAACATATACAGTCGAACCCGGCTATATTGAAATGCTTGGGGAATGGCAAAATACTTCAAATTAACCGGTTTTCAATATAACCGGGATCCAGCCTTTTGCCGACATATTTCAGTACAGCGTTACGTCAAACAACACACCATTGTTCAATATAGTTAATCAACATTTACTTAGTATTTACAATCGATTCCAAAATGATAGTAGTTTCACGGTTTATTAGAAATAATGTTAAATTCGACGGGAGGCGTTTTCGACTGTTGCTTGTTTTTGTTTATGTTGAGTTCGCGGACACACATGAGAACAAGTTTCCGGTACATCCGGGCTACTTTCCGAAAACTATCGTCTGAAATCGGACCTGTGCGTCGGTGATAGATGGATTTTCACGAATTGTTTGAGGGTTGTTGTCAATATCACTGTTCTGGTTACGTTGTTAGCATTGTCTGTCAAATCCTTAATAATGGCCTCGTCATTTGTAATTGTCTCGCGTGTAGTTAAATCAGAGTCAATTTCGATGTATACTGTACATGTAGCAGAAGCCAAAATAAGCTGTGTCCCTCAAGGTATACTCGTAAACATAAAGATTCATGCACATAACAAACGCATTTAATAATTAAAAGTCACAATTTATTTGTATTGTGTAAATCAGAATATCATTTTTATCTGTCTTTTGATCGGACGCACGTACCGTAATGACCGGTAATCGAAGCCTGTCGTGGCGACTTTCAATTTAAGCGATACATAAACAATGGTTTAGCATTGCCGGGGGCAATAATTTCCTTTCAAATAAAGCGATATTTCAAATAAACCGATTTCAAAATAACCGATGAAACAATACAAAGACAAAGAAGGCATTCGGACGGGGATTTAATTTCACTTCAAATTAAACGATATTCCAATATATCCGATTTCACATTAAGTGGGTTCGACTGTATAAGCAAAGATCAGAGAACAGAATGTCATAAATAGACAGGCCTGAACAATTAAGGCAATACAATACAGCTTCATAATTAAAGATATAATATGGTTGTTTACGTTAGAGTTAAATTCAAAATACTTGTTTTTTATTATGGAATTTTTATAAGAACACTCGACTCAAAGCGGGAATAAAAATCATTGTCAAACCGATAGCCTTCAAAAAGGAATTATTACCAGCTAGATTGCAATCTAAACATTTAAACGTCGTGGTTTAAATATCGGCAGTTTATTTTACGCCTAGTGTTAACAGAACTCTGTGTGTATATATTGTATGGTTTTATTGCAATGAAATACACCGTCTAAATAGCGATTGACTCAATAGTTTGGCACAAGTATGCTTTGTCATTATAAAATACACCTCGTGCAAAACAGTCATTTGATATTGGAAACATGAAACTTAAACACTGTCCATTTCACTTCCTTGTTGATGTGGAGAGTCGCCATTAAACTCAGAATGGCGACGGGAAAGATATTGTTAGGAAGGGATGTCATCCAAGTCCTCTTCGTCATATTTTATACTGTAAGATCTGAAAGTAAGTACTTTATATGCAAACTTAAACTAGTAAAAACTAAACAACGTACATGTTTATAGTTAATACTACTAAATGTGAGGTAGGTTATTTTACTTCCTGATTGGATAGGTCAGTAAAGAGTGTTCCAGTATGTTGTTTCGTAAAAGCCGACATTAATCACTTCTAGGATCGCCATGTCATTCATCATGTAAATATACTACATAGAGGATATTGAATGGTTTCTCGTTTAATATAACATATTTCACGAAACATATCGATATATTCTGTCATACGAGTGAAATATATGTTATATTCAATGGGAAACCATTCAATTTTCTTTTTATTGCATTTCATATACTTAAAAAAAATGAAAGCATTGAAAAAATATCAGTGTCAAAAAGTGTGGGAATACAGCAAAATACCAATTTGTCTATCTCCGCTTCGACTGGAAAAACCAACAAGTTTACAACGAGGTAAATACAAAGGTTAACTTTGATTGGTCAAAAACGGAAAACTTATATTTTCAATGCAAAATCTTATATTTTCACTGCTCATCGCTGCAGTGAAAATAAAAGTTTTATTAGTTTGATAAATTTTTGTATTTCACTGGCAATAAATTTGTTTACTTCACATAAATAATACCTTGGACCTATCCACAAGTCCCTTTCAAGATACAACAGACGATAATGTGAAATGACAATGATATATACACTATGGATACATTTATATTGGTATAGCATTAATCATTGTCATCGGGCCAGCAGAAACAAAAAGTTATATATGATTTCTGGTATGAATCTTAATGAGCAGTTATATAAATACAAAAAAAAAATCAATTCATACACACATATTATCTTAACATTGGTGTTTATCTTTCTAATGCATTTGTGAAGTTTTATTTTTAATTTTAAAATCCACGTAATAGCATGTTAACACGTAAATCTGGTTTTTTTTTAGTAAATGATATTAGTTTCTTCGACCATGTAACACAACACAAGTCTATTGTGTGTTGTTTGTAAAGTTTATTTATACCTCACGTTGTGTTACATTGGGTGGCAGCCTATCAGTACTTCACTATTTTAATATCTGCTATCCCAACTTCCTTATCTCCCCATCTCTCCACCACTCATCTCATTTCCCAAATACAAATAAAATCTTTATACTCCAATGACGTTCTCCCTTCACCTTCACGAGTTGAATGTTGACGGCTTCCTCTGATACTTACTGTTTTATTTACTTGTATTTAATTTATTTCAATTCTATTAACTATATCAACTTATTTCGTTACAACTATTAACTGACTTTTTGTCCTATCTTAGGTATTAAAATCTCTGTTTGAGCACGCTGAAATTTTGAACCTGAACAGGGAGAGATGATGAAATAGGAAATGGTACTGAAACAGACACCAGTTAATGAATTATTTGCGTAATATTTTCTATGCATTTTAATCGTGTGGTGAATTGATGCGACAGGTGATGTTAATACACCATCCGTGTTATTTTTGTTACTAAAAACAGTCGGATATCGCCAGTGTAATATGGACAGAACTTCATGAAATAGTCGGAATAAAATATATCAAATTGGAATTTCGGTTAAAGATGTACACTACCTATCACAGAAAACGCATCACAAATGTCTTTTATTGGTTCAATTTTTTATTTGTTTTTGTCTTGTAACATTTCTATGTTAGAGCTATTTCAGAGGGGAAATAAATAAAGTTTCCACGAATAATATCCTCGAATCATTCATTAACGCTATCCATAGAAGATCAAAGAATGAACTCGCGGAGAATTTGAACATGAACGGGGGCACATACCATTTTTCTCCTCACCTGATTATGTTTCTTAACAACAATATGAAACAGTAATAAAAAAAAAAACCATCTAAGTGAATAGTTAATGAATGTTTTTAGAATGTTTTGTATGCATTTGAAATGTAAATTGATACGAGAGGTAATATCCATATACCATTAATGTGCATTTATCTACCAATATAGTCGGTTTTGCCAATGCAATAAGGAGGGTTATTATTGTAACACATATACAAGGATGAACAATTATCATATTGGAATTTCGGTTAAGTTGAGGTATTTAATCACATCTTCAAGGCAACGGATGATAATATGATTAGAAATGTCAGAACCCTCGTTAATTTCAATTCATCAGGTTTGAACTAATACTTCATTTATTGCAGGTAACGTCGCATTACTTAAAGCAACATATCAAAGTAGTGACCAGGGGAGCGGTAAACATGTAGCCAGTAACGTTGTGGATAACTGTCTAACTGACTTCGATGCTGGTTGTTGTACACATACGAAGGCCGGTCAAAACACGGCCTGGTGGCGTGTTGATCTGGGAGATCTGATGACCATTACTAGGATAAAAATTTACTACAGAGGTGAGTAAAGTGTCACTACCAAAAATATTATAATTTAATATTAAGTTAATTCGATTAGATCCCACTCATTATCAAACTCATTTAAACAGCACATTCCTTTATAATTGTAACTTACGAAATACTTAATGAATAGCACTAGGACACAAACAATATTTGTACTGTAAACATTAGAATAATGACTTATTCTTATCAATTATTCTTAAGTAGAATATCAAGACATCTTCGGTCTCCTGACAAAAGTAGCATAACAGTAGAGGGTTCCAATGTTATAGCTGAACCGCTATGGTAGCTCAAAGTCGAATAACGAGGGGAAAATATCAATAAATTCTATATTTGAGACCCTTAAAAGTTACAAGAGTATGAGACTATGAGTTCCCTGACATTTAGCTTCTTCGGTCTCGTTGACAACACCATATAAATCTAGGTCCAATTTAATTGTGTGAAATTCTCGATATGAGAACTTTGTTCGTGAACCACCAGGCAAACATCAAATATGTCTGGCTTCATAGGGCACAACACTATACAGTTATCAAATGGGTATGAGGGCGTTAGTAATTTTGTCAGCCCCGAAGCAACAACTGTTGCACGAGGGCTTTAGCCCGAGGGCAACCGTTGTTGATGAGGGGCTGACAAAATTACTATTGCCCGAATTACCCCATTTGATAACTGTTTTATTATACCTTTCCGTTTTTTTTTTCTCTATATAGATGTTTGTGCTGGTATGAGAATCTGCTATATAGTCCTCCATTAACTTGACAGACGTTTGTATGACCCTTTTAGTGTTTTGGCTATCTCTCTCCGTTAATAATGACTCGATCTCTACTTCTGTGGCGTTTTAAAAACGCATGTGTTGATTCATGTTTGACAGTTTCGTGAGAGAAAACAAAATGTTAGGCTACCGTCTGCAACAACAAACAATCTGTGTCAATTAAGCGCTTGCATGTCGTTGTGTCTTTCAAACGTTCTGACGACGTTACAGCAGGGGTGTGACAGTTTGCCGTGTGACAGTTTTTTCCAACTGTCACACGGTGTGATAGTCCTGGAAACACATGCGCAATCCTCTCGAGGCTGATAGTCAAATTATCACATTACTTTTATATAGAGAAAAAACCGTAAAGGTATAATAAAATAGAATATTGCCAGCTGAGATAATTATTTCGACTTTGAAACTTTGCCATTGACACCATCAACCTGCATCTCGCGAAGTATCGCGTTGTTCATTTGTTCGTTAGAATCCAACCGTCACGGAAATCATGATAACAGGTCCTTGGACATTGATTCAACTGGGATATATTAGTATTGTTGGTATTGGAAGCAGGGATGTCACAATATACATGTAGAAAAGAATAATCAACAATTTGTAGTGAACTAGGAAAGAGTCATTGTGGATATTTAAGAGTTAAGCAGGTACGTTTTATTTAAAGACAAGTTTTACATGTTAGATGTTCAACGTTACCTAGTATAGAAAGCCCATGTATACGCCATAGTCAGCCAAATCTATTCGAGTTGCTTCCCTTAGATAAGTAGTTAATTAACCCGTTTTAGGTTTACACTCTTCATTCGCTGTCTATGTCAAATAACCAAACGGTAGCACCTGGAAGTCAGTCGTTATTATGCAGCACACGTGCGCGGTCCGTTGGACCAGTGGTTAGTGCCTAGAGCTATAATTAGAAATGACGTTATAGGGGTTTAGAGACGCCTGTATTTCAGGTAAAAGGTCAGGATTGGTCAATTGACCACATCTTCAATTTATACATATTTATTAACCCTTGGGAGATATAAAAAGACTTGGGCGTTTTGCATAGGGAGTTCTCCAATAGTTTTCAGACTAAACGGACCTGAGTGCCGTTCGAATGTAAGTATGTAGCTTTTGATTTGTTTGAATGTGTGTGAACTGTTAAGTGTGAATGCGCCGGCGATAGTGGGGAAGATGGATTAAACTTCATAGGATTAGATTATACCTTCGGGATTTTCATGTGGATTAATAAATATAAGTAAACTTTATATCCTGCGTTGAATTATGTTTATCGCAACACAACAATCCCAAAATAACTTTCACGTCCCGTGTTTATGGAGAGCGGACGTTACAAATTGAGAAATTCAAATTGTCATACAAATAATTTTGAGTTGTTTTTGCTGGTTACGTAATTAGCAGAGCCTGGGTAAGCGGCTGATGTCATAGAGTCTTTGGTGTTCTTGATTTCGGGTTTACATAGAGTATATGAGTCATTTAAAAAAGTCATCGACACTATCTATAGACTACAATGAAAATGTTTGCAAGGTATATGTTACCTGTTTTGATAAGCTCCTTACTATTTTCCGGATAATTAAACCTTATTTATTGTAAAAAAAATGTATTTAACAGTGTTTTGTATTGTAACTAGAATGTATCCAACAGTGTATTATATAGTGTAGTAAAATGTATCTAAAAATGTATTGCGCCAAGGTACTTGCCGTTTTCTGATTTTTCGTTTGATTTTGACTTTTGCTTACTTGTTGAGAATACTTGAAAGCATTACATTCTATCTATACGGAACATAATTTGAAATTCAAAGCGTTAAGTGTACAATATGTATTTCTTGAAATAAATTTATATTAATGATTCACTGTTTAGAGCGGTTAAAGCGACCGATACATTTTCTTCAAAAATACAACACACTATTCCCTTCTGCAAAGGGATGACTAACTACACAGACGGACAAACAACATACAAAAAGACAGACAGACTGACAAATAGACAAGTACATACTGATGTAAAGATTATATATTTATCTTATATACATACATAATTCTAATGAATATCGTTTGAAATTTAGTATGAATTGACAGGGTCTTTCGTCTGACAGACGATCAAATTTAACATAATCTGATATTTTATTACCTTAAAAGTGTATCTAAAGGTGCTGCTTTTTAATAGCGAGGGGAACTGGATAATAAAATGTGCAGTAATATAGTCAGAATGTAAAAATGTATTTCCAAGATGTCAGTTTGTCTGCTCGAGATCTCTCCGTCGTTATGTGGGTTTACACCTGGCCACTCGCTCGTTCATCAAAGTTTCAATAAGTCCTGGGTACCATATACGTATTCATTGCGACGTTGGGAAGTATCCAACATAACTCTTTTACTGCCAGTGATTAATTGTACGAGAACCATTATTGTCATCTAAAACTGTTTCGCTATTTTGGCTGTAATCCACACACATTCTTTATAGATGAACTTCCTTTATAACTTAATTTCAATTTCTCTGAATAACTTCGGTACTGTACGAGAACCAGTAACAACTTCCTGTCATAACCGCTTACCATCAGAGAAAAGCGTATTAGGAACGTGATGTATCGAATATTACCAATCGCCTTCCAGGAGGTTATCTTTGTGATGCTAAGCAATTTGCTATTGGTGAACCCAAGAAGAATACCAAATATCAGAAACCCAATTAAAATGTCAGATTAGGATTGATAACATTCAACTTGTATATTGACATTTATCCTCATCCGTGCCTTTAAAAGTGGTTGTCTGCCTCCTGATTTTTATTTTCTTTCCAGATGGTTTTAAGCACAGATTTGCAGGATACCAGCTTTATGTATCTAATGACACCAGGACGCCAACAGATGGTGTCCTGTGTTTTGTGGACACTAGTAGTATTCAAGATGATGTACAGCTGGTGGTGACACACCAGTGCCCGTATGTAGGTTGGTATGTGACCGTGTACAACTATAGAAACAACACAAAACGATACAGCTGGTATTATGATGACGCTATTCTGGAGTTGTGTGAGGTACAGGTGTTTGGTGAGTATGATTCTGTTTAACATTGGCTTAAATAAATGATCAGGTGAGGTGGTGTATAACCACAATTCTTTTTTTCATTTAAAAGGTACTTTTCCCAATATGAAATAGTATTTTTTCTAACCCGAATCTACTGTACATACCCTTGTAACAGAGTTAATTAGCAATTCAATCTAAATCATCTTCTCTGTCAGGGAGAGAACCAAGGACATCTTGCTTACTAATCTAATGCTCAACTGATCGAGCTACAGAGAAGATCTCTCGTCTAGTTCTGTTTTCACATACTGTTGTCACGTATTCATGTGAGTGTATAATTAGAGCTATCAAAAATAAGCCGCTGACGTAT
The DNA here is from genome assembly GCF_902652985.1 of Pecten maximus. Lineage (NCBI taxonomy): Eukaryota > Metazoa > Mollusca > Bivalvia > Pectinida > Pectinidae > Pecten > Pecten maximus. The sequence continues at coordinate 50,586,706 of NC_047018.1, read as the reverse complement.
ACGCATGCGTACATCGGGACGTATATGTAAGAAAACATTCATAAGTTTGAATATGTTTCACCGTTTTACGGGTTTCAAATGTTCAAAAGCAAATACTGATGAAACGTCGCTTTGGAAGGCTAATCCAGTCATCAACCTAGCTAAGCTTACCGGTGTTTATATACCTTGTTACAGCCTGTCACGTAGAAAACGTACAACCTTCTTATCACCTGTAGAAACGCCATATACAGACCAGATATAGGCTTACATATGAAGAAAATGTAACTAAATTGGCATAAGGACCAGATGCTCCGCCCCTCTCGTTATGCTGACTGATATATACGCTCGAGTCTATAGTACAATAATAACTAGTGAAGTGCAGGAGATTCGTACTCATTTACTTTTTGGGATCCCCTATTTGTATTCTAAGTGGGTGCTCACAACTACCGATATATACAAAAATATATTCTGAACATGACTTGCTCAAAAAATGGTCTCAATAATATGAACAGATGCACCCTTTCTCAGCAGAACTTACTTAGAAAGGTAACTTGTATACAATAAATGTAGAGTAAGGGGGAAAATTCTACATATAGCTACTCAATACCACTTATCGAAACAACACTAAACATTTCCTTTCTTATAGCAAAGTATCGTCTATGTGAGCAGGAACATTGACATGCAATGTTCAGTTTTCTTAAAACCCAGTTCTCTGTCTAGTAGTACTCTAAAACCAGACTACGTCTGCCCACTCAAAGGAACATAACTCGTACAACACACACACACACACACACACCAGCTAGAACACCTCGCTTCTCACAGTCGCAGTCATACCAAGGTACCAGTATTCAGAACAGAGCACGAGTTACAGCGTCTGCGCACTATAGCAGGGTTCGTATGTTGTCTATACTACCGCTCAGCTACGTATACAATCTGCTGTCTCACTTCAACTCATCGTTACACGTACCTTTTGATCTTTGTTGTTGTGTTGCTTTCTCAGAAGTCAAAATCCTGTCTAACTAACAAGCTAGCAGAGGCTTTACATACCCTCTGAGAGACGAAACACCGTCTTTGTCTATATTATGTTTGAATATCATGCGCGCTAATCACGCCATGCTACACGCTTAGTACCGATCGACACCGAGGTTGTATCGAAAAACGGAAGTAAATAGGTACTATAACGAATTAAACTGTATAACATATATACAAATAAAGAACTGGAAAGGTTAAAACCTGTTTGTCACACCACCATGGAATATTGAGCCTAGCCGAAAACAAATATGCAAGCGTGGTTGTTACCTGTAAATGCCTTCCTAGTTTAAAATCATTAATGCTGATTTGCATGACTATGAAAAAAAAATTATGAAACATGTCTCAGATTCATACATTAATGAATGTTCCCTAACATACATGTCCCAATATATGTAAACGCATACGTAAGCATCTTATTTTTGCCATAATTTCCCTCTTGCATTGCCGAGAAGGACCCTAAACTTCAAATACAGCTATCTAGTCATCTGTGTTGTTGTTTACTTCCGAATTTATAAACAACAATTTTATAATTGGTTTGAAAATAGAAGTGTTCCGAAGTTGTACCTAATTTAAGATTTTAAATATTAATATAGGGTAATAGTATGCTATGTTTCTAATATAATACAGTTTATCGGGGTATTATAGATGATGATCAGATCAAAAACAATATAGTTGGAAAATGAAATAAATTTGCTTGTGAGCACTAACAATCATAAATTTGTCATTCAACAGGATGTCAAGTAGGGAGATACGGTGACGGACACTGTAACAATCTGTGTCCACCAGCGTGTTATGGCGGTAACTGTAACTCCAAAACAGGTGCCTGTTTCTGTAAGTTACCATTATTTATCTTCATATACAATACCAAAAAAGAAAATACAAATATGTCAGTCACACACTGAGTTAACTGCTGAAACATTTTATTCACTACTGAAGCTATGAACTTGCAACAAGAACGATTAATTGATGACTTGATTTATCGAAGGCACTTAGAATATGTAGATACAATCAGATCAATCTTTTTCTCGAAAATTTTGTTTCCTCTAAAATTAAGGATATTTCACAGAATGATCATTATGGTACTCGATATCTGATTACTTAATACTTTTTGTTTCTTGGTATATTTTTTGGCTTTTCGTTCATCTTTAAGTTAACAGATATATGGTACTTTTAACCGTTTTCAAATATGTATTTGTAATGACGGAAGAAGCTAGATCGAAAAATATTTGCTCCCTTCCAAACAAAGTCTAATTAAGTAGAGTATAAATAGACAATCCGGCACAGAAAGCCGGCGAATCAAAAATTAATGCTATAGACAACCAAGGACACAACTAGGCAACTTAACTTAACCTGGTAAAGCTAACTAGCTGTGTACTGTCAGGTGTTATCTCGTGCAATATCTGATTCTGTTGATATCTGAATTTTTGCAGGGTCAAAAGTGACATTCACTGTAATCAACAGGCGAAACATATATAAAAAAATATCGATATAACTTATTCTTATATTTCTATATCATAGCTTATATAGTGAACAGATGATTATATATAAATATTTGCTGTCAGATTGTGTTCCTCAGAAGTATGGCATCAGATGTGAACAGAATTGTTCTACGAATTGCCTGGATAGTCTATGTGAGAATGTGAACGGCTACTGTTACGGTGAGAAACAACTTCTACCTTTTTCGATTTTGATATTGAATATTTCTCTATGAAATCAAAATAATATTAAGAAAATATTTCCATTTTCCACTTAGAACAAAAATAAGATTTCCGTGTTGCTTGTTACCTTTTTTTTAAATCAGCTAGTTCAAACAAACAAATATACCTTCAAAGACAGTTTTAAAGTGTACCCTGAACGAAATTATTTAGTTAAATATATTATTCGGTTAAGTCAAAAAACACGAATGCCGAAAACCGCATCAAAATCGGCCAACCCATTACCGAGTAATTGCGATTTTTCTCGAAAACACACCTGGAGATCTTTTCACAAAAGTTCCTAAGTTTTACACTTACGATTATTCTTACGATTATCGTGGTTTTCACGAAAGCACTCGTAAGATTATTTTTACTCTTACGATAATTCTTAAGTTTTACACTTACGAAAACTGCTACGATTACACTTACGAGTAAAATTCTCCTTAGCAACCTACTTTCGTTTTTGAAGCCCATGCGTAGACCGCTCGTTTTAACTTCCGCAATACCTGCAGTTACGATCATGTACTTGTGGGAGATGATTATGAGAAATGTCTCACTTGTTGGCATGAATATGTAGTTTTTAATCAAAATTTACATTATAGACGAGTAAATTATTGTATTACAATCGCATGTTTAATTTGTAAAAAAAATATCGTACCGTGGCTTTATGAATACTGTATTAGAACTACGGTACGATATATTTTTTTACACATCAAGCATGCGATTGTAATACAATAATTTACTCGTCTATTATTAAATATTTTTGTGTTGTTTTTGTTTTAATGCATTATATGCTTTCGTTCTTTTGTAAGTTTTTCTTTTTCCTCTTGTTTCGCTCTCTCTCTCTATCTCTCTCTTTCCTTTGTCTACAGTAAATATTTGATTTGCAAGGCATTACTGAATTATTTTGAATAACATGACCAATATAATGCTCACTTCAAAATTTCAAATGAGACATACAGTCAATAATGAAGTACTGTATATGAAATGAATTCACATACACATGGATGGCAAAGTAGATAATTATGATCAATATAAACAAAATAACAAGTCAAGAAGCTATTATATCAACATTTTAATTGTAGAGAATATATAATTAAGGTAATCTCTTAGTTTACCTTTTAAGTCATTAAGCAGAATCATCCAAAGCCAATGTTCTCATTATTTAAGCCAGACTTTATTGTAGAATTGAGGCTGATTCAGACCAGTGCCTGAAATACAAAATAAACTGAGGTATATTCAAATGTCTTTTTTTTTGCTTGTTTTACATCAAAATCCTGTTTTCCATGGTCCTGTATTTGTATTTTCCCATATTTGTAGAAGTAAAAATAACTTCAGAGATTACAAAAATAAAAATATAGGATAACTCAAAAAGCTTACAACAAACTTTAAAAAAATTTAAACTCGCCCATCCCTCCACCTAGACTGCATTTCAAACACTAATAATAATGTTCTGAAAAACAAAAATAAACACCAATCCTTCCACATGGCATGAGTTTCATTAGACATTTTGATGGTCAGATCATTATATGTCTCAAAAAATACATCTGTCTATCAGCGTGTCTAATATTTGGTGTTGAGGCCAGAGGAAACTCGGGTTACTTTCGCCAATGAAAAACATGTAATTATAACCTTGCTTCAGTGTCCCCTCCCCAATGACAATTTTAAAAACTTGCAATGACTTGTTTTTTTAAATCTTGTGTGCATCCTTAATCATAATGAAGCAGAAAATGATAAATGTATACAAGTACTAGCTAACCAGCATATATTTACCAACACAAGTACATGTATGTCTATCTTTGATTTATTCAAAATATTTCCACAATGTTGCCAGCCTTTAATGACATAGAATGCATACTGCATCATGTACATGTATCAAATGTTCATCTACATATATCTGTACAACAAAACATTATGTCAGTCTATTTCATAAATAAAGTCTGACACAACATATTGTAACAAAGTTGGTTAATTAATGTCAATGAAAACAGTTAAACCGAAGAACAACTATTTCGTCTTTTCAGTAATCCTCTATCACCTCTTGGCTCAACCATATCATGTGGCAATTTATCTGAATTATATGTAACCACTATTGCAAAACTGAAATTCTACATAGAATATGTTTCATTTTTAATCTTCCATTCATTTTCTTCACTTTGTGTGTATGTAAAATAAAATAAAAACAAATTAATATAATTTTAGTTGGTACATATAAACATGTGCAGAAAATTGGCAAACAGAACAAGAACTTTTTACTATTTGTACCTGTATGATCATATACAATTGCATGTAATATACTGATGCAAAAGTAGAAAGTCTAAATTAAATTCAAAGGCATCAATATTGACAATTCTGATACAGACTACACAGCAATCATACAATTTGGTGTAGCACCCCCTCCCATCCCTAACAAACAAAAATAAGCAAAAAACAAAATCAAAATTAAGAATAAAACAAAAACTAAATAGACTAGTTGTTTATGAATAACTTTTTAACTGGTCAGATTTCATTTGGACCCAATATATACCTATCTTGTAACACATCAAATAAAATTAACATTAGGCCTACATGTAGATACTTGTGACAGGGTTTTCCTTGTAGTTGTGTCACATGGGCATGTCTAGTTTTATATTAAAAAAAATAGTCAGAAATATATAGATTGACAAAAGGTATTTCTGACTATTTTTTAGACATGCCCCTTAGGTTTTGTAATGTGAAAATTGGGAGTTCCATTTTGAAATCCAGGAGTCCCATGGCTTTTTTAAATTGACAAAATTATGTATGATATATAACAATGTTGCCTTAAGTAATATGATGCAGACACAATAAATTATTAGAATCAATTGAAATCAACTGTTATTTCTACGTTGTATGGCAGATTTTGCCCGGAATTACAATGCATCCTAAGTATGCACAGACATGTAGTTTGGGAGTTCTCTGAGGTTTTTTTCTGTGCCAGGAAAAACACTATCATAAAGATATATATATTATATTTATAGAGTTTACATGTAGGATATTGCTGGCACATTTTGTATTCTCGTGATAAAACAACTTTAATTCATTATTACTTACTTTACATTGACTGTTTCGTCTGTTTTTTGTACGTAGCTCTTCACAATGTCCAGTGTCACTTCACAGTTTGTAAGTTTAGTTGACGATGACGATTTGTATCAGTAATATGTGAGATCCACGAAAACAATCGGCACCAGTCACATGTCTGTCCACCATTTAGCAACCGATCATCTGGGATATACCCGATTACTATAAATAGCTTTTGCTGTCGCCGGCTTTATTTATTTATTTATCTTTTTATTATCATTGTTAACAAAATACGTGCTTTTATTTTAATCATCTAGTTACAAAAGTAATGTTTCCTGATGAAACTAAGACCATTTATTGTGTCATGAAAACGACAAAAAGTTGCAAGTTGCTGTCGATCGTATTCGCGCAGGTGCTTGTGTTATCAACTCGCTCTTGCATGACGTCAAGTTCCTGCGGTGATTTGTTCAAATAATACGGATTTCTGAAAACTTTGATCATTTTTAGGTACGTTATGAATGATAGTATTGTGTACTTTGAACAGTTTTTTCTTGGCTTCAAAATGTATAATATAATAGTATTTTGTATGTGAAAATCATTAAAATTTGTCGATTTGTGTTCCTACTGTATCACATCATTAGGTAGGGATGCGACCATTGCTCTAACGCCGACGTGTTATTGGCGTAGTTGGGAGTTAAGGGGTTAGGACTAATGCGTGCTTGTTTTGGGATAAACAGACCACTGTCGCCATTTTGTTAAACACTTTATATTTTACCCCTAAGAATCACACTTACGACGAATTTTTCATCGTAAGAGTAACATTTTACACTTACGAGTGGGTTATGTGCTCTCGTAGACTTACGATGAATTTTGCACTCAAGATTTTCGTAAGTTCCTTTGTGAAAACCACCGTAATCCTAAATTTTCTCTTACGATCAAAATTACACTTACGAACTTTCGTGAAAAGGTCCCCTGAAGCCCAAAGCCGATTACCTCGTTTTGGTGACCTCTGACCTGTGACGTCACAAATTGAACATGATCGGAGCCGCCATATAGGAAATATATATAAACAAACGTGAACACGTGCCTGCAATTAATGCGAATTAGACAACAAAAATGAAAGTGCTAAATAAACTTTTTGAGTTATATTTGTGAATTAGTTAATAGCAAGTCCTACCGAAACCAGAGACATATAATTTTCTTTTATAACGGGCCATATATAGCATGTAACATCTTACTAATTTTCTATTATAACGGGCCAAATACAACGTGTATCATCTTACTTATTTTCTATTATAACAGGTCGTATATAACAGGTATATTTAAATATATTTTTTTATTTTAACGGGTCGTTGTAACGTGTATGACATTTGAATAACGGGCCGTTTATAACGACTTACATCATATAGCCTTTATTATGAAGGCATGACCGGTTTGTTACATACAAATGTACCAGTATTGAGTTCGGTTATAATACTTCTAGTAATATTTGTGAATTAGTTAATAGCAAGTCCTACCGAAACCAGAGACATATAATTTTCTTTTATAACGGGCCATATATAGCATGTAACATCTTACTAATTTTCTATTATAACGGGCCAAATACAACGTGTATCATCTTACTTATTTTCTATTATAACAGGTCGTATATAACAGGTATATTTAAATATATTTTTTTATTTTAACGGGTCGTTGTAACGTGTATGACATTTGAATAACGGGCCGTTTATAACGACTTACATCATATAGCCTTTATTATGAAGGCATGACCGGTTTGTTACATACAAATGTACCAGTATTGAGTTCGGTTATAATACTTCTAGTAATAGAAGTTTAAAATGCAATTCATACAGGATGTGAAATAAATGCTGAACATTTTGATTTTTTATTAGCCAAAACAGCAATGAATACGTTGCAAATACACTTGAAGATACCGTTATTTGTGATTTTTGGATAATTCTCCGAAATTGATAAAACGTGTCCATGAAAGATTAGTAACTCCCAGACAAGATTCATAGAGTAAATGTTCAACATCATGGGTATATGAATGAAGTAACTAAGGTTAATTATTCTATAGACAAACCTTTGAGATACGAATATTTTTCGCTTGTAAGGAAATCGAAACTCACTGAATTTCACACCTGGTAATTGTTTAACGGTATACTAATCCACTCAAACTTGAGAATTCGTAATTCTCCGAACATGTTTATATACATCTTTTAAAAGTCCCTTTTAAAGTGAATATATGACTTGCGACACACGAAAGCAAAACCACAAGGATCTCGATCAAAAACAATAATAACCAAAAATAAATAAAATTTGAAAAAATTATACATGAAAATCATTGCGAGTTTATAAGTTTTAGTATTAATTATGATTAGTCACGATGAACTAAATTGTATGTTTTTTATCATAAAAAACGGAGCTAAAATGATGGTTTTAATAAGTACCTATGCTTTATACCTGTACAGAAAGTATCAATTATATTATAATTGTTGCGAATCACTTTTATATAATTTCACTGACAACGATCGTATATAAATTATATCGTTCTCAAGCATTTAATCGTCCGTAATCCCTGAGACCATGACATGTAAAATAAGGGATAAAATCTGTATATGTAGAAGTTTGTTGTAGACTTCAACACTGGTATTCATACGGTAGAGATTTAGTCTATTGTAGATCATGATGATTATAATATATTACTTTCTGAATTAAGTGTTTTTCATGACTAGAAGCGGGTTTTGTATAGAATATAACGCATATATTTACTGTACGTGTGTTTGTCTTTTCTCACAAACCAGAGTATCCAGAACTGTTGTATTGTTGGTATGTTTATTTGAATATTAATTTGCGAATGAAATGGCACATTATTTTAATTAAAAATGTTGATGCTGTGTTCCTTTCTTTGGTATTGAGTAAGAAATGGTAAACACATAACTAATATACATGTATTGGTGATTGACAGATTATTACACAAGTCTGTGTTAACCAAGCGGTCATTTTCAGAGTCAATTTCACTAAAAAAAAATTTTAAGCTCAAACTTATATTGTTAGATTCCGATTTCCTCAAATATTCCTCACAGAATGATCACGTTAAACACAAATTTACAGGCTGTCGCTGTATGTGCAACTTTACACAGACAAGTACAGTCTGTTCAATTTATCTTCCTCCAAGCGTTGCTTTCACTAATGAGCAACTGAATAACCTCGTTTCCCAACTACCAACTCCATACATAATACTCGGAGTTTTTAACGGGCAGAACAGCATGTGGGGCTCTCCGAACACAGACGAGAGAGGAAGACGTATTGAGGAATTTATAGATAAAAACAACTTATGCCTTTTAAACAACAATACCCCAACATATTTACACCCTGCTACAGGCTCCCGTACCCACATCGACCTATCACTATGCCATCCTTCCATTTTTCTCGATTATGACTGGAAGGTTAATAATGATTTATGTGGGAGTGATCACTTCCCTATTTTTCTAAATAGTATTGGGACTCCTCTTGATAAAACCACTCCTCGATGGAATATGCACAAAGCAGATTGGGTTCAATTCCAACACCTGTGCAACGAGGAGCTTACTGTAGAAAAAATAACTAATCTCGATGATTCAATTAAAACGTTTACCGAAACTCTTACTTCTATTGCCGAAAAAACTATACCAAAGTCCGTTCCAAAATCTACAAAGTTTCTTCTATCTGAAGAATCTTTTATTAATAGATCTGGCCGAAAGGCAGCTTTAAGACGATTTTTGACTTCCCCAACTGTTGAAAATTACAATAATTTTAAAATTTGGAGAGCAAAGGCTCGGCGATCTATCAAATCCGATACAAAGAATAGCTGGAAGGAATACATTTCTAAAATATCTTCAAACACATCATCTTAAAAGGTATGGGATCAATTGCGAAAAATAAGTGGAAAAAGAAAAACGGCACCATCATCCCACCTTATCAATAAAAAACAAATTTTCTCTTCTAAATCAGAAATTGCTAATGCATTCGCCAAAAATATAGCCCAAAACTCATCGGCCAAAAACCACTTCCAAAAATTCCAACGATTTAAAAAAGAGAAAGAAAAGAAACGTCTTAATTTTAAATCCTCCAACACAGAAAGCTACAATAAACCATTCAATCTCACAGAGTTGCTTGAATCCTTAAACAAATCACAAGATTCGGCAGCTGGGCCAGATGAAATTCCGTACCAATTCCTAAAACATCTACCGGAATCATCTTTACTTTGTCTCCTTTATATTTTTAATCAAGTCTACGAATCAGGAAAGATCCCAGATTCTTGGAAGGAATCTACAATTATTCCAATTCCAAAACCTGGTAAGGACACCACTGAACCAAATAATTATCGTCCAATCTCTCTAACAAGCTGCATATGCAAAACCCTTGAACGGATGATAAACACTAGACTAGTTTGGTTCCTTGAATCTAATAATGTTTTGAGTCCACACCAAAGTGGATTCAGAAACTGCAGAGGAACGGTAGACCATCTGGTCAGGTTAGAAACCTTCATTCGAGAAGCTTTCGCAAAGAAGGAGCATCTAGTCGCTGTGTTCTTTGATCTGGAGAAAGCATACGATACTACATGGCAATATGGTATTATGAAAGACCTGCATGAAATTGGTGTACGTGGGAATCTCCCAAAATTCATAGCAAATTACATATCTGACAGACATTTTAAAGTTCGCGTAGGTTCAACTTATTCTGAAACAGCCAAACAGGAAATGGGAGTCCCTCAGGGTGGAATCCTTTCCGTAACACTTTTCGGTCTGAAAATCAACAGTATAACTAAATGTCTCGGTAAGTCAACTGAAGGGTCTCTCTTTGTTGACGACTTCTTGATCTGCTATAGGTCAAAGAACATGCACACGATAGAACGACAACTCCAACAATGTCTAGGCAAACTACAAACATGGGCAGATGAAAACGACTTCAAATTCTCCAGATCAAAAACTGTCTGCATGCACTTCTGCCAAAAACGAAAACCACATAATGATCCAGACCTAACATTAAATGGTATCAAAATTCCAGTTGTCGAGCAGACTAAATTCCTCGGACTAATTTTCGATGCGAAACTCTCCTTTGTTCCACATATAAAATACTTGAAAGATAAGTGCTCAAAGGCAATGAAAATTTTACGAGTACTATCCCATACTGACTGGGGTGCAGACCGTGAAATGCTTCTGCGCCTTTATAGGACGCTTATTCGATCAAAACTCGACTATGGCTCCATCGTTTATGGATCGGCACGAAATTCTTACCTGCAGATGCTAGATCCTATCCAAAACCAAGGATTACGTCTGGTACTTGGTGCTTTTCGAACAACACCTGTGCAGAGCCTTTATGTAGAGGCAAATGAACCATCCTTAAATGACAGAAGGAAAAAGCTTTTTCTTCAATATGCCGCCCAATTGAAATCCAACCCGAAAAATCCAGCTTTTGACCTTGTTGTCAATCCGCAATACCAAAACATATTTACTCAAAACCAAAAACTCCTACTAACATTTGGCATTAGAATTTCTAACTTTCTTCAGGAACTTAACATAAGTTTAGGCAACATAGGCGAGTACACCGTAACTGATGTACCACCGTGGCTTGTCGAATCACCTGATATTAACCTTACTCTACATGAGAGGGCAAAGTCGAGTGTATTACCCGAAGAGCACAAATGTTCTTTTCGGTAGTGCATTGCAGATTTTCCAGATCATGTTCAGATCTACACTGATGGCTCAAAAGATGGAGTAAAGGTCTCCGCAGCATGCTATTCCGATCACCATTGCTCTTCAATCCGCTTACCAGATGGTGCCTCTATCTTCTCTGCGGAAGCATGTGCCATCGATTTGGCCCTCGACCATATCGAAGAACAACGCTTCAGAATTTACAATCACGAGATCCAAAGAACATACTCATACAAAACCTTGTTTTACGAATATCTCGTATCTTAAAAAAATGCAAAATAACATTACTTTGGATTCCGAGCCATATCGGAATTAAAGGCAACGAACTTGTTGACCGCCAAGCAAAACTTGCTCTAAATCTGCAACAAACAAATATTAAAATACCATATACAGATTTCAAACCTCTAATTAGTTCTGCCATTCAGAGTAAATGGCAGCAACGCTGGTCTCTCGAGACGAGCAACAAACTTTTTAAAGTACAACCAAAACTTAAAACATCAAAACCAAGCCGGAAGGATCGTAGAGAGGAAATAGTCCTCTCTCGGCTCCGTACCGGGCACACATATCCTACTCATTCGTTCCTTTTGAAACGACAGGATCCACCGGTGTGTTATGCATGTGATGTTCAATTCACAGTGCAGCATTTTGTAATAGAATGTTTCGAATTTAAGCACATTCGTGATAAATACTTTCGAGACCCGGATATGAAAACCCTTTTCAGTTCCGTGGATTCGAAAACAATATTTAGCTACTTGAAAGAAATTGATCTATTTTATAGACTTTGATGTCTTTTACGTTACTGTCTTTGACGTTCTATTTATAACAAAGTTCACATAATCTATTCGTACATATTATTTCACATAATCTATTCGTACATATATATAGTTTACCATTTTTAACCACCTTTTATTATAATGATGTCAATATACAATACGGATGCTTTTAAAAAATGACAAATTTTATCTGATTTTAACTTTAAAAATAAAACATGTTAGAATATTGTTTGGCCCTAAATGACCCTAGTTGTCGATGGGCCGTAAAACATAAACAAACAAACAAACAATCCGATTTCCTGTCGGCAATATTCGCCAAATTCAACAACCTCAAATATCATGTCCAGATCGTATTCAGACATGTTTGTGTTGCTACTGTTCACACTGTCCTCTATGCTACTGGCCACCATATCAGTTACTCCGTTCAACCTGTGACGTCATAGACTGAAGAGTTCCAAGTCAGCGTGATTGACCCATACGCTGATTAGCAATCGACCGACAGGTGCAAATCGCGTACTTCGATGTGCGATATCTCGGCACTCGGCCAACCGATTTTGATGCGGTTTGCGACATTCTTCTTTGGTGGTTACAAAGAATAACATATTTGAATATCGTTTTTCGTTCCGGGTACACTTTAAAGAATGCTATTAAGATGACAATCGGTATTTGTTAAAATGACAAAATAAAAAATCATTGGTTATTGGGGAATATTCAAGTACAGTGATTCATGTGAATTGACCTGTCCTCAAAATTGTAAAGACAGGTGTTGAAAGGACATGGGGCGGTGTATAGATGATTCACAGTTTATAAACACTGTCATCTATAGTTATAATTACAATGCTTTTCGATAAGCCTGCTGGTTCCGTTGTAACCACTCCAAATTCCATTTAAATAATGTGACTTAACAAGGATTTGATCTTGATTTTTATGGCGGATACAGCTTAATAGTAATTTGTCCCTGCTGGTAACGTTGTATGTAGAGATGGAGGTACAATGTATGTGGCTAATGTTGAGGAGTCTGTAGTATCTTTGATTACAAGGTCAGCAGGGTATATCTTATCGTCATTGAACATTCTGTTATTTAAAACACGAACATCGTCATTAGATCTATATTTGAGTTTAAGAACTTTGCAGGGTCTACGTAGGTGTTATGATAAGCTCTTGAATATAATCCACCTCGTTTGAAACCAATATACACGAGTCGGCCATGAAAGTGGTACAGTTTGTTCCCCTGCGCATGCCAATAGCCTGTGGGAAGGTGTAATCACCAAACTCAGCACAGACATCGACGACCAGAAATTAATTCATTCTAACGATTTTATCAATAGTGTATTACATTTTTTAATCGTATATCATCTGGGCTCTATTTGTAGTTTAACAAAATAAAATATAGCATATTTCACAAATAAGTACTTATAAAGCCATGAGCCTTTCGTATGCCTTTCATAACCTACAAAGGACGGCGTAACTTCTGTTTGGAATGGAGATTGCTAGTGTAAATAGTGAGAAAATATAATGTTTTGACATAGACGTTTTTAAGGAGCAGACATTTAAAATTAATCAAAAGGAGTTCGCAACAAAACACATCCTATCAGGTTTACTTCTAGAGTAAATATTATATCAGAACGACAGCAACACTTAATAATAACGAATGGAACTGGCACTAAAACGTTCCTATAAAACCTTATTCGAAGAACTTCTCGAAGTAGAAACAAAACTTAGTTTGCAATTATTATCACGTAGTTTTGAAATAAAATTAGATTCAGATTTACCCCTGACTTCATCAAACTAGGAAAAAAGAAGTTTGTATAAAGATTAATTCGAGAAACTTTTCGAGTCAACAAGTAACCGTAGTTTATCAGGATTCCTATGGAAATGAATCAAATTAGATTTAAATTGATAGAGTTATACAGAATGATAGCATAACAAGTACCGATGGAAGCAATAATTATCTTTATTTTTTATTAGACTGCGCTCCTCATAAGTACGGTATTATCTGTGAACAAGACTTTGTAGACTGTACGTGGAAAATAATTCGAATGCAAAATCACCCTGATAGTTATAATTTCAATGTTTCGAAGATCAAAAGGCTGTTTTTATCCGTTATTTTTGTGTTTCGCAATTTGTCTATGAATGATTTACTATTCCTTTCACTTTGCAATGTCAACACTTTAAATTACTATTGTGTAAACGATAAAGAATTGATGATGTCTGTGACATGTAAGATAAGTATAAGTTATGGAGGAATCCACTCAATAAAACAATGTGTGTAAAGAACACAGGATACTGTTTAGGTAAGTTTAGGATACAGGAATCCTATATTTTTCAGAATGTATTCCTGGGAAGTTCGGTAATACAACGTGTGATCAGAACTGTCCAGAAAATTGCAATAAAACATTGTGTGAAAAGACCACAGGATACTGTTTAGGTAAGCTACAGAAAATAGTCTATGTGATTGTTGTAGACGAAAACAATCAACTACTGTGGCGGTATGATACACGTACAATGTAGTGTAACTTTGGTGTAACATCCTGCTCATCATACTGATATAGAAGAAATATTCAAATTCGTGGAAATTATGAGCATATGAATGCAATCATAGTCTTTCTAGTTTTGAATCGTTATATATCATTTATGTGCTTTTACTTGTCGATTTCACATTTTTGTTTTCGGGGCTTTGACTTATCTGCATTTTCCTTTCGTGCATCTGGTTGACTATTACGTTTCAAAATGTAACTTTTCATATCGATAATCTATAATCTCTGATGAAAAACTAAAACACATTTCAATATTTTCAAACTAAGAAATATACCGTTTGGATTATTAATTCAAAACCTTAACAACTCAGTCAGGTCACTTGAGAATGATAATAATTAAATGCTGTGCTGTCGTTGAATAGATGCCGATGATTAAGCGATAAAAAATATCCGTTAAAATAATCATCATTTTGGGAAGATTCTATGTTTTCAGAATGTATTCCTGGAAAGTACGGAAACATATGTGATCAGAACTGTCCTGCAAATTGTAAGGATATGATGTGTGAAAAGTCCACGGGAAACTGTATTGGTGCGTTATATATATTTACTGTGTCATTAATATGATGGTCAATGCAATACGTGACCCAGTGATTTTCTCCTGTAACCCCATATTAAAAGATACTATTAAAAATAATCATCATTTTCGAAGGATTCTTATGATTTCAGATTGCATTCCTGGAAAACATGGAAACACATGTGATCAGAACTGTCCTGGCCATTGTAAGGATATGTTGTGTGAAAAGTCCACGGGAAACTGTATTGGTGAGTTATATCTTAGTACATGCGTTATTGAAATGGTGGTCAAGAAGCGCAGTGCTTCTCTCCACTTATTCCACATTAATATTCCTTCAATCTTTTTTCGTATGAGGTACGGGCTTCTAGTTACTGCATTTTATTGTTATTCATCCGTTGCAAGAATTCAATCATCGTTGTGTATAACAGCAATGCTTGTATGATGATCCTGCACAGTTAGTGAGATATGGCTATAATCTTGGTGTAGGATTAGAAAAATTACCATATATATTTCTTCTTTTTTTTTTTGAACAGATTAACTTGAAATTTGGTTTTAAATTTGATCATTAGTATCCAATACTGCATTTTTTCTTATTTTTTTTTTTAATTTTTCAATGTATCACACATATACAGGCCTCAGACCACACGTATACACCAGCGTCCTTGTACAGGCATGTTGTATAGCTGGAAATTCCAGTACTATTATCAAATATTTGTTCTGATAAGCTATTGCAGATATGCGCATAATTTTTATATATATTTTAAAAGTGAAATATTTGTTCTAGTGTTATAATTTTGTTTTAAATTCATTTCAATGTGAGTTTTTATGGCAGGACACGGTGAGCTGTAAGGCTGAAGTAGCGATATCTTGTAATTGTACAGGTGTTCCCATAATGTAGTGGGGTGGTGACACGTCAATAGAAATAACTTTCTAAAATACAGGTCATGATGTTCTTTCCAGTTCCTTTAGGTTTTGCTTAAATAGTTCTACAATATGAATATGTAAATCAGTTTTGAAATATTTCGATTTTTATTTCTCTTTGGTACAATACAGAGGAAAATTAAGTGCGATCTGAGACCACATGAGTCGGTAATGGCAGTCGATGTCACTGGTGATATGCGTTCAATAGAATAAGATTAAAATTGATAGCATTACACATACAATTGGAATCTCTATATTCAAGATAATATTGATGATAGTTCACACGCGTTTGACGAAGTAAATAAATGCTATGGTATAAACTTTCCAGATTGTGTTCCTCAGCGGTACGGCATTAAATGTGAACAGGAATGTTCTACAAATTGCAAGGACCGACTGTGTGAGAAAGTCAATGGGAGCTGTAATGGTGAGTAACCTTTCCAACATATTCGTGAATTCATTATTTGGAAAAATTTGAATTATAGAATGTTACCAATGCATTCGCGACTATAATCGTTAATCTTCCAAGTCAATATCATTTGTTGAAGTACTAAGTAGTATTTAATCCGGTGTTTAACATTAAAGTTGTAATGTACTCGTGTTTCTAATTAATTTCTTTTTTTTTTCTCTGTTCACCAATATATTTCAACTGTTTTAACATATTAGTAATAGTTCTAATGGTTGTATTGTTATACATTTTACAACCAATAAATACAAGGTAAGATCAATATTCAACCTTGTTTTATTGGACGTATTTAGTCCTATAACAGGATCAGTCGAAATTTTGCCTTTATCACTACGTAGTTTACGTGTTGAGAGTATTACATTGACTAATCTATATCATGTATTACTAATTGTGTGGTTGTGACGATGTTTGTCATTTTCATAAGAATGAAGAGCATTTTTCGTTGTTCACGTGCAAATACCTTCACGCTCTTATCTGTTTCATAAGTATTGATTTTGGGTAATCGGGTGCTCTAGGACGATTTATAGAGCAAGTGTTAATGTTCATGGTTCAATATGGGAACTCTTCAGTGTTTTAAGTATCGAAATTGGCATATAGAAACGAACAAACGTTGATAGATGAATGCAATGGATCGTTATTAATTAAATTAATTATTTACTGATGATTCCAAAAGACATAAGGTATAGTAAGAAGTTTTCAGTTGTACATGCAAGTTTGTAGATTCTACACTGTGGTAAAACTACCGTCCTCGCCGTTGCCATGACAGCCAAACCATGCCGTGAACACTGACGAAGTGAAAGTTGAAGTATTATGCGCAACATGCGGTTTTTTCCTAAAACCACATTCATACCTCATATCGATTGAGGTTGTTTTATCATATTTATTCGATTAGAAAATAAGAAAGCTAACAAAAACAATAAGAAGACAGAACGAAGCCTTCATGTATTGCAGTGCATACATAACGCGGGATCTGTAAACAACGTGACGTCATCGAAATGTACAAGTTGCAACAATGTACAACAATGTATATTGTACATGAATACACTTATGAGCAACAGAATGGAACGCAACATTAACATAATGCGAAAACGATAGTACGAGTTGAAGCATCATTTACTATGGAGGAACTTTATATTTTACAGACTGTATTCCTGGAAGGCACAGTACTAACTGTGATCAGAGCTGTTCAGAAAATTGTAAGGACACATGTGAACGGGACACAGGATCCTGTACAGGTGAGTTACTGTTTACTGCTCGGGGAACAAAGAAATATGATGGATTGGTAAGACTAATGCAAAGCAGTTATAGTCAGTTTCTTACTTTACACTGATTTCACTCATTTCTGTGTTTGTTTTTTGGCAGGACACCGTGAGTTAAAAGGCTGAAGCTGTGATATCTTGTAATTTTCAGGATTTTCCCATAATGTAGTGGGGTGGTACCATGTCAGTAGAAATAACTTTCTAAAATGCAGGTCATGGGGTACTTTCCAGTTCCTTTAGGTTCAGCTTCAAAAAGTTCTACAACATGATATGAAAACGAGTTTTAAAATATTGTCTTTGGTTTTATTTATTTTTGTCTTTTGAGTCTTTAATAGATGTCAAAGTCACTAATGATATCCGTTCAATAGAATAAGATTAAAGATAGCATTACACATAAAATGGGAATTTCATTGCACAGGATGATATTGGTAATAAGATACCACACGTTTGACGAAGTAAATATTGTATATACTTTCCATATTATGTTCCTCAGCAGTACGGCCTTTTTTACTAACGCAGTTTACGCGTTGATAATATTACATTGAATGATCTAGTCATGTAGTAACTGTAACAATTATCTAGTATCTGAAACACTTATAAATAAAACACCATGTTTTCTTGTATCCAAGTGAGAGTTTTCTTTAGATGGTTATCCAGGAAATTTTTAGGAAATTATTCTTATTAGATCGGATGTGTACTAATCTGGATGTAAACTAATGAATGTTTGTTGTATACCTTCAATAACGTTGAGATATTTCCAGTAACATATTATCAATATACGTCCAATAAATACAAAATACAAATAATCTAACACACAAAAGTTGATTCCCTGAAAGAGAACTACTTTAGTAATTGAGTGGCTGTAAACCTTATTTGTCGTTCGTAATAAACCAATTAGGTTAATTCAGATGAGAATAATATGATATCGAAAAGACGACAAAATGATACTATTGAGAGACATTTTATTTTACAGACTGTATTCCTGGAAAGCACGGCACTAACTGTGATCGGAACTGTCCAGGAAATTGTAAGGACATGCTGTGTGAACGGGACAATGGATCCTGTACAGGTGAGTAACTGTTTACTGCTCAGTGTAACATAGAAATGTGATGAATTGGTAAGACTAACGCAAAGCAATTATAGTCAGTTTCTTACTTTACACAGGTAAAAAAGGCGGACGTACAGGTAAGGTAATTACATTGAAAATAGAACATGATCCAGCATCGCTCTTCATACAAGTCTACTGTGCGAATTCAATGATTATAATCACTAATTTTTTATAACAACAGTCAAAGAGCTATATCATTTTTTTCGTGTACTCTCACGATGTTTATTGTAGCATCTGGAGCGCGTATAGCCAAGGAAATATTCGGTATTACTTCTATGTGTGACACCCGAAGCTACACGCCACAATATCGAGTGATAATTAAGGTTACGGACCGAACCCCTGGTTGATCAAATTACTATTGTGTTAATTTTAAATCGAACTGTCCTGGGAACTGTAAATACATGTATGTAAAGTACACAGGACCACGTTTAGGTGAATTCCAGTTTAAATTCGTTGTAATTGTTATACACGACAACAATCCAACTAACTACTGTGGTGGTAGATTACATTAACCATGTATTGAGACATTAGTTTAACAATTTGTAAATACTGATGTAGAAACGAGAGTCATGCTCGTGGAGTTTATAGATATGTGACGTTAAGCGTAGTCTTTCTAGTTTGGAAATGCTATATATCATCGTGGTGTTTTCACTTGTCAAGTTCAAATTTTGATTTTCCTGACTTTGACTCACCTACAACATCTCCCTTTTATCTATCTGTTTGACTTTTGCATTTCCAAATGTAGCTTTATTTATCTTTCATCTAAAATTTCTGATGATAAAATAAAACGCATTTAACATATTCAAATCGTATTCTTATATAATTTATGTTATTTAAAAATATTTTCATGAACAATTAAAATGACGGGTCTGTATTGAGAGCCTTTAACAAAAGAATGTTCCTTCTACATATGAATTATAGAGAATTTACATCAACAAACACACCCTACTTATATATCAAACCTCGAAATATAACGCTTGGTTATTTTAACATCTTAACATCTCAGTCAGGTCATGGTTTGAAAATTGTAAGGATACGTTGTGTGAAAAATCCAAGGGAAACTGTATTGGTGAGTTATATCTATCTACTGTGCCATTCATTTGGTGGTCAACATTTGATGCAGGGATTCTCTCCACATATTCCAACCGCAATGTCATTAATATGCCCGTCAAGTGGCGTCGTAATTCTCTCCACATACCAACAGTAAATAGCTGTTGCAGATATATGCATATTTTTAGCAAAGAATTAGAGTGCAATATCTTTTTTAGTGATATGAATTTGTTTTGATACCCTTTCCTTGTTTGCTTGTGTGGCAGGACACAATGAGTTATAAGGCTTGAGTAGTGGTATTTAGTGTTTCTTGATTTTTTTCCAAAATATAGTTGGTAGTGACACTTTAAAAAGATTTTTTTTAATACAGGTAATGGGGTACTTACCAGCTCACTGTATGTTCCGATTGATTAGTTCTACAATATAATATGAAAAACCAGGTTTATTGCAAACTTTTGAAATATTTTAAAAATTATTTTTCTTTGGCAGAATAAAGTGGGAAATATTTTTATTGGACATACTAATGTTCTACCTTTATTAATTCATTATCTGGTATCTGAGTAACCTATACACAGAACACAATATTTTCTGGTATCCGGATGAAAATCTTATTTTGATTATTGTCTGCAATTGTAAACCTTATTTGTTGTCGTATTAAATAAATTAGGGCTATGAAGGTGATTATACTGTGACATTTAAATATGTTAAAAGAACTAATTAGTAGGTTTTGAAATTTGTTTGTCCTTGTTTTTATTGCGTTTACGGTGGTATGAATCCGTTAGTGTTATATATTGAATAGGTCATTCAGGCAATGTTTGGATATGTATATATGTAAATGTATGTTTGATGTTAAAGCAGATTGGTGATACGAACCATCTGTTAAAGGAACAATTATAGTTTATGGGAAATCTGACACTAAGTATACACATCTACATACCAGATATATTCGAAGAGTAATGACAACATAGTCTGTGTCACATGTGTATGTTTAAATGTCATCCTGTTGCTGATATTGCTATGCAGAAGTATGTGTTCATTCAATATCGCACCTTTAACTGTCCAATTACTTACATGTACCTTCCAAATACGTACATTCATGTATGTACTTACGGCACATCTACATGTGCTGTCTATGATTTTGCAGGCTGTAATATACATACATTAAATTGGGATTCTTTGGTATCGGGAAATTTTTGCGTTATTTTGGTCAAAATATTGTGTTTTTATTTTGGTGTGTGTACTTTCTGTGTCAAATTTTGGCTTATTCTGACGTCCATGTAACTATCCGACCTCTGCTATCTGAGCCGTAGATAAAATGGAATCCTTTCCTTGGAACGCAGTTAAACAATATTTTGTATCATCGTCATGCGGTTATTGCTTTTGAAGTCATGGTCATTCAAAGACCACGAGGTCTACTGTAGAATTTCGTTTAAAAACAAACATTGAAATGATTTCAATATATATTCATATATATATATCCATTAACAAAGACCGTGCAAGGTCATACGAACGTATCGGATGTTGTTAGATGTTCATGTAACGTAGTGAGAATGACCATCTAGATTTTAATTAGATTGTCTCAAAACAAATTTACTGTTGGTCCGTCTACGAATATGCGTAATTTTCTGTTAAAAAGGCATGCTTGCGTACGATTTCGATTTGTTTTCCTATAGAAAGGTATGGCGTAAAGTTACGCAAGGTTTTTGTCAAACTTACGAACATTCGTAAGAAACGGAGTTTTTGTGAAATGCAAATCGTGAATCTGACTAAGGCAAATGCTACGAAAATTCGTAAGTTACGAAGCTTTATGAAAAGGTAACTTCGTGTTTATACAAGCAGCAAATGAAATGTCACTAGTAGAAACTTTACAAATACGAATTTTAGGAACCATACCTTACTGAAGAATGATAAAACGGCACACTTTATGCAAACAGGACGATAAATATCCTCTGCTGTGTTCACGGAAGTAAAGTCAAATTTTATATAATTACCCAATTACAAAGTCAATAACGGTGCGTCCGGAATATTCGGTATGTTAAAGCCGACGACGTTGGTGATTTAAATTTTGACGCTTTCAAATCAGACGGACCAAGCCGAATAACGGTGCGCCCGGAACATTTATTATTTCAAAACCGACGACGTTTTTACATGGTTTGTTAAATTTTGACGCTTTCATGTCAGACGGGATGCGATGGCCGATTTGCTAAGGTGTCCCAACGCTTTATTACTAGCACTCCACCTCTGGGTTGTGGGTTTGAAATCCACGTGGGGCAGTTGTTTGGTTCTGACCGTATGTCGACGGTTTTTCATCGGATACTCCGGCTTCCCCTAACTCGAAAACCACAACCCAAATATCCTAATTTACGTTATAACGATTGATTACAACACTGCTGGGTGTTTAATGTTGTTACATTATGTACTCGAGATCATTGGAGAGCTTTCATTTTATGGCGTGAAGGGAATGAGAGGCAATTGAACGTCTTAAGAAACTAATACATACAACTACAAAAAAATTATTGTCATCTTCGTCACTATATTACGTTATTTAATTGCAAGGTTGTTCTGGAGGATTTTACGGTACAAACTGTTCGATGACATGCAATAGCAGCTGCGTTAAATGTGATCAGCAGAGCGGGGAATGCACGGGTAAGTGTATTTATAGCAGATTTGGTAGAAAATATATATTGAAATGAACAAATGATGAGCAAATCATTTAAACCATAGTTATGATAGTGCTGTTGTTACGTTACACATATCTTATAATGAAAAAAACATTATGACTGCGTGCTACTTAAAGGTCGCAAAGCTTTAAAGGGGAATTCTGCAATACAAGTACTTGTATTTTTTATGTCTACCTATGCGTTTCTTCTCAGTTAAGTAAAGATAAACACGTGCAACTCATGAACGACAGCAACAATGCAGCGTTAGTACAAAATGCATAGTTAAATAATAGCACAGCTCCACACAGCAAGAAGACAGTTTTATGCGGCAAACAAATTAACTTTCTTAGGGCGATTCTGTGGTTCTTAAGGATAAGAAAACTCTATCCCAGACGGCATAGGGGAAAACAGCGAGTACACGGTATACCGCTATTTCAGTGGGATAGCGTCGTCATTGTATGTATTGTAACAATGTCCCGACTGATTTCATAGGACACTGATAATTGTGCGGTGAATAGGTTTCACATCAACATATCTTTAAGAATGCTAGACAACTAATAAAACATCGCTCTGTCCGAAGGATATTACAACTCTCGTAGAAGAGTACGGCTCGGCAACACTCGGAAAGATTCCTATTGACCAGCAAAACTTTTACACTCGGGGTTGTAATATCGCTGAATACGGAGAAGACCAATGTAAAATTTTATTTATCACAAATGCAATTGACTTCTTGTACGCTGAATAGGCAAAATCAGTGCTAGGTCGAATACAAATGTTTGTAGAATGATATATATTCCAGCTTGCAAACGGCTGTTTTAATATATAAATAGTTCGACAATGAAGTTTTGTACTGTATTTCCATTTTTGTTAGGTGTTTGAAATCGTTCAAAATTCTTTAATGCTATTTTTCTCTGTAACAGAACAAGCCCAACAATCCGAAAGTCAACCTCCAGTAGCCGTTGGGCCAATAGTAGGAGCTATAGCAGGGGTGATTGCTGTAGCTGTCATCGCTATTGTTATTGTCATCATCGTCAGAAGGTAATATATATCAATGTTTATAGAGATGTAGAAAACATGTAGCTAAGATGTACAATTTACACATAATTAATAATTTATATGACAGTTTTTAAATTGTTCTACAAATATGGTTGCATAGCAGAATATATTTATATACAATACACATAACCTATACATCGATTCCTCTTTTGATGACGTGACACTTCCAAGAAGCGAAAAAGACCCACCCTCCTGTGTTTCATTCCACCCATCAATGTGTTGACCCTCTCCCCCTTTAATCGATTTCGAGAGTCACAGTTTTATTGAAAATATTTCATTGATGAAAGTGCATTGTTCAAACACACTATTCAACAAGTTCATCTTGCACGAGGAGCCTCATACTTATACATTTGTGATATTCGATGTATTCGTGCCATATTTCCACAGACGTCGCCAGAGTGATGGTAAACAGGAATCCTTTACTGATATCGGCCGTTCCAATGTACACAAGAAGACCATTTACAACGAACCGCTAGACCCATCTGGCAAATCTGGAGTTGCAGAGAGAAACGACTACAGTAATCCATTAGGTGATCCAGGTTTCATCTTGAGAAACAAAACATAGAAAAAATAATAAAGGGAGACTATTATCCTGGCCTCAAATCCCTTCGTCTCACATACCCACCTGCAAAAAATATGCGCAGCAAATACCAATGCTCACGATCGACATCATAAAAACATGTTTCGATATTGCTATGATAGACATAGAGAATATCTAACAGTGTCTTCAGTAATAGCAAATATATTTCACGAGTTAGGCTAATATTTTGATTTTTCAAAATATACTATTAGATATTCTGTTGATTACATATATAGCAAAATATACCGGGTAGTTTTAAAGTAATACCATTGATCAGTCAAATCAAAGTGATATTTTTCACTAGTGAACAAATATTATTTTTAGAATGAACATTTCAATGGTAAAAATGTAATACAGTTCAGGGGTAATTAAGATTAAATGTTCTGTGAAAGAAACAAACCTTATATATAGTCTTGCAAACCTGAATATCTGAATAGATATGATGAATAATGTTATAGATGCTTCATCGCCGTCACTGTATGTTCTATTTTTTTGCAAAATATGTATAAAAATTACACCAAGATTTTACAAGCATTTTGTTACTAACACAATCAAATAATCAACTAATGACAAGAGTCCTAAACATAAAACCTAAATCTACGTACAAAATATAGAGGTTCAATTTCTTCTGGATGCTACAACCTATTCATTCACTTTCAACCTTAACGGAGAAAGAGAAGCTTACCTTGTTGGGCTTTTTAATTGCGGAAAGTATATACAACTTTTGGTAGTGCATAGCACGGTACAGAAACTAATGTATATGTGTGATGTACATAACAGATCCAGACGAGCCACACGAGGACACAGTCAATGTTTATGTTAACACTGAGGAGGTAGGAAGAGAGCCCGGATCTAGTGGTAGCGTCTACTATAATACCGGTCCTGTTGGATTTCCTGTCTCCAGCCTCAAATCTCTTGTCCAAACAAAACTGAAAAACAAGGCCAAGGCTTTCGAGAACGAATACAAGGTACAGTAATCTAAAAAAACAAAAACAAAGTGTAAACAGTTTACAGGATATACGGTAACGTACGCTGTATTCAAACGAGAAAATGAAGTCAGAAAAAGAAATAGATAACTATACTTATGTTATGAAAATGATTGACTTTATTAATAGTATATTGCATACTGTATGACATGTATGCGTGTAAGGAAAGATACATTACAAACAGATAACAAACAAATTATATTGAAAACAGACTGTAGACTTTGGTATTCAAGGTTTGACATCATCTTAATTTTTGTCTCCTTCATAAGTAGGGTTAATAAGCAATCGTTTTAAAATAACATGTTTCCTGAAACATCTTTTAAAAGTAACATATATGTAATTTAAAAAGAAAGTCAATATCAACGAATAAAAACCAAAGGACAATCCTTTTTATATTATGAATTTTGTTGCGTTTCTAAAAACAAAAACAAAAACAAGATTCCACTTGTACATTCCTTTCCTGTTAATAGTCTATACCGTCTGGAGCTTTACATGCACATACCATTGGAATGTTACAACAAAACAAAGCAAAGAACAGATTTAAAACCACATTTCCCTGTAAGTATATCTTTGTTCAATTATTATCCACGAGAAAATGAAAATAAAATAATATTGCAATTATTAAATGATAATAATGTATCTTTTATAAACTTTGTCCGTTTAGGAACTAAAATGTATTTAAATTATCGATCTGTTTTTTCCTATATCAAAATGTTACTTTGTACAAAAGACAATGAACGTGTTCAAGGTGTCGCAACGTCACAAGATCGATTTAGCCCTTTGTCAAGCTATGACTAAGTTGAACCTGTAGCTTACATATGAAGCGTGTATACACGCGCTCTATCAATAGACGAACCGTCTTAGGTCGTTGTACACTTTTATTATACAAATCGCTCACTCATGACTTGAAAAAGACGATCCTTTTTTCTATACAATGTTAAAGTATATTGTAAATCTGGCATACAGGATCGCCATGCTATCTTTTACAGATGATCATTCCCGTGTGATACTTGATACAGTTGACAAAGATCCACACTCCAATTACATCAACGCCAATTACATCGATGTTAGTATAGTTAATGAGAGATAACTGAATCACAACTCGGAAACTAATACTTACTAAACCTTGATTGTCAATTATATGAGTCTGTTTCTATCTAGTCGTGACGAAAATAGTAAAATCGCTCATACTTAAGCGTATAGGTTGTACTAAATACCACAAATGAAGGAAAAACTTCCCTTCCAACCTGTAACTAAATGTGGCTGCCCCATATATATAATTGTAAATTCCTTATGCAATAAATCTTATACACTGAACAAGTTTATATAAAACATCATTCGCCCGGTTTTTTTAAGATCACTGACACCACTTTCCTTATCTTAACGATTTGTCAAACGTCAAAAATTGGCTCACCATGTCATTCATGATCTGACAGAAACTTATTATGGAGGTATCAAATGATGAAATATAATATGTTTTAATTATATATTATGATAAGGCTACTATTAGATATTACAATGGTTTTTTTCATATCTTACAGAGTGTTAGAAAAACTGCGAAATACGTAGCAACACAAGGTAAGCATGTGTGAACCAGAGAATACTTAATTACACATAGTTGTAACACCGGTTAATGCTTAGTAACTTTTGAAATTAAGTCGTTTATAATAAAATATTCCATTCAAAAAAATATCATGTACCTTGTTTTCTTATTTCTTCATAAAATAGGTTCACACGATCGCAGATGGTTTTCTCTCATACAGCCATCTACGTTAAGAAATACAAAAAATCTAATGTAACTAGCTGGAATAACAATAAAGACACGCTGTATGTCCTTGTAGAAACATCTGTATATTTATATTTAATTTTTAGGACCAAGGCCCGGTACTGTAAATGATTTCTGGCGGATGATATGGCAGCTGCAGACCGGTAAAATTGTCATGTTGACAAATATCATAGAAGGAGGAAGGGTATGGACATTTTGTAACACTTTTAATTGTATTTATGATATACAATGATTGCATTTAAAGAAAGGTTCCGTCATATCTACATTGTTTTTCTACAACGACAGTACACTATTAATGATTGTATTACCCTATTTCGGATAATGTCATTTCGGGTATTGTCATGCTCACTCTACTAGTATACGTAACGGATTGCCAAGTTATGATTTTATTCGAAAAAATTAGAGGTGATTTTTGTTGGTAGGCTTTAAAATTTAAAAATAAAAAAATTAATTAGCTTACAAATAAGGTATCAAGGTAAGGTTATATCTTAGACAATCAAGGAAAACTAAAACTTACTAAATAATTTCTCGGGGAACAAGTAATGAGCAAACAAATGTGGGGACCAATCTATGAAATTGAATTATTGAATGAAAATGCTATTTTAAAAATAGTGATACATCAACTACCCAAAGGAACTAAAAAATGCGGTCTCGGAACAGAGATGGTAACATAATATCATTTCCTGCGCCGGCGTTGACCAAATACGACCAGTCGCATTTACATATATTCTTGGATATGCATAAGATGTTTGTCTTATGCACGAGATATTCGAGTCAGTGATAAGGGGATGTGTAAGCTATTCATTCTAGTCCCGGAGCTCACAGCATACACGTTTATTTCAATATTTTGAATATCATGATTTTTAAGAAGACGCAAGTATTAAACATTTTTAGAGGTCTTTTTAAAATTCTTTATCGAGAGAAGCGAACCACTGTTGTATATTTCCTTATAATTTATACTTCACAGTAGATCATTGTTAAGAGGTTTCATATAATCAATGCCTTATCATTTTTATCTTTCGTTTCTAACCCTGAACGTGAAAACAAATTGATTGTTAGCATTTGCGCAGTCAGATAGTTGTTGAGACAATATATTGTTGGCAACTATACATATTAAACATCATAGTTGTGTTATATATTTTGACGAGACAGGTATGATAACTGTCTAGTATAGAGGGACTAGAGGAATATTTCAACCGTGGAGTGGAGACCGTTAGGTCTGCTCTGTTTACAATGGGCAGAGAACACAAATAAGATGAAATATCGTTAGATATGATATAAAAAATTCTAGATTAATCCTAAGTTGAACGATTTGATCATCAATGCCAATCTTATTTTCTCTCTCCAAATTTTAGCCGAAGTGCGACAAGTATTGGCCAGATGAGGGAGAACCTTTGACCACGGCAACTTTCAGCATCACTATGGACAGAGAAAGATCGTATGCCTTCTACGTCATCCGTGATCTTACAGTATCAGAAAAGAAGGTATAGATAATGCTGAAATACCAACAGTTAGAAAAGTCAAACTTCATTTTTATGTATGTATGCACATTGATCGCTATTATTCTAAATGTTCTTAACTATTCATTCAGACGAAGTCAGTACGTCAGATACATCAGTTCCACTATACCACGTGGCCCGACCACGGGACTCCAGACCCAAATGAACTCGTTGTCTTCCACCGCCGCGTGATGAACTACCAGACGGTCTTGACAGGGAAAATGGTTGTTCACTGCAGGTAAGAAGAAGAGACCTTTATCAACCGTTCTTTCTTAATGAACCACGGAACCAAATGCTTTCTCATGGACGATAAGGTTAAAGTTTACCACTGTTCTGCTTAAAAGGAGTTTCAGCTCTGGTCCACTAGCTCTACTTTTGAGGAATGTCATATCGCAAACCTGAAAATAGAATATTTAAAAGTTCTTCCAATTTGAACTTTTTTATATGTGGGGCAACATATTGTATTGAATTCAGCACCAAACAATCACCTAAATTTGCAAAAAAATACACACTTGATTAACTCCACTGACAAAAAAAAATTACAGATAAGAAAAAAATGAATGTATTGCCCAGCCCACACATGAAAATATCCAATCAGCAGGCCCCGATGCTTTCAACTTCCTATCAAATCATCTGCCAAAACAGGGAAAACCCACAATCTATTTTTGATTTGGTTCTGTGGTCTCTAAATTGGTTTCCAGTATATGTCGCGAATCATGTCTTGTTTAAAATGGGTTTATCACGTTATCCAGGTTGTTGTCAGGAGGAAATTATTTCACTGTTATTTTTATTGTATCACATGTTTTAAATCTGATTTGCACCGACGCTAATAAATAAATTAAATGATTATCTAACAGTGCTGGTATCGGTAGAACTGGAACATTCATTGCCCTGGATGCTCTCCTTGAATACGGAAAGGAGTTCGGACACATTGACGTCATGCAATACATAAAAACCATGCGGAAGGATAGGATCAATATGGTTCAAACTGCAGTAAGTAACACATTGTTATTTTTTTATGAAATAGCTTTAATACTTTTCAGATTATATGCCAATGTCTTATTTAACAATACTTATATATTCCTAGCCATTCATATTTCTATGTAATGTTAATATATATGTTCAGTACTGGCCGGAGCACGAAGTTAGGTTGTAATTACTCAGAAAGGCGGGGGGTAATATTTTCTCTCTCTCAAAAATACCCCAAAAGAACGTACGAGCGAGTTTGCATCTGTCATCAAATCCACATTGGGGAATATTAACAAAATATAAATTTGCGTTGATGCACCTGAAAAACACAATAAGACCAGGGGCCCTAAAAGAGTGCGTGTCTTGTAATTCACCATCGACAACTGCCATACACATTTTTTTCGTCTATTTAAAGATATGACATCTTTAACATATCTGTAGGTAAAATTTAAACATTTCGCAAGGTTTTTGGTGCTTTTTCTGGTACGTTCTTACATATAATCAGCCTTGTACAGAAAAATTATCCAAGAGTCTCCAAGAGTATCATATTATCAAACTAAACAACGATGTTGACAAACAGAAATCTTATCATTCCCACGATTAAATCCTACATCATTTCGCGATTACATCCGAGGCGCATTTCATGCGTGTCGTAGGTTTAGCGAAATACACCCCATTTGTAATTTACAGCAGTTATTAGCAATTATGAGATGATAGTAAATATCCTTAATGCCTACACATATTTTTATCCAGGAACAATACATAGCTGTACACCAGCTCCTTATAGAAGCCTTTGATATGCCAGACACCCTGATTCCAAGAATGAAGTACCACACGACACTTACTGCTCTCTCCAATGACGGTCCAACGAACCAAACAAAGCTCAGGAAGGAATTCCAGGTAATATCACATTTCCACTAATGTATAATTTTGATTTCCATTCGATATCATTAAAAAAAGCCAAGGGAACTGCAAAATAGCAATATTTGAAAACAGTACATTATTGTAAAAGGAGCACACTGAATACAACGGAAATTTGTTATTATTACAATTACTATCTGAGCTTATAAACTTATATATAGAGGAATTGTATGAGGGAGAGTTTTTGAATTGAGAAAGAAACTTTATTTAAAACATTGCCGAGATATGTCTTTTTATATTCGTTTTTGAAAGGTTAACCTCATGTCTCAGTCTACATGTTCACTGATAGATCCGTCTTACAAGAATGTTACTCATATGAAAGAAAATTATGTATGTACCCACTTTGAGATTTAACGTAGAATTTTCTACAACACACAATACCTCATTGAAAAAGAGGTTGTTTTGTGTGGTGTACCTACACCCTGCATAATACAGGTTTATATATATCTCCGTCTCCTGAGTAACTTGACGATTTTAAACCAACAGTTCATTTAAGCAATTCTTTCTTTTGTTCATCTTTTTCCAACGCGTACATTGAGTGTTACTTCGCGTCATTACATATATTAACCACTATGTAAATCTTACAACAAACATTGTGTTTAGCTGACACAGTCTATGAAACCAGCTTACAATGAGACAGATTACCAAGCCGCCTTACTACCATCCAACAAGATGAAGAACAGGACCTTATCTGTCCTAGCAGGTAAAAACTCAACCATCAAAGCTCTATGAACATGACGTAATATAGGTATATAACTGATGTAGTCCTGATAATCTCTAATTCACCAAGTTATTTCCTCATACGACGGAATCTTCGGATAGTTATCAATGTAATCACTGTAAACATTGTATTTGACGATAGTTCATATTTTCGTGTTTTACCTGTAGTCCGAAGCAAATCTCAAACGTGTTTGTGACACGAACTTTACATTTATTCATGATTTTACTTTTAATGAACTATGGCATGTTTGTATATAATTATATCGAAAATTAAAGCGACAAGTGGCATTCCTTTCTCCACATTACACAACCGGTCATAGACTACCATGTATAATGAAAAATCGACGAGAGTACTTAATGTGTATTATAAAATTGTGTTAATGACAATGAAGTGATGCTTCTGTTCAGTTGACAAGTTCAGGGCGTACCTTCGATCACAGGCTACTGGTAGACCGGATTATATCAATGCAGTGTCAGTGCCCGTATGTATATGTCAGCTAGTTTTAATTGATTTATTAGCATATGTGTGTTAATTAAGTAATAGTGAACTAATAATAATGATATTTATAGGGGAATATTTGAATTGATAACAAAGCATGTTTGAATAAAATCTATAGTGATTATTGCATGTAGGTCATTGTCCTCTTTTGCAATATTATTCAATGATATACATGAGGACATGCATTCGTAATTTTTGGTGGATTATGCTTACTTTTCCTTGTCAATAGGGGGGAAATTGGGATTAATATGAATGATATCAGCCAATTTAAACGTTCGCTACTGAAGTTCTATGATATCAAACAATATAAGGTTTCTTTTCTTCCATTGAATCTCGTTGCTGAAATTACACCTGTTTATTGGGGCTTTTTCTATAATTTCTTTCTGTCTGTAGATGTCGGTGGCAGTATTACCAAATAAAATCACTACAAGTACCGAGTAGTCGCTTCCTACATTGGGTGAACCTTTCATTCAAATTTTTTCTGCCTACAAGAAATTTGTCTAAAATGCCATTCTGATGTATAATGTCAAAGATATGTGTTTATTCTTTCACATAGTCATATACATCCAAATCTGGGTACATCGTCACACAGACTCCTCTGGAGGACACCGTGGTGGATCTGTTGACGATGATAATGGACCACAGCTGTCAAACAATAGTCATCATCGAGCCGGAAGAGATTGTATGTGTATTTCCACACAAATATTACCCAAAGTAGATACTCTCATCTTTAATTTCGTTTATCAAAATCAGGATATTGAGAGTTAACAAACAGAATAATTTACCGTAAAACCATATATTCTGATGGGCCCCAGTCTGTGGCTGTTTGGTGGCCGGTTTGATTCACAAAACCAAAGGAAACTTATTAAATTTTAAACTGAAAACGGATTTTTAAAAAGTCTATCTCTGAGAATGTTCATATTGGTATAACTTTATATTCCAAACTGTTCAGTCGGTGGTAGTATTGCATCAGTGACCTGTGATGTCATTTATGTGTGACATCACAGAGGTCCAACACACGACATGTGCCATGGTCTTGTAACACTCAAAGAATTTTCTTTACGATAAAATTGAGGCATGTTGTCCAGTCAATTAGTGTTTAAGCGAATAAACTATAAAATAGTTGAGCACTCGTTGGACTGTACAATCCATATATCAAAATATAATCACATTACATTTTAACATCATACGTTTAACCTATCCTAGAATTGGCTTCCAAGTGAAGACGAAGATAAATCTATCGGAGATTTTACGTTGGAACACAGGGGGAAATCTTCAACGATAGCAAATGTTGATTTGCTTGAAATTGCAATCGAAAACGCGGTAATGTATAAATATTATAATATGATACAAAATGTCTAACTTTTTTTAAAGATTTTGGTAAAATAAATGTTCCTTTAAATATTTCGTAAGGGTGAGGATATGACAGAGTCTCAGTCTTTAACAACATTCGGTGCCCATGGACCATCTCTATCCTACATTCATATAAATGACTTCCTGGAAATATCTTAATAGACGTTGTTTTGTTATATTCTATGTCAGCAGTGCTATTTCTAAGTCCTGGTAGTGTCACATTTCAGTTTAATTATATTTTGCATGTAAATATAGGTATTTGGAATGTATTCCTTACAGGTGAACAGCTTTAATTCCACTGTTCGAGTGTTCCACGTGACTGGATGGGGTAGAGAATCATCAGCCCCCAAGGATTCGTCCATGTTGCTTCACCTACTGGAACTTGTTGACAGCAGACGCAAATCGGACGATACCAAGACAACAATAGCCATGTGTCGGTATGTAGTTTTACCTTCATACTTATCTATGATATACTTTATACGTCAGTGAATATACCTTGTATTATATACTTTGTGAGACGTCAGCAAACATTATCAACGACTGTTAAGGATGTGAGAGAAATTTATTTTGTTTTCTACGTCATATAATCATGCTGCTTTGATGTTTCAGTGATGGCTATTCCCAGAGTGGGCTGTTCTGTTGTATCAGTAATGCCCGAGACCAAATGAAGAGCGACGAAGAAGTAGATATCTTTCAGATTTCACGTCAGCTGCTTGTGCGACGTCCAGCATTTGTGACCAATTTTGTACGTATATTGACATGTTCACTGCTTAAAGACGAGCTTTAGTCGATGATAGCAATAATATGTTCGTCGCCATCATGATTACGTTAGGAATTTGTTTCTTGTTCAATACGAACGTCAACCTTTTTTTAAACCTAATAATAAATGCTGCAATTGTTCTACTACCAAGATTCTAACTTGGAGAATATTACATCCCATAGTAACTGATCTAGAATCATCAGAGCAGAGACTCCGTTATTTCCATTACATTTCCATCTTTTGTTCTTATGCTTTCCTGGCGGTTTTCTTGATTAAGGTATAATCCAAATTTTAGTATGCCTTTTTTTAATTTATAATTATTGCTTTTGTTTTGGTTGTTCGTCTGTTTGTTTTTTGCTTGTTTTGTTTGTTGTTTTATTTAGCACAATTCACTACTATTAATAAATAATTTATCAACCTGTATCTACAGTTATAATCTATTTACCTCAAAAATATTATGTTAATCTTAAATTCGGATATTAGTCAAATCATGGTTAATGTTATGTCATGTATCCATTTCCATTTATCAGCATAAGATGTAATTAGGTTCAGCGATAAATATAATACTATAGAAAAGGTATTTCAGTCGTTTGCATCGGATGAAGACAAACCATTTTTTCCTTCTTTTTTGTTGTTGCCAACCTTGTTGCTATGTCGGTCTGGAAAATGTATTTACCTATCCCGTCATTTTGGCGTGTTATTATCATCATCATCGGAATAACTCACTGTTTATTTTCGATCAAATGAAATTAAATTTAAACTTTCAGGACCAGTACCAATCCTGCTACAACATGATCAAAGACTACTTGGATACCACCGACGTGTACATGAACTGATTAATGAGTACCTGGAAACCATCAACGTGAACATGAACTAATTAATGAGTACCTGGATAACGCCGACATGCACATGAACTAATTAATGGGTACCTGGATACCAACGACGTGTACATGAACTGATTAATGAGTACCTGGATACCACTACCGATATGTATATGCTTTAGCTTCCACAGCTTGCAGAACGTGATAATTTTCCTGTGAATACCTGAATCTTTCCATATGCTAGCGGGTTTTTTTCAATGACGCGACGACAATTAATCAAAACAAATAGTAAGGGTTTTTTTCTTCTATCATGGATTGCACTCATTTCGTTAGAAAGTAATTATGGTGTATATATGCATACTGATGTTTCACATATCACTTTTACCAGTGTACGGAATTTTTTGTTTTCTGTGGGACGTTTTTGTTTGTTATTTTTTGACATTTTTACATTGTTATATATATTTTTGTATATTGCAAACATACTTTATTTTGCTTTAAATAGATTGAAGGTTTATTGCAGCGTTACATTGTTTATTTGTGTATTTTTATAATTATTATTTTTTTTGCTTTTCTTTTTTCCCTTTAGTTGTAAACCAGTTCAGACAGGTGTTAACCGGTTTTCATCTTGTTTACCCCGAGCAATATAGTAATACGTGTATTAGTTATAAGGTTAGTATCAGTGTCAAATATGCAGCGACCCAGCTCTATATATACGGCGGATCGCTCTGAATAAGAATGTTCTACGTATTCTTGTGCTAATGTTTTGCTGTTCATACCCCCTCTCCCTGAAATACGAATTTCGTTTTTTCGACACTTTTATATTCCAATGTAGATTTCTTACTACGGTTATACATGTTAAATCGATGTGAAATGTATTAATTTGATTTCATGGATTGTTTCTTACATAAATCTATTTTTCTGATTATAAATTGCTGGGTGCCATATATTGTTTGACGTATATGTCAAAATATTGTTATATGAAGCTAGTTGTTAACTCACATGGAGGTTTTATCAAGGATAAAGTCTGTGACATGTTGCCTTATTAACAAGACAAACGAAAATTGATGATTTTTAATTGTCTGCAATGGCATATACATCACTGTGTTGATAGTATGAAAAATGTTTTTGGTGTACCTATAGTATATTTAATTTTCAAAATAATTGATGCTTATACGGAGACTGACAATCGCTTCATCCCATGTTTATTGTTATTAATAAAGCAGAATATGACAATGTGTACTGATCAACAATATCAAAATGTACAAAGTTAATATTCTACACAAAGACTAACATGATATTGCCCTGATAAGTCGCTATTTGGAAGCTTACTGGAACATGAGGATTGTTGTTATTTTTCACCTATTCTAATCGCCTTTTGTCCATCGCCATACGTCGTACGTCGTCCGTTCTTTCTGAAACACATGAAATGAAATTCTGAATAAACTTCGCGTGACTAGAGACCATCCAAGTTTTGAATTGTTCTTGTCAAGATCCCCTGAGGACCTACGGGGTCAAAAATAGTTTCCCCTGGGACGGGAGTAAAATAGTTACTATAAATAAATGACTGTAATTTAATATAGAGAACTCACATTTTACCGCATCCCTTGTTGATTTGTAATTGGAAATAAATCGACCTAGTTTGAGATGATACCTTTATGGTATTTACATTTTGACCCTGACTGATCCCCACGACCTGATAGGCAGTGATAAAATGGATCAACTAGACTGAAATATATCAAAACCCAGGTGATCGTTCAGGCCCATGGACCTGTTGTCATAAATGATGCTGTTTTTTATTACAATTAAAAAAGTTGGAAATTCTGAATTATTGCATTTTCTGTAGTTTTTTTGTTTTTGTTTGTTTGTTCTTTTGTTTGTTTTCGTTTTTTTTTTTTTGTTCTTTTTTATGATTATTATTATCATTATTCAAATGCATTTAGAATCAAATTGATGTTAGTTTACAGATGAAAAGACGCAAAATACGCTTAAGCAGAAATAGCAAATATATATCTCCTGGAATTTGAAAACGATATTGAAATGAAATAACACCTCGGCAGCTCATCCTATCTGAGTTTTCATGGTTTATTGAAGAAAATATTGTGATATTTGATCATGATATGTTACCAATCATTCAATGAATATATCAGACTTAAAATAAAAAATCATGAACGACACACGAGCGAGAGTACTCAAAAACGGCAGATAATGTAAACTACATAACACTTGTTTATCATATAGGAGATTATTAATATTATGTTCGTATAATATACAATATAAATTGTTGATAAAGGTATGACTTGAAACACCAGAGCAATTATGCTTAGCAGTGTTTAACGGCAACGGTTTGGTGATGAATCCTTGTGCTTCAAAATATGTCGGCACCTTCAAAATATGTCTGTAGCTTCAAAATATGTCGGTAGCTTCAAGAGATGTCGGTAGCTTCAAACGATGTCGGTTATTGAGTTTGAAGAAGTAATCTTCAACGTTCTAGTATATTACTGATATCAATCATTGTTTACGTTTATCTCATTCACAAAGTACAGGTTTGAAGACCCGTTGTGGCGGGTATTGTGCGTACTGGTATTTCTTAGAAAACATGTATATGGGATGTTTTCGTTAACGTTTATGTAAATAGTTAAATAGTAAATGTAATGAGATAAAACATTTGCTACATCCTTGTGGATAAAATAATTCCATTTATAACATTTCCACACAAATTGACGTCCGTTTTATTTGATATATTCATATAATATGTACAGTAATGATAAAAATATACAATTTTCTTTTAAAACGAATATTACGCGAGAAATGTGATTTTGAAAATTGAAAATCAGAAGGTTAGTATCATACGATAAAAAAGCAGTATGATAATACTGAATTGACAGACTGTCGCCAATACGATGACAGTAAACACATAACTATGTAAGGTAAATTTACATTAAGTTGGTTGATTAACGACATATAGGAAAATGCAACACAGAATGTAAATATCAAAACGAATTTTATTTCGCACTTTCAAAAGTACACGACTACAATATTAAGAGTTGCCTCCCTTTATTTGAAATAAGAATTGTCATTTGATACGTTTAGAATATAAACCTGTACTATACGTTATAATAACCATCGATAGTGTTTATTTCTCACAGGTTCATCATTGAGTATCATCTTGTAGTCAATTCATAAAATTAACATTACTGTATTCAGTTAGATGTTAGATATTGTGATTGTACATTCCGACCGCACATAATATCACCGTATACAGTTAGATGTTAAATAGTTGTCAAGGTCAGTATCAAGAAGAACACGATAATGACAGGCTAGATTGAAATCTAAACATAAATGTCCCGATATTTAAATACCAGTAGTTTTTTTTATGCACGCCTAATGTAAAGAGAATTCTGCCTGAGTGTGTATATACTATATGGTTGCATTACAAGGAAGTACAATGTTTATATAGCTATTGAACCCATTATTTCGGAACCCGTACGTGTAGCTATAATAGGGTACACCTTGTCAAACATATATTTGAAATAGCAATATTGAACCTTAAACAATGTTAACTTTACTTCCTGGTTAAGTAGGAGTCGCCATGAAACTCAGAATGACGACGAGAATGATTTTCTTAAGAAGAGATGTGATCCTGATCATTCTCATGGTATTAAATACTGTCGTATCTGAAAGTAAGTACTAAAAATACGAACTAAAACTAGTAATTACAAAATGACGTACAGGTAGATAGTTGATACTACAAAATGTGTGGTAAATTAGATTACTTCCTGATTTGAGGTCAGTATTGAGCAATTCAATAGGTTAATAGTTTGTTCGTACATTTATCATATAAGTATATACACAATAAAGACTTTCGATATTTGGGGGTATATCTATCATATAATACATTTAAATACATACTAAGGTATTATATTTGTTTACTTTACATAAATACTTAAAGAATAACACAAAAGGACCTATATACTGCACGTCTTTGTTTATATTGATTGACACTTTAAACCCTTGTACTATGAATCTAAATAAGCAATTAACTATATACATGCATACGGATATCACTTGTTATAAAAACATATCTAAACACTAATGCTTATATTTCCAATGTATTTATGAAGTTTTTCTATATTTAGATTAGGATATTACTATTCATATCTCGTCTTAGATATATGATATTTTCCTCACACCATGTAACACAACACAACACGTGTACTAGTATATAATTTAATCATATTCGCGCTGTGTTAAATACTTATCTGCTATCCCAATTTCCTTCACCCCCACCCCCTCTCTCCACCCATAATCTCCTTTTCCGCATACAGGACAGCCCATTCCATTTCTCCCCCAAATGTATTCCCTAGGCTCATTCGGTCACACCCACTGTGCCTATAAATATAAAGGTATGTTTGACACTTTTAATTTTCGAGGTTTTTAATTTTGTTTTTAAGTTTATGAAATGCAATAAAAAGAAAATTGAATGGTTAAATATAACATATATTTCACTCGTATGACAGACTATTTCGATAGTTTTCACTCGTGCTTCGCACTCGTGAAAATATCGATATTCTGCCATACTCGTGAAATATATGTTATATTAAACGGGAAACCATTCAATATCCTCTATATATTATTTTTGGTTTCCTTTTCCTCACTTAAGACGAGTGAATTCGTATATTATGCCA
Organism: Pecten maximus; assembly: GCF_902652985.1. NCBI lineage: Eukaryota > Metazoa > Mollusca > Bivalvia > Pectinida > Pectinidae > Pecten > Pecten maximus. Next base: position 50,547,346 of record NC_047018.1, on the reverse strand, counting down.
TCACTTTGTCGTTTTACTTGGTTTTACAGTCAAACATGCCTGCATTTTATATGTATCAGGGGCGTTCGATTGGATATATTTTTCTCGGGAGATATCATTTGATGAGTGTTTCATGTCCAATGAATCTGGTGTTGACCGTTATCACCTATGATGCTGAAGACGATTACCCTAATCACATGAAAAACACAAGAAAAATGTTACTTTTCATATGTGCCCTCCTTAAAATAATCACCGGCCATTTATCGTTACTGTAGTGAAATGCCATTGACATATAGAAATTTAAGTGTAACAGTACTGAACAGTAAAGTATAGCGATGTATAGATTGGCATATTTTACACTCCTTATTTTGTATCTAGTTGATACGTGAAAATTTTAATTACGTTTAAATAGTGAGGTTATTTAATTGGTAAAGTGTTTCCATTTGTTATGTACAATTAAACGATTTTCTCATCTTATAAATAGAATGAACGATAAAACAAATAATTGTAAATCACGTTTCCAATCGTTCTGTGATATATCGTATCAATGTAAAATAGCACTATATCAGAAATACTATTTGTGCAGGTAATGTCGCCGTATCAAAGTCAGCTAACCAGAGTAGCGATTACAACAATAAGTGGGTAGCTGGTAAGGCTGTGGATGACTGTGTACAAACAACCATGGATTCTAACTGCTGTTTACATACCAAAGACAAAGGTCACGACACGGCCTGGTGGCGTGTTGATCTGGGAGAGCTGGTGACCGTTAATAGGATCAAAATATATTACAGAGGTGAGTCCATTGCAACAATTGAAATTTATTTTGATGTTAACCTTTAATGCAATGTAACTTGTTCAATGTGTGTAAACCTTATGAGCACATTCACGAAAACATATGTCATCACCAATATACAGATAGATAAAAAGCATTAGAAAGCAGACAGAAAGCATTATTACCCTATAAATACGGTGTTTAAATGTCCCAGTTGATTGAATACTCAAGATCTTGTTACAATTATCACCATTATCACGATTGCCGTGATCAATGTCGACTACTAACAGAGACGTAAACCACACAGGTTTTCGACAAATGCAGGTTGATGAAATCCATTTGGAAATTTTATGATCGACATCATTCGGAAAAATCATATTATGCGATATGATATGACGCAAAACGTTTCTGAAACTTGTTGGTTCCGTCGTCAGGTCTTTAACTCTCATTTGAGTTTTGTCGATGAAGCAGAAAAAGTTTACTCTTTCGCGTTTATATTTTAACCTTGTTTAGTTGTTTTTTGTTGAAAAATAGTGTTTTATGTTTAGGTTTGATATTCGTGACACTTGAATATCATCGATGCAATAGCGACCGGCAATTAATTATTGGATTAAGCAGCTGTATAATTTGATAGCTCCCAGAACTTGATGTGGTCCAAAAATTGTTACTGTGTTATGGTATGAATATGAACTAAACTTAGGAGTGCAAAAGTTATCTTTTACTTTTTATTTCAAAAATGGTTTATCATGACATGTGAAATTTAACCTTGACCATTGATAATTGTCCTCTGAATACGGGAAGATCCTGATCAGTCGATGTTATGGTATAAATTACAATGAATCTGTCCCGAGATTTAAGAGATATATAAAAGGTATCCATGTTGAATGATGTTGAAATCAAAGAAATAAATATTAGATATAAAATCTAAAGGTTACCTTTTAGAAGGGTTTATGTCTGATTTAATCATCTAGGAAAACAAGCAGTTAAGTTTGTGTTGGAATATTAAGAAAAGTTTCTCTTATTTAATGTTTAATTCAATTTAATTTCTTACAATCTGTAGAATAAGATGATGAAGTTTGTAAGGTATATGTACATGTATACAAAATATGGTAGAAAACATATCACTGTTTTACATATCACTATATACACCGTACAAAAATATGCAAGAAAACATATCAATGTTACACATCACTCCATACACACATACGAAATATGGTAGAAATCGTACCAGCAGTATAATATTTACATTTTCACTTATCTCCGCTTCAATGAACATAGTAAACTCAGATCACTTCATTTCCCGTTGAAGATTTTGGGTCGCGTGCTTCTGTTCTGAGAGACGAATCGCTTTCTTGCCGGCGTGTGATTACATTCACTGAGTTTACAATGGCGATCGAGTTCTGTACCGCCTCAGACTTGGATGCACTTTCACTTTGCGAATTGTGTGGCATTGTTATAAACGTATATGAACACATGTGGAATAGCCGCTTTATGTGCTAATAAAAATGCCAGTATAATGCAGACAGTTTAAAAAACAGGATCTGACAGAACACTGACACTCTCGATAGCACCGAGCACATGACCTACGTAGCACAGTAGGTCTAACGTTAGCTGTATCTCGAATGCCATTTCAGTGGTCACAGAAAATAAACCTCAATTTAAACGCTATTTAACAACACATAACAGACAGGTAGCAGAAGTATGCTATATGGAGAACAGGGACACATTATTGTCGTAATTTGACTCAATATAAACATATGGAGGACACAAGTTTCCGGCCGTCGAATACCGCCAATTTTCAAATCAATGTTTCTTTACTTACTATTATCAGAATTTACATCCCAAAACGCCAGTGCGACAATGAAATCCAATATGTCAAGAACACCATGTACATCACCAGCTAACCTGCGACTAAAATTCACATTGTTACACTTTTTCTCGAGCTTTGAATATCCCGGCTATTAGACTGCATCACATAATTTTTTTTAAATGAATATTTTACCTTGGAAATATCGTTTCCTTGTGTATCAACATCGTACTAATCAAAACGTGTATGGCACTATATTTTATGTTGCCTTGGCGACGAGAATAACTGACTGTCTGCTGTTCCACTACTGTACACACATGTACGATAAGTATAACAATGTTACAAAGTGACGCACTTACGTCACACTGTTGCGACCGAATTTTGCAATCTGGTGGCGAAGTTTTAAACTTGGTTAACGTAAATATAAGGATTGCTTGTCAATTTTGTTGCTTGCATGGACTGATGAAGGGAAGTGAACCTCGTGCAAATGGTACATGAACTGCGAAGCAGTTCACTTCATTTGCACGAGGTTTACTTCCCTTCATCATGTATCTCTCGGAAGAAATTTTATTTAAATGATCATATTTCAGAGCGGTTGGAACGACCATTTTCTTTAAATATTTAACGACACACTATTTCCTTCTGCAAAACGAAATACTAACTAGACAGACAAACAACATACAAAAAGACAGACAGACTGATAAATAGAAAGGTTTCTTACTGTTGTCCAGATTTAATACTGATCTTGTATCTAGTGATTTCATCCAATGTGGAATATATACATAATTCTGATGAATATCGTTGAACTTTGGTATGAGCTTACAATGTCTTTCGTCTGGCAGACGATCAAATTTAACACAATTTGTCTGCTCGATTTATCTCCCTGGTCAGTCGTTATGTGGGTTCACACCTGACCACTGGCAGGTTTATCAAAGTGGCAATAACTCCCGAGTACCATATACATATTCAATTTGGGAAGTATCCAACATTACTCTCCCACTGCCAGTATCGTTGTGACGCTGAGAAAATTACTGTTGGTGAACCAACGATGACTTCCAAAAATTAAAAACCTAATTATGATAAAGATTGAGATCAATAACATTCGACTTAAACATTGGCATCATCATCCATACCTTTTTAAATGGATTTGTTACTGATGATTTTTGTTTTCTTTCAAGATAATTTTCAGCGAAGATTGGCAGGATACCAGCTTTATGTATCCAATACCACCATCACACCAACAGACGGTGTCCTCTGTTATGAGGACACTAGTAGTACTAGAAGTGATGTACAGCTGGTGGTGACACATCAGTGCCCGTATGTAGGTCAGTATGTGACCGTCTACAACCATAGAAACCCCAAACGATACACCTGGTATAGTGATAACGCTGTTCTGGAGTTATGTGAGGTACAGGTGTTTGGTGAGTATGATTGATTTTTTATAATGTGACGTTATATAAAAACATTTTTTATGTTTGAAATATTAACGTTGTTTTTCGGGGAAAATATATTTTCTCATAATGTCGTTCACGTATCCATTTGCGGATAAAATAACTTAAACTTATCAGTATTAATTCCTCTTTCCAACAGGATGTCAAGTAGGACGATACGGTGACGGTGACTGTAACCATAACTGTTCGGAAGCGTGTTATGGTGGTAACTGTCACTCCAAAACAGGTGCCTGTTTCTGTAAGTTACCATTATTTTTACATGCTCATCTTAAAATTAACAGGTATAAGTTTCTTTTAACAGCTTTCAAAATATTGTTGTAATACCGCAAGTAAATATATCAATTACGAGCTGCTCTCTATCAAACTAAATATAGTATAAATAGATAATCCAGTACAGGATGCTAGCGAATTGGAAACAAATTTTATAATCTAGAATGTTTTAATTGAACAATCAACTATAGAAGACATCAAGCGCTCAATTACCAATAAATGGATATTGCTAATGGATTTACTATTTCTTAAATATTATATTGAAAAGGAACACGGCACCAACAGCTAATTTCTTTAAATAATGTGTTATTTTAATACCATATTCATATTCAAATAAACATACCAACAATACAACAGTTCTGGATACTATGTGTTGTGAGACAAGACGATACATACGAACGATAAACAGATGCATTATAATATCTACAAACATTCAAAAAGTGATATATTACATAGTTTTATTCTGATCTACAATAAACTAAATAGCACATGTATGAATATCAGGTTGAAACTTAAAACGTAATCCTACAGACACAGAATGTTATACGTATCGTGGCTTACCGACATAGACATTTTTTTAGAAACAATTATATTGATAGTTTACATATGAATTAATATTCCAATGAAATGTATGAATCGAAAATTCATAACACAATGCAGTGCACTAAGTTACCCTTGATGGTTAGCTAAAAAATCAAATGGTTGAATTGTCCTATAACACATGAAAGCTATATATAGCAACCACGGAACCAAAATATTTCCCATATACGATCATGTTAATGTTTACCACTGTCCTGCTTAAATGGAGTTTTTTCAACACTGGTCCACTAGCCATAGTTTTTAAGAATGTCATCTCGACACTGGTCCACTAGCCATAATTTGAAGAATGTCATCTCGGAAACCTGTAAATATTTTATATGGGGGCCACCATCATGTATTGAATTAACATCATACTTTTTGTTTTCATGTAATACCTGCCTCATTAAATCAGGGTCATGCATAGAGTTCTTTTAACAGTTATATAAGATACACCTCTCCCTACTTCCAGGTCAATATTTACCTGTATATCAAATGTGATTGCAAGGGTGTGGAAAAAAGACAGACCTACACTGACCCCAATAATGACCCCTGTTCCAAGTTTACCTTATAAGGTGTGAATATCTGAACAGGTCGATTGTTTAAAGGAACAAGGACCCTGCTTAAGTCATTTAAGAAGTCGAAGCCATTAATGGTATGCGGTTCAGTAGAATAAGATTAAAGTTGGTAGCGTTATAGAAACAATTGAAATGACTATATGTTATTTGTGTATTTCCAGATTGTGCTCCTCAGTGGTACGGTATTCGATGTGAACAGGGATGCTCTACAAATTGCCAGGGCCGGCTGTGTGAGAAAGTCTTCGGGAACTGTTATGGTGAGCTTCAGGCCTACGAGAATATTCTCAAACACATAATTAAGTAAAATTCAAATAAAGAATATTACCAATGAATTCACCATTATTACCGTGTCTCTTGCAAAGTCAACCTCTTGCATTGGACAAAATTGAAAGTCTGTAAAATAGCATATACGTGTATTGAGATAAGTTATAAATATTACAAAATTGTGTTTTAATATAAAAGATTCTTATATGTCAGTGTTTTTTTATTAATTTCTCGGGCTTTATTTTATTTTTCCTCATTTTTGCTAATACAGTTCAACATTTTTAATAGCTATATAGCGTGTAAAGTTAAACATTTTACAACTCATAATTAAGGGGTCAAATGACGGTTATTGGACGTTTTAGTTTTAACGTGTTGAGAACATCACATTGAATTATAGGGCCTAGTAGCTGTAGCAATTCGTTATCTAGTTTCTGATGCACAAACTGACACATTCTGCTTTTAACCTTTTATCACTTTTACAGGTAAGACAAATGTTTATTAATCATGAAACATCTTTATCATTATGTTACGTTATGAAGTCACACATTTACTTTCTAGACTATACTGGATGATTTTACGGTACAAACTGTTTGATGACATGCAATAGCAGGTGTGCTTAATATGGTCTGCAGAGCGGAGAATGCATGGGTTCTGACTACTTATCATCGTTTTAAACCAATTACGCTAATTAAGATGATAATACTGTGACATTAAAACTGACAACAAAACGATAATAAGCGTTAAAGTATAATTTACCAAGGAGAGACATAATATTTTTCAGGCTGTATTCCTGGCAAGCACGGTAATAACTGTGATCAGAACTGTTCCATCAATTGTAAGGACGAGCTGTGTGAACGGTACACAGGATCTTGTAAAGGTGAATTAGTGTATGATATCAATATTTTTCATTGTATCAATTAATTTGTTTTAATATGGTAATATTAACGTGTGATAAATCGTGCAAAAGAAACTGATAATAAATAAAAGCTGGTAAAAATAGATAATGACCATGATCAAGTATGCATTCTTATGTTTTCAGAATGCGTTACTGGAAAGTATGGAGATTCATGTGAGCAGGACTGTCCTAAAAATTGTATTGAGACGTTGTGTAGAAGGGATTCGGGAAACTGTATAGGTAAATAACAATTACTAGGTTATATACTATTAATTGCCGGTAATATTCCCTTTTCAATAAATGAAATATTAATGTCTTGTTACATCGAAGAAAACTTTGCACAAACTGACACATTCTGCTCTTAACCTTTCATCATTTTTTTTCAAACGACAAATGTTTGTTATTTGTGAAACATCTTTATCATTATGTTACGTTATGAAGTCACACATTTAATTTCTAGACTGTACTGGATGATTTTACGGTACAAACTGGTTTGATGACATGCCATAGTAGTTGTGCTTAATATGATCTGCAGAGCGGAGAATGCATGGGTTCTGACTACTTATCATAGTTTCAAACAAATTACGCTAATTAAGATGATAATACGGTGACATTAAAACTGACAACAAAACGATAATACGCGTTAAAGTATAATTTACTATGGAGAGACATAATATTTTTCAGGCTGTATTCCTGGCAAGCACGGTAATAACTGTGATCAGAACTGTTCCATCAATTGTAAGGACGAGCTGTGTGATCGGGACACAGGATCTTGTAAAGGTGAATTAGTGTATGATATCAATAGTTTTCATTGTATCAATTAATTTGTTTTAATATGGTAATATAAACGTGTGATAAATCATGCAAAAGAAACTGATAATAAATAAAAGCTGGTAAAAATAGATAATGACCATAATCAAGTATGCATTCTTATGTTTTCAGAATGCGTTACTGGAAAGTACGGAGATTCATGTGAGCAGGACTGTCCTAAAAATTGTATTGAGACGTTGTGTAGAAGGGATTCGGGAAACTGTATAGGTAAATAACAATTACTAGGTTATATACTATTAATTGCCGGTAATATTCCCTTTTCAATAAATGAAATATTAATGTCTTGTTACATCGAAGAAAACTTTGCACAAACTGACACATTCTGCTCTTAACCTTTCATCATTTTTTTTCAAATGACAAATGTTTGTTATTTGTGAAACATCTTTATCATTATGTTACGTTATGAAGTCACACATTTAATTTCTAGACTGTACTGGATGATTTTACGGTACAAACTGTTTGATGACATGCAATAGTAGTTGTGCTTAATATGATCTGCAAAGCGGAGAATGCATGGGTTCTGACTACTTATCATAGTTTCAAACAAATTACGCTAATTAAGATGATAATATTGTGACATTAAAACTGACAACAAAACGATAATAAGCGTTAAAGTATAATTTACTATGGAGAGACATAATATTTTTCAGACTGTTTTCCTGGCAAGCACGGTAATAACTGTGATCAGAACTGTTCCATCAATTGTAAGGACGAGCTGTGTGATCGGGACACAGGATCTTGTAAAGGTGAATTAGTGTATGATATCAATATTTTTCATTGTATCAATTAATTTGTTTTAATATGGTAATATTAACGTGTGATAAATCGTGCAAAAGAAACTGATAATAAATAAAAGCTGGTAAAAATAGATAATGACCATGATCAAGTATGCATTCTTATGTTTTCAGAATGCGTTACTGGAAAGTACGGAGATTCATGTGAGCAGGACTGTCCTAAAAATTGTATTGAGACGTTGTGTAGAAGGGATTCTGGAAACTGTATAGGTAAATAACAATAACTAGGTTGTATACTATTAATTGCCGGTAATATTCCCCTTTCAATAAATGAAATATGAATGTCTCGTTACGTTGAAGAATACATTTCACCTTAACCTTTATCACAAATGACAAATGCTTGTTAATAAACATCTTTATCAGTATGTGATGTTATTGAATTAAGTAACACATTTAAATTCTAGGCTGTACTGAAAGATTTTACGGTACAAACTGTTTGATGACATGCAATAGCAGTTGTGCTGAATGTGATCAGCAGAGCGGGAAATGCACGGGTAAGTTTATTCTAGCACTGTTACCTGTAAAATAACACCATATGATTAATAACCGTTAATATTATGAAATTAAATTATTATATGTTGATCCCTTTCAACTTTTAAAGAAACCCAATTCTGACTACTTGTAGTAAAGCTTTAATTTGTTTTATTTGCCTTTCAAAAGAGTGTACGCCGGGTTTGTACGGAAAGGATTGCACCAAGACATGCGGCCATTGTAGTAGCTGTATAAAGGACAGTGGTGTTTGTGTGACATCGTGTGATCCTAGTTACCATGGAGATTTTTGCAATACAAGTATTTTTTTCATCTCTGCGTTTCTAATCAACTTACATGAAGGCTAACAAACGCACGAACAGTTAAATGAGAATGACATCCATGAAAGAAAATGTTATTTAGCAAACAGATCATTGTCAAAATTATATTTGTATATATAAATCTAAAGTAATTGTTGTTAAAAATATGATTTAATACAGAAGCTCTAGGATTAATACAAATATATTTTAGAACTTCTATGCTTGGGAATAGCTGCCAACAATTATACCATTTCGTGAAAGAAATGATTCATGATGTATCAATTATTTTTGAAGTTAGAAATTAACTTCATTCTTTTATAATTAATTTTTCTTTGTTTTCATGGTAAATAATATTTTTTTCATGGTAAATACTCATATCTGATTGGTCGAAAAATTCTTTTCATTCTTCCATGAAAGAAATTCCGAGAATGGCGCGAAAAATGTGACATCACAATACGACAATTGACGTTGCGTATTGATTTGAGAAAAAGAATCCCATTTAAAACCAATAAAATTGTACATAAAACATGTTTTAAATTAGAAAATCATTTCCAAAAATAATTATAAGCGCTGATGTCATTTTTTTTTTTAGTTTCATCGGGGTATGAAACAAATTTTGTTTGCATAATCCGCTACGGCATCAATGCTTAAATAACATGTTCTTTTATATTACAGCACAAGCCCAAGCGTTCGAAAATCCTCCAGTAGAGGCAGGGCCAATAGTAGGAGCTATTGTAGGGGTGATTGCTGTAGCTGTCATCGCTATTGTTATTGTCATCCTCATCAGAAGGTAGTGTATTACAGTGTTTATTAAGAAATTGCATGAAGACAGAATAAACATATATTTTTTTAAATATTCAACAGATATTCATGCTTGTACATCAATAATAAGAAAAATATTTGTTAAGAAAGCCCATTTTATGCAATACCTAACTTTTGATTAGATATTATATATCACTCTTAGATTATTTCAAATGATTTTGACATTTTCAAACTCAATAATTGATACCTAAAATAACTCAATCGCCTTCTTGTAAGGATATTTGATATTGGTCTTGAAAAAAAGGAAATGCACAGTTTTTTTACTATAAAAGTCCAAAAACTAATAAGCTAATAGAAATAGCGAAATTTAGAAAAAGATCAAGATTGTTAATGTAAACGCTGAATGTTCAGGAATTTAGAAATCGAAGGGCAACGAAAATATTTTAATATCTAACAATGAGAAGGAAGACTAAAATAACTGAAATGTGATTGGACAATAAATAATTAGTATTAGTATTGAGATCTCTTCATGAGGAACACATTTCGAAATGTATTCTCCTTGATATATTATTTGAAGATTGTCAGAACTGAACACAACATAACTAAACTAATATAAATGACAATGTGTTGCTATTTTTGGTATTTATTTTGCCACGTACTGGCTAATGTTTTAGAACCTGATAGTCCGGAAATGTTTCAATGCATTTTGAATTGATTCTTTAATCGCATTTTGCCTCGTTTATACGATTTTGAGCTGACTCCTGTTGTATTTGATAAATTATTAATTCAGACAAACATTGATGAAGGAAAAATACTGTTTTACAAGTGTAATATTCAAATTGTTCATTCTATAAAAGTGATATTTTTCACTATTTTTTTTTCAAATATTACTTCTGATTTAACTTATCAACACTTTTTAATTTTTCACGAGTGATGTGCCAAATATATTTGGCAATACTTGAGACAGTATTAGATAGTCTCTATGTATCAAAATTGTTCTCAAAAATTAATTTTATTTCATTTTCTTTCTACAGACGTCGCTTGAGTGCTAGTAAACAGGAATCCTTTACTGATATCGGCCGATCCAATGTACACGTGAAAATAAATCAGCCTGGCGAATCTGAAGCGGTGGAGAAAAACACATTCAGTAATACTGCAGGTGATACATGTTAGCTAGAAATATTTCTTACACAGAAATAAAATTGTAGAAGGAAATCGAATTGGTGCCCAAGCCGCGGAATCGCGATGCTTAACAAATTTATCGACTACAAATATCTGCGGCCCATAACCAAGTCATTATCCCTAAGAAAATTGATTCCATAATACTATGGCTATAAGCTCGATTGCACAGTGATGATTCATGTTAAGGGTTAGAGTTTTCTCTCGTTATAGTATATAATATTACATTACAATATGTTCACGTTGAATTTCAGAGTTAAACACAAAAAAAAAAAAAACATCTGGAGGGTGTTGATTAGAAATACATAGAAATATTCAATGGATCATTACTACTCTATGTCTATATGTATCATATCTAATTCCATATCGGAATAATGTACTCATGTGTATATTTGTGATGTACAGATCCAGATGGGACACTCGTGGATTCTGCCCATGTATATGTAAACGCTCAGCAGGTAGCCGGGAAGTCCGGTTCTCATAATAGCGTCTACTATAATTCCGGTCCTGTTGGATTTCCTGTCTCCAGTCTCAAATCTCTTGTTCAAACAAAGCTGCAAAACAAGGCAAAAGCTTTTGACAACGAATATAAGGTACATACTATTTAATTATAACTTAATCTTGTTTCTAACAAGCATTTTTGTTGGCCTAGACATTTATGTTATCGGCCCATAACGTTAATAATAACGATTGTAACGTCGCTTTTCATTGGCTGAAACAGGCATAATAATTACTAAGAAAAATGAGACATCAATCAATGTTTCTACGTGTATTGTGTGTAGTAAATAAAATGTCAATGATAAACCAAAATACATTTTATGTTATGGAACTACTCTACAAAAGAAAAACAGAAATGTTATCCGCTTCACGGTTTATTTATGGTAAAACGCTTGTGTTATATTTCCATAATCTTAAATGTATTCATTCCGAGATAATTTATATACATATCAACAAATTACATATGAAATGTATAGCAACATATTTACATTTTGGTGCCAAATATATAAACTAGGTAAAACGATTTGCAGTCGATGTGAGAATAATTGACACCCAAAACGTGACATCAATCCATGCCGCGCATGAATATAATCACCCAACGCAACTACTTGTAACTAACGTACACAATCATGGCTCTATGAAAAATAACCCTGGACTACGTCGTCTTATTATGTTAATTCAAAAGTATAAAAAAATTTTTTTATACAATATTGTTACACAGATAATAAAAAGAATGGAACAGACTGTATTTTTTCCGTATTATTTCAATGAACTTTTTTGTTTGCCAATCTGTACGTGACAAATGAATTTTGAAAAAATAGGCTGTTCCATTTGTCGAACCCGATTGACAAAGTCGCTTAAAATTGGCATTTTTGATGCTAACTCAATTCTAATTTTCACAAATAACAAAAAATATCTCGAGAATGTAAATATAAGCATTAAACTGTCTTTGTGGTGTGACTGTCTTTGGTTGATATATATACCAGAGCTTTGCAAACAAACGTGTCATATTGTGCATAATATGACGTTTGTTTGCGAAGCTCTGGCATCTATATCGACCATAGACACCAAACTCAGACAGTTTAATCCTTAAGTAACGTTGGCATCGAAGCTGATGCAAATATAAAACATAATATAAGAAATCCTGGATCAACTAGTGAACACTTATAACAGTTGTACATTTCAATATGAAATGAGAGTTAGACAGGAAAGGGCCGCTTGAATTTCATTGCGTTATCCAGTTTAATTGTGAAGAGCCTGAACACATGACTTGTAGACTTGTTCTTTCGAAGCATTTCTATAAAGCCGATATGTAACTTTTGTATGTACATCAGATTGAGTTAGAAAGTCGATTTCAAAAGCAATCTACATTATTTTTTTAAATTTTAATGATGATGATGCTTTTAATAGAAAAACATGCCGACGTACCTATATCTTATGTTATAGTCTATACCGTCTGGAGATTTACACGAACATAAAGTTGGAATGTTAGAACAAAACAAAGCAAAGAACAGATTTAAAACCACGTTTCCCTGTAAGTATATTTTTATTTATTTATTAATCATATCAAATTTAGAATGAATATTATTCCTATCGGTACATAATGATAATTACCTCTTTGTGAATACGAAAGCTGAAAAAAAAACAGTTTAAGGACATTCTAATAATCACGTTATCTACCTGTTTATGTTCTATCAAATTATTGGATGTCTCTTTCTTCCGAAATTATAAAAGAAGTTTCATAATTCAAATTCCATAACTCGATTAAGATATTTTCCGGATCATTGGTCAAGGGTCAAAAGTCATAGGTGAACAAGAAATCGCATTCATCCGTTAAAACATTTACACAATAGCATCCAAGCATTTGGTAATAGTGGTTGAAGTTATTTGATCAAAGGTCACACTTGGATTTTTGTACTTTTCGAAATGTATCGGGATATTGGTGTTGACATGGGTACCGATTCCTGCAGCGTTTTGATGACAGCAGCGGCAATAATACATATGATCATATTACTAGCAAATCTTTGCTACAATTTTTCTTAAAAAAAATATTATTGTATATTGTAAATCAATATTTTCTTTTTTACAGATGACCATTCCCGTGTGATTCTTGATAAAGTTGGAAAAGATCCACACTCCGATTACATCAACGCCAACTACATCGACGTAAGTGTGGTTTATGCGTTATAATCTACTATATAAAGATGTAGCATTTCAAGGTGTTAACAGATTATCTAATATCATATCACTTGTGGTCTTACAAAAGAATTTGCAGTCTCTGAAATGCCAAATGCATAGTTTCGCGTATCGGGTCCTTCATTACATTATTTAAAATCGAGAAGTGAAGGAAACTATGAAATATAAGATACTGTAATAATATACAGATGTAATCTAGATCACATGCCGGTTTTGTCAGTTTGTTCCGAAATTTCAGTGGTCAAGACAATATACAATGCGAGCGAAATTCGACAATTGCACTGACGTGTCTTATTTTTTAACCTATTTCTATAAAAAAAAATTCCCCGAATAGGCGTTTTAAATAATTTCACATTATGTTCATCGTTTTTGTTACAGAGTGTTACAAATCCTGCGGAGTATGTTGCAACACAAGGTAAACTTGTAAAGAATTAAAAAACATACTTAATGACATTATTTAGTAACACAAAGAAATAATACATGGCCATTAAAAATAGTATATTTATTTAGAAATGTACGTGTTTAAGTAAAGCAAATATATATAAATATGCTCTCTGATAATTGAACTTTTCCTCCCGGAGAAATCACCTTAATCTTCTTCCAAATCCATTAAAAATAGACCTAATGATCGAAGACGTTTTTTGTCCCTGGAGGACAGCTATATTATAAAACTGGAAGCTTTGAAATAACAGTCCTCGATTAACAGTTAATATGTAACTTTATCTCTTTCTTAATATTAATGTTCTATTTATTAGGACCAAGACCTGGCACTGTTAACGATTTCTGGCGAATGATTTGGCAACTGACGACCGGCAAAATTGTTATGTTGACAAATCTGATTGAAGGCGGCAGAGTATGTCGCTATTCAATATCTACATTCAGATGTTGTTCAAAATTAATTTTAAAACAGTGTTCGTGTATCACCTTTCTTACACACAGCAAAATACCTGTGCTCGACTTAAACAATTGTTTGTTGATAACATTTAAATGTTCAGCGATCAATCATTTTTGTATCACCTCACTTGTTTATCGACATGGTCACTCTATTAGTATACATTACTGGAATGTAACGTATTTTAAAGTTTAAATGGATGGTTTGTGTGTTTGGAGTGAGAACATCTGAATAAGGTGGGCTCTCTCATAGAAGTGAAGGTAAAATTATTGAAATGAGATGTTGATGCAGTATGTAGTGCTTGCTCCCCATGACGTTAAAACAATTTATTGTGTAAAACACCAGCATGTCCTAAAACTATACTAACTATATTCATTGCTTTATTTCAGCCAAAGTGTGACAAATATTGGCCGGATGAAGGAGAACCTTTGATTACGCCACACTTCAGCATCATCTTGGATAGGGAAAGGTCGTATGCCTTCTACGTCATCCGGGACCTTACAGTTACAGAAAAGAAGGTATGAAACAGTCTAAAATAACAACAAATGGAAAATCGGAACTCTTTTTATGTATCCAAAGTAAAACGGACCTATATCATTTCGAATTACTTTTTTTCATGTATGATTTGATGAAACGAAGAAGTTTTTTTTAACTTCGAGGCGAATTGCATAAAATCTCGTATGACGTGAAAATATGTTTAAGATATTTTTCAACGCAGAAAATTGAAACAAACAAAATTGTTTGTGGATAAATACACTGAGTTACCCATCAATTTGATTCAATTTACTCATTTGTTATACCTTCAGACAAAGACAGTACGTCAGATACATCAGTTCCACTATACCACGTGGCCCGACCACGGGACTCCAGACCCAAACGAACTCGTTGTCTTCCACCGCCGTGTGATTAACTACGGGACTGTCCTCACAGGGAAAATGGTTATTCATTGCAGGTATGGTCAAGCGATATTTTTTTTCAATTATCTTCATCCGTCAATTTCTCGTTTATTTCACCAATCATGTCCGCTGTTTTAAGGGGTATTTTTAAGCTATCCTTGTTACTGTCATGAAGAAATGCTTTTACTTTTTATTGTGTGTTAACAATATAGTATCCTCTTTTTCTAATTCTATTTCTTCCGACATTAGTGAATTAATTGATTCATAAATTAATTTTTGGCAGTGCTGGTATAGGCAGAACGGGGACATTCCTTGCCTTGGACGCTCTCTTGGAATATGGGAAGGAGTGTGGTAGCATTGACGTAATGCAATATATAAAAACAATGCGGAAGGATAGGATCAATATGGTTCAAACTGTTGTAAGTTACATGGTTTCCATAAAAATCGATAATGATTTAAGTCATATAATGTTTAATTTCAAAATGTTTTGTTATATCTGCCGGTGCCTCATTAATTAGGGAACTGTATAATTGTAATTCCAGATATTTCAGAGTTAGCTTTCTTTCCCTCTTGAAAATATTTTTCTGTGTTTATCACCAAATTCTAAAAGAATGTACTTGTGGTCTAGATAGCCACATCATGACAATTTGAACAAAGTTAGGAATCTCGGAACTCCAGACAAATCCATGAGGATTTAACACATCTCACTGCATAATAAGATAAAACATTATCTGATAAGGTCGATTATGTCGACCACAAAACATGGTCATGGTCATAATTATATCATGTAAGTGGAAGCAGGTGTGTTACTATATAGAAATGGAAAAGTAACTGCCGGAAAATTAAAATTACCATGATTATTAGTTTTTGTTTTAAGCTGTTCTTTTCCTTACTATTCAGAATAATACAAAAAGTATACATCAACGATGAACTAAACTTTCACAAATCTTTAATATTTGATAGGTTTCCGCTTATAAAATCTATTACATTTGATATTATCACAATACGTGTGACAATCATAAGACATAAAATGTTAGTATTGTTTAGACATTCATTTATCCAGGAACAATACATAGCTGTACACCAGCTCCTTATAGAAGCCTTCGATATGCCAGACACCCTGATTCCGAGAATGAAGTACCACACGACACTTACTGCTCTCTCCAATGGCGGTCCCACGAACCAAACAAAGCTCAGGAACGAATACCAAGTAATTGCTTACTGTTAAATACCGTTTAAATTAAAACTATATATATGTTGCGGGATTCATTCTTCCGAAATAACTGTTTATGATACTTTCCCGATAGAATGAAAAACATATGTTACGATGTTAAATCTTGTTAATGAAATCTAGATCTTACGTGGGTAAAACGATATTCCAATTTATTTTGTTTTTCAACATGTGTATATACCGATTACGAACATAATTACATTGGTGCTAATATTATTTTGGATTTTTCTTTTCTTCTTTTTTTTCGAAAAAAACATTCTTTTAAATCATAAACCATAACACTCATCTCTCTAAAAAGCGCAATTTTGAGTGAGCTGAAATTCGGTTACACCTTTTTCAGATAGTTTGATACCTCAACTGTTCTTATCTGAGCCTTTATGTCCATCGACGACAGTGACCATATAATCGGATGTTTTCTAGTTTGATAATAATTTATCTTGTTTAACATTACATTTTGTAAACGTATTGACAAGTAAGTATCACAATGTATTTTCGTAATATACGATTTCTTTAGATGACACAATCTTTGAAACCAACTTACCATGAGGCAGACTACAGAACCGCGCTATTGCCATCCAACAAGATGAAAAACAGGACCTTGTCTGTCTTAGCAGGTAAGAACCAACCTCCTCTCAATCAAACATCCTTAAGCATGACGCGATATAGACTTGGAGTCTTAATAAGGCGTTTGAAAAATGTTTTCAAAATTAATCAAGTGCTACCTTAAAGGATTACATAAAATATCAAAACATAGGTATGTTTTACATATTACGATCAGTATTATCCGTCTTACAATTTCTGCAATAATGGAAAATATTAACACTTAAAGCACATAACCAATCATTTACTAGCAACTTTCAGACAATTAATTAATCAGCAAGGATGATTGCAATTATTAAGATTTTAAAATTTGACGAAAACTCTTTATATGTAAGAAATTAAAATAAGCATGAACAATTATAAATAAATGAGGAATACTGCAAATAATGGTTTCTCCTTTTTCTGAACAGTTGACGAGTATAGGGCGTACCTGAGATCTCAGCCTATAGGTAGAACAGACTACATTAATGCGGTGATGGTGCCCGTAAGTATTACCATGACGTCATCTGTAAGTAATTATGATACACATGCATTATTGGTGTCTTTTAGTTGTGATGTGTTAAATTGCGATGTAGATTATGTTAATCAATAGGAATGATCAAAACAACATGATAAATCGATAGTCTCATTTGATAGGGTAGCAAGAACAGATATTGTCTTTTGATAAACATACATGCTAGAACTTAAAAACCAATAGTCTCGAGCAAGAACATGTATTATCTGTTGATAATTAATACTAGATTCATTTGAAAGGGTAGCAAGAACAGATACGGTCTGTTGATAGTACATATTTGTCTTTCTCTAACGATATATTCTTAATACATATTAAAATATCAACTACGAGTTATGATTATTATTCCAGAATGATATGGAAAGAAAACAACTACCATGATTGTTTGTAGAATCACTTTTAACTTCTACTGCTTATGATGAGGATAATGCTTTGAGTTACTGAATTTTATACAACGTTCATGCTATTGAATTTATCGTACGTTGTGGACTTAAACAATTTTAGGGTTTAATAAACAAATGTATGCAGCAATGCTACCAGAAAGAACCGAACAAGTTTGTAGTAATCGCTTTCCACGTGTACGTAATTAACCTTTCATTCACATACCAGAAATCCTTCTGTTTTGTTTTGTCCTAGTCCTATACGTCCAAAACTGGGTACATCGTCACACAGGCTCCTCTGGAGGACACCGTGGTGGATCTGTTGACGATGATAATGGACCACAGCTGTCAAACAATTGTCATCATCGAGCCGGACGACATTGTAAGTGTATTTCCACAGATAAATTAATCAGAATTGATACCAACATGGCAGCACGATTAAAAAACACTTGTTGTTACGAACAGTAGATACTTGAGGAGATTAACTTAAACACGTTATGTCAAAATAAGAATAGCCATTGTTAGAATCAATATTATTGGAAGAAAGTAATATTCTTTAACAGCAAAATAGTACGGAATACCTGCCACTAACTCTAAAAACAGATGTCTCATTGTTTCTTGATTTTACGGATTAATAATACCCATGATCTAATCTGAAATTCTTTTTGACTTCACAGTAATTTTTAATGTTTAATCATTTTCTTGATACAGGGTAAGATATATGAATTTAATTATAATCACATACAAGTAGCATTTTAGTATGCATGTCCTGCACTGGTCAATTCTTTGATGAAGGTGACTGTACTAGACGAAGTGTAGACGCCGAAATTGAAACGTCGACCTAAATTGAAATACTTAATCGTAAAATACCAAATTCTTATCACAGTCGTTGCATTGTCTCATCTATGCATAACAATATACTCATATTTAATCATTAAATGCATTTTCATATCTTAGGACTGGCTTCCAGGGGAAGGCGAAGAAAAAACCATTAGGGATTTCACTTTGGAACACAAAGGGACGTCTTCAACAATAGCAAATGTCAATTTGCTTGAAATTGCTATCGAAAATGTGGTACGTTTTTTTTAGTATATAACTATGTAAAGTTTTGATGTTGAATATCTTGGTTCAAAATTGCTGTCTTGAGTGTTGGTAAAGGGACATACAAATTTGTATTGATATCTCTTATATCAGCGAAAGACTGAAAATCGGACAAAATGAGGGAAAACCTTGGATTTTCCGACACCTTGTGTGGAATTTCCTATCCTACATACTGTATACAAATATGAAAGATATCTTATATGTTGTATGAAAAATCATCATCATCTGAATATTTTTGATAACACGCTTTAATTTATGAACATTTTGCACACATATACAGGCATATATATACTTATTTGAATTTACTTCTTTCAGGTGACTAGCTTTAATAGCCTTGTTCGAATGTTCCACATGACTGGATGGGATAGTGACTCGGCAGTCCCTCGAGATTCGTCCGCGCTACTTCAGCTGCTGGAACTTGTTGACAGCAGACGTAAATCAGACGATTCCAAGACTACACTTGTTATGTGTCGGTATGTTATGTCATCAAGTGCTTTAAACATTTTCATAATCACCTGTGTCAGCGATCAATATTAATACTATTTGATACCTAACCTCTGACCTTTGTGAAAGAAGTATGTATTTGTTGTGTTAAAAGGATATGGGTATGAATTTGCAGTGTAAATATGCGTAGGATCTTTTGTAAAAACTGTGCTTGTCAACTTCAAATATTTCCTCTGCTTCTATGGTATTCCAGAGACGGATATTCCCAGAGTGGACTCTTCTGTTGTATCAGCAATGCCAGGGACCAGATGAAGTCTGACGAGGAAGTTGATATCTATCAGATTTCTCGTCAGCTACTTGTGCGACGTCCAGCATTTTTAATCAATTTTGTAAGTATATCTAGACAAACATTTTGACTTATACGGGTTTTGAGGTTAATGGACATGTTCTTTTCCCCGCCAACATGATAACATTATAAAAAATACATCAGTTTATTGTTTGTCACTACGCAAATTCCTACATAGCAGATTTGACATCATTAAGTGTTACAAATTTGAAAGGCAGATAATGCTTCTTTTTCTCTTACGGCTCAAATGATCTATCCTACAGCTATATTTCGGAATCTATATCGACTGGTCTTTTTGAGATTTTTTGTTGAATGAGATTAAAGTGTTTAGTAGTCTATAAGTTTCAGAGAGTTTTTCATTTATCTAAAGCATAAGGTTTCTTGGAATCGGAACGTAAACAAACTTGAATTGCAATATTAATGACACTATTTCATGCAAATAATGTCATTTCAGGACCAGTACCAATGCTGCTACAACGTGATTAAAGACTACCTGGATACCACCGACGTGTACATGAACTGATTAATGTGTACCTGGATACCACTGACGTGTACATGAACTGATTAATGAATACCTGGATACCACTGACTAATGAGTACCTGGATACCACCGACGTGTACATGAACTGATTAATGAGTACCTGGATACCGCCGACGTACACATGAACTGATTAATGAGTACCTGGATACCACCGACGTACATATGAACTGATTAATGAGTACCTGGATACCACCGACGTACATATGAACTGATTAATGAGTACCTGGATACCACTGACGTGTACATGAACTGATTAATGAGTACCTAGATACAACTAACGTGTACGTGAACTGATCAATGAGTACCTGGATACCACCGACGTACATATGAACTGATTAATGAGTACCTGGATACCACTAACGTGTACATGAACTGATTAATGAGTACCTGGATACCCATTGACCATAATTACTAAAAATAGAACCAGATACTTAAAGGACCTATTCTTTCTGATTTTTTTTTTCGGAACAGAGGAGAGGCTATATGTATATTGTTTACATCAATGTTTACGTCCAATGTTTTACTTGAATAGCATCATACTTTATAATTGTTTTCCGTTATAAAAGGTTATATTTAACAGTTGTGTGAAGTTAAAAGTCTAAATGAAAAAAAAAATTATGATACAGTTTAACTTCCATCTCTTGCAGATTGTTCTTTTTTTTCATGCAAACCATCTTAATTGAATCTCAAATGTATTACGCTTTTTATCTTCTCAGCTCTCACCATAATCGCGCCTACTTTTAATAATTCTCTCCTTGATGTAGTGAATCAAACAAGTATGTGAGATAATCAGACAATCTGTAGGCTATTCGTGAATTCACTTTTAAGTGTAAAATGCACAAACCAATGTTTTTTTCTGACTCCCATTTTTTTCTAAAACGCTAAACGTCATCTTGTACTGCAGTAGTTTGCTTTCCGAACTACAGCGGCGAATTAGACAAGTTTTCAATTACCTAGTCTGAATGCTTAACATGTTTTAAGTATGCTCCATCACATCATTAAAATTGAAAATTGTCACGATAAAAGATGATTAACACCCTTTAAAGGGGCATTCCTTCCTTCACACATCAGAAACATGGACCATTTTTATTGACGGAATCCATGTTCGAACGATGATTATAATTATGTTTGTGTTTACATGTAATGAAATTAACACCGAAATGTACAGACAAAAGGCGTATCGTATAGAAATACCGTATGTTTTTGCGATAATTAATGATACTTCGGGTCGAATTAAGAATTTTCACGACTTAATATTTAAACTTTGATTGATCTTGAGAGTAAAACTGCCGTACTAATGTAAAGATTATAACTTTAAAGAAATACGTAAGTTCAATTTTGACGACATAAACTTTATTCCAGCGAAGGAATGACCCTTTAATATACATTTACATCTTTGCCAGAGTAAAACAGAACAAACAACTTAGTTTTTTTTATTCTTAACCACTTACATATATACTTACGTATACATATACTTACGTATACATATACTTATACATATACATATACTTACATAATGCTTTTTTGCCATATGCACATACTTTATCATGCTTTCAGACTTTAAAAGTAAAATTCATGTGTGAATGAACAAGGGAAAACACATCCCTACAAAGTGTCCCGACATGACTCGAACACGTGTTCCCGCGTGTAAGTCTTAGCTTAGCCTCCTGAGGCTCCTGTCAGCTGACTGATAGACAATGTATATGCCGCGACGAGTCGACCCTCTCTCCTTTTGCACATGTAACACGCATCGCCTACCAACAAAGTGTAGTATTCCGTCCATGCGTAAGAGAGTATCATAATGCTGTACATAAGGACATGAAAAGTGTACCATGACCATAAATTGAATTAAGATATTATATTGTTCAACGAATATGATATTGTTGTTTTGAATACATGTCGCTAATACTTTCATCGTTGTTTGCAATAAATGTGCATGTTGCTTTAAATAACTATAGTATTATAAAATCAATGTTAGATTTGATGACCATACATTGTGTATTTTAAGCATTTGATAATAATTTAGACTCGATATTTTAATACATTATACTGTTTTGTTATTTTAATACATTATTCAGATTTGTTATTTTAATACATTATAATGTTTTGTTATTTCAAAATCACGGTACAATGTAACATATATACTTACTCAGAGACATATATCACATGTGATACCAGGGACAAATATAAATTATCATAATTAATTTTGCATTGTTTGCACGCAGAATGCGGCTTTCTGATTGGTTGAATTTTACGTCAATGTCTATGAAAATAAATCCGAAAATGGCGCGAAAAATGTGACGTCACAATACGGCCATTGACGTTGAGTGTTGATTTGTTAAAAAGAATCCCTTATAAGATCAGTTGAATTATACATAAAACATGTCTTTATTATGATAATTAATTTCAAAAATTAATTATATTAATTAAAAATCTGATAATATGTCCCTGGTGATATATACGTTTCTATTTTACTTCTACAGATTTGTGAAAATTAAGTGAACTTCTTTACTTACATTTCACTACCCTGATACAGTAATACATAATAAGTTGTACGGTAATTCATGTATTGTTTGAAACATGTACTCTGTATATATCATTATACAAATGTATAGCGACCCTGCCCTTAATAAAGCGAACCGGTACAAATGGTCATAATCGTGTCCTGGGTTCGGTTATAACCGGAACAGGGACGTTCAACCCCATCAATCAATCAATCAATCAAATGGCCATGTTCTACTTCTGTTTTCTATATCTCTATATTAGCCTACTTTCATAGGAGTAGGACATATGTTTTGTTTTTTCATTGCTTTCGTATTTCCGTTCTTACTTACAGTCCTCATACTGTACCTGTGATTTCAATGTATGTACATTTGTATGACAGTAATATCAGCTATTCCTGATTCATTTAAATATAACTTTTGTGATTATTAATTGTCGTATTTTTTATCCTCTTTAACGATATTGTTTGTCCATATATATATGCCAACGTATACAGTATTAAAAACATTATCAATTAGCTTTTGTATCTTAACCCAGGAAAACGTCTGTGACGGGTTGTCATATTTGCAAAACGAATGAAATCCTATTATTTTTAATTTTCTGCATTTGCATCAAAAATTATCAAATAACTCCTTCATTTCCAAAATTATTTTATATTTTTAAAACTTATCTATGGTAACATAACAACCTAACACATGTTTAATTATTTAATACAGTGAAACGTGAGTATATCATTACGTAGGTATTACCAAAATCAAAATGTCACAGCAATCTACTTGTTATTAGCCATTGAAAACTGACTGGGTCGTTAAGAGCATGCGGCATCGTCTTTTCCTGGACTTCAATTAATAAAATAAGTACTTCTAAGTTGTTGCATTGTCTGTTCTTTTGTTCAATACATTTATAATTCAATACGCTAGAATTCAATTAGTAAATAATATACATTTCCTGCCATTTTCTGAAGTATCATCTTAACAAGTATCGCCCTGAACTCCTGATCTACAATCTACTGTACAGTCATCAATTCTTATCAATATGGTGAATTTTTATTTGTACTTCTTTCAAAAAGTAAAGTTATGTCAAAGTTTATAACATAGGTCGCCAAAGGCTACCTGTCAATGTAAATAACATTTGTATTTCAATTAAGTTGATAATACATGTTGTCGAAGATCAAACATCAATTTGGTCCAATTTTTGTAACTACCATGTCTGAGTTTGTTCTTATATGAAACTGCAAACGACCTACTTCACAACCAGAACGGCAAAGTTACATGAGAGTAACCAGTCTGCAGCATTTGGCTGAGGCTGATAGTATTACCAATTATCAAATCTAAATAATGTTACCATTTTTGAGTCATTTTGCGACAAACAGATATAAATAGGTAAGTGTCAATAACTCTCCTACCAGTAAAAGCTGTTTATGCCATCTTGAAATTAAGAGGAGCCTTTAAATAGCAACCAATAGAAGTTTGCTGGATTTTTCGCCCAATGAACAGCTAGGGCCATTTTAAGGCGGGGTCTCCTTTTAGTAGTTGGTGAATTCTTCACAGAACAACATACGGGAGGCCTGTCACATGTCATCCAGAGCAATAAGGGTAAAGTGTCTTGCCCTAGGACACAACCACGAAAGCACAGACTGGTCCATTTCTCAGCTTCCCAAGAAACACAAACAACACAGGTTGAGCATCGAACCATGCACCTAAGATCTTCACTTGAGGTTACGTGGCCGGCGCTCTAACCTACTGAACTATTGTGGCCCCATCATCTTCTGAACATTCATGCAAAGTTCCATCAATTCCAATGTAAGCTGATATTACTTTAAAGATGGTGGTCATCTCGACACACAATAGACGACGTAAGACAGCTTGTAACAGTACTTCTAGCAAGTAGTGACAACAGGAGTTGTCAGAAGACAATATAGCTCGCTAAATGGGACGAGATTCAAAAGTAAGTCAAAGTTCACAGTCAAGGTCAGAGGTTCACAAATGTACCAATGGAAAGGCCTTGTCACAAGTAGTACTCATGTCAAATATGAAAGCCCCGTCTCAGACAGTAAACAAACTGTGGCCAAGGTTAATGTTTTTTAAAGTAGGACAAAGGTCACGGTCAGTAGGTCTGCAAATGAAGTACAAATGGAAATAGACATTGTCATAAGGAACATACATGTACATGTCAAATATGAAAGCCCTATCTCAAAGAGTTAACAAACTGTGGCCAAGGTTAAATGTTTGTGAAAGTAGGTCAAAGGTCACTGTCAAGGTCAGTAGGTCTGCAAATGAAGAACAAATGGAAAGAATTTGTCATAAGGAACATGCATGTCAAATATATAAGCTGTGTCCCTATTAGTACTGACACAACACTGTCTTACAAAAACTTTAACCAAGCTGCCCGCCGACATAGACAACGCCGATGCCAAGGGTATAAGCAACAGTTCCCTGGACTACACCCCAGTGAGCTAAAAACAACAAATAGATTATATTTGTTTTATTATTTAATATCTATATTCATATCTACTGACACATATATATATCTACATACATATATATGTTGGAAATCATTAATCTTCTAATTCTTTATTTATGTAATGAATACTTTAAAATATATGCTTTGATCACAATTAAAATGAGCATGACCCACCAAATTAACTCATTACATGTCACAGGGAAAATCCAACAATATATATATGTACATATGGATTAATGTATAAAGTATCACAGACAAAACACATTCTCTTCACATCATCATATACAACTTTCCCACCTCCTACTATCGGAAATAAACTCTCTAAAATACCCTGTTAAATTTCCCTCTTCCTGTTTCACACTGGAGTTTGGTGGGTTAATAGTTGCAGTAAGCCACAATTCAACGTAAAATCTGTGGCTTACGAAGGAGGAAAGCTGAAACATTGTTATGTGATAATGAAAAAGGCAACACACTTGCTGCAAAACAATTATAATGGACGCAAACTGATGGCTGGCTACAAACTGTATAATATTCCTCAATGCATCAAATAATAATTCAATTCTATCTCACTGAAATTAGGTCTAGGTTTTTTTTTTAAATAAATGGCGGTGAGCTTTATAATCTTTACCAAGTTAATTATAGATCATAGCTTATATAAAGGCAGGTGGCATGGGTTACCACATAAAATAAACTCTGAAGTTGTTTATCAACTTGATACTCAAAAGGTGGTTGCGTTGATGAGACTCAAGCCAGATGAAGAATTTCCCAAAGTTAATTGCAATTAATTTGATTAAATTCATCAAACTTGCAAAGTTGTTAAAAGTTTGCTGAATATCTCATAACTGTAACTTGAAAATTGATCAATGATCTAGTAAGAGAATTTAACCTTTCATTGTATGTCTCCAAGACAATAGAGCTCACACAGAAACAATCATTAATATACATGTCCATTGTTCAATAATGGAAAATGGTTGACACATGGTATGCAAAAGATTCTGAAAAAACTGCTCCAGGAATTATTTTAAACTGCGAGTTGTTCAGTCATATAAACCAATATTAATTCTATAATAACATCCTGTATATTGAACAATCTTGTCCTGAAAATTACTGATTTTCTTACTTTATGTCTTTATGACTAAAATAGATATATTACAGAGGGTGGCGTCTATGGCGTCTAAAACTACCGATATATATATTTATTACATTTTTACCAGTGAAATATCAAAAATTATTCATTTTATAAAAGTGATATTTTTCACTAGTGAAAAATATCACTTTTGCTGATTTGACCAATCAAATTAATGATTATATAATACCACAATAATTGACCAATCAGAAAGCCCGACATATATGTCAGCACCTGGACAGGGGGAACTACATTTTTTGAATGCAAACTTTCGCTGTAGGCCTAGTTAGCATAGGGGGAAGGTTTTTCGTTGATAAAAAATGTAATAAACAATAAATACAGAAAAAGATCACTACCCGAAGGGTATGTACAATCTAACTTAACTGGGAAAAATCTGGTTTCTATAAAACTACATGTACCTACAAACAGAAGACAGCAAGACAAAATCATAAAACTGGTATGTAAATTCCTTGGTACCCTATAAAATGTTAGCATTATTATGGACTATACATTAATGATAATGCATTGCATTTCGGCGAAGTTATTTATAATCGAGAGAAATATGTCAGCATAAAAGGATTTTGTTTCCACAATTTGAGATAAACTTTTTGTGGAGGTAACAAAACATTAAAAAGTTGAAACAAAGAATATTATTTAGTTATGAGTAACTAGAAAATTTGATTAATTTGCATTACTGGCAAACATGGGGATGTTGATTATAAAGTTTATCGTGGAGACATATAATCCTTAGGAGCCTACATAGTGTCTATATATATTTTATTTAGCTAAGGCTATTCAAGTACATCATATATTCAATTGGAGTACTTCAGAAATAAAGAAATTCTGCACATGGTGGGAACTGGAGAAAATGCAGCCTATTAATTATCTGATACTGTTGGAATCAAATCACCTCTATGAGGAATTCCTGTTTTTACAAACATGGAAATATTTTACCAGAATAGCTCTTACACAAATATTAAAGATTTTTTTTTTGCAATCAAATCATTAAGAATATTGAAATCTTAATAAAACAACAGCTATACAACAATTCTGATTCACAATATATCTGTAAATAACAACAATTGTTTCGAAGAAAACATTCCTTTCCAGCAGAAACTAAAAACACTACAAACATATTGTATACGTATGTCATATGATTTTTCAATGATAGTTGTGACTACTTTTTTCCTGTGTATGTTTAATCATTGGGTAAATGTTCATGTAAACAGATCTATAACGTTTTCTATGTAAACTAAGAAATGGACGGGATGGTTGCTGAAACAATAACATATGGGCCTAGAAAATACTGCTACTATTTCGTGACGGCTTCTACACAACGTGGCGTCCAGTCTAAAGTCTCATCCAGAGGCATCAGGTGATGTGCGATCTATAAACAAAAACGGAACATTATAAATCCACGGGAATTCAACATTATAGTATAATTCATACAGAAGTTTAAAATTTAAACATATCTTTAGCATTCATATTTAATAAAACTTCAGAACCACTCTAAGATGCTACAGGTATACATCTCTGACGATGAGTAATTATGACCGATTGAAAATATAAGAATAGCCTGTTGTATATTTTTTATATATGTATGTAATACCAAAAGGTATACATATATTTTACATTATTACCACCCTAAAAAAGTTTTGAACTTCTCTTTTAAAGTTAAATTGTATCCTAAAGCGATTCTATTGTAATCCAACTCACATAATATATCACTTTCTGTTTGATAAGAATCAAATTGAGAACACTGGTTTTTTTCACGTATTGATCTGAATTAGATATATTTCTATATTATTAGCGTGCAATTTCATGTGTTTTTCAAAACAAGCATTGTATATTATGTCTGCATCGTTCGTAGCAACTTTAAGACAAAATGTCAATAAATCATTAGTAGTTTTGTTTATAAAAAAAGATCCCCTGCTTTGGTTTGGGTTATTTTGTTTAACTTCCTATTATAAATTAACAGCCAGGGTCATTTAAGGACGTGCCAGGTTTTGGAGGTGGAGGAAAGCTGGAGTACCCGGAGAAAAACCACAGGCCCATGGTCAGTACCTGGCAACTGCCCCATGTGGGTTTCAAACTTGCGACCCAGAGGTGGAGGGCTAGTGATAAAATATCGGGACACCTTAACCACTCGGGCACCTCGGCCCCAGTAATTACATTATACATATCCTATACAAGTGATATAACGGAATTTCTGAGCTCACATCTTCATCTTCACGTTTCTCAAAAGAAAATTGGTACTGCGGAGACTTACTTGTTTTTCGTGGGGGTCCAGGGTGACGGTGTACTCCTCGTTATCCTGGCTTATTTGACAGTTCTTACTAGAGGTACAGTCCATGGTGACATTCACTGAGTTGTTGGACTGCAGACCAAAAAAAAATTATTAATTAAATTAATTAAAATTTTTTAGACATAAATATATCCTGTTAACATCTCAAAATGGTTTCTTATTGGTAATTAATCATTTTTTAGTTGATTCCAAATCAGATTGATGTTTATTTTAACTTTAAATTTTCTGTATACTAATGTCTCTAGCAAACGATGTGGGTGTGCCTGTCAAATTATTAATCGGCTTATCTGTTGGATTTGGTTAATATGTGCTACAAGATTATGCCACAATATACAGTATACAGTAAAACCTGCTCTAACGGCCACCTCCGTTAAGCGGCCATTATGTGGTCCGCCCGATGGAAAACACTATATAATGAACCTTAAATAAGCGGTCACCTGTCTACCGCGGCCAACGGCCACAAAAATATGCCCCCGAGTTGTTGTATCGTCCTGTATTAAGCGGCCATTTTGTCCAGAAGTAGACATCCGCGATAATCACATGACAAGGTATTTTTTATCAAATTCATCAAAACTTTTATCTTTGTTGGTTTTCATTTCAAAATACACTGTACATGGTATATTGTTATCAATATCAATAAGTGCATTATAATGTGATAAATTCAATAAACTGTTGAAAAAAAGAATTGGGCAACAGGCGGTTCCCAGCCAACCTGGTTTAAGCAGCCACCTGTCTTAAGCAGCCAATATCTGTCGGTCCCTCGGGTGGTCGCTTAATACAGGTTTGACTGTACTTCAAACAGTACAAAAAATATCTATGCTACAAAAACTGGCCATGTGTCACACAGGTACATCTGGGCAGTTACAGGTAGAATTGATTAATGGTAAATAAAATGAACCAGTCATTAACAATTGTATAATGATGTAAATTAAGCATTGTATGTACTGCACATGTATATTGCTAAAACGAAACCATATTAACGCTGTTCCAAAAAAAAATTTAAAAAATGGGGAAATTCAAATTCAAATTTTTGGGTATAAATTGCTTATCATGGGGTACTGGCCCTTACCATATAGCAAATTGACTACATCATGAGGCCAAGAAAGGAGCTGATCATGTAACTATCTGGCTGTCTACAATTATATTGATGTAGTAAATTGGCTACATTGACATAACGGTAAGTGTTTGAGTTTATTTTGTTTAATGTCCTATTAACAGCCAGGGTCATTTAAGGATAAGCCTAGTTAGCTCACCTGCCCGAAGGGCAAGTGAGCTTATGCCGTGGTGCGGCGTCCGTCGTCCGTCCGTCCGGCCGGCCGTCCGGCGTCAACTTTTTCATTCAAACAACTTCTTCTCAATAACCAAAGGGCCCAGGGACTTGATATTTGGCATGTAGCATGCTGGGGTGAAGTGCTACAAAGTTTGTTCAAATAAATGACCTTGACCTTCATTCAAGGTCACATGGGTCAAATAGGCTATAATCTTCAACCGACTTCTTCTCAATAACCAAGAGGCCAAGGGACTTGATATTGGGCCTGTAGCATGCTGGGGTGAAGGGCTACAAAGTTTGTTCAAATAAATGACCTTCACCTTCATTCAAGGTCACATGGGTCAAATAGGCTATAATCTTCAAATGACTTCTTCTCAATAACCAAGAGGCCCAGGGACTTGATATTAGGGGTGAAGCATGCTGGGGTGAAGGGCTACAAAGTTTGTTCAAATAAATGACCTTGACCTTCATTCAAGGTCACGTGGGTCAAATAGGCTATAATGTTCAAACGACTTCTTCTCAATAACCAAGAGGCCCAGGGACTTGATATTGGGCCTGTAGCATGCTGGGCTGAAGGGCTACAAAGTTTGTTCAAATAAATGACCTTCACCTTCATTAAAGGTCACATGGGTCAAATAGGCTATAATCTTCAAACGACTTCTTCTCAATAACCAAGAGGCCCAGGGACTTGATATTAGGGGTGAAGCATGCTGGGGTGAAGGGCTACAAAGTTTGTTCAAATGAATGACCTTGACCTACATTCAAGGTCACAGGGGTGAAATCGGCTTAAATCTGTAGAAATAATTTTGCTATAGCCAAGAGCCTCCAAGACCTGATATTAGGCCAATAGAATGCTGGAATGAAGGACTAGAAAATTTTAATATGAATAAAACTAGCTTACAATGATATTTGAATAAAGAGGTAATCAAGATAGTATCCTTAGAAATGACCTCAATCAACTTCAAAGTTGCTGTAGAGCCAGGTGAGCGATACAGGCCCATTGGGCCTCTTGTTTTGGAAGTGGAGGAAAACAGGAGTACCCGTAGAAAAACCACCAGCCTACGGCCAGTACCGGGCAACTGCCCTATGTAGGTTTCGAACTCACAACCCAGAGGTGGAGCGATAGTGATAAAGTGTGGGGACACCTTTACTACTCGGCCACCGCGGCTCCTATATGGTATAATGTACGGTAGACAGCCAGAGAGTACATATATAATTTTCACTCGAAAATAAATCAACCAAATAAGTCTGCATTGATTTACGGGACCGGCCTGTTAGAATTACGAGTGACCTTACCCTGTTAGACAAAACCACAGTTGATCTTGTGTCGTTAGCGTACGTATACATATACACACTGCCCTTGATCTTCACTCCCTCATCCTGAAAATGGAACGACAAATACCTTTAAATGGTATTTAAACATGGTTTGATCAGTAACCTGAAAATTTAAACCAGGTCCCAATTTTATCAGTGATTCTTAAATTAAGAAAATTCTGAATTCAAAGCTATTTATATGAGCTTTGTTGGCGTTAAGAAAAAAAAATGGTATTATGACATATTAAATACATTCTATTATTGTCATACTTTCCTTTGGAAGGAAAAATATTAGTTAAGGATTTCTGTCAGTAATATCTATTATGGAATGTTGATGAAACTGGAACAAAATAAAAATACAAAAGAAAAAATCTTCCTCCTGGACAAGATTTGTTTACAATATTAATTTTGACAAATGCCTTAATGTGATATCAAACACTCATAAAATGCTTCCTCCAAAGGAGAAGATTTCCAATCTACATTTAAATACAGTTTACTAAAGCAATCACCTCTTAATTACTATCTCCGATACATATGCTAATGTAGTCAGGAGCCATGTTGGTCTGACACACCAGGAAAACATTGGAACAAGGGGAGATAACTCCTCTTTATGTGACAAAACGAAAAATGATAAATCTGAGGGAAAAAACTTGAATAAGTCTAATTAAAATGTCTTCCTCCAGAACAAGACATTAATTTGAACGTACCTGTTCCATGACGGTTTCTATTATCATGTCGTTGTTGATCGTTTCTATTCCGGTACAGGTGAGTGCCACCTCGGCATCGTCACAACTTTCTGTATACACATCCAGTTTGTATGGGCAAGCCTGCGAATATATAGAAATCATTTTCTTTCATCCTAAACTCTAGAACTCAAACATGCTGATAAACTTGAGTAACATATATCCTTGTTAAGTACAAAAGACATACAGGATATCAGAAAATATTGTTTCCATATACATGTAAGAATGAAAAAACATTAATGCGATCATCGCCGATGGGTTTATAACATGTGCAGAGATTAATTCTGCTATCATTTAATAAGGTGCTATATATTACATAGAACTGATATTAGTACAATTTTTTACTTAGTATGAAAAGAATAAAACCAAAAATATTTATTCAGAAAATTCATTTGAGAATTAGTGTGTTAACTGAACAAGCATTATCAAAGAAATTCATAGTTATTTCTTGAGTAAGTTATAAAAATAAATCAAATTAATTGTTCTTTACCTCATCAATGAACAGATCCTTATTGTAGCCCATAGAATTTAAAGTCACCCAGAGGTCGCTGATGTCATCGTCTACATCGTCTGCCTCCATCTCGTTCAGTTTTACAAATCCCTTCTTAGTGATTTCATTGTTTTCTAACTCAACTGTGTCTGTAAGTAGAAACACCAGACTAGAAATAAAAGTCTTGTTGTGTTTGGTTTATGATACATACAGAGTATGAAAGCTTTGCTGTGATTGGTTTATGATACGTACAGAGTATGAAAGCTTTGCTGTGATTACACACAGAGTATGAAAGCTTTGCTGTGATTGGTTTATGCTATGCACAGAGACTAAAAGCCTTGCTTTGATTGGTTTATGATAGGTATAGAGTATGAAAGCTTTGTTGTGATTGGTTTATGATACATCAAGAGTACGAAAACAAAAACTTCAAAGATTATAGATCTAGACAGATATGCAGGACATTTAAACTTATATGTTCTGACATATTGCATTGTATAACTATACAGTATCTAATAGATACATTACCACAAATTTATACTTGATATAATGTAATTTTTAACTTGATTTTTCCTTTAGTTACAACATATAAAGGATTCTTGTGAGATCAAATGACATACTTTTTACTTATTTATCCTACAATAAGCCCATGGCTAGTAATTATATACAGTCAAACTTCGATGTTTCGAAGTTCAAGGGACTTGCAGAAAAACTTCGATACAGCGGGACTTCGAATTATTCATGGTCGACAATAGGTCGAGTTTTTTATGATAATGACCATAAATCTTATATAGCTGTTACATGTCCTCGATGTCGTAGTGTCGATCGTCACCTGTCATCCATAAATCATTTTATTAATTAAATAAGTATCATTTTTACTAAACAATTAGATCTATCACATTTTAGCAAAACAGAGAAGTACAAGGCACACTTACGTTAACGGTTTCCCCCTGATGAAGACACATGTGTTTACGTTATATACGAGTATATAAAATGCGGAACCCCTCGGGTTGGGTACCGAGCCCTTCACTAATCGAATCTAAATCAGTTGGAGAATGCATGATTGAATGACAAATAATCGATTTACCCGGATATTTATGCGTAAGTTTGAAACGTGCCACTTAGAGTATGAGTGAAAACATCGCTAATTGTTTGTATTTAAAATCGATCCGCTTGTTTCACGGTTCCTTAAAATCTACTCACCGACCGCTGATTTCAATGGCGGCGGCGATCATTAAAGACGACTACTGGTATGTTATACCAGAGAGATTACATGTCATGGCTTATAAGTACACAATTAATCTATAAATTTGGTCTGATTATTAATTAATCCTATGGTCAGGAGTAGACAACACACGCTATCGTTATCCCTATTGTTAGTCGGGGCTTTTATGGGAGAGGTGTGACATCTTGCCGCGGGGGTCACGACAAACACCTGTCCAGTGGTCAGTACAGGTAAATTTTTTGTTCGAATCATGAGATGTCAATTACCTATAATTAGTTAGCTAACGGGCCGTGAAAAAAGTTCGATACATCGAAAACTTCGATTTATAAAAATTCGAATCATACATAGGTTCTTTAGTAGTGTTATATAGTGAGAAAATTTGGGACCAAGCAAAAAGTTCGATACAGCGAGAACTTCGAATCAACGAAGTTCGAATCATCGAGGTTTGACTGTATATATAATAAGCCCATGCCTGGCAATAAGCCCATTTCTTTTAAATCAGTGTAATGCTATGGTATTGTCCTGCAATAAGCCTGCCTTCTTGGAGCCAAAGTTAATGATGTCTGGGCCTCAGCTTATTCCAGGACAAATATAGCAAATCCCCTTGGAAAAATCTGATGAATTAAATTATCTTAACCAAATTATACACATATATAAGCAAAACCAAAAATACACATTCATTAAGAAGATAGTGACCTTCAACAACAGCCCATTCATCGTCCGTGACCTTGTCCCCGCTCGTCCTCAATGTGAACCATGTGAACTCGTCTCGACTCAGTGTGCCATTTCCGTCAAGATCACTGAGTTCGAATATCTCTTCCAGGGCTTTCCTACAGGGTAATAAGTACATTATTAACTGATTGTAAATAATCTGTACTGATTGGAAGAAGGGAAAATTTTGATGAACTAAACTTAATTGATAAAGTATTTCTAAAATAAAACAGCAAACTAGCATGTATTTTGAATTAAATTTAAGGGGAAATAATACTTATATTCAGTCGAAAAAACGGTTCTTTCAAAATTTTGTCCAAGAATTAACATTTATTAATTCTTGAAATGCTTTTGAAGTGTAAATGTATCACCCCAAAAAGGGGTACAGAATTTTTTTTTATTTCAGAATATCTTATTGTGCAGATTTTAGCAAAATGGGAATTGAACAGTCGTAGCCCATACATGAGCCCTCTTCACTCTACCACTATTACATAATTATCTAAAAGGTGACTCAATGGATTTTGTTCAGAACACAATTTTTCCCGTGTCCATAATATACAATGAGTCACTATTATTGAACTAATACCTGAATGCTTTGGTGATGGATGTTTTCCCGTCCCTATCCTTTCGTACCAATGGTGTTTCCTTTGAGGAGTCGGAGCGACGAGCTTTCAGGTGACATCCTGTCGTAAATGGTAGTAAGTTGTAGGAACCAGCCTTCAACTCACACATAACACCATATTTCTGTGGAACAAAAAACAACCGATTGATGATTGATATCAATGGAAATTGCAAGGATTTTTTTTTTGAAACGGTTCAAACCATTGCTGTTTTACCAAAAAATTGAAGAAAAAAGGGAATGCATTTTTTGGTAGAAAATATGAAATATTTATCATAATTTATAATTTTTTTAATTTCATTAATTTTTTTTCTCATTCTAATGTTAAAAAGAACAAAAGAAGAAAATACCCACTTAAAATCTTAACATCTCAAAATATGTCATTTATTCAGAACGGGATGGGATGGATGGACTAACAGGACGGATGGATGGACGTGGGATATAGATGGATGGATGGATGGATGGATGGATATAGGAAGGATGGACGGATGGATGTAGGATTAAACAATGAGAAGACAGGACAGTACTTACCCCTTTGCCGTCCCGTTTTTCTGTGAACCCGACCACCGATCTTCCTTCACTATCTGGCTTCTTTTTCGTGACAAGTAACATGGTATCTATGGGGGTCGTGTCTCCTATGACTGAAGAATTGAGTAAACACCATTACAATGTTAGTTTGGGGATATGAAAACATTTCAAAATATGGAAAACAATGATGAGATTTGACACTTATGGATAGATTAAATCTGTCAAATGGTTCACGAGATATATTTTGTACATCCAGATTTTGTAATTCAGGTCAAGGGTGACCTTTGACCTTTAACTTTGACCGATGGTCAAAGAAATCTTATCAGATGAAGAACTTGATGGCATAGGTTATGGTATGCATATGAACTTTTTCAATCTTTGTACATCAACAGATGGACAGATGGATACACAGACGTATGCATCAATGGATGGATAGATAGACAAATTATTCAAATTACATATATTGTATACCCATTTTAAAGAGAGGAGGGTATAATGGAAAAAAAAACTTGATATTGGAAGAGTGAAACATGTTCAAAGCCGTGGAAAACACTGATGATGATTTAAGTAACTTACTCATGGATTGTGGAATGGATGGCTGGACCGTGATCCAAACTTTACTTCTCTCATTCAGATTCAGTCTGTAAGTGTGTGTCATCAGACCGTCATCTTCGTCAATAAAGAAACAACCCTTACTGGTAGTTTTGGTCCAGTCCTGCCAGGGAGAATATGTAAACATATCTACAGGATCAAAATTATCGACATCTTCTAGTATTTAAATACCGAGATACATACAGTCTTGCCAACAAAAATTAAGATATGAATATATGGTGAAACATGTTTGCAAAAATATTGATTCCGATTTATGACTTTGGAATATTGAAGAGAAAACCATGATAGTTCTCTGACAAACAATCTCAGCTCCCATAGGCCGTCAAGCTATTGCTATACAAAGGGCAGTAACTCTGATGAGTCAGAATGACTGACGGAAACAATGCTAGGTAATTTACCCAAGAGTAAATATATAATAGACTCAACTTATTGTTAAGATGTCTGTGTATACATTTTGATGGCAAGCCACGATATATAAACTAACTAAAAATATTTGCAGTCTATGTGAGCATAATTGACACCCAAAACGTGACATCAATCCATGCCGTGCTTAAATACAATCATATGCTTCACAAAACAAGAGATCCCAGAGGGATCTTGGTGCCCACCATTGAATGATCTTTATAGGTTCCATGTCAGATTGATCTTTTCTCTACTTTTCCCTTCTTCTAAGTCTTACTAATCTGTGTAAATTCAGAAACAACTCTCTAGTACTTTTCAAACAAGGGGAACCTATATATAAAATTTAAGATTTAGCGATAATGGCTGTCTGTCGGCCATGTTGTTTTCCGATTGGTCCCAAAATGCAATATAATACCAGGGACCAAGGGGAACCTACATATGAAATTTGAGAAAGATCCCTTCAGTACCTTCTGTACAATAGCGATAACAAACTTCAATTTTCAAAATACAAGATGGCTGCCTGTCAGCCAGGTTGTTTTCTGACTGGTCTCAAAATCCAATATGTATAACTAGACACAGAGGGCAACCTACAAATGAAATTCAGAAAGATCCTTTCAGCAATTTCTGATAAATAGCGATAACAATCTTCAATTGTCAAAATCCAAGATGGCTGCCTATCGGCCATGTTGTTTTTCGATTGGTCTCAAAATGCAATATGCATAACTACACACTGAGGGAAACCTACATATGAAATTTGAGAAAGATCACTTCAGTACTTTCTGAGAAATAGCAATAACAAACTTCAATTGTCAAAATCAAAGATGACTGCCTGTCGGCCATGTTGTTTTCTGAATAGTCTCAAAATGCAATATGCATAACTAGGCACAGAGGGGAACCTACATATGAAATTTCAGAAAGATCCCTTCAGTACTTTCTCAGAAATAGCGATAACAAACTTCAATTGTCAAAATCCAAGATGGCTGCCTGTCGGCCATGTTGTTTTCAGATTAGTCTTAAAATGCAATATGCATAACTAGGCACAGAGGGGAACCTACATATGAAATTTCAGAAAGATCCCTTCAGTACTTTCTGAGAAATAGTGATAACAAACTTCAATTGTCAAAATCCAAGATGGCTGCCTGTCGGCCATGTTGTTTTCAGATTAGTCTCAAAATGCAATATGCATAACTAGGCACCGAGGGAAACCTACATATGGAATTTCAGAAAGATCCCTTCATAAGTATCTGAGAAATAGCGATAACAAACTTCAATTGTCAAAATCCAAGATGGCTGCCTGTCGGCCATGTTGTTTTCCAATTGGTCTCAAAACGCAATATGCATAACTAGGCACCAAGAGGAACCTTTATATGAAATTTCAGAATGATCCCTTCGTAAGTTTCTGAGAAATAGCGATAACAAACTTCAATTGTCAAAATCCAAGATGACTGCCTGTCGGCCATGTTGTTTTCCGAATAGTCTCAAAATGCAATGTGCATAACTAGGCACAGAGGGGAACCTACATATGAAATTTCAGAAAGATCCCTTCAGTACTTTCTGAGAAATAGCGATAACAAACTTCAATTGTCAAAATCCAAGATGGCTGCCTGTCGGCCATGTTGTTTTCCGATTGGTCTCAAAACGCAATATGCATAACTAGGCACCAAGAGGAACCTTTATATGAAATTTCAGAAAGATCCCTTCATAAGTTTCTGAGAAATAGCGATAACAAACTTCAATTGTCAAAATCCAAGATGGCTGCCTGTCGGCCATGTTGTTTTCCGATTGGTCTCAAAATGCAATATGCATAACTAGGCACAGAGGGGAACCTACATATGAAATTTGAGAAAGATCCCTTCAGTACTTTCTCAGAAATAGCGATAACAAACTTCAATTGTCAAAATCCAAGATGGCTGCCTGTCGGCCATGTTGTTTTCCGATTGGTCTCAAAACGCAATATGCATAACTAGGCACCAAGAGGAACCTTTATATGAAATTTCAGAAAGATCCCTTCATAAGTTTCTGAGAAATAGCGATAACAAACTTCAATTGTCAAAATCCAAGATGGCTGCCTGTCGGCCATGTTGTTTTCCGATTGGTCTCAAAATGCAATATGCATAACTAAGCACCAAGGGGAATCTACATATGAAATTTGAGAAAGATCCCTTCAGTACTTTCTCAGAAATAGCGATAACAAACTTCAATTGTCAAAATCCAAGATGGCTGCCTGTCGGCCATGTTGTTTTCCGATTGGTCTCAAAATGCAATATGCATAACTAGGCACCAAGGGGAACCTACATATGAAATTTAAGAAAGATCCCTTCAGTACTTTCTCAGAAATAGCGATAACAAACTTCAATTATCAAAATCCAAGATGGCTGCCTGTCGGCCATGTTGTTTTCCGATTGGTCTCAAAATGCAATATGCATAACTAGGCACCAAGGGGAGTCTACATATGAAATTTGAGAAAGATCCCTTCAGTACTTTCTCAGAAATAGCGATAACAAACTTCAATTATCAAAATCTAAGATGGCTGCCTGTCGGCCATGTTGTTTTCCGATTGGTCTCAAAATGCAATATGCATAACTAGGCACCAAGGGAAGCCTACATATGAAATTTCAGAAAGATCCCTTCAGTACTTTCTGAGAAATAGTGATAACAAACTTCAATTATCAAAATCCAAGATGGCTGCCTGTCGGCCATGTTGTTTTCAGATTAGTCTCAAAATGCAATATGCATAACTAGGCACCGAGGGAAACCTACATATGAAATTTGAGAAAGATCACTTCAGTACTTTCTGACAAATAGCGATAACAAACTTCAATTGTCAAAATCCAAGATGACTGCCTGTCGGCCATGTTGTTTTCCGAATAGTCTCAAAATGCAATGTGCATAACTAGGCACAGAGGGGAACCTACATATGAAATTTCAGAAAGATCCCTTCAGTACTTTCTGAGAAATAGCGATAACAAACTTCAATTGTCAAAATCCAAGATGGCTGCCTGTCGGCCATGTTGTTTTCCGATTGGTCTCAAAACGCAATATGCATAACTAGGCACCAAGAGGAACCTTTATATGAAATTTCAGAAAGATCCCTTCATAAGTTTCTGAGAAATAGCGATAACAAACTTCAATTGTCAAAATCCAAGATGGCTGCCTGTCGGCCATGTTGTTTTCCGATTGGTCTCAAAATGCAATATGCATAACTAGGCACCAAGGGGAATCTACATATGAAATTTGAGAAAGATCCCTTCAGTACTTTCTCAGAAATAGCGATAACAAACTTCAATTGTCAAAATCCAAGATGGCTGCCTGTCGGCCATGTTGTTTTCCGATTGGTCTCAAAATGCAATATGCATAACTAGGCACCAAGGGGAACCTACATATGAAATTTAAGAAAGATCCCTTCAGTACTTTCTCAGAAATAGCGATAACAAACTTCAATTATCAAAATCCAAGATGGCTGCCTGTCGGCCATGTTGTTTTCCGATTGGTCTCAAAATGCAATATGCATAACTAGGCACCAAGGGGAGTCTACATATGAAATTTGAGAAAGATCCCTTCAGTACTTTCTCAGAAATAGCGATAACAAACTTCAATTATCAAAATCCAAGATGGCTGCCTGTCGGCCATGTTGTTTTCCGATTGGTCTCAAAATGCAATATGCATAACTAGGCACCAAGGGAAGCCTACATATGAAATTTCAGAAAGATCCCTTCAGTACTTTCTG
The DNA here is from genome assembly GCF_902652985.1 of Pecten maximus. Classification (NCBI taxonomy): domain Eukaryota; kingdom Metazoa; phylum Mollusca; class Bivalvia; order Pectinida; family Pectinidae; genus Pecten; species Pecten maximus. The sequence continues at coordinate 50,506,730 of NC_047018.1, read as the reverse complement.
AGAAATAGTGATAACAAACTTCAATTATCAAAATCCAAGATGGCTGCCTGTCGGCCATGTTGTTTTCAGATTAGTCTCAAAATGCAATATGCATAACTAGGCACCGAGGGAAACCTACATATGAAATTTGAGAAAGATCACTTCAGTACTTTCTGACAAATAGCGATAACAAACTTCAATTGTCAAAATCCAAGATGACTGCCTGTCGGCCATGTTGTTTTCCGAATAGTCTCAAAATGCAATGTGCATAACTAGGCACAGAGGGGAACCTACATATGAAATTTCAGAAAGATCCCTTCAGTACTTTCTGAGAAATAGCGATAACAAACTTCAATTGTCAAAATCCAAGATGGCTGCCTGTCGGCCATGTTGTTTTCCGATTGGTCTCAAAACGCAATATGCATAACTAGGCACCAAGAGGAACCTTTATATGAAATTTCAGAAAGATCCCTTCATAAGTTTCTGAGAAATAGCGATAACAAACTTCAATTGTCAAAATCCAAGATGGCTGCCTGTCGGCCATGTTGTTTTCCGATTGGTCTCAAAATGCAATATGCATAACTAGGCACCAAGGGGAATCTACATATGAAATTTGAGAAAGATCCCTTCAGTACTTTCTCAGAAATAGCGATAACAAACTTCAATTGTCAAAATCCAAGATGGCTGCCTGTCGGCCATGTTGTTTTCCGATTGGTCTCAAAATGCAATATGCATAACTAGGCACCAAGGGGAACCTACATATGAAATTTAAGAAAGATCCCTTCAGTACTTTCTCAGAAATAGCGATAACAAACTTCAATTATCAAAATCCAAGATGGCTGCCTGTCGGCCATGTTGTTTTCCGATTGGTCTCAAAATGCAATATGCATAACTAGGCACCAAGGGGAGTCTACATATGAAATTTGAGAAAGATCCCTTCAGTACTTTCTCAGAAATAGCGATAACAAACTTCAATTGTCAAAATCCAAGATGGCTGCCTGTCGGCCATGTTGTTTATCGATTGGTCTCAAAATGCAATATGCATAACTAGGCACCAAGGGGAACCCACATATGAAATTTGGGAAAGATCCCTTCAGTACTCTCTGAGGATTAGCGATAACAAGAATTGTTTACGGACGGACGGACGGAAGGACGGACGGACGGACGGACGGACCACGGACCACGGACCACGGACGCAGAGCGATTTGAATAGCCCACCATCTGATGATGGTGGGCTAAAAAGCCTAGGACTACGTTGTTTTTTTATGTTAACTAAAAAGTATCAAAAAGACATTTTATACAATACTGTTACACAAATAATAAAAAGAATTGAACTGACTGTGTTTTTTTTCGTATTATTTCAATTCACTTTTTTGTTTGCCAATCTGCACGTGACAAATGAATTTTGAAGAAACAGGCTGTTCCATTTGTCGAACCCCATTGACGAAGTTGCTGAATATGATAAGCAAATGATATATATCACTTGTCATGAAACAAAATGTCTGAGGTTTCATCAGAGACTGTTTTTCTTACCCGTTTATTTTTTGGCTCCTCAGTAAGGTGGCCTAGTTTACTAGCGGGGACATGTTTGACTCCTTTCTTGTTTGACCTTGGTGAAGGTCGTGGCATGTCATCTGGATAAAACAAAACAAATCAAGTGAAAATATCATGCGGATTATAAATCTTCAAAAAGCATGGAACAGAATACAGTGGTAAGAAATGATTATACCGATAACTTAACAATTATTTATGACAGTTAAATTATTTTGATAAATAATAGTTTTGATATCTATCTGTAATATCATTGATCATTCATGTACATTTCAGCATCAATTGTTTAATTTTATTTTTTGTTCACTTTAAAATGTAATTTCAACAGTAAATATTTCATAATCTGAAATGAAATATAGATCTCTCCTATCTGATACAGCTGATATAATTCAGTATTAATTCATATATATTTATATATAAAAAGCCAAAATAGAAAAGGACTTAAATGGTCACCTTGACTTAACCCAATTTGATTTATAATGTACTCTGTTTATCCATTAGATTACTTTCCATAATAAATCTCTTCCGGATACAAATCATAATAATTGAAGTATTGAGTCACAATTACAGCCAACAAAAGCCATTCAAGACATGCACTGATCATGATCATAAGATTAACTCAGCAGTTGAGCTTGCAGTAAGCATCTGATATATAGTTCAGGCATCATATAGATTTTTCTCATCAAAGCGTACATGCTATATTATGGCATTAGATCGCAGATGTTTTATGACTTTACAGTACCCGGCCCAGTTACATCAGTGTTACTGACGAAATTCCCTAGTAACACAAATTTTTCAATAGGAAAGCATATAATTGATTTTAAAGGAAAAACTACTTTTCCTTAAGAAACTAGCTCCTTAAATTCTGTAAAGCATAATTAAAGGCCATGCATGGAGATAAGAGTGATACAATGCTTTAATTTGAAATAAATGGCAGCATATAATTATGACTGTGGAACCTTTATCAAGGTTGTCTAGAGGTCACTGAAGGACACCAAATTACTGTGATTAGGTCTTAAGAGTTTCTCATTGCAGGATAAGCATGTTTAAAAGTCATTTCAATGCATGATATATTTTCATTGCTAATATTCTGATAAAATTATTAAGATTCTGACAGATATAAAGGCATACAAATTTCTTAGACACTGTGATTAAATTTAAGAGCCTGATTTTCCATATCTATTCCCTGAGTATAATGTCCAGTACGACCAGTAGTGGGTCAAACATCAACTCCAATTATTATAAGATGGGCCGATGATACCATGTTGCCCGGCTTAAGAAAAAGTGAAATCATGCTTTGCATGCATGCAGCTACTACAAAAAGTATCCTTTGAAAGCAAGTTTAAAAGATATGTTCATCTTTAAGAACATTCTGTCAACTGGATATATATGAGTTTATAACTCTTGTTTGTGAGGGATAATTCAAGTGTTCGAAGACAACCTTTAAAAAGGAATTCAAACTTGGACAAAAATCATTAAAAAATTCAACCAACTGAGGCTTAAAGTACTGATTGGGCCATGCGTACATGCAGCCCTGTCACTATACACAATCTGTAACTAGACAATGATTTTTAATACCCCAAACTATTCCTTTAGTTGTTCAAATTGTTGTCTGTTCATCATTGTTTGTTAATTTGTTGGGTTTATCGACCCATGAACTCCCATGGTCATTTTGAGGTGGAGTTTCCTTGTAGTAGTTTGTGACTACCTCATTAAACAACATAACTGAGGCCTGTCACACACAATCCAAAGCAATCAGCATAAAATGTCTTCCCAAGAACACCAGCCTACGGTCAGTACCTGGCAACTGCCCCACGTAGGTTTCGAGGTGGATGGCTAGTGATAAAGTGTGGAGACACCTTAACCACTCAACCACCGCGGCGCCTATATGGTATAACGGTAGACAGCCAAACAGTTCATATATAATTTTCACTTGAAAATAAATCAACCAAATTAGTGTCTAATCATGCCCAATGACCCTAATCACTTCAGGTTACGTGGCCCGTACTCTTACTAACTGAGCTATCATGTCTCCTGTCTGTTCAACATAGGCTGAGATCCAGATCAAAGACAATTATATTGTTCAAAATCAAAAATAATAAACTTCAATAGATGCCAACAATCAGCTTGCCGATATATAAATTCATTATTTTTTTATCGGTTTGTAGAGTTCATCACCCAATCAACACCCTTCAAAATCAGAAAATAAACTTCAATAGATGCCAATAATCAGCTTGCCGATATATAAATTCATTATTTTATTATCAGTTTGAAGGGTTCATCACCCAATCAACACCCTGGGGTCATTCTGATAAATGTTCTCCTTGTAGTAGCTGGTGACTACATAAAAATACCTCACTGAACATCACATTGGATGCCTCAAAGCTTTCTATTCTTGCCAAGTACAACCACAAACACATGATGGTCTGAAATCTCAGCTTTCTGAGAAACACAAACTGCCCCGGGTAACGAGATAGAACAACCCACCTCTGGTCTTCACCAGATGTAATATTGCGCTTTTAAACATTGATATATTATAAACTTAAACTAAGCTGTCACCAAAAGCATACAATATTAAAAGCAATAGCACATTCTTTACAATACATAATAATCATTATAAATATAAAACATGCAAAAAAAAAAAAAAAATCTTAACTAAAAAAAAAAATAATTCTTAGAAATAAGAAACTGGCAAAGCTGTTCTATACGAACCTAGACTACATATACTAGGTAGGCAAACTGACACCACAACATACCCATTACAACATAAAGCAATCGTGCTGACTACGTACAGGGGGTAGATTTACCTTCAGATAAGAGAGAACGAGAAAGAGTTTTTCGCTGTGCAGGGACAGGTGTGCTATAAGGATTCTTCTGCTCACCTGTAGTCAAAAGGAGGATGTAGATTTAGGAATACGTTTGAGGTAAGAAGGTTTCGTAAAAGTTGTTGACCAACCATTTGTTGGGAGTTTGTCTGACAGTATATTCATTTCCGGATATACACATACATGTGGTTGTTTGGAAAACAAATTCCTAATTTGTAGTCTTGATATTTGACTCGTGATATCCGATATTTCAGCCACTTCTATTGACCTGACCTATACAGAAGGTCTTCGCGTTGATGTAATATTGTAAGGAATCCTGTGCAGATTACTGTATGTATTAAATTAAATACATTGTAGACGGACGGATCATTTAAATATAAGTTTTTAATACATTTCCTTCCCTAGTTTGACTTGTTGAAGACCCAAAAATGATAAAGTTCACAAAAACTTACTGGAAATTGAAAGAATGACAATATTTTAGTAAATTTTTTTTTTCAATAAATATTTTTTTTATCTGACAGCTGGTAGCAATAACTGTCTTGAAGTCTTAATTGTTTGTTAGAAATTGAGATATCTCATTTCCTTTTAAGAAAAACTAATAATTTGTGATATCCTTTTCAGAAAAAATAATAATTTGTGATTTCCTTTTAAGAAAAAATAATAATTTGTGATTTCCTTTTAAGAAAAAATAATAATTTGTGATTTCCTATTCATAAAAATAATAATTAGTGTAAATACAAGTGTTTGAGAAGATTTGTGACAATTTTTTATGGGAAAAAAGAGTGCAAACCACTATTTTTGAAAATGACAGGATATAATCTGAATATATTTTCTGGTGTGTGGGAGGAAGGTTTGTTAATGTAAAAGTCTGTACTATGAAGCATTTGAAGTGCAGTGAAGTGAATAAACTATCAAGTTACCAAAAAAAAAAAAAAAATAAATGATGAAAATATAAGTGTATTATATATAGGCTATATCATAATGTAGGTTACTAACGTCGTCAATGACGAAAACAATTAAAATTTGGGGAAAATGCCTAAAAAAAAGACTTTTCAGGATAAGAAAAGAATTTTTCCTCAGAGTCCTTTTTTCATATATTAAATTTATCTCATTAAGAAAAAATAATTTGATAAGTATACTTATAAAAATCTGTACGTTCAAATGGAGCTGAGAAATTTAAAGGCGAAGTCACACGTACATCACAAAGGAAATATTAAATATTTAACACAAGTGCAATTACAAAAGCCAGGAGCAGACATACATTAGGCAAAACACCCAGGTAGTATAGGGGTCAAAGTTCAAACTCAGAGAAGTGTAGATTTTCAAAACCGAGTTTTAACAAAGGGAGATAAACATATGTACCTATACTTAGCAATGATCTTCTTGATCCTGACATACCAGCTGAAATGACATGCAGTAAATTGTGACAATCTTGTGCAATTAAAATGTGTACTGTTTTACTTATAAATGAGTGAGGGAAAAAAAAGAATATAAATTAATAGTGATAAAAATAGTGAAGTCTATGTCGGAGGACAGAAATGTACAAAAAAATGTATATATATATTTACTGTTCTGTTCATCTATATATTATGTATATCATAATTGCTATAATTAAAGAATAATATATTGTTAATTGACCTATTTGTAATAAGCACACTAGTGGCTAACATAAGAACTAGGGGTGTATTAAATAAAATATGTACCAGAAAACGTTTTTTTCTGAAGTCGACAGTATAAAAAAAAATTAGGAAAAAAAAATCTTCATTTCTCTTGAACAGTGTTTTCAGGTACAACAGTGAGTTACCTTAATTTAATAAGAAAAAATTAAATCCATCTTCTTCCCAAAAAGAATTTTAGGTAGGTGTTTAGGAGATATATGTGGATTTTTAATTATTAAATCAAATAAATTATTCACAAATCATACAATTGTATATGAATTTTTCTTTTTAAACCTGTAAATAAAACAGACAACAAAACAACAGATTTTAAAAAGAATTTTGTTTTAAATTCTACATAATATTTATCTTTCATCAAAAATCCTGCAAATGAATCAATTATATCATACAAGATTTACAATATAATTTAAATTTGATTGATTCATGCAGTCTATATAAAGCACTTATCATTATATATAAAACAAACTATTCTCACATGATCATGCAGAAACTCCAACTTTGCTATGTACAAGATAAGTAACAATTTAATTGGTAAACCATATCATATCAAGATTTATCAAGAGGAGATCTCTGACAAATCAATAATTAACATTTCTTCTATCATACAGTCATTGCTTTTCCAACTAACTTGTGAAAAGATCATGGCTGATCTTATGTTTGAATTTTTTTCTTTTTATAAATTTCTGCTATAATTATAATTTCTGAAATTGTAAAGCACTCAAAATACTTCAATATTATGTCAAATATGATAGTACAGGTTTGCCATCAAAATTATCTTATTTTAGATCTTACTGCAACCTCAAACAAAAATAAACATATTTTTCAATTATCTGTTTTGTTATAATCATCTGAATATCAAAACATTAATATCGAAAATGTAAAGAAAAACATTAAGAGATTCAAAATTGAAATTAAAAGAAATAGCAAATACTGCTTATATATAAAATATATATATATGAGTTAATTTAGGCAAACTATTTTTAGTGTGATACCAGGTGTTAGTTTCACACATTTATACAACTGAGACAAAAAAACTCTTGGTTCATAAAAGAAGAAATGGAATTCTAGGGTGGAAGCTATTTATATATTAATGTAAGGAGATGAGGCAATAGGACTCTTGGTCTATCTATATTGTATATCCGGACTGAACGGCTATGACATCATATGCAAACAGAATGTCATTCAAGCAGACTGTGATCAATTCAACCACTGAAATATGTATCTGTCTCATTAAATATATAGATATAAATATATATATCTTGGATGGTTTGTTTATTTATTTGTTTGTCGTTTGTACAGGGTTTAAGATTCTCACACAAGCGAGTGTGACATCTATATACATGTACATGAAGAAACGAGTATCGAGGATACACCAACAGCAAGGATCATTATGGATGAGTGTAAGAGACACTTACAGCATTGATCATATACTTTAAGGACAAATGTCAAGGAAATGCAAATAGCCAGGGTCATATAAATGAGGATGTCAACATCATACGAGGACGTCAGTTTCATATGAAGCAATATGTCATCAGTGTCAAATGATGACATCGGTATCATATGAGGATGTCATTGTCAAGGAGACAACAGCAACCATGATCAAAGGGGGACGTCAATGTCATATGAGGAAATCAATGTTGTATGATGACATTGTGTTATGATGATGTCAGTGTCATATGATGATGACAGTCTGAAGTAGACACTAACATGAACATCAATGTCATATGATGAGCTTAATGTCATATGATATGACATCAGTGTAATATGAGAAGGTCATACAGTGTCAAGAAAACACCAAAAGTGCTCAGGGTCATATGAGGTTGGATGTCATGGAAACACCAACAGACAGGATCATATGAGGAGGGACGTCATGGAAACACCAACAGCCATGGTCATATGAGGAGGGACGTCATGGAAACAACAAAAGCCATGGCCATATGAGGAGGGACGTCATGGAAACACCAACAGCCATGGTCATATGAGGAGGGTCGTCATGGAAACACCAACAGCCATGGTCATATGAGGAGGGACGTCATGGAAACACCAAAAGCCAGGATCATTATGAGGAGGGTCGTCATGGAAACACCAACAGCCATGGTCATATGAGGAGGGACATCATGGAAACACCAACAGCCATGGTCATATGAGGAGGGACGTCATGGAAACACCAACAGCCATGGTCATATGATGAGGGACGTCATGGAAACACCAACAGCCATGGTCATATGAGGAGGGACGTCATGGAAACACCAACAGCCATGGTCATATGAGGAGGGACGTCATGGAAACACCAACAGCCATGGTCATATGAGGAGGGACGTCATGGAAACAACAAAAGCCATGGTCATATGAGGAGGGACATCATGGAAACAACAAAAGCCATGGTCATATGAGGAGGGACGTCATGGAAACAACAAAAGCCATGGTCATATGAGGAGGGACGTCATGGAAACACCAACAGCCATGGTCATATGAGGAGGGACGTCATGGAAACACCAACAGCCATGGTCATATGAGGAGGGACGTCATGGAAACAACAACAGCCATGGTCATATGAGGAGGGACGTCATGGAAACACAAACAGCCATGGTCATATGAGGAGGGACGTCATGGAAACACCAACAGCCATGGTCATATGAGATGTTGGAGTCAGAAGTGTAAGACTAATTAAAGACATCAAGTGTTTCGATAAATAAGCACATTGTATCAATTTTTTGTTTCTTCTTTGTGCACAAAATAAAAGACAAATCCAGAGCTTCGAAACTGATTTTGAGCAATGAAAATACCCAGAGCTGTCATGAAACTTGTGTGAAACAGAATAAAAAAAACCTTTATATATAACAGTTTGAAAGAAGTTGATCGAGGTCTAGTAGGTGTGATTTACATGTATCAACATTTTTCTTTGGGCTAAAGTGCATTTTACTCACTTTCATTTCTCAAGACTACTTAAGATAATCTTGCTTAAAGATTCAATTACAAGCACAGATAATGTCAATTTAACATCTCAAATACAACAACAAGAGGTTTAAGACAGAAATCCTGTAATCTAAGCAAAATATATGTACTATTGGTAAGATTTTCTTCCAATTTCAGCAAAAACATAATTCACACAGAGCACAATTATCTCCAACAAACACATTTCTTGTTGAATAAAATCATGAAAGTGTTATTTCCTTTAAAGCAGAAAAGCATGAAGATATCATTTAATTGGGCTATTGCCAATGATGGCTTTCTAAAAGTCTAATTTCAAAAGCGCAAGAAATGGAATCCGGCACCAACCAGTGTAATTGTAAAGTGCAATATTGTCAGCAAAACCCAGATGCAATGTCTGATATTTACCGTGGTGCAGAAATTCCAATAAAAAATGTGAGGTATTGAATATCAAACATTAGCAACTTGTGACATTAAAACTGTGATCATTTGTTGTAAATGAATGAAAATTGACGAAAAGATTTGTTGTCAATTAAAGATCAAATTTAAAGCATTCAAGAGTAGGCCACCGAAAAGATTCATCGCACTCTGGTCACACATCTAGTGACAAGAAAGTAAACTGATACCTGATCTTAAAGATGCATGCGAACCGTGAATTAATTCCCCTGTTCAACAGAAATCATACAAAATATTGTTTTATCAATGTACTTATGACACAATAATATCAATTAATTTTCTATCACAGTGGATTTCAAAAATATAGATCATTCAGCAATAATCATTACGTTTCAGATCGCATTTGATACAAATGTTTGTAAATAAATCTTTGATCAGGAACCAGATATTTATTATGTTGAATTTATCTTAAGATTTTACAGAATTGTCATATTGAAACCTAATGCATGACACTGATTACTTAGGAAATCATTTAAGACTATATTCGAGAAGACAATCAAATAACATCTATCATCTTATAAACATTTTCTAGATTTTTAGTCTTTATTATTGATTTCGCTATCAATACTGTCAAAAATCTATTTCTATAAAGACACAAATATAAACCTTGGCATTATCACCTTACACACATTACTGCATTTCCTACAGAAACACACATTTTATTCACATGCATAAAATTTTCAGCCATTCCACATCAAAACAAGAGAAATTTATTTAGTCCAATTATTCTATTTAATGGCCCTATCTTAAGAAGATTTTTTACAAATAAACAAAATACCCGAGCTTTTGATGCGAGATTTATATGACGAAGAAAGATCTGTTTTAGAGCCCTGCACTACTTCTTCTCCTGGAGGACGTCATGACAACCTCCTCCTCCTCATCTATCTCCTCAGCAACATCCTCATCATCATCATCATCTCCATGTCTCTTGTCTTTTCATGAAAATATCACACAAATTAGATATTCTGTTTCTCTCTATTTTTCAGAGTTGTATATTCTTAGTTATTTTTTTCTTTATTTTTTGTTTTTATTTATTTGTTGTTGATTTTTTGTTGTTGTTGTTGTTTTTTGTTGTTGTTGTTGTTGTTGTTGGGAGTGGGAGAGAAATTAAGTAAATATCCCAGTGATCAGATTATTTACAAAAACAAAACATTACAGAGAATCAAAATCTGCTCTCTTCGATCACTCAAATCTGATTGAGTCACCTAAAAAATGGAAAGTTGACCAAATTAACAGCAGTACCTCTTTTTTTTAAATTAGGATTTAACAATGCAGCTGGTTCTTATCTATAGCTTACATATACAAGTACATGTATATTTGGAAAAGAATTATCTCCAGTCCTCAGATAGTGTCTGATATTGTACGATTAAGCTACTGATAACCACCACATTTATATACTGTTTATCCAATTGTATATAATATGTCTCAGATTTGAAGCCGAGTTTGTTTTGAGCTGTCCAAACCATTATGAACTATTGTTTTTATGAATGAACACATACACGTAATTGTCTCTCCTTCTTCCCTTACCAACACAAATGATTGGTGTAATATAGTTTCTTTAAAACATCTTTACATGTAACTGTTCAACAGATATGCCCTGGAAAATTTTCTTTGAAATGTCTTTAACTGTTCAACAATATGCCCTGGAAAAGATTTAACTTAAAACAACAAACCATAAATTCGGCTTTTGAACATGTTTTGCCTGGAAGTCAAATAAGTCTGTATTATAATTAATGACTTATAATGTCTTCATAGTGGTATTTAGAATGTTCTGTGTATTCCACACAAATCTTATAATTAACAGTTGATTGTTTAACATATAATTAACATATACACATTTGTAACACAGATGTAACATACTATCACCACAATGTCATAAGCATGCAGTTCTACATGTAGCAATTGTAGCATAAAATTTTAATTTCAAAATTGCTTATATTTAATTTTCAGCATCATTTCATAATAATGTGATAGAAGTATTTAATCAATTAAAATGTATTCAAGCACATCCCTGCAGAACAAATGATTTAAAAGTCTGAAGCAGTATGCCTACAGGAGGTAACTAGATTATGCAGGTTGAATAAATTTACATAGTTAGCATTTTTATAGTTGAATATTTTTAAGAATTAAATGATATTATTTCAGATTTATAAAATTTCATAGCAAAAGCAGAATGTGAAATTCTACCTGTGAGCAATCAGATAAGAGAAAGAATAAAGTTAAGTTATATTCAAATAATAAAAAAACAATTACCAAAAATCTAAAAATCATTCAGCATCATGGTTTTACTTGTGAATTCAATCATACATCCCTTGAATATCTGTTCGAACTTTTACCAAATTTTTTCATGTTTTCTTTTATAACTCAATCTCAATCCAGTTGTATTAGTCTGGATAAATGGCATCCGTACAGATCTAGGGGAGATAATTCATGATCTTGCAACCTTCACAGAATAATGAAGACATTATGCATGCCACAAAGGCTGCAGCAAACCAAATTATATCACTCAAATTATCAAACTGAACATACACGGCTACTGTGTATGTCATTAATTAGTTTGTGATAATTCTACTAATTACTGAATAAAAAATCTAAATATGGTGCCCCAATGTGACAGAGAGTCTTTTAAGAATCCAATTCAAAGTCATCTTAACTTGTATTATTGTATAAATTAAATCATTCGACAGATTTCCAATAATGACGATAATGGAATGATGAGAATTATGGGATAATAAATTTCAAAGCTCCTAAGCAGCATTTTCATTAAAAAGCCATCATTGGTAGCAGGATAAGGAATAGTTCTGAAATATATAATTCTGTATGATCCTGATTTCAAACAGAACCATTACTAACGACAGATGGATATCGGAAGGGTATAAATATCAGTTGATAATAAATGGGATCTGGCAGGCGACAAAAAAGCGGGCGTTCACGATGACTGGCCTTTGGCAGGAATCAGGTCTTGCACAGCAAACACCAAAAGCATAGGCCCATCTTACTTGATTCAGCGTAGAATACTGGGTTTTCTGCTTTCTTCGATTTTACAGAGACTTGTGATCCCTCGATCTCGGTCTCCAGGGATTTGTGAAGACAGCTTGATGACCCTCTTACAGACGTCTGGACACCAGATTCGTGTTCATCGTTCATAGATTTATGGGGTGATGAACCACCGACAGCCTTCCGAGAATACCTTGATTCTTGTTCCGATTCAGACTCTAGGAAGGAATCATACGATTTGACAACCGAGGCTGACCTAGCCGAAACAGATCGGGAGAAAGAAGCAGACGATCCATTCAGGGTCTGATGAACGCTTTGATCAAGATCCTCACTCACACTGGGTTTCCGTGCAGATTTTTTTTTATCATGTTGCATTTCAGATTCCAATTCAGAGCCTGTTGATTTATAAAGTGATGTTAATGATTTCCGAATACCCGCTCCGCTGTTTGATTCTGCAATTTCTGTTACGGAGGCTGACGATCTTGTATTGATTTGTTTGGTTCGGGGGGAAGGACTCCCTTCAACCTGGCCTTCTGTAGTAGGATCAGTAAGTATATATGTACACGTGTATATGGTAACAAAAAAGGTGTAGAGTCCATATAAAAATACATTGTAAACCACAAATAGCTGTACATGTAGGACCTGTATAGTGCTTAAAGCTTACATTAAGTTTTAGGTTTTAATAAATAAGCAAAATATTAATTTCTCGATCTCTGTTTGTAAAATGTATAAACGCAAAACATTCTTTGTGTATAAGAAATAAACTGTTTTAGTAGTTGTTGAGAATTATAGACTATGTAAATGAATGCAATAATTAAAATTTAAGTTGATTTGAATATTACAGTTTGGTTTGGTTTATATTGTTCAACGTTCTATAAAAAGCCATGGTCATTGAAGGACAGGCCAGGTTTTGGAGAAAGCCGGAGTATTTGGAGAAAAACCAACCGCCTATGGGACACCTGTAAGTTAACCACTCGGCCATAGAATATGGAAAGCAATTCCTTAAAAAGCAATTCCTTAAAAACCAATTTGAAATTTCTTATATTCTGCCAATTTTCTTGGTCTGAAACAAAACAGTCGTTGCAATATTGTGTCTTGATGTACTGTACATATATTACTTGTGATCGACTCAAGGACTGAAGTTTGAATAAAACTTGAAAATTGAACTTGAAATGTAATTAGAACAAAACAAAGCCGAAACATTCATTCTGCACAAAACAACAATTTTTCAAGGATCAGCACAATACTGTTGCTGGTGTCAAACAATATCATGCAACTATAGAACATAAAATGTGTATCTCGATCGACAACTCCCTTTGTATTTTAATACCAGTGATGAGAGGATTCTGCAATCAGGGTGGAAACAATTAACCTTTGTAAACAAGGGGGGAAAACATCAGTGAAACATTGGTGAAACATCGGAAGAAAAAAAACCAACATGTCAGCCAACAACAGAAATGGGGGATGTCTCAAAAGTCAAACGTCTTACTCCTTGATTTGTAAGAATAGGCAGATGACCCCCTGGATGACCTTAGTGAAGTCCTTGACCCCATTTCCGACTCTGTGCTGGTTTTGAAAGATGATCCTGCAGATTTGATGCTGTGTCGTCTGATATCTGATGGGGTCATGGATGTTTGAATATCGTCATCGTCGTCACTTTCTTCCAAAGCCTCTGGAATTTCCTCCATAGCATCCTCATCATCATCTTTCAGTTAATTTAGAACATTTTGAGTAAAATATTTCAGCAATCTTCATGAGACATGATTGATACTTATTAGTATGATATTGATGATATATAAAATGATGGTTTTCTTAATTGATATTGTTATCATTAAATCTCATTAATTTCTCCATATTAAAAGTACGTTAATAAACATTTTTTTTTAAATCTGGTTCATATCATAACACGTACTGCTTATTATGAACAGTACACTGTTTAGCAGACTTCAAAGAATATCATAATTAATAAAGAAAAGACCAATCTATAAATTTAGCCCTGTGAAAGATTAACTGCATATCAATTTATACAAAATGTAAGTGAATCAAAGTAGATGAGTCTATGGATGAACATCATAGTGAAATAACATTTTATTTCTGCTGAACTGCAATACAAGAGGCCCGATGGACCTGCACCCCTCACCTGAGATTTTATTCTTCGATGATTCACTGCCTTTCAATTAATCAAAATAATTTGTATATATGCAGTATATTCTTAAACAAATTTGACCCCTGTGACCTTGATTTAGCGTAACAAGTGCATTTCCTTCAGCAAACTTTGTTATACACAGACCATCCCATTGAATCACCAAGTGATCATCAGGTGGCAGAATACCGGTGTGGCAGTATAAAGAATATCAGGTGACAGAATACCAGTGTGGCAGTATAAAGAATATCAGGTGACAGAATACCGGTGTGGCAGTATAAAGAATATCAGGTGACAGAATACCAGTGTGGCAGTATAAAGAATATCAGGTGACAGAATACCGGTGTGGCAGTATAAAGAATATCAGGTGACAGAATACCGGTGTGGCAGTAGAAAGAATATCAGGTGACAGAATACCGGTGTGGCAGTAGAAAGAATATCAGGTGACAGAATACCGGTGTGGCAGTATAAAGAATATCAGGTGACAGAATACCGGTGTGGCAGTATAAAGAATATCAGGTGACAGAATACCGGTGTGGCAGTATAAAGAATACCATCTCCATAAAGCAAATGTATTTCAGTGACATAATCAACATACAGTCAACTCATCGTGATCAAGGACATTAGGGCTTTAAAAATCGTAAAATACAGGTACTCAGTTATTTTGACTCGTGAACAATTAACATGATCCTGAACACATGCAATGCACATGCACAGTGAAAAAATATTTAAAACTGATTTAAATTGAACTACAGATATTCAACCTCTGCCTGCATTTGATAATGTTTAGCTGTGGCTCAATTCAATGTCCTTAATGTTTTAAGATGAAAATGATACAACTACTGTATATTGAAATTTAACAAATTATATTACCTAATTTAATTATAACAACAAATATATGAATATGTAATTAACAGATCAGTACTAAATTATAATCTTACTTAAATCGACTATAACTGTAGATTTCATGCTCATTAAATGGTACGTGACTTATAGTGAAATATCTGTTGAAGATAGCGATACGGATAGTCACAAAGTTATGTTGTAAGAAATGTTCTGAAAATACATGGGTTTTTTGCAGGATTTAAAACACTGTTCAATTTCCTAAGATGAATGTTTGTAAACAACGCAACGGGGTGGGAACAGAATGGAGTCTCATTGGTGTGAGTGATGACTATCGCAGCATTCTGCTTAGATTAATTAGGAACAGTAACATTTGCATTGTAGGTAATAATCTACCAAATGTTGCTGTTTTGGACTGATTTAGGCACAAGTACAGTGTACGTATTAATAAAACACTTTTGAGGACACTTTTAGCTTTCATAATTAAACGAGAAATCCTTAGTTTTATGATAAAATTTAAATGAATATTACGCCTCACAATAAGTTCCAACTGTGATTTTTACAGTTATAGTCGCTTTAAGTGAACTGGTGAATCTGCAAACAATAACCTTTTGTCTGTAAAATAAATAACCTTAATTTTTATAGAGAAATATACAACAGTAAACATTCAGCATTAACAGGTTGCAGCAATCCCATAACCAATGCTGAAAAGTACATCATAGTCATAATGAAATCTGTGTTGAATAGTGAACTGACATAGAAGGAATTTATAACAAGAGACCCAGAGGGCCTGTATCACTCACATGGAAAATATATTTATATACGATTCTTTAGAAAATGCAGTATTTGAAACCTTTGACCTTGAAAGTAGATATAGGTCAAAGATACAATATTATATGAAGAAACTTACTAATAGATAACATTTGATCTATTCCACTTATCTACTGGCTAAATGATTCCTAGATCAGGGTCTTCAAGAATTTGAGAAAAAGATAAAAACAAAAACAAAAACAAAAAAAATACCAATTCTATACACCAAGTTCACCTTTGACCCCATGGCAGCCTCGTCAGCACTCAAAAATGACATTGAAAATTAAAGATTTAAATTTCTAGCCCTTGATTGCTGACATTAACACAGATGTAATCACTTCAGTAGATTTTGGGTAATCAAATAATGTTATTAGATGGTTGTTAACAATATTTGACCCCTGTGACCTTGAAAGTAGGTCAAGGTCATTGATATGATGAAAATTCATACCACTCCTTTCTCAGCTGTTACCTTAAACATTTTCATTGGGATTTAATCAGTTATATATTTGATTTGTAGCTTGATGGATGGATAGGATAGATGGATAAATAGACAGAATTGGCCGGTATGGATAGATAGATGGACTGGATAGATAGATGGATGTATTGATGGACGAGGGATATTGCACCATTCAATTTCCTTCATAAGCATTTGTTCCATCATTGTGCCAATTGAAGAGCTATAAGAAGCTTTGTATATGACAAGCATTTTGATATTTCTCCTCCTACAATATATACCAGCCACCAGGTGACAAGCCGTGAAGCATTACAATGTGATAGCCTCTGTAGTCTTACGTTCTGCTGTTTTCACCGATTCTGACCGTAGGGAGGAGGATGACCCCATCATTCTACTAGTCGATGCTGAAGTATACAGTATAAACTTTGATGTTGATTTGATCCAGTATAACCTTTTAAAGAGTTTTAAGTCATCAACTCCAAAGTTATTATTCACTTTTTTCAATCCACATACTATGTTTGCATCCCCAGACCTCAGACATTTAAGAATCATCACCAACAAATATCATATCATCCCCCATCCCCAAAGATATACACATCCCCCGACTAACAAGAAAGATGTCCACCTCCTGGCCACCACCTCAAGATGATAGCACCCCAATCCCTCAAATATATAAACGTCCTCCATCTTTCACTGATAGCAATAACAGGTGATTGAATACATGATTTATCAGATCTCTGTATTCAATATTTAAGTGAATATCAACACTTGTATTTCAGTTGTATTTCGTACCTACATGACAGTCACCACAGTTTTCAACATTTAAGTTAATATCAATACCTAGTACTTATCATATATCTAAGTGAATTATATACTTATACAATACATATACGGGTACATTTGAATCCTTCACTCAATATTCAAATAGAACACACAAGGTGAATTAATTCAGTATTAAATACATTGATTTCATTGAAAACACAGTGAATACATATTGAATATATTCAACATAATTCACTCAATATTCAAGTGAATACATCTATTCTCAACTATCAAGTAAAGACATGTACCTGACTTCAGTTTGAATACCCGTATTCAGCTTTTCAGTACATGGTTTATATCATTAATTAGTAAATTTTGGAGCCAAATGTTCAATGAAAATATTTTCTTGATAATGTAAATATTCAAATGTATATTGAACAAATGTGAATACCATACTAAACACAGAAGTGAATACACAAATATTTTTGTGATTGATACGGCAAGACAAATTGATCCATCTGTCAGCCCCCAAACCTGGTGAGTCAGTGGAGAGGGGTACAGAAACTCCCATGTAGTACTGCTGTTATATATAATATCAAAACAACACCAAGTGATTACAAGTGCCCAGTGAAAGTAAAGTGACCAGTGATGTTCAGTGCTATACATTTGACCATTGGTCAATGTCAAGTCATATATATCACTAGTGATTCCAGTGTCATATATTTGACCAGTGATGTCCAGTGTCATACATTCGACCATTGGTCAATGTCCACGGCCATACATTTGCCCAGTGATATCCAGTGGCATACAATTCGACCATTGGTCAATGGCCAACATCATATATTTGACCAGTGATATCGCGATGTCCAGTATCATATATTTGACCAGTGATGTCCAGTATCATATTTGACCTGTTGAGTAATGTCCAGTATCATATATTTGACCAGTGATGTCCAGTGTCCTGCATTCGACCTGTGATATGTCCAGTGTCATGCTTATGACAAGTGACGTGAAGTGTCATTACATTTGACATTAGTGATGTCCAGTGTCATGCACTGATACAGTATATTTGCATTGACCTTACATCTCTGAGAAGACATGGACTTGCTGGACATGGCAGACAGCGGCCGGTCACTGAAAGCTTGACCAGAGAATAAACACTTTGTAATACTGCGGCCAAAACTATACAAAATGGTATAACAAAATAACTTTCATAAATAAAGTGATTCCATTTTGAAATGCACATGACAACTGCATAAACTTTTTGCTTCAACACCAACACATTATAAAACATTACTATATACTTTTTGATATTTTGTAGTTTATAATTATGCAATTACATTTTTTCACTATTTATACTATTTTCGGCTCTGCCAAGCTGTTTCAACAAGTTTAATTATTTCATATAATAAAAAAAATTTAAGTTTCAGAAGTTTGTAATTACTTTTTTGTTTATTCCTAACCATTTTCTGAAATTTAAAAGAAAATTATTTCTGCACTGGAGTTGTTTATCTTAATTACACTTTTACCACTAAGATGTTGAAAATCCTGTTCTAATATTAATAATTCACTTTGAATAAAAGTCATCGCAAAAGAGCATTTCGAAATTTTAGGACCATAATAGATATACCACCTGCATTCGCAGCGTCAAATCGGTACTTATTAGTACCAGAAACACATTATGTTAATAAATGCTGGGTTACACCTCTGAGGATGCTATCCTGTCATTGACTAATATATACACAAAGCCATACAATATTATCAAAAATTGCATACAAACCTTAATTGGCAATTTGTGATATTAATGACATCGACATGTTGGGAATGTTTGACACGTGCATCAGACAAACGCGACTGATTTTCCCAGTTACCTCCCCTTGCATGCATTTTCAGTGAAATATATTTCCTTGAGAATTTCACAAACTTCTGATTTAGGTTTTTATTTTAGACTTTAAACAATCAGGTTAACTTTTCCGGTATATGTGTAAATTAACAAATTCATATTAACATCAACATGGGTTGACACGTTCTATGAGACATTTAAAGACATTCATTTTCTTACTCATTACAATACATTTATAACAATTAACTGTGTTTTAAAAGTTTTAAATGAAAAGATTTCAAATCAAATATCTGTCAAAATCCAGACAAAGATCAGTGAGCTATTGTACCCGATCTTTACAGTAATTAACTGACGAAGAATGTCTTCTCCATAAATAATTGATAATGTTTATAATCTATATTTTTTTTAATTGCAAATATTTCAACGAGAGGAATCAAGAAATCAACCTCTAAAAGTGTTCTTTTTACTGGAGATAAACATACAAGGAAACTGTACAAACCCTAGATTTCAGTTGAATTTCAAATCTACTGAACTGAAAAAATATCTTATATATTTTCTTGTTTTCACCACATGCAGACCCTCATCAGCATATGCATAGCAAGCATCATTCCGACCCACAGACAACCAAGACAATGTTTGTGATATGATGATGCATGTTGTGTAGTGAGAAATGTGATTTATTTTCAAACATATTTTCATTTTTTCTTGAATATTGTCTTTATTGCCATGATCAGCTACTTCATGCCAGTTGTAACATTTACTGACGTGTATGATAACAGTGATGTTCCAAATTGATTTTGTTCCAAATCGGAGTAGATTTAAATTTTTCACATACCCAATTGGTACGTGTAACACAATGTATTACAATACCATCCAATACCTTGTATGTACATTATATTACCTAAATACAATGTACCAGTTATGTCTAATTAAGGTGAAAATTAAAGAAAAGCAAGGAATTAATCTGCAGAATTTAGAAGCTGGGTTTCTTACGATCAAGTGTTGATCAGAATCTGAGAGGAGAGTGTTACTGTAAATTAAGATGTTTGGGCATCAGTTGGAAATTAATACATTGTACATTGTACCTTAGAGCCATATACATTTGTTTTAATGTAGAAATGGTCTGTATACCTACAGATTGTATAAAATTATTCTTACTACCTCTTGCTAATAATAAAACATTTCACCACAAGAAGATAACATTTTTTATTACATTTTCACCAGTGAAATATTGAAAATTATTCATTCCTGCACAAAAGTGATATTTTCACAAGTGAAAATTGTTTTCTTTCTTCTGATTTGACCAATCAAAGCACTGCCTACATACAACACTGGGAGACCTCTAAAGCTGCCCGGTAAATTTTGCTATAAAATGTAATAAACAAAATATCTAACAGTATCTTTCAAAATAAGTTATATGCCAAATATATTTCACTCGTACGGCTAACATTTTGATATTTTTCACTCATGCTATGCACTCCTGAAAAATAGCAAAATATAAGCCCCATGCACTCGTGAAATATATTTGGTATCGATGAAGACACGGTTAAATATCCTTTATATAACTTACTGTTTGAGGGTAGTTCAAAGCTCAACATAATGTTTTCTTTAGGCCAACTATTTAACTTGGGTATTGAAAGTACGGTATGACGTAAGTAATAGTTAGTATATCTCACATGGTATAGTGTTCATTTAGGAAGGATTAATCTTTGAAAATAGAAATAGAATTTAAACATAAAATCAAGACAGCTTGAAATATATATCTGAAATTGAAATTGTTAAAATATAATATAAGGAAAAAAAATAAAATTTAGCAAAATTTTAGAATATACTTTGAAAAAATAAATTCCTTTAAGTCAGTATTAAGGCAATTATGTTCATAAATTATAAGCAGGCTGGTACATAATTTCATTGGAATGAAAAGCTTAAAAGCAGTAGTGATATAGATCTAGAGTATGTACATAAAAGACATACTATTTCACACGGTAAGTATAAACTTGTGGGTCAGTCTATTGCAAAACGGTGCCAAAGGTAGGATGGATTAGCGATCTATCTATAATAAATATTGCTGAAAAATAAGTGACAATTGGGATGAAAAGCAAACCGGAGTATATATACTGTTTAGAACTGCAAACCAAGTTGGAACACAGTGTTTGGTGATGTATATATCATAGCTTACTGCGTTGTGATGAATTCGATTTCACTGAAATCTGTGAGCCCATAGAGGCAACGTCACCTGAGAAAAGCAATTTGTCAAAATCCTCATGTCACCTGTACAGGTAAGTTTTAATCCAGGTATTGAGCGGCCAAACAAAGATCCAATAAAGATACAAATTGTCAAAGTAGCCTTATTGAATACCAGAATTATATAAATTGATAGTGTACAACATAAATGAGACATATGCAGGGTATATATTCTAGCTGAATTCTAAATAGAAAGATCCAACAAAGAATGAAAATTAAAAAAAAAAAACAAAAAAAAACTTAAGGAAATATTGATATAGGATTAAACAAAAAATATCAAGCTTAATTATAACACAAGATCAGATTAGAGGAAATTACAACACACATTATATAAGGTTTGATATTATCAAACTCTACAGTGAAACTTTGCCTTAAGATTACACTTGTTTTCTAGATAAATATTACACCTGTTTTCTATGATAAATATTACACTTGTTTTCTATGATAAATATTACACCTGTTTTCAATGATAAATATTACACCTGTTTTCAATGATAAATATTACACCTGTTTTCAATGATAAATATTACACCTGTTTTCTATAATAAATATTACACCTGTTTTCAATGATAAATATTACACCTGTTTTCAATGATAAATATTACACCTGTTTTCAATGATAAATATTACACCTGTTTTCTATAATAAATATTACACCTATTTTCAATGATAAATATTACACCTGCTTTCAATGATAAATATTACACCTGTTTTCAATGATAAATATTACACCTGGTTTTTTTTATATTAATATTACACCTGTTTTTATGACAAATAGTACACACTTGTCTTCTCTGATAAATAATACACCTGTTTTGTGTGATAAATATTACACTTGTTTTCTTTGATAAATATTACACCTGTTGTCTAAGGTAAAGTTTACACCTGTTTTCTATAATAAAGATTATACTCCATTTGTATCTCTGTCTTTGCTACCACTTTCAATCATCATTATACAGCATCAAAATGTATTCTGAAAAAAACAACACATCAATCTTTACGATGTACCAAGCTATATTTAAATGTCAACCAGGCCTTTATAAAACCTTACCTCGCTTGGAGTCGGAGAAACTCTCAACTTTCTTGCTTCTTCTATCTCCCTTTTCGACTCTTTCTAAGCGTTTTCGGTTTCGTTGTCGGAGTTGATCTGCGGTAGCCCGATTCATGTTGCAGAACTGAAATGACATACCCACTACCAATATATATTTTGTTTCTATAAGATTAATATATAGCACGTTCAAAATTGTCTTACCTTGTTTTTGATGAAATTGAGTAAACTTGATGTTCAGACATCAATATATACCTAGATATTGACTTATCGGGTACATGCACTTTAAGTACATGTATATAATTGTACCTTCATTTAAATACTAAACTCGTTCTTAACGATGTTATCAAATTTATTTATATTTTACAATACTTTTGAAATTATTCTGAAATTGAGAAGAAAATATTACATCAACATCAATTTAACTTGATCTTACGTTTTTTTCAATTTTATATTTAACAGATACATTTTATGGCACATAATATCATATGTACATAAATCCACATACTTATAATGCATTCAAAATACATATTATCATCATCATCATCACTATTGACATGCTTAGTTCCTATGAATCTTGACCACCTATGATGGAGTCTGCCATCAAGAATGTTTAACAATGATAATGACCAATTTTTTAACAGAGTAACAGAAAATCTGCTTCTACACAAATTAGCTGTGAACCAGTACCACATGCCCAGTTTCAAAACTTAAGTTGTGAAAAACTCATTCCTGGAAAACAATGTCAAACATATTTCAAGCAAATGAAATATTTTTTCTTGATTTTGTGTCATGCAGTACAATTGACAATCTATTTGTGAGTGATCACGTAGTCACAATATAGATAATGATCATGTGAACGAGAGACAGTAAACTTGGGCCTATAACTACAATGACCTCTGACCTCTGACCTCTGGTTTATTAAATCATTTACTTCCTTATCATAGATATTCCTACAATTCCGAATTTGTCAAAATCATCCACAAATAAATTTCATTTTTCTGAATATTTACCTGGATGAAATTATTTCTGATATTTCATATTTAATATTCATAACTATTTAATTATAATTATAGACTTATCAATGTCTTACAATTATTATCTATTATCCATTATGGCATAAGGTATACTACCCAGTTATTTCACATCACAATTTAATGTACAGTGTACCAATATTTGAAATGACCAATTTTTTTCAAAATAAACTGATAAATCCAATTAAGAACCGAGTAATTATTTCAAAGTTTCTAAATTATCAATGAATGCATGCCCATTGTTCAACCACATTTTCCGAGCCATTTCACAATTTTTAATCTGAATTCAGTTTTGTTATAAAGTCAGTTTGCTATAATGCATTTCATTGTGAATATAAAATTCATGCACATGATCACTCCCTAGAAATTTAAAATTTTACATTTTGAAGTAAAAATACCGGAGTTATATGCAATTCATATCTAGCCTATAGTCAGCAATTACGTTAAAATTCAGTCAAAATTCAGGTATATGCATGTACGCTTTTGGTATTTGGGAAGAGCCGGGAATATTACATGCTAATTATAAGCTGAAAGCATGTACATAAAACATTATGCATGTAGTTCATGAGAATTCTTAATTTATTCATTTCACAAACAGTCATACATGACTGTGTGCATACAGAAACTTCCACAGCAGATGACAAGAATTGTTCTGAACAGATTCTGTAAATGACCTTGTAAATATTGGATCAAAGTCAAGGTTAAAATAGATTTCTTAAAAATTTAGACAAAATTAAATAGAGTAATAATCTGATTAATTTGTTTTCTGATATAATGTACAGCTATATGTTGTTATAAGAAAACATAAATCTGGTATGTTTATATGGATTCATATGACAAGATGAAATATGGATTTATACGACAAGACGAAATATGGATTTATATGACAAGACGAAATATGGATTCATATGGCAGGTCGAAATATGGATTTATATGACAAGATGAAATATTGATTCATATGGCAGGTCGAAATATGGATTTATATGACAAGATGAAATATTGATTCATATGACAAGACGAAATATGGATTCACATGACAAGATGAACGCATAATATGTAATGTTAAGTTTGTGTTACTTGACATATTTTGTATGTTTGAGGGTTTATGAATCCTTACAACAGCTATAGAGGTCTCAATGTCAACAGATGAGCTCAGAAACCACTAAATGGCCATTTCAATATGCATGATCACCCTGAAATAACCGGTTCACGGAGACACAGCACCACCACCAGCTTATCACATATTATACAGGACTATAAACCATATGGGTCCATACATACAGTAGCATAAACATCTACTGCTACTAGCTGACTAATACTGGCAAATTCATTGGAGGCTAAAAATATCCACTAAGGTATTTAAAACCATACTGATTTTATATATGTAATATCCACCAAGGTATTTAGTGTGAAATTTCAAAAGTTTACAGTTTAAAACCATACTGATTTTATATACATGTATGTCATATATATTGATGTTTTAGGCCTGATGTGTTGAATTCATGCTTGTCAAGGGGTCAATCTCGGAAAGCTAGCGATTTTCAATCTGGATTATGGAACTTAAATCATAATTCAACTTCAAACATCTTTTTTTGTCTTTCATTTTCATATGCACATACATGAGGTTTTGTTTTTTTTATTTTCATTTTGCAAAAAAATCTTATTATAACTTGTTCTGTAAACTAAGTTTTAAGAATAAAGTTGATATATTTAAATATTTGAATTATAAAATAACACATTTACTAATGATATCTAATTTAAATTGGGAAAATTCATCAAACAGCTGGAGATTGCCAAATTTTGATAAATAGTCTGGAGACTTCAACAAACAGTCCAAATCCTGAGACTTTATTGACAAGGGTACGTATTTTAGCAGATTAATTTCACTAGCCATTGTTTTTTTTACTTGGCCCAGTCTGCTGTGAACTGGTGACGAAGAACATTCCACAATAACCAAAGCAATGCGACAAATGAGATGCATGTCTTTAACGAGGGAATCGAGGCTGTATGTGGGATGATTACAAACACCATACAATTTACCTGTTCATAGTAAAATTTCCTCTATAACATAAATACAAGAGGCCATTTTGATATTAATTTAACTGTAAAGGTAGAACCATAAAATCTTCTACATCAAAAAATCTGTAAAGGTTCTGAAATTTGTTTTCACAATTTTTTGCTATTTTGCAAGACAGAGTTAAACCATGATCGAAAACTAAGATCAAAATACCTCAAAGAAGGTATTATATTTTAATTTTGGTCTGTTTCCCGATTTCTGTAAAAAAAATGCTTCCTTTTTTTTTATTCAACTCTTCGTGAAAACCTGAGGGACATTTTTCACAATTTCTTTGAAAAATAATTTCTTTCTGCTTCCAATCTTTTCGTAAAACCTCAAGGCCCCTATGGTCTGTTTCACAATTTCTGTAAAGAATGCACTCTTTTTATATTAAACTTTTCATTAACACCTCAAGGAAAATTTTAATAAAAAAGATACATCATTGTTTTATTCAAGCTTTTGATAAAACCTCAAGGATACTATGGTCTGTTTCACAATTTCTGTCAAAGATATTCTTTTTTTGCTTTTAACACCAAGCAAAACTTTGAAGATTTGAACCACTGTAAGAACCTTTACAGATTTTTAAGAAATACCTCTAGAAAATTTGGATTAGATATCATACATACTTTTAATCATCTAAAACTTTTTTTTCAGAAATGGACACAAAGAAATTTGAAAAAGAATTGATTGTTAAATCATATAAATTATCAATTGAGAAATCAAAAAAGAAAAAATCTTATTTATTCCTCAAAGTAAATACATCATTGTTAAAAAGCCTTGTTTTGAAAGCAAATATATTAAATTTTATCCGAATGTTTTATATTCATTTTTCAAATACTTTTGAAATAAGTGATAGCAAACTCTCATCTAATGGTACAGTATATGTAACTAGAGAGTTGAGAGCCTTCTACAGAGGTTATTTTCAACACAAGGTTATAATTTTTCAGAAAGATTACTGAACTACCACTAAAAATAAAAACAAATATGGATGAAAACTATAGGACTGAAAATGAAAATACAATGACTACAAACCTCTTTATAATCGAGTTTACCATCACCGTTCTCATCGACTTCATCTATTATCTCACGGACCTCCTGTCTTGTCATCTTTTCTCCTTTCTGTAACGAGTAGAAAAATCCTTTCAATATTTTCAAATTTTCTTGAGCTTAATTTTGTAACGGCTATTCCATTAAAATATCTACCTGACCCCAGGACTCCACATTAAATCACTTCTATACGTCATGGTTGGATTACCTCTATGTAATTTATTAAATAAGTTCTATAGGTTCAGGTACCCCTTAACAAAACCTGGAGTCCTCAGGGGGGGGGGGGGGTTAGATGTTTTACTGAAAAAGCCCTTATAAATTACCATTAAAATTATTATCTTTCAGATTCTATAGAACGAACATGTGAAGTAGCTAGTACAGCCAGTGTTTTTCTTGCCTATATAACTGGATGTGCAAAATGTAGCCCCATTTCAAATGCAATTTAGTCTTATTAATTCGTAAATGAAATTAAAAATTCCAAATTCTGTCCAAAGATTAAACTTTCTGAAAAACACAGAAAAATATAATGGCAGTGCTATTACAAGTCAGTAAATTGAATTTTCTTAAAATAGCTGAACAATGACATTCAAAAATCTTATCCCAAACGGTAATTTTGTCTGTCAATATGGCCACCTCTAGGTATTTAATATTATGAAAAGTTGAAATTAGGATCTGAAAAAGGCTCTTGACTGAGCTACAAAGTATTTTATTTATATACTGAGATACAAAGTATAAGATTGAGCTACACAGTATTCTATCTGTATATATCATTGTGTTCTCACTGAAGTCATGATCTTGAAGAGTTCATCCAAGGACAGATAACCATCTCCATTTGTGTCAATTTTACGAAAGGCCTTCATCATTTCATCGTCAGACGTGACATGCTCCTTACGACAGATGTCAACAAAATCATCAAATGATATGCCATCTGGAAAACAGGAATCCAAAATTGAACAATCAGCTTATTGAAAATATTTTAAAATTCAAACATTAGGTATGAATTTAAGGGCAAATTATTCTATAATAATTGGGAAATGTGAAGCTATAATTTGGATTTTTTTTTTTTTTGTCTTTCTAATATGTTTCTTCAAATAGTTTTAAGCAAAGGAGTACATGTGAATATTTATTTCATTAATTTTTTTTTCAGATTTCATAAATTTTAATAAAAAATTTAATGATCAGGAAAGATATTGAATCTATTTACTTATGCTTGTACCTGGTAGCACATATAAAATCATGAGCTTTGAATTGTGACGTTTATCAATTTTATTTACACATTTGAAGAACTTGCCTGTACTAGAGTTCCAGTATTTCTTTAACACACGTTCAGATGGATTTCTGCCACTTTCTTGTAAAGCTGAAATAAAACAGTGAAGACAGTTTTTAATTCATTTTCACCATCACCACTGCTATAAATAACTAATGCTCACCTAAAGTATAATATGCAGGCAAAGACATCGCCTACAATGGTAGTAAACATAAGTATAATAATTATACCTCCAGTTAAATTGTGACATTTGTGTGTCTGTTAACGATGCAAAGAAATGAAGTGCAAGACAAACCAGTAGGTATGATTTAAATTACATGTTCACACATGTCATACACATGTTACGAACCTCAAAATGCGGTCAGGGTTGAAGTGAATTCTAAAATGCACATCTTTAAAGCAGAATTGCAGTAATTGTAAAAAATATTGGTAGTATGGGATATTTATTCTCACATACTTCACAGGGTTATCTGGCGGTTGCTATAGAGAAAGGATAGATTAATCTTACACAGGGTGGGTAAAGACAGTCGGTACGCGCTATATGACGCTGCTCACAATAACGTTACGTCATCATTTTACATTGAGTAACCAAGTCGTAAATTATGACATCATAAATTTTGATGCACATTCCAAGGAGCATTGAAGATGGAGGATTGAAAAACTTTCACAAAAACTTACATTTGGATGCAAGTGTATGTGAGGAAAAAAAATCTTCCATGGGTCTGTTCCGCGAACAAGGATATCTCAATCAACCCTCGAGTAATTATATAAGAGCTTGGCTGGCCAGCACTCGGTAAGCCTCGTGCTGACTGGCCAAACTCTTACACTCGGGTTGAGATACCCTTGTCCATGGAACATACCCACATTACTCTTCATCTAAACTGTGTAACCAATTATTGTTTGGGTTTTTATAAAAGTTTTAATAAAAGTGTAAATTAAAATCAATTGATTCATATGTATTAGAACTAAATTGAACTAATTTCAGAAAATAATGTAACACTCCACTGTGAAACATATAGTTGAACTCTATATTATAGAATCCCACATATATTGTCAATTTTCAAAACATCCTGCAGGGGACAGGGGGCATCCCTCACAGAACATGTTATGAAACTCTATATCAAATGTGTCCCATGAGCAGTTCAGATCCGTAGCATTTTACTACCAGGGGTTAATCTAGGATTTGGGGAATTAAACCATAATGAAATTTAGGGGAAATAAAGGGCAGCAGTGTCTAGACTTACTCTTTATATACTTTAACACAGCTTTTCTTTGCAATAATTCTTACATATTTCATCAAAATTTGGGGGATTTCCCCTGGTTTTAAGAATTTTCACCTGTTTTAAATTGGATTTATTTTTTGATGGTGAATTTGTATTTATTCCAAGGGGGAAACTCCATCAGCGGGAAATAATACCTAATTTCAGTAGTAAAATAGGTCTTGATTAACCTCCAGGCACGCAGCTGCCTGTACGCAGGTGAATCCACTTATTTTTTTATAAAACAAGATTGTATCAATATGAAGTCAAATGCACTGTGTACACATAGAAGAACCATAAAGTAACAGTGACACATCGGGAACAGAAATAAAAAAATAAAGTTTACTTGGGGAAAACCTGGACCATTGACTTTGTTTGAACTCCATTTTAACATTTTCAAAACTTCAAAACTTTCGGACTCGCGCATACGGCGCCCGTGAATCCACTTAATCCAGGGCCCAGCTACGCCCCTGACCTCTGACTACGACACTATGTAGTCATAGAAATTCAGTGTTTTACCTTGAAGGAGGAGAGATTTGCTCGTGATGTCTTTTCTGACATCCTTAACTACTTCCACGTAGGCTGCCTTACAGTCGGTGAAAAACTCCCCGTCTGACACGGAGGCTCGGCTCGAACGGCGAGACATGGTAGTCAATGGTTTTAGTTTGAAGCAAAGTCAAGTCTGAAATGAAATATAAATCAAGCTTGATAATCAATTAAGTGTGTTTAAGTGTGCAAATTATAATTTAAGTACTACAGTAAGTAATTGTGTTTTTTTGTTTTCATTTAAGAACCAACAAAATTTAGCAATTATCTCTTCATGTTTGCCTGTAGTCAATACATGGAGCACCTGTTTAGAGATTAGTTGTAAAATTAATTTTGTGAAATCTGTCGTGCTTATTTGTTCCGCTTGTCTGTAAAACATGTATTATATACTTGTTAAGTGTCGATCCACTTCGACCTATAGACCCAAACAGAGTAAGATGTGTATAGGCAAATTTGAATTAATCAGCTGCTGTAACCACTGTACTTTGTGATCAGGCATATCAGAAAATATAAATTAAAATACTGCACATTTTAGTGATGTAAGCTAACAAATAACAGATCCAAATACTTTGAACTTAACTTAGATTAATTAACTAAAACAATTTTACCCAGCGTATTAAAATTTGTCCACTCTGAAGTGATATTCTGACGACCAGTGACAATTCTTATGATATCAGAGTAACAAGATGACCTATATATAGCTAACATATAGTTTCATTATAATATAATTATATACTAGTGAAGGATACGGTTGACATTTCCTGATTGATCATTAGTTTATCTATCTAATCGATGATCAGTTACAATTCGATTAATCTTTTATTATCTTTGGGTTTTTTTTGCTGTTTTCTTTTTTTACATTCCTTGTAGTGTTTACTGCACTGTTCCAGTTATCTTATTCTAGACACTTGTATTTTATATATGATAAAAGCAACAACTACATCATATGTGACAAGATTTTTCTAAAATGTTACACCAATTAGCTAATATTATTTCATTTAGCAGAATATGTCAAGCATTTCCGACAAAAGTCTTATTTCAAATTTTAATCTTAATTAATTGGTCAAACATCTCAAACAAGTGATACTTGACAAATTTGATTAATCAGAACACTACATTCTGTATATGTATTATACATTGTAAATATATTCTAGTTAATCCATAGTTGCTTTACCCTTTGGAATGTAAGTAGCCCGAGTTTCCTCTGGCCCTGACACCATGTCTGGTCAGGGCCAGAGGAAACTCGGGCTAGAATGTGTGTGGTTAGTTTTAGGTTGAGGGGTCTATAATGCTGATATTAATTTCATCCAATCAATATTTTGGCGTTGATTAATTCAAGTTATCAACGTTTTGTTGCACTGTTTAAACTATGCACATGCTTGTCACGATCTGTCAAACCTCTGCTAAAACAAGTTGTTTACCTTGACGATGTGACAAATGTAGCACATTAACTGAATGATTAAAATGTTAGTGTCATTAATTTCATCAAAAATATGTAATTGTCAAACCCCCAAACATTGAAACAGCACGACAGTGCCTGTATATAAATATATGTTTTCAAACGCAGACTCCGCTGTTACATTTTGTTCCAGATCATTTTTGTCAATATTGTCCGTGATCTCAAAACCGAATACATTTCATTTGTGTAATAAGCCTTTTCATCCGCTTCACAGAACAATTACATGTACCAATATACAGAAAACAAGCTCTCTTAATCCGCTGAGCAGATCTTTCGACCTACATTAGCCTTACCTTGGTGGAATGTTACAAAACTCTAATTTCACAGGGAAAAATTCTTTACCGGAAAAACTATGCACGCCATTTGTTACTACATGCGTAGACTTGTTGCGTCGAGAAATATAACTTCCTGTTTGATTGGCGGGAATTGTAAAACGTATTTAAATTTTCACACGCGTGGCCATGGGTGATTTTTTCTCAAACCAATAGGTATTTGCGGTTTTCTGTTGAATAATAAAATTAATTAAAAAAGAACTAGTGCCAGTCTATACATGATAAAGACATATTTTAATTGGATATGCTGTACTGACTGTAATGAACATAGATCTAGCTAGTGTTTATATTCATGCGGCCGTTTTAGGATGAAATACAGAAACTACTTTAATGAAAAAAAATTATCATGGCAAAAATCATATAAACAACAACATTTTTTTTTGTCATAAAGAATGAAGTGTTGTAAGGGGCGATGACTCTGTTATCGTTCCTTACGGAACGTAACGATAGTCACTGGTAACCCAAATAAACCTTTAATTTCCTCGTGCCAATACCATTTTTTGAATGTAAGTGAGGGTTTTAAATTAAGTGCAAGTGAAGGAGTTACAGGTAACGTGAGATATTAAAGGTTTTGGGGTTACCAGTATTATAAGATAGCCAATCACCCACTTAAAAAAAACTTGACACAAGTGTTCAAGGTCATGAAGTACTGTGCAACTGACCCCTTATTTTCCGATCGGTTATCCAAGATGACTGCCACAGACTAATTAACCTCTGGTTGGTGAAAATTTAGATATTGTTTGATTTCGATTAAATTGGTATATAGATATGGCGCGGGAACGATGTCATAATTAAATATTTTTGCCTAGGCAGAAATCGAATTTTGCCTAGGCAAAAATAAAATATTGCCTAGGCAAAAGTCGATTTCTGCCTAGGCAAAATTCGATTTCTGCCTCAGCAATATTCGATTTCTGCCTCAACAATATTCGATTTTTGCCTAGGCAGAAATAATTTTGCCTAGGCAAACATATTTAATTATGACATCCTCCCGCGCCATATATGGAGGTGTTAGTGGACTGCAAATTCCACTGCATAGATATCGCTGCCATATCAATCATACAGAGGATTTTGATTGGTTGAAGTTTAGATATTGGATTTGGATGAATTGTGGAAAACATGGCTATTTGGGGAATTCAAATTCAAACACATTGGTCTCATTGCCATAGCAACCACATTGAGGCATTCGATTGAAAAAAAAAAAAATGCGAAATCAACCGCATGGGGTTTTTTTGCCATAGAACCACAATCAGGCTTCTTATTGGCCAAAATTTAGACGGAGCGATTTTGATAAAAAAAAAAAAAGACCTGGATGCAAGCATGGAATCTCTGAACTCGAGACGGACATCTTGAGTATATTGTTTTAGCAATGCATCCTGCTTAATCAGAGTTATCGTCCCTAGAACTGCACTTAATTCTTTCTGTGACACTCCTTTAGGTGTCGCCCTACTAGTAAAGGAAAGACAAAAAAATCTTAAGGAAAGACGGAACTCTTATAAAGGAAAGCAAATATAATAACTTAAAGGAAATACTCATACAAAGAAAAGAAAAACTCTAATAAAGGAAAGAAAAACTCTAATAAAGGAAAGAAAAACTCTTATAAAGGAAAGACAAACTCTTATAAAGGAAAGAAAAACTCTAATAAAGGAAAGAAAAACTCTAATAAAGGAGAGGAAAGAAAAACTCTTATAAAGGAAAGAAAAACTCTAATAAAGGAAAGAAAAACTCTAATAAAGGAAAGGAAAGAAAAACTCTTATAAAGGAAAGAAAAACTCTAATAAAGGAAAGAAAAACTCTAATAAAGGAAAGAAAAACTAAAAAAGGAAAGAAAAACTCTTATAAAGGAAAGAAAAACTCTAATAAAGGAAAGAAAAACTCTTATAAAGGAAAGACAAACTTCTTAAAAAGGAAACACGAACCTCTTATAACAAGAAATATCTTTTTAAAAGATAAACGGCATAGTTTAAATGCTGGTGTTATAATATAAAACTGCTGGTGAAATAAATGAACGAACTAATGTGTTTCAGCACAGATAACAAAATGATATCAGTTTGAATCATTTTGGTGATAATACCATGCGCGTAGCAAAGTTATTTTGTATGTGTATGTCGAGAAATGAAATGAGGGGTGAATGAGTACCGTATTATGATATACAGTTAAGTGTTTGGACAATTTAAATCCGTCATTTAACGATGTCCGAATAGTTACGTTGTCCTGTTTTCTTGAAACGACGAGCCTTATACAGCATTTAGAATGATAATTTGTGTTGACTTTACCTTATTTTGCACGCGTGGAACACGTTTACATAATGTCCGAATATGTGTTCAATAACCATACGTCCATAACCATAGTCCATTGGGCAAAGCAATACCTTTCCTGTGGGAAGGGCTGTAAGAGAAAGAAATCAAGACCAAAAATCTGAGATCAATCTTGTATGATCATTGCGACAAAGGGTGATGTTTTCATGACGGTATGTGTAGGTAAAATACATTTATATATAAAATACAGTTGTAGTTATAAAAGTTCCAGTAAAGTGGAATTGAATTTAATATAAATGAATCTTTCAACAGTACCGATGGTCATAACATAGCACGACATGTGTTCTAGAGTAAAGTTAAAAGTTTGAATTATAACGATTATCATTATACTCAGATAGGGGTTGTTTGACGAGGATTAATGTCCTTGTTCCGGTTATAGCCGAGCCAAGGACACTCTCTCAGATAGGGGTCAGAGTTCAGAGGCTTAACTACCAGGGAACTGTGTTCATGTGACAACCCAGACAAGCCAAGAAAACCATACTTGGTCTCGTTTGGAGACGTTAATCCCACTATTTAGCAGCCTTGATATATAAGGCAAAACATTCGTGACAGCGTTGGTGTGCAAACGTAATGATTTAAAAATACATTAATTTACTGATTTCATTAAAGATCAGACAAAGGGTACATATATAATATCAAAATCTGTACATTTGAAAATTAGATTTCTGTGTCAATCTGCGTTCAGAAAGCTGTGTTTCATTATATTCAATAACATTCCTAAGCATACGTATAGAAACGTTCACCTAACGTTTGAAAGGAAACGATTTCCTTAAAAGTATTGATTCATTTCTGCATCTTACCAACTGTCATGTAGTGAGGAAAATTCGAATAGTGAATTTTGTACTCTATGCGCATATATAACTCCGAACTTGTTCTTTTAGTTAATGTTTTATAATTCATTTTAAGATTAACAGTAACAAATATGTAAATCAGACTTCACCCTGGTTTCCGGTTGTAAGTAGTCCTTTATAGGAATGGCACCAAAGGGAGGATGGTGGGCTAGATCAGACCCCAGGAAAAAAAAATTAATGTTACTATGCCCAAATTTTAAATCATATTTAAATGAGCAATTTAAATATGCAAATGAGATATTATCTCAAATTTTCACTATTCGCTCATTCACTACATGTACGTTTGATAATAGATGATATAGGCGCTTATTTTACTTTTCTTAATTGAGAAAGTATCAGATTATTTTTTCTACAAGTTTCATGCAATTTGTGCCGAAATACACACACACATATTTGAAAAAAAAAGTTTTTCTCGTTGTGTATAATTGTTATACTGGAATGAGTTAAATTATAATTCTATATTGTCTTGTGTTTCGGCATATTATCGTTATAACATATCTTATATAAGATAATACATTTTAAGGGATATCCAACAATGCTATATTTTTCATTCAGCACGTATCTGAATATAGCTGTTAGATTGTCTGACATGTGAAAAAGAGCTTTCAGGTATACCCATTTTCCTCCTCGAATCACATTGAAATCTACTTTTACCTGAAATCGTTTTACATGTACGTCTAACTGCAAAAAAAACAAATACGTGTACTCGAGACATATTTAAAAATATAATCTGTTTAGTATAAAAAGGATAATCTGAATTGTATAAAATAAATATGTATTGTTAAAGGGAATGGTAGGAGAGATAAACAGAAGAAAATTATGAGATAGAAAATAATTTGCTCTATTTTGAAGGTACAATACCAAATAGACTGATTGGTCAAGACAAAAGAGGTGGAGGACGCCAAACCGGAATCAAGTTAATAATCATTTAGTAGAGTAAAGTTACAAAAAAATATTATTGAATTAATCTATTTTTTTTCTTTTGATTTAAGTTTCCTATGCTCTTGTGATCGTTCTTTTAAAGATACTGAAAGACTAAAAAAAAGACCGTTTTCTTCACGAATCATTTATCTATTTACATGTGCATCATACACTAGTATGTTTCTGGATTTTTAAATTGTGAGGGCAATTTAAACAGAACCTCTTGGTCAAAATCAAAATGTCGATTTTGACATGTTTGATGTCGTCCGCACGCGGATATTGCTTGACTGGATATGCAGTATTTTTATAGAAAATCCTTCCGTTATTTGTAGGTATGATCATGCCTTGTTTAATATGGTGATAATTATGTCATACTGTGTCTGTATACTATGACTATATTGTCTGAAATATCAAATTATTTAGAAAGTTTTGGTGTCAATTATATTGTATATAGTACCTCTTGTTACACGAGTTGAAAATAATAAATCTTATAAAACGAACAGCGACTGTTTCATACTCTTATCCTCTCTTTTCCTTAAAGGACATCTCCAATGAGTGAAAACACCCACTTAATAGTTAAGTAGGAATTCGAATGGCTGCCTTCATTCAATGGAGGATATGCAAAAGTAGATTGTAGATGATACGGTGTACTAACACTGCATCACAGTGTTAGTACACTGTATCACCTTACATTTGCATCACGTCAAGCATAGCAAAGGCCAATTGGGGCTTAGGGGACCTTTGATTACACAGCGGTACATATTCGCACATGTGCTTGGAAATAAAAGTGCAGTTGTTCTTGCAAAAACCTACACATTTATGCCAAAGGAAATCGATTTTCCTATATGTACATATATTTTCGATATATTTTTATATTGCTGCCGCCGTTTCATGTTCAACAAATTTGTTTAAATACGTTTCAGAATATTCTAAACATTCACATATTAATTTTGTTTCAAGAAATAAAAGTGAAGTACTGTGATGAATTGAATTTTACTTCATTCCCCGACATAAAAATGTAGGAGGTAACTCTTGTTTTGTCCCCTCAGGTAGACGAAGTACAGTTCACCCCTCTCCAGTACTAATCCCTACCCAAGTCAGTACCTCTATATACTAATCCCGACAATTATCTCCGCCGGACACTCCAACCGCCCCGGTAAACGGTGACGAACTACAGTCAGCACTCAATTCAATTCAATTCTTTTATTACTTTCGGCCGTACGGCCTATCAGTCACAAAAACATTGTACATAAATACATAAATTACAGCATGGCGTATACAACAGAACATAACATATAGAGAATGAGACTTCATACCTTTTTGTACATGTAACATCAATGATTGGTTTAGTAACTATTTCTTAATTTAGTAGCTTCATGTATATATTTTCCTAGAGAACACAGTTCCTTTACAGTTCCCCGATAATAAACATTCATTTAAAATACCATCCAACCCATGTGCTTTTCCACGTTTCAGTGTCAGAATTGCTCATGATATTTCTTCTATAGACATTTCAGAATCTAATTCATCATATGCCGGTGTATTGTGGTTCTGCAGATATAGCAGAATCACTATCTAAGTCTGTATCGTTATTAGTATTTACGTCATTAGCATTTGACAAATCCTTAAAATATTTATATAAACAATTCAAATTCGTTTGAGGTCCTGATGGTTTTTGCCTTACAAATTTCTTATAAAATTGACGCGGATTATATTTCCGCAAATATTCTTGCATGCCTCCCTCTAATCTCATATATTGTCTCTTTTTCTTGGATTCTAATATCTTATACGTTTTCTTACTTTCTATTAAGATTCTGTGATTGACAGACGATTTACAACTATTGAAATCGCGTAAGGCGTTTCGATACTTGTACCATTTGTTTTTGACCTCAAAATCAAACCATGTATGTAGTATTGATTATTTCTATTCTTTTTACATTTTATTTGAATTTTCACGTTAACTGCAATTAGTCAAAAAAGAAAAACAGGGCATCATCTTAAAATCACCGAAACCATATTCAAAACAATACCTTGATGTACATCGTACAAACCCTTCATCGACACAATATTTCTTCTTTTGCCGAATTATAAGTCCCCTGCCGTTTGAAAAACGGGGGGACTTTAGGTTTACCCTCCGTCCGTCCGTCCGTCTGTCTGTCTGTCTGTTTGTCTGTCACACAACAGTTGTCCGGACAACTCCTCCTAAATTACTACTCCGATTTTAACAAAACTTGGTATACATGATCAGTATAACATGTAGTTGTGCATCCCACAATTTTTTTCTCGAAAATCCATTTTTCAAAATGGCCGCCGGCTTCTCATTGGTTGAGGCTTGTCCGGACAACTCCTCCTAAAGTACTACTCCGATTTTAACGAAACTTTGTATACATGATCAGTATGACATGTAGTTGTACATCCCACATTTTTTTTCTTGAAAATCCATTTTTCAAAAATGAATAGGTGCACTTCTAGCTCAGGCAGGGGACTTTGTATTGTTGTTGCAATACTATCCATCCTTGTTTCGTTGGTATTGCCCATTTATATAGATATCAATCAGGTTTCCAATCAGGGAATATTACTGTTAATCTGTAACAGAATGTGGGAAACCGCTACTGTCTAGTTTTCTGTGACATTTACAAGACATTCAACAGAGTGTCAACTGTGGCATGGGGGATTGGAAGTGAACATGTCTGCAAATATTTGTATCCCATTGTCTTTGCTACCTCCCGTAACTACGACTTTTTCAGGTCAAGTAAATTGATTCTCCCTAGTATAAAGTCTCTTAAAATTTTCTCTGTGTAGGTCCCTTTTAAGATAGTTACATCATTTTCTCTGTGTATGTCCCCGTTATAAGATAGTTACATCATTTTATCTGTGTATGTCCCCGTTATAAGATAGTTACATCATTTCCTCTATGTATGTCCCCGTTATAAGATAGTTACATCATTTTATCTGTGTATGTCCCTTATAAGATAGTTACATCATTTTCTTTTTGTGTATGTCCCTTATCAGATAGTTACATCATTTTCACCGTCTATGTCCCTTATAAGATAGTTACATCATTTTATCTGTGTATGTCCCTTATAAGATAGTTACATCATTTCCTCCGTCTATGTCCCTTATAAGATAGTTACATCATTTTCTCAGAATGATACAGATTGACATGAGTATATATCTCTTACTCAAATTGTATTCACATTGACTGTATTCTATACATTCATGGCCCTCTTGGTAGGGTGATGTGAAGGTTTGTCTACCCGAAGTAGCCATATTCCATCAAAGGGCGTAGCTTAAAAATAACGAAATCTATTCACGTGTACATGTACTTTTGCAACTGTCTGTTACGCGTAAACAAATAATAACTTCAGATCCAAGCGAAATCTTAAATTAAGAGAATAATATACCTATCAGAACCATCTCTCTTATATTTATAGTAATACAAATTACAAACCTGTGATCATGGTTCTTATTTACAAAGTTGTCAGCCTCAAAATCTAGAGTATCACATGCTTTCTACATACTCGTGTATCATCAAACGTCATTACAATGATATTGTCATCTGTGGAAGTAAGTAATTGTTTTATACCAAAATGGAGTTTTCTGTTTGAACATGTAATTAACGCATGTACATGTTTCGTGGGGCAGTGGGGACAAGTAAGAAGACTCACGCTGTGTTTTATGTCTTTATTTCAGTATTTTTATAACCATCTGTAACAGTAAGGAGACTTATTTATTTATTTATTCATTCACGTGTGGTTATACATGTATGCTTATTCCGTTTTGACGTAATAGTAAGTTTACGCAAACTCCCCAATTCACTCAAATTTCTTTATTTGTTTCTAACACAATCAAACAAATCTCCGTTTTAAGTATACATCACAGGCGCTTGCATAGAAAATGAGAATTAAAAATATATATATATCAGTGGTATGTGTACTGTATGATAGGGAAGGCCGGAAACTCCGTCATGAGCGAAACGGCACCCCATCTCACTTCAATAGACTAAAAGCACATTTATTCAAAATGACACGGTGCACACTATATGCCACAGTTATCAGGAAACATTCATCTTTAACCTACCATGTCACTCAATACGAATTGTTACATCCAAAACACAATAATCCGTGAAAATAGCGCCGAATTCCTCGCTCAGAACGCCATTTTTCAAACTGCTTGCAGCAGGTACAAATTGCATCCTTAAAATGCGAAACAGTGGCTCTACTACCTTAGCTCACTCATTCTAATTTCAAACATTTA
Source organism: Pecten maximus (assembly GCF_902652985.1). NCBI lineage: Eukaryota > Metazoa > Mollusca > Bivalvia > Pectinida > Pectinidae > Pecten > Pecten maximus. The sequence continues at coordinate 50,466,824 of NC_047018.1, read as the reverse complement.
CAAGCAAGAACCGAGCGTGTTGTAAGACTTAAAAATCAAACTCACCAATAGATTCATCTTATCCGGATAATTTGTCGTCTTCACAGTAGTTTTCTCTTACCGGCTGGTCCGTTTCAACCAACTTCCACTGCCATATAAAGTTAATTGCTAAAAAACAAAACGTATTTTGGTTAGATGAGAGGAATTTCAAATGAACAGATATCCTGACCACTGATATTTTGAAGCACTCATTCAGAAAAATTGAATCCAAAGGTTAATAAAAACACATTACACACTTCATATATACCTTCATTAATGCTGGTTACTGTAGACGAACAACCTTTATGTCACTTCTATCTTGTTGTTTTCAGTAAATTCTTATTCTCCGAACGACACGATAATACGTATCTCCACGTGTACACTATGTACTGTACTTGTTTTTAACATACGCTTTGAATGGGTTTTTTTATGATGAAGTAAAACGATTTCCTAGACAGTTGGTCAGAGAATGTTCACAATAGCACTCCAGTATAACTATGCACTTCAATCCTAAAAATATGTATACACAAAGAAAATCACACAGCAATGAAAATTCCCGATTTTGAAATTTCCAAACTAAAACCACCGGACTCGGATAGTTAAACTATAGTAATATAGTCCTTTTTCGTTGCCGAATTAAATTTCAAACTTGAGGACTAGCATGACTTATAAGATTTATGCTTATCTCACCACTGAGCAAACAAACCACGATTACCAGGGTCAGTATCATCTCTCTAACATTTACAATTTATCATTTTACGTCATAAAAAACCGCCTGTCATATATAATATATTTGTTGGGAGACGGACATTTTACCACCTCGACGGTTATTTTGTTATAATCATCATGTAAGCTTACATTTATGTTGAGAAGACATACATTATGTACCCCAAGAAACACATTCCCAACAGGAATCGAACCAAGGTCCTCGACGTAATGATCATTGACTTTACCTCCGGAGCCACGAAAGCATGCTGTGTCAGCCGAGTGACAGAGACCTTTTTAATGCTATGTGCAAACCACGGCGACCCGTTACCTTTACATAAAGAGACTACAAGTGTACAGAGACATATATAGAGAGATTGGCAGCTCTCTATTTGCCCTTATGTCTACGTGGTGGCCCCTGACCTTCCCACAATCCTTTGCGGTCGATCGGTTCAGTCTTCTCCTCCATATTGGAGAAAACTTGAAAACCAGACACATAATTATCGATAATTTCTATTTGAAATCATCACCAAGATCCAATTATGTGATTTAATTTTATTAATATCAAAGTGCAGAAGTGTCATCAATATGAAATATATCACAATTTGCTGTCAAAGTGTTTGTATTTTGAGTATGAAAGTCACGCAAACCACAGGGAAGATCGGCGGGAATCTCCAATTTGCGAAAAGTCCCTATGGGGTTTTCGAAAATACGGATAAATGACAACAATGTGCGTTATAAACAAGACCATATCCCATAAGTATGATAGTTTTTGCATAATGTAGTAACTGTTGTAGTGGCCTAAATAAAATATATATGTCTCTGATGTGTAAAAGGTCTGGCGTCAGACACCAGTGTATTATGTAACAGAAGAGGAGAAAATGTAGCGGCCAGACCGGGGTTCGAACCCGGGACCTGCAGAACACTAGCGGGATGCTCTACCAATTGCACTACCTGGTCACCGATGATCGACCAAGTCTAGTCTCGTTTCAAATGTACATGTATAGTCCTTCACACAGGAAACTTGAAATTATACAGTGTCATCTTCCGTTATCTACATAAAGTTTTATTCTGTGTGTCATACGTCATGCTCTATATTATAATGAAGAAATTAAACAAGGCAGAAAATATGTCTTTCATTTTTTTCGGTATTAGTATCAACAATCAATATAACGAACCGTAGAAAGATGATAGAAACCGGAAGTGTTATTTACAACAGGAAATGGGCAGTGGGACGCATGCTGGGTACTTACTGTGATCTTCTCTGCGTATTCGTGCTCTTTGTCTTCAGAAACTACCGCGTATCAATAAAAACCGAATACACAAGAATTTTGATAAATATTTATTTAAAGATGTGGACCGTACAATAAAGGACAGGTGATAATCGTACAGGTGTTTATATAAATCGGCCATACTTACACATACATACCTTTCAGCTCTCTTCTTTTCGTCAATAAAAAAACAAACGTTATTGTAGAAAATCAAAGTATAGGAAAGATGTGAAATAGACAGACACACAATAACGACATATGTACATGTGTCCGTTACACGTAAACAGACGTATTGATTCCCGTGATAAAACATAGCTATAGGGAAAAATTACCATAATTATTTGTCTCCTACTTAATACTGTTTATATTATGGTTGGTAATTTTCAAACTCGTCAATGCTAAAAGATGAAATGATTTGTGTTTGCTTTAATGTAAAAGTTCATTAATGTTTTTTTTATTCTTGAATTCGTAACGGAAGCAAAAGTTGATAAATATATCACAATGTTGTTTTCAGTTTTAACATGTAACGAAAATATGTCCACATCTCGTCGTCGGGCAGTGGGGACATGCAGGGGGACTCACGTTATTCTTCCTGTCTTGGTTTCCGTATTTCCATATTAGTCTTTGAAAAGAGTAAAGAAATTCCTGTACGTATAGTTTATTTTCCTGTTGAGGGCTAACTACAACATTAGACATCTGCATAAAGTAGCAGTCAGTCAAAATTATTAAACTGTTGAAGCTTTAATAGCTTATACATATCCCTATACATGTATCTATGAATGTTTTTTTTTTTCTTTTTTTTTCATCAATTTCATAATAATTTTATTGAACAAAAGTATGAATGTGAAAGTAAAGATATTTGGTGTCCACGCGCAGGAGGAGATTCATGCATCATACACATATTAATACATCTGGTATTTTTTATCTATATTTCCTATAAAGAATGCAAAATACAAAAGATTTCACCGTGCAGCGAGTTGCGGTTTTTCTCACTATACTTGTCTTAGTCCGTTCCTTGTTCCTGGATTATGTCGTATTAAATTGGTATATTTGTACATTAAATATCACAGGCATACAGCTGTACGGCGTGATGCCCCTCCCCTACCCTGCACTTTATACACTGACACACACACTAATAACCTAGATCATCTTGACATCATAAATCATCAAATATGCAGTATTTAGATGGAATGCGTTTTGTAACATTTTCTGAAATATTTACCTGTTCAAATATAAGTTTCTTCAAACCCGGGAGATTTGTGTTGTATACCAAGTCCGTAGAAGTTCACATCAGTCCAGGTATACGTCAAACCAGTATGACCTGTCGCGTTGACCTTTTAGTGGAATAGTGGGTAGTTGAATTTGTGCACAGGTGTGTTAACAAAACATGTTGATTAGGAATACTACTGTGTCCAGCAGGGTGCTGTTTTGGACCATTCGGGTTTTTTTTTCATTTTTATTTTGACAACACAGTGATTGTATCATTTATTTTTGATGCATGGTTTACACATATTCAAGTAACTATGTGATCAATTGTTCACATATTAACAGTTTCGTAGCTAAAGGTCAGTATAAATACAAATGATGCAGCTGATAATAAGGTTTGTTACATCATACATACATGATATATAAGACTATAGACTCGCCTGTAATCAATATGCTAATCAAAAATCAACGAGACATGTCATTCTGATCGGACTGTACATGAACCACACGAGCAGGTGCACGTGGTGATAGTATTAGGTCACGTGTTAGTCGACATGCTTGTACACCTGTTTACGTTACTGGCGCAAATCGAAACTCATCCAACCTTGTATAGCGAATTTCGTGAAAAAGGTGTACAGTATGAAATAACATCTGTATACTTTCTTTATTAAATTGCTAGCTTGTTGTATCTCATAAACTTAACATAATTAATTGAAATTAAGTCTAGATATATACGGCTAGTTCCACATTTGACTAGATAAATGCAATCACAGGGACAAGTTCCAAATCCACGATATATATATATATATATATATATATATATATACGAATTACGAGTTATCAAGTCCCTGTGGTTGTTATACATGAAACTAATATTTTTTACGCATAATAAGATATGAAATATTTAAGTACATGTACTCTCAGTAACAATATCACAGGGACTCGGCACACGTTCCCGATTCACGATCTATATATACGAATTACGGGCTATCAAGTCCCTGTGGTTGCTATACATGAAACTTATAATTTTATGTATTATAAGATATCTCAGAAACAAAATCAAAGAAGAAAACATACGTAAACATTGGGTGACTGATTTCGGCCATATCGCACTGCCGCATTCGTGAGGGCTCGACAATGCGATGCGGCGATGCGACCATGCGACAGTGCAAAAACAATACCCTAATGTTTCTATGTTAACTCCTTGTTCATATTCTTCTGTGGTGGTCTCAGAAACGAAAACAAAAATCTTTCCGTTTTTAGTTTACCTGGTGAAATGAACCGTTGGGATTATATCATGGCGCGGCGTCCGTCGTCCGTCAGTTCTGTCGTCAGTCTATTTTTCCTAAAATCAATACTAGTCCATGCATTGAGTGAATTTGACATGATTTAATCTGAAGCACCATTGGGTAAAGGGGAACCAATTTGGTGTAAACGGCGGACCCCTGGGATGGGGTTCCCGAGGGGCGGCGCCCAAGAAGAGAAATGTACCAAACTCTCTAAAATCCTTCTTATGTAGAAATGAAGGGATTTGGGCCAAATTTGGTCCGAGGCATTCTTGGTTGAAAGAGAAATGTTTTCGGCATCATTGCTGTTTAATTCTTCATAAACAATATTTTATTTCTCATTATGCATAACACAACATATTCCGAAAAGCATATACTATCTGAGGGATAGAAAACAAGCTGAGAGGTTCATTATTTTGATATTGTTGCATGTAAAACCGTTGAAAATATACAACACTTTCGGTTAAAAGTATATCAATTGGATATTAATCGAGCCTTGTTTTATGTTAAAGGTATACAATTTTAGTATAAAACTTATTAGGACAATGTCATGATTGTGTTTTGGAGGGGTATGTGTGTGGGTTGATGGAGAGATGTGTGAGTGCGGGGGGTTAAGGTGTGTGTGTGTGTGTGTGTGTGTGTGTGTGTGGTGTGCGTGTTGATTAGATAGTTGGCATGCAGTAGGTGTAAGTGCTATGCTATGTGTATACCCTGTCGACACTGTATGCATCGGAAAATCTTAAAAGAGTTGTCTCCCTTCCATCATGGCGACGAGTTCCGGATTCCATTAAGGTGTTCCAAAACAACTTTACACGCGATTTTCAGCAGACTGCTGAACAGATTCGGTCATATTGCCATTTAATTACATAATCATATTTTAAACGATATCTAGTACAGGATATCATAAAGTAGCTGATGTTCCCTGACAAATCTACTGACCTCAGACTGGTTTATTCTATGAATTATCAGACACAGGTTTAAGTTTTGTATTCCCATCGGAATAAATATAAAGTTGGTTGGCCGTAAAAACAGAGAGACATGAATATGTCATTTCAACTTATGAATAGATTTGATTTCAATAGAAACCATTGAACAAACACAAAAAGAATCGCACCGGGGGCTCAGAAGGGATAAGTGGCTTCTCAATGGATGCATACGAAAACGTCAAGAAAATCTACACCAAAACAAAAAAAGTGTATTTTTTTTCTATCAATGAAAATAGAAGCAGACACATATGACGTTCTAAAAATAAAATAAGAAAAGAAAAAAATACTGAGGCAACGATAAAAACTATTGCCATGTCACAACACAGGAGAGTGTAACACCAACATCACATCCTCTATCATACCTACCTACCACAGGGGACTGTAACACCAACATCACATCCTCTATTATACATACCTACCACAGGGGACTGTAACACCAACATCATATCCTCTATTATACATACCACAGGGGACTGTAACACCAACATCACATCCTCTATTATACCTACCACAGGGGACTGTAACACCAACATCACATCCTCTATTATACATACCACAGGGGACTGTAACACCAACATCACATCCTCTATTATACATACCACAGGGGACTGTAACACTAACATCACATCCTCTATTATACCTACCACAGGGGACTGTAACACCAACATCACATCCTCTATTATACCTACCACAGGGGACTGTAACACCAACATCACATCCTCTATTATACCTACCTACCACAGGGGACTGTAACACCAACATCACATCCTCTATTATACCTACCTACCACAGGGGACTGTAACACCAACATCATATCCTCTATTATACCTACCACAGGGGACTGTAACACCAACATCACATCCTCTATTATACATACCACAGGGGACTGTAACACCAACATCACATCCTCTATTATACATACCTACCACAGGGGACTGTAACACCAACATCACATCCTCTATTATACCTACCACAGGGGACTGTAACACCAACATCACATCCTCTATTATACCTACCACAGGGGACTGTAACACCAACATCACATCCTCTATTATACATACCTACCACAGGGGACTGTAACACCAACATCACATCCTCTATTATACATACCTACCACAGGGGACTGTAACACCAACATCACATCCTCTATTATACATACCTACCACAGGGGACTGTAACACCAACATTACATCCTCTATTATACATACCTACCACAGGGGACTGTAACACCAACATCACATCCTCTATTATACCTACCACAGGGGGCTGTAACACCAACATCACATCCTCTATCATACATACCACAGGGGACTGTAACACCAACATCACATCCTCTATCATACATACCACAGGGGACTGTAACACCAACATCACATCCTCTATTATACATACCTACCACAGGGGACTGTAACACCAACATCACATCCTCTATTATACCTACCACAGGGGGCTGTAACACCAACATCACATCCTCTATTATACATACCACAGGGGACTGTAACACCAACATCACATCCTCTATTATACCTACCACAGGGGACTGTAACACCAACATCACATCCTCTATTATACATACCTACCACAGGGGACTGTAACACCAACATCACGTCCTCTATTATACATACCACAGGGGACTGTAACACCAACATCACATCCTCTATTATACATACCTACCACAGGGAACTGTAACACCAACATCACATCCTCTATTACACATACCCACCACAGGGGACTGTAACATGAACATCACATCCTCTATTATACATACCTACCACAGGGGACTGTAACACCAACATCACATCCTCTATTATACATACCTACCACAGGGGACTGTAACACCAACATCACATCCTCTATTATACCTACCTACCACAGGGGACTGTAACACTAACATCACATCCTCTATTATACATACCTACCACAGGGGACTGTAACACCAACATCACATCCTCTATTATACATACCTACCACAGGGGACTGTAACACCAACATCACATCCTCTATTATACCTACCACAGGGGACTGTAACACCAACATCACATCCTCTATTATACCTACCACAGGGGACTGTAACACCAATATCACATCCTCTATTATACATACCTACCACAGGGGACTGTAACACCAACATCACATCCTCTATTATACCTACCACAGGGGACTGTAACACCAACATCACATCCTCTATTATACTTACCTACCACAGGGGACTGTAACACCAACATCACATCCTCTATTATACCTACCACAGGGGACTGTAACACCAACATCACATCCTCTATTATACATACCACAGGGGACTGTAACACCAACATCACATCCTCTATTATACATACCTACCACAGGGGACTGTAACACCAACATCACATCCTCTATTATACCTACCACAGGGGACTGTAACACCAACATCACATCCTCTATTATACCTACCTACCACAGGGAAATGTAACACCAACATCACATCCTCTATTATACCTACCACAGGGGACTGTAACACCAACATCACATCCTCTATTATACCTACCACAGGGGACTGTAACACCAACATCACACCCTCTATTATACATACCTACCACAGGGGACTGTAACACCAACATCACACCCTCTATTATACATACCTACCACAGGGGACTGTAACACCAACATCACATCCTCTATTATACCTACCACAGGGGACTGTAACACCAACATCACACCCTCTATTATACATACCTACCACAGGGGACTGTAACACCAACATCACACCCTCTATTATACATACCTACCACAGGGGACTGTAACACCAACATCACATCGTCTATTATACCTACCACAGTGGACTGTAACACCAACATCACATCCTCTATTATACATACCTACCACAGGGGACTGTAACATCAACATGACATCCTCTATTATACATACCTACCACAGGGGACTGTAACACCAACATCACATCCTCTATTATACATACCTACCACAGGGGACTGTAACACCAACATCACATCCTCTATTATACATACCTACCACAGGGGACTGTAACACCAACATCACATCCTCTATTATACATACCACAGGGGACTGTAACACCAACATCACATCCTCTATTATACATACCTACCACAGGGGACTGTAACACCAACATCACATCCTCTATTATACATACCTACCACAGGGGACTGTAACACCAACATCACATCCTCTATTATACCTACCACAGGGGACTGTAACACCAACATCACATCCTCTATTATACATACCTACCACAGGGGACTGTAACACCAACATCACATCCTCTATTATACGTACCTACCACAGGGGACTGTAACACCAACATTACATCCTCTATTATACATACCTACCACAGGGGACAGTAACACCAACATCACATCCTGTATTATACATACCACAGGGGACTGTAACACCAACATCACATCCTCTATTATACATACCTACCACAGGGGACTGTAACACCAACATCACATCCTCTATCATACATACCTACCACAGGGGACTGTAACACCAACATCACATCCTCTATTATACCTACCACAGGGGACTGTAACACCAACATCACATCCTCTATTATACCTACCACAGGGGACTGTAACACCAACATCACATCCTCTATTATACCTACCTACCACAGGGGACTGTAACACCAACATCACATCCTCTATTATACATACCTACCACAGGGGACTGTAACACCAACATCACATCCTCTATTATACATACCTACCACAGGGGACTGTAACACCAACATCACATCCTCTATTATACATACCTACCACAGGGGACTGTAACACCAACATCACATCCTCTATTATACATACCTACCACAGGGGACTGTAACACCAACATCACATCCTCTATTATACATACCTACCACAGGGGACTGTAAAACCAACATCACATCCTCTATTATACATACCTACCACAGGGGACAGTAACACCAACATCACATCCTCTATTATACATACCTACCACAGGGGACTGTAACACTAACATCACATCCTCTATTATACATACCACAGGGGACTGTAACACCAACATCACATCCTCTATTATACATACCTACCACAGGGGACTGTAACACCAACATCACATCCTCTATTATACATACCTACCACAGGGGACTGTAACACCAACATCACATCCTCTATTATACATACCTACCACTTGAACTTTTATAATAGCTTCTGAAAATTCAAAATAACGAAATGCATGTAGCTAATAGTTTTTCTTGGGATTTTCTCCCAGAACGGAATTCATCGTCAAATGATAAAACCCTGAAGGGGCGACATAGGGGCCCCTTAAAGATAAGGGCAATAACTCAGTTAAAAAGGAAAGAATTGACCATAGCAAAATGATTGATCATTCCTTTAACACCAACTTATCTCCAGGTCATTGGCTCCTATAGATAATTTTTTCTCGACTTAATTCACCCCGGAAAAGTTAAACAATTATATATGAATAATGTTAAGATCCAACGGCATGAATGGCAATATTTATATGTATACATATAATCGGCTCAAATATCATGTTTTGCTGGATCTTAAAGTTGACGAGATATCTCCATCATCAAGATACGCCGGATAAAAAATTTGAGGTGGAACCCAGAATTCACTCATACGTGACGTCGACAATTGTTAGTTTACGCGTACAACCCTACTTCCTGGCACTCGTTACAGAGATATTATCAAGCAAGGCGTCAAAACTACGATAACTATAATTCTCTTCATCAATCTATTGTTATCACAGACACCTTGCGTGGGTAAGGTAGGATAATTCAGGCCAGAGACGTTCTGTCTATGTCTCCCGCGCTGCATGTAGCATTAGTATAGCGCACAGGGGCTTGACACGAATACCCAACCAATGGTCCTTAGTGATACATTTAAAACATAATTATGTGGGCCGACTCATTCCAAGCCCCTGTGTTATAGTCTTTACCTGTATACCAGGTAACACAGTTGAAATATGTGACGATAAATCATAACAAAAAATATATTTAACAGCTTAGATTAACATTGGACTTCGTTTTATAGTCAATTCAGATGTTTTCTTCACTATGTCTAATTGTTTACAGCCAACGAAATGCTTAATCGTTATTAACAGCAATACAGCAGGGACTTGGCACAAATTCAACCCACACATCTATATTATGGTATCGGGATTCTATAACACATATATATGGGCCATGGGTTAGGGTTACGCGTCAAGTCCCTGTGTGAAATACAAAATTCATTAACATGTTGATTTTTTAACAATAAAGATAAATATGGAAAATAATAAATACAATATTTCAATTCTATTCTCCAACAGAGAACTCATAGCAAATTCTTTGGTGAAATTTGAAACAAGGAGGTTTATAAGTTGAAAGCAGTTATCAAAGTGAACTTTCTACATGAGCTGGGAGGGGATAGACCGAGAAATGACTGTGTTTGCCCTCCTTTAGATACGAATGGAGTACATAAGTTGTAAAGTGCAAGGTTTCTGATAAAACATGTATTCTTTTTGTAAAGTGCGGAAGTTAACGGATTTTTCGGTTAAAGATCGTCCTTTTGATATTTGTGCGAGGTTTTGTTAGTTTCATGTTTATCGCTGTCTTCAGCTACTTAGCTAAATGTTAGGCTGGTTGATAAGAGCTAGGATAAATGCCGCTAGATTGCCGCTAGGGTTGTCTTAAATAATTCAACGACTTTTGTTATATACCAAACGTTGCTAATGTTCAAACTTTCTTAGTTTAAAAACGTGCCTTTACCTGACTATGACCTAGATTTATATTATACAGGCATCTCCCATGAAGCAGAAGACGTTTATGCTTCGAAACGCCTGGTCTTGCTCTTGTTTAGACATATATTTCTGTTAAAATCTCTATCGTATTAATATTTTTCCTTTTTTTTTCAATTGAGCCACAATTACGCTTTATTGTTAAACCCCTTCATTATCGTATAAAATCTTGTTTGTAACAAACAATTTCATTGGAGTCGAAATTTAAGTTATCAGTCGCTAACGTAAAAGATGGTTTATAACGCCGCTTTGGGTTGGCGGATGGCGCAGCGTAATGATTTGTTATAGAAAAGAGTCCGCCAGTAAAGTGAAGTGAATTAGGGGGGGGGATATGGATTAAATTACAAGGATTAACTTGAAAGTACTTTTATGTTATGGAGTTATAACACAAAAAACCGGAGTGTACCCTCCATCATAAACTGCTACACGGTTTTATTATTTACAGCTGACTCTGTTTTTTATACACACCTCCAAATTATTTAAAAAAAACAATGTTCAAGTTAATCCTTAAACAGTATTACAGCTATTTGTGTAATAATTCCCATTGTTACGTAATAAGGATGACGTGGCAGTGCTAACATGTCTTTGTTTGTTTGTTTGTTTGTTTGTTTGTTGATTGGTCGGCGTGTTTAGAAAAATAAAGTCTGTGTTATAACACAAGGTTGGACAGCTCCCGGAAACCGATAAAAGTCAAGTCCTAAGATCAGCGTATGAAACAAGAGTTGTTTCCCTTTGTTTATATAATGTGGTGACGCATGGAATATCAGAAATCTCAATCTCGTTTCCTGTTCTTACGACAGTATAAAATTTAATTTTTATTTAATTTCATTTAACGCTGTATGGACAGGGAAAACCTTTTCTGTTTTCAAAGATATATTTTACCTAGTTTGACGACCATTTAATGCTTGGTACTAAACAACGGTTGGTACATTGTATATGTATATGTAAATTATATATATACATGTAATTCATAATCTGAAAATATCACACTTATAATTAAAATTATACCTAATAATGTCTCTCTCATGTAAAAAGCAAAACCGGAAACAAACTTACCAATGGCCTTCTCTAATTTTAGTTGGGTGGTCTGGAAATGTAATATAAAGTGTATTATGTTATTCGTCATGAAAATTGTCTTTTTTTGTGAAACCTGAGAGGGGACTTCACCGTTTCTTAATACCCTGGTACTTGTTGCGTCATGTCTCCTTCAGAGCTAGAATACAGCATTTAACGAACAAATTATTTTCTTTCGAAATATAAACAGCAACTGACAAATAAATGTTTATCTTAGAAACTTGTCTTTTGAATTCTGCACGTTCTCTGGTTCGAGAATATAGTTTCATGACAAAGCAAGCGCAGTCGAATTAAATTACCGAAGACCTTAAGCCGAACTTGTCCGAAAAACCCTTCATTCGTTTCCGTGGAAAATATGATAAACAAAACAAGAAAATGCCTCAAAGGGTGTCACAGCTGTGTACATGTAATAGACACGTTTTATACTGAAGTTAAACCATGCTATATCGTTTAGTGAGGTAGCGATTCATGTAAAATAATTTCCGGAATTTCTGTCGATTCTAGACAGCATTTTTTTTTTGTACTACCCTGAGGCCATGTCACAGGTGTATAAAAGTGCGAGAATTAACAGAAGCGCGAAATAGACTCGGATTGTACCGAATTTAATCACAAATGATGAGATTTTATAAGCACGATTAAAGCTCGGAGGCAAATCCGGATGCGAAATTACGGAAAAATAATGATCTTCTAGTTTGCAACGTAAGCGGGTTAGCGGACTAGCTAATGAAATACCACAGGACGTGGTTTTTCTTCCTCCAATTTATATGTCTGCGTTGCTAGTTGCTTATCGGCAATAATGGAGGGCACAGTCTCGATATATAAAGTTTGCGCTTATGAAAATGCCGCCTGGAAAGGAGTTACTTGTACTTGTGTCTTAGATCATGAGTTCGAGTCCCGGTCAGGACACGAGGCATAAATTCTCTTCCTTTGCGATACGTTAATTAGAGGTATACTATATATAGGGGATCTTACATGAGTGGAATTGTTTTAAGGAGTTCAATAAATTCCGTATGATATAGCCACGAATGTAAGATTCTATTTATCACAAAACTATTATTTATGAGAATATAAGCAACAAACTTCCAATTGTCGTTTCTATATATGATAGGCTAAAGCTGCACGGCTCGGGATGGGACGCTGCCGTCTATTCAGACAATTATGTGACGTCACATATTTATTATGACGTCACAATAGTGTTATTACACGTGTCTTATGATATGTTTATACATGGTCGTATATTATGGCAGAAAGGGCCAGTTATGTGATAAATTTAATCATTTAATGTAATTTATTATATGCACTATGTGTTGTTGACCCGAAGATGAAATATTTGAATTTCCTGTCGTAATTTGTACTGTGTTCAATATTATCGGGTCATATTAGTATAAGCTCACCTGCAATGATATGCCAGAATTTTACTAGCACTGTGCACTTTTCAAAAGTGCATTTAAACTTTTTAAAAGAAGTTTTTTAATTTCTTGTGTTGAAATTGGTGACATGGCTCAGATTTTATCGCTAAAAATTCCTCATACATGCCATGGGCTTATCATCCAAATAGCATGTAGGGAAAAATTGCTCGTGAGATTTAAAAATAAACTTCCGCGCTACAATACTTAACAACTATACTTATCATGTCGAGTCGGACACTCTGTAGTTAATCTCGAGTATAATTTGAGTTTGATAGTTTGCTATACGATTTTTATGTCTAATTTTATAGTTGATTAGCATTTAAACTGTCAGCTAAACATGTCGCCTGTATCTTTAAGTGGTGTGAGGACCCTTGGACAACAGCTTGATATGACCCCCCTCAAATGCTTTATCGAGGCCTCTAGAGGGCGCTGTAGGAGGTTACACACTCCACGAACAAGGAAATTGTAGATTAAATTGTCCAGCGTTTTTCTTCATCAATGTCTGTTTTGTGGTGAGATTTGACCCCAAAGTTCAAAGGGTGAAAGTTCATATACAACTGTATATAAATATTTGTATAAATGTATCAGTACATCGCCAGTGGTGGGTATCAGGGTCAAAGGTCAAAGTAATAAACAAGTTTTTAAGTGGTATTTGATTTTTACCTGAAGAGGACTAGACTAACAATTTAATACACCTGTATTTGCTGTTTTTAATATCGATACCCAATGCGACACGTTACCATACTTGAACGTTGCAGGGGATGTATTTATCGGTTATCATTACAGCAATTTAAATATGGTCCAATATTTTTTGAGATTGTAAATCTCAGTAACACTATGGGGAAATGCAGGTACATGTTGAAATGTAATGTGAGGTTTATTTAGGTCTTTGCTTGCAAGAAACGGACTACAATTTAAAAAAAAAAAAGATTAGACACTGAATTTAGTAAGTGAGACGATATACTTAGCAACGCGCGGTGCCATGTGCTAAACCAGTAACTAACTAATGCAACCTCTAGGTTAACCTTTAATACACAATTGTATAGAAGGATATTCAGAGAAATCACATCCTAGTGGGACGACAGAGAAATCACACCCTAGGGGGATGACAGAGAAATCAAACCCTAGGGGTGACACAGAAATCACACCCCAGGAGGTGACAGAGAAATCAAACCCTAGGGGGACGACAGAGAAATCACACACTAGCGGGACGACAGAGAAATCACACTCTAGGGGATGACAGAAAAATCACACCCTAGGAAGTGACACAGAAATCAAATCCTAGGGGTGACCTAGAAATCACACCCTAGGAGGTGACAGAGAAATCAAACCCTAGGGGGATGACAGAGAAATCACACCCTAGGGGGACGACAGAGAAATCACATCCTAGGGGGACGACAGAGAAATCACACCCTAGGGGGACGACAGAGAAATCAAACCCTAGGGGGACGACAGAGAAATCACACCCTAGGAGGTGACAGAGAAATCAAACCCTAGGGGGACGACAGAGAAATCAAACCCTAGGGGGACGACAGAGAAATCACACCCTAGGGGTGACACAGAAATCAAACCCTAGGGGTGACACAGAAATCACACCCTAGGAGGTGACAGAGAAATCACACCCTAGGGGGACGACAGAGAAATCACACCCTAGGGGGACGACAGAGAAATCACACTCTAGGGGATGACAGAAAAATCACACCCTAGGAAGTGACACAGAAATCAAACCCTAGGGGTGACACAGAAATCACACCCTAGGTGGTGACAGAGAAATCACACCCTAGGGGGACGACAGAGAAATCACACCCTAGGAGGTGACACAGAAATCAAACCCTAGGGATGATAGAGAAATCACACCCTAGGAGGTGACAGAGAAATCAAACCCTAGGGGGACGACAGAGAAATCACACCCTAGGGGGACGACAGAGAAATTATACCCCCCTAGGGGTTGACAGAGAAATCACACCCTAGTGGGTGACAGAGAAATTATACCCTAGTGGGTGACAGAGAAATCACACCCTAGGGGGACGACAGAGAAATCACACCCTAGGGGTTGACAGAGAAATCACACCCTAGGGGGACGACAGAAAAATCACACCCTAGGGGTTGACAGAGAAATCACACCCTAGGGGGACGACAGAGAAATCACAACCTAGGGGGACGACAGAGAAATCACAACCTAGGGGCTGACAGAGAAATCACACCCTAGGGGGACGACAGAGAAATCACAACCTAGGGGGACGACAGAGAAATCACAGCCTAGAGGGTGACAGAGAAATCACACCCTAGGGGATGACAGAGAAATCACACCCTAGGGGATGACAGAGATATCACACCCTAGGGGTACAACAGAGAAATCACATCCTAGGGGTTGACAGAGAAATCACAACCTAGGGGATGACAGAGAAATCACACCCTAGGGGGACGACAGAGAAATCACACCTGAGGGGATGACAGAGAAATCACACCCTATAAGGTGACAGAGAAATCACCCCTAGATGGTCACAGAAATTACACCCTAGAGGGTGACAGAGAAATCACAACTTAGAGGATAACAGAGAAACCACACCCTAGGGGTGACAGAGAAATCACACCCTAGGAGGTGACAGAGAAATCAAACCCTAGGGGTGACAGAGAAATCACACCCTAGGAGGTGACAGAGAAATCAAACCCTAGGGGTGACAGAGAAATCACACCCCAGGGGTGACAGAGAAATCACACCCTAGGAGGTGACAGAGAAATCAAACCCTAGGAGGTGACAGAGAAATCACACCCTAGGGGGACGACAGAGAAATCACACCCTAGGGGGACGACAGAGAAATCACACCTAGGAGGTGACAGAGAAATCACACCCTAGGGGGACGACAGAGAAATCACACCCTAGGGGGACGACAGAGAAATCACATCCTAGGAGGTGACAGAGAAATCACACCCTAAGAGGTGACAGAAAAATCAAACCCTAGGGGTGACAGAGAAATCACACCCTAGGAGGTGACAGAGAAATCACACCCTAGGAGGTGACAGAGATATCACACCCTAGGGGTTAACAGAGATATCACACCCTAGGGGTTGATAGAGAAATTATACCCTAGGGGTTGATAGAGAAATTATACCCCAGGGGTGACAGAGAAATCACACCCTAGGGGTTGATAGAGAAATTATACCCTAGGGGTTGACAGAGAAATCACACCCTAGGGGTGACAGAGAACTCACACCCAGAAATCTCAACAGGTAAAATCGGTGACAGGTCTATGAAGGACAGGGAATAACGCGCTTTTAAAAAGCATCGTCCAAAATAAAATCAGAATTATAAAGAACAAATGAAGGGAAGAAGATCCATAGCACTAATTGGTGTGCCTTGTTTCAAAGTGCCCAAATCAAACAAGAACATTTAACTACTTTATACCGTCATATCATCACCCTTTCTGTAACGGTAGAAAATCTGGCATTGAGAAAACATACAAGACCGATATACAAAATATTTCCAAAAGAGCTATCCTAAACAGCAACTGTTGCAAAATTACCTTAACATGTTAATTGGATATAGATAGAGTATATGTTCATCAAACATGTTTTTTGTCTTTATATTATAGGGATTGTCAGCAATGCTTGTGTTCGAGTCACACCCCATCCCAATAGTACCATCACAAAGGATGAACCACTGGCCAGCGATGTCTAACATTACCACCACACATTGATAGTCTTTACGTTTTCGAATACAATGAGCTTTGTATGATAGTGAGTTAAACAGAAAACCAGCCAACCGTACGAAGGGAAATTATAACGAGCTGATGGGAATACACCATGTGTTTACAGATCATTCTGTTCTCCTGTGCTTATCTAAAGGGACATTCCTTCGTTTGAATTAAGTTTAGGTCGTAAAAAGTGAACTTTCTGGACAATATGTTGTTTTTCCCAAATAATAAAAGTTATAATCTTTACATAAGGCAGTTTAACTCTCAAGATAAACCAAAGTTCTTCGAGTATTAAGTCCTGGAAATTCTTAATTCGAAGTATCTCTAATTACCGCAAAGACATGCGGTATTTTTGCGGTATTTTCGTACAATACGCCTTTTCCCTGTACATTTCGGCGTTAATATCATTATTTGTAGACACAAACACTAATATAATCATCGTTCGGACATAGATTTCATCAATAGACATTGTGTATGGTTCTGATGTCCGAACGAAGAAATTTCTCTTTAACTTAAGTAATGACAGTCACTACCACAATTACAACGTGTGCAAATAAGCCGTAATCATAGCTCAAAATAATAAACAGTGGACGCAATATGAACAAGATATAAATGATCAAAGAAACTCTGACGTAAACTAAACGGGATATGAGCAAATTATACAGAAATGTAAGCATATTATGCTTCATCGATGACACCCGCCAACAACAACAACAACAACAACAACAACAACAACAAACAACAACAACAACAACAACAACAACAACAACAACAACGGTCCTTGCACATGTTAGAAAGAACACAATGTAATGTGCCCCGGTACATGTTTGCACCAGGAACATGATACATAAGTTCTTCAGTCTTTAGACTATGACACCTTGCACCTGTGTTTCCATTGACAAATGGCTGTATAGTACCGAATTAGATTATTCTTTATTTATAATTAGTTATTTTTTTCTTTTTCGTTTATTTATTTTCAGACGACACACAAACACGACCAAGTGGACAATGGGTCGTTGCCTTTCGGTGTTGGTCCAGTGAACGTGAACAGCGTCCGTGCGATAAAAACAGTACATATGATACTTCAGTATAAGACATTTGTTATCGGGCATGAGCAGGACTATTTGATATATCTTATCATTTAATCGTATCTCATCTTTCAGAGCCAACCTTTAGGTCGTCACTAGAACCGAGGTCCTATATTACCGTTAACTACTCGATGACGGGGTAATTAGGTCGTCAGTGGAGGGTGACATCGGGCTGGGGGTTGGGGGGTATGAGTGATTGAGATAACGAAGTAAACTTTACTATTTCACATACCTCCCAGACTACATACACATGTAACATGTAACAAGCATTAACTACTTTAGATATCGGAACGCATGATATTTTACCAAGGTACACCTGGCGAAATTCGACTATAATGATAATATACATATATGACAATATAATGTTAAAATGTTATCTTTCATCAACTATAGATTTTGGCATTATAGTTTTTTTTTATCCCAGGGAGACATGGTGACAGTGCCAGAGAAAATTCAGGCTAGTCTTGCCTGTGGAAATTTTTTCACCAGAACGAACTTTCCTCATGTCTATAAACAATTCAGTTTGGGGTAAGTAGCTATATATTGGTTACTCTCAAAAATGCTATATATAGCTTGGGATCAGCGTCACACCGTGAATTGCACATGCTTTTGAAATGTAGATGCGCATGCATTTGACGATTTCGTACTTTTGGTAGTGAGAGATTTTATACATTGGTAAACATTGCCACACAGTTAGTATATATTCTAATGACTTAATTAATGCTAACGCAACAGCTGTTGTGTTAAGGGTTTATCATTATCAGCGAATACTAGGTACAACTTAAGAACTATCTCTGTTCATTAAAACAATAAACACAATCCACAGTCATTCATCACAAACATAATCTCAGACATAGGTGGTCCAAGTAATGAAACCTACCCGATAGTTCAACTGTCAATAAGCCCGCGCGGCTTAAACGATAAATCATCTGTACCCGTCCTGTTGGTAATTAATGGAGTTGTTATCTTATCAATTAGCAAGATTTAATGAACGCGCATTGTTTCAGTCATATTAATGGTGCACGATTTAGTCTTAACGAGGGGATAGCGTGCACGGGGCGTATGGAACCGAACTTCCAATAAATATAGCGTTAACTGTTAGCGATAAACTTTGGTACGAGAAATATAACACCTTATTATATCATAATATCTTGTTTGTTCAGTTCTTGGCCTTTTTTATCGTCGATGAAATCCGTGCAGTTTTTTATGACTTGACAGAGAGGGACTGACAAGGTAAAATCAATGTGATTGATTGATATGTACAAGCCATTTAAATATTGAACTTCAAAACTGATTTTTACCGTAACTATTAAAGGAATATTCCGAAATGCATAACGATTTTGTAGTTTAAATCGCATGCCCGGAATGTGGAAAGTAAACATATTACATCAACTGGGAATTTGAATACAGAGTTACAGATATATATATATGTAATTCAGTGGCTACTCTTTGATCCAGATACTATGTATTACGGATACTCTGTTATCCGGATAATGTGTTTTCTGGATACTCTATAGTACTGATAATTTGTAGTCCGGATTTCCTGTAGTCCGGAAACTCTTTAGTCCGGATGTTTCCTGGTCCGAAAACCAACATTCCAGACTCGAACAAAAATCGTTGAGACTTCAGACTTATTTGCATATGAGTGAAATCTACATCCTTAAATGTTGGCTTATATCTACATGTCACGTGACGTCGATGAAAACGCTTACCTTCCAGTAACCACTGGGTTTTCCCTGTTTGCTCTTTTTCAAGAGTCACTTTGTAAACCTATCTGTTATTCATATTTTGCACTAATTTTGTCGATTTCAAACTATAATTAATATTTTGAATGTATAACACTCGGTATTGGCAGTTTATTATCCTGTACATAACCACAAACATGACTTGATGGTGGACCACACGTAATTGACCAGGTATCTACAGGTTTATTACCCAGTAGAGAGCCAGGGTCATTTTCAGCTGGGATCTCCTTGTAGTAGTTGGTGACTACCTCCCCGAACAACATAGGGAGGCCCGTCGTAAGCCATCCAGAGCAATAAGGGTAAAGTGTCTTGCCCAAGGACATAACCACGACGGCACCGACTGATCTATCGCGTTCCCTTACTTTTTATAAATACAATGTACTCTAAATCATCAGATATATATTGTATCTAAATCATCAGATATATATTGTATCAAGGCTTACTCCTTATTTGTTGTGTGTCTTGTTTATATGAAGCAATATTGCTGAAGAGCTTGTCCACATCTGAAAATAACCATGTTGCTCCTTGTTCACTCCCTTACCCCAGTTTCAACGATGATATAGAGCGACAAATACCCGGATGTTTAAATCTATCAAATTAAGTCCGCACCAATACAAACAAATTCAACACAATTTGATAAACATCCTATCTATATACATTGTAGGTAAAAGAAGGAACAATTCACTTTGGAATAAATACGAGCAGTTAAAATGTACTTATATACTAACTTAGTAGAATACTTATGCGTAGTTGAGATTATTTATTAGAATCGGATATTTGTAGGAAAGATTGATCAACAGATTATAGAGCTTAACACCTTAAAGTTTCGTAAAAAGTCCGAGTTTATTTTCCAAGAAAACGTTTCACGAAAGTACTTTGAACGATGATGCAATTTTTTTCATTTCTCAACGCAGTAGATGTTTTGGAAATATACTTATTTACAAAATCATTCCATCCTAGTAAAAATGTTTCATGTGGATCTTGGTATGAATATTCATTCAGACCATCCAACAATCCCTGATCGGAATACTTACAATTAAAATATATCGTCTTGGTATGTAGCAGGATGATTGTATAGACTAATGCTAATTGTCCACGTTTTGAAATTCCATGTAAAATTACATTTTAAATTGTCAAAAAAAAAAAAAAAAAATAGAATGCACAATGTTTTGATTGATTTAAACATATTTTAATTGATATAAAACAATTCAATTCTTTTTATTGACATTTTACAAAGATATACAGCTCATCAGTACATATAACGTATCAATACAAAAACTTTGCGGTCACTGCAAAGCAAATAGGATTGGGTACAAGTTATAACATCATCATTAAGGCCCTTCCCAAATAATTACAAAAGTTCAACAAATGGGAAAAAATGAAGTTTATCAATTGATTATTTTTTAATACTGTTCTCCGTAAATTCAAAATCAAAGGAAGTACAGAAGAAAATAAATCTATACATTATTAAATCTATTGCTGGTTTTTATAAACATGTGCACATTTTTTAATATAATCATGTTTGTGTCTAAGGGCAGATGTTCATTCCCACAGAGACGTAACTCTAAGTTAATAACTGCTTCTAAGTATTGGAGACCAAGAAAAAGTAAACGCCTCTTTATAAAATAATGTGGACAATCAAAGATATAAATGAAAGGCATTTTCACAAGGGTTACCGAAAGTGCATTGCCTGTTGCTATAAGCGATCTGAACGTAATGCCATATACATGTATGTACGAAATACCATCAAATCTACATTTAAATTCTGAGAGGCAGACATGGAATATATGAAGATACTTCACAGTATAACAACTGTTATATAACAAAGAAAACATGTTTATCCATTGTATATGATTAATAAAACACTAGAAAATGCCTAGTACACGATACCGAACATTTTAAAGCGCGATTTTTGTTCATAGCCTGGCAATCGATAAATGTGATTTATAGGATTCCATAGACAGTATTTTATTTCTCTGCCGATTTTGCGTGACTGATAAAAACCGTTAATGAAAATCTATAACTTTTATGTAAAGCTTTGTATAAACGATCTGTTTCGCTAACACCGTGCGTGTGTAATGCTTGTAGGGGAATCTAAAGAAGCCGACAGCGGCCATCTTTGATATCCCCTCAAATCACCATAACGAATATGACTAATTTTCGAATCGTCGGCCTCATTTTAGACGGTCGTTTTATGTCGAGACAAAGTAATCAAATCGTCGGGAAGGGAAATCGTCCATACCACACGACATTAAGCCACAATCGTCCATAACCGTTAAATAATCGTTAACATCGCGGTTAAGACATTAACAGACTGTTTGTAGTGTTTTAACACAGTGGTAGCGACATCTATACGACCATCTTGTCTGTCCCAGCGTCACCAGGGTATAGTATCGTGGTATTTTGTTGAAGCATTGGACTAATAATCAGATTTGTTTTGAACTTTTTGTCGTTTCCTTTCAACTCCGCTGTCTGTGGAACTCGAGGATGTTTCAAGCGATGTGAGAGAGGTCCTCTATATACTTCGCTCCATCTATAAACAACACCAACATAATATACAGCGAGCCAGAGTGGACTTTAGCGGAACACCCGGCATTTATTACAGTTTTAGCATAATTATATGCAACACTACAAAATATCAATACAACTATTTCCCTTTTCACTCTCTCCATCTGACCAATTAAAACGCTTGCATTACACTTAGACCTCCGCGTAAAAATGAATTAGCAAACAAATTGGAATGAGCCAAGCAAGACACCCAACCTGAAAACCTTAATAGGTGAAGCAGGAGGTGTACCAACCCTTAAGGCTTAAGACTCGGATGTTGGATTTCTAAAAAAAACAACAAATACCTATGGAAAAACTGCTAACGTATTCTGAACTAATTAAAACTGATATAAAATTAATTCGAAAATTTTGATGACCGCTACTGTTGGGAGTCCACGACTAGAATGCCTGATACTCCCCTATACATGCACTACCGCACGTGCGGACAACACGTCGAGCCCTCATTGGCTAACGCAAAATAACAAACAACTCACGGAAACATCCGAATACCGAAACTATAGGACAATTATTTTCCGCTATACTCCGAAACGCGGAAAACATTAAGTCTTTACGGCTTTTCGATATTTCTGTTTTTGGCCTTAGTTGAAGTTAATACACGCATCTTGTCGAATCTTGAAAATTGATAAAACCGTGAACAATTTGTAATACAATTTTTATTCGTCTTATTTAATTTCATGACGAAAAACAATAAAAGCTGTATCAATGAAAAAATGAATTTAAAAAAACATTCTAGTATAATAGATTTTTTTTAGACAAAATGCTTTTTAAAGTCAACTTGTATTTTTTGATAATTTGTAATAACGTGTAACAAACATCATATAAATACATTTGATCTCAGCGGTAAAGATATTGTCAATTGCTATATTGTTAAAAAAACCCACAAAGTTTATTTTTGAGATTTCAAACACGTATAAAGGTTAAACTAGCTTTTGTAACGGCGAGAAAATGGGATACTGTAAACGTATATATTTTTGCGGTTATGTTATTTTAGCGTTTTCGCGGTGGAAGCATTCCGCTAAATTATGACTGCGCCAATTGTAGGTTTCAATAGCAATCATTGTTGGTGTGCTAACTCCTCATTCCACTAATTTGTTTTAATTTAGTTTTCCGCTAAAATTTGAGTGTGTTAAATAAAGTACGTCTACAGCGTGTAGAAATAAATGGCGCCGGTTTGATTAAAATGAAATCAAAATTAACTGAAACACAACTTTTGCATATCAGATGTATTTTGTCTTGACTTGAACTTTAGAGTCTTATTTCGGTATACGGTGCCAATTAAGTTTACGCAGATACCGGGAACTATCAAACAAAAACATCCATGACATATTGACCTAATTATTGTAACAAGTCTGTTCCAGAAATCAAACAATATGGAAGTGTTCCAGTGCCATTAAATCCATCTATCCCCTTCAAGGTCACTAAATCCGTCTTCATTCATTGTTTCATTTTTGTTCAAATTAACCTTTGTTTCGTTTTTATTAAAACATACTTAAGGAATATGTTTGCACATCATGATACATTCAAACTTCATGACAAGGTTTTCGGCAGCTAATTCATCCTAAATCTTGAATCATATGCGTTTCCTTACAAACTATACTTCACCATTCATGCACGTGCTCACGTGCTTTGTATTTGGGCCGGGTGTTAAATATCAATAGAGCACCTGTTCTTCTTGGCGCACACTGACACTTTAACAGAAAGGGATGTGGATAGAGAAAGAATCTTATATCGCTACATATAACACGCCCGATTGAGTCATATAAAATCAAAATATAGATTCAGAGTAATGAAACGGGCACAAGTTTTTCAGCACTACATTGCACAATTAAAGCCATGCCCTAACAAAGAATTGCGCAACATACACTTAAAGAATACCACTTAATAAAAACAAAATAATCAAAATACAGAGTGCATGGCAATTAATGAATATGCATAAGGTATGGAAATGTAGAAGGGGAGACAAATCAAAAGAAATCCGAACGGATATTATAACAGAATGTGTGGTCATTTTAACGAGGCGTACTGGGTAACGGCCAGTTTCGGGGACATAAAGTCTACCAGCAGCGAAGAGCGTACGCACCAAGCAATCGCAAAGGCTAGTATAAACGATATGCGAATGACCTAGAGCCTGCTCGTCTATGCTGGCAAGTCGGTTAGGCAATTTCTCACATATCATATATGACATGAACAGATCTGATGACGGATTTTCAGATAATAATATATGACGTGAAAATCATTGTTATGACTCGTTAAAATGTTAAGTACCATTATCAGGTCCGTCCTTATTTCTAAAGAAAACTTCTTGTAAAGTAGGTCAAAAAGCTTGGACCGCAAAACGGAAAAAAAAATAAATTAAAAATACATGGTTTCGGCGCATTTTTAAGATGCAATTGTTTCTTAAGAAAGGCAAAGCAATACTATGTATCGTCTAGATAAAGAAAAAAACAAAAACAAACTGGCGCTTTGCCATTATTCAACAAACTATCCCAAATAAAACTAACTTCTTATTCCTTTTTTTTTAAAGATTTACCAAGGAACTTTTCATCTGTTAGTGACCAATTGATTTACAACGATAACTCACAATTATCCATTCTTCTTTAATTGAAAATTAAAAAAAAAAAAAAATTAAATGAATAATGACTTACTTAATGCTAATTTACAAAATCCCATCTTGTATTTTCATGTAAATTCAATTAACTGCATCATTTGTCCAAAACGAGAAAATAATTTTCTTTTATGCAATAAAACAATTCTATTTGTACCTTAATTGAAACAAACTGTATTAAATTACGTGAAAAAGAAACGTCCTAAAACAAACCAGATGTTTCATTTAGAAAAGTTAATTTAATTGATCGATTTGAACATCTGTAGGCTATTTAGACCGTATAGTTCATCTTCAAAAACAAGAATAGTTTATATTTTTAAAATGGTCCAATTATTAGCAAGTTTTATTCAGTTTGAAATTCAATAAATCATCGCAAAGGGCATTGGCAAAATCAGAGTTCTAAAAAGACCACTAAGTACTTTGATGTCAGAGAGGGGAAAATTGATATTTTTACGTCTATATAAATAAAATGTATCATTTGGTGATAATATCCTTGGGCTCTCAAATAACGAGATTAAAAGAGAAAACGTAGGAAATCAAAGAGAATATGTCTTGAGAAAAATGTGTATCGGACATTTCAGAAAAAAATACTATCATTAATTTGTTGACAATTTCCCTACAGTGACTCTTTGATAATTGGTACATTCCTGTATGTTGATTAAATTTATTTCGATCTGATTCATAAATAAATCATAGTTTCATATTCGTACTTATTTGGAAGGACGGGCGATACTTGTTGGAATTCTCTATCATGGTGTTCCTTTAGGGCCAAATTTCCAATATCGGTCCATTGCTCCTTCGCCATCGTATTTTCGCTTCTTCGCTCCTTCGCCGTCGTGTTTTCGCTCCTTCGCTCCTTCGACCTACATGTAAACGCGAAAGAGCAAAGGAGCGAAAACACGATGGCGAAGGAGCGAAGAAGCGAAAACACGATGGCGAAGGAGCGAAAATACGATGGCGAAGGAGCGATGGACCGATATTGGAAATTTGGAACACCATACTTTACAGTCAAAATGTCAAACTTGTCTGTGAATTGGACCACTCTATATTTGATAAGCTGTTACACCATAAACCTGTACGCCTAAACTTATTATTGTGTGGAAATGATAATTATTTAAAGGTGACAATGAGTTTATTTTTAAAACAGTTAATGTTTTTATTATTATTAAGTGACCGTTTCTAAGCAAAACATTCTCGTGAACAGGTACATCTATATGTTTTCCCTATCCTACCTATGTCACTATTCAAGTCTACAATTTGTTGATATTGATATTGTGATTGGTTCATATATTACGTATATCATTTGCAGTTGGTGATAAACCTCTAATACATGGCATATACATATATGAGAAACCTATAAAGTTCAGGAGTAACCCGATGAAGGGTTCCGGCCTATCACAAGGAGACTTAACACAAACATACCGCAGCCTCCCAAAACACACATACTTTAATTTTCATTTCTTATTTTCATATGATTTTGACTTATTGTTCAGTATTTTGATATAATTGCATTTGATCAGTGGGAATGATTTTTTTTTAAATTCTATTTGATGCAAGGAGAAATATCGGTTTTTTGATAACCAGCATTTAAAGCAATTTCTCTTGTGTTGTTATTTACTAACTTGCATGTAAGTATAAAATGATATGGCAGCCAAAATGGCTAAAGCGAAATCAATTTTGGGGGATAATTTTCAAAACAACAGTGCATAGATATATCATTAGCGATTGTTTTTTTGGTGATCATGTTTTAAAACATTTTTATATAAAATTAAATTATTGTCTGAAAATGAAATATGGTTAATAACATTATGCTGATACTTTTTGAGCGACATGTATGATGACAGTAATATTCTCATGCATATATTTCCCCTGGTTTTAATATTACACAATACTATGATATATAAAGGAGTAAAAAGGCATACAAATATTTTTTATGGCGGAAAGCTGCTTGCATGGCGAGATGGCAGTGATGCGACCAAAGAAGCTAAACGTTCAGGGACTACTTTGAGGTATTGTCATATTGATTCAAACTATTCTGCTGAAAAAAGGTAGATGTTTCATTCTTGTATGTAAAAAAAAAATCTTCCAAATTCGTTAATACAAGAAATATCACTACTTTTGTTTAAAATGTCAATTTGTTAGACATGGAAGTACCCCGGTTATTTGGGAATTTTATTAAATTTTCGTACATTTTTTTTTTAGTTTCTACACATCAATACACATTCTTATATTGACAAGTGTTTTAAGATCTTTCCGTAAAGTTCGAAATAGCACCAGGCTTTAAATGACATATCTTTAATCGGACCTGACAGAGAAATAAAAAAGTAAGACAGTTTGAGGAGACATGTATGCTGAAAGATATAAACCCATACATCTTTATCAACTCCTCAAACATCAGATTAAAATATGTATATCTGACGTCACTGTTGAAAGAGATCGTGCTGCCTCCCGCCAGGATTCAAACACAAAGATGGCGTGAATACCTCCAGTTATTTCAGAAATCTGTCTTGTCGACAGATTTCTTCATAGATGGTCATCGCCATGTTATTTGTGTCAGTTGGAGATTGATATTATCTGACAAGTGAAATTTAAATTGTTGGAAACAAGGGACGAAAACTATAGCTTCAGCGAGTATGTCAAAGTATGAAATTGGGCTTTCGACCTGCGATTGAGATCGAAGAGATTTGGCTCAGAAATGAAAATCGTGATATTGGTATAGAAAATAAGACATAATTTCGTGCATGGTGAGAGGGAAGTGATGCTTCTGAAAGAAGCTATATGGGACCCGACACATGTCGGAGAAAATTATCTGATGCACACTCCCATGCTATGTTAAGTGGATGTTTTTCATTCACATTTCTTCCATCGCGAAAACCATTATCATCAAATCTATGACATACCTTACAAGATCTACTAACGACAGAAAGATTATCTCTTTTAATTATCAGAAACTATAATCTAGATTTGAAAACGTGATATCTAAAAGATCTAGTCAATATATTCTAAAGGTTTTTTTTTCGTGTGTTTGTTCCTGACATTCCTTGTCTTATGACACCCGACCACTCCCAAGCAAAATGAAGGCACACCTGTGTAATTACCAATCAAATGATCTAATAGGCTTTTGACATAATGTATTAAATGTCATGCTATTACTTTAACTTTAACACAATTAGAGTGCATAATTTTAAGTTTACTTTCTCCTGAAGTGTTTTTTTGCTGAATATGAAAAGACAAACAACAATATCTGTCCAAATGAATTCGATACAAATCTTTAAAGATCTTTGCTCAGATAGGCCGCTCAGGTGGAAAATGTTTTGTGCCAAATCTAAAAGATATATGGAGTGTTTATCTAAATACGGGTAATACTGTATTATGTTGGCTTTGTTCTGCATTGGAGGAACGACCTTGGGTAATTACCTTCCTTTGAATGTTTAGGGCGGACATGAGTTGATAGATCAAGTCCTTTTTTGAGAATTAATTGACCGCAGTGTGAAAAAGTTACAGTTCGTTCGGGAAATTATCTATATAATTGGATATTTGTGGTGGGGAGTTCAGGAACATAAACATAAACACTCGAGCTTTTACGATGCAGTATCACGCCTGTAAACTTGAATACGAAATTCCCAATAATAACATGCACCATATTAGCAGTTTATCGCTTAAATATGTATGGAATTTCGTCATTGAGGAACGGAATTTTTAGAACATCTTTTGAAATGAAGATGTCATTATCAAACAAATAAGATAATCAGTGCTCCATTTTTTCATGGTTTAAAACGAAAGAGTTGTGTTGTATATAGCCATACTTGACATTCTGATGTAAATGTTCCGTTTATAAGGGGAAAGAGAGGGATCTAATTCAAAGCTTAGCACAAATTATTTATAAACACTCAAGATGATCACAATCACTATAATAGTATGCTCTTCTGAAAGGATGTAATCTATGTAACAATAATGTCAATATTGACATACTAAAATGTGTAACACAGTACATACATGAAACTGAAAGATTTGATATTTGACATACATCATCCCCCATTTTTGATTTTTAATTTCTGTTTATTTCTTATTTCTATTCTTCATTGAAACTTATTTAGTTATGTAGCATACACAGTACACCTCTAACACCATAATATTATTTTATAATGCACAAATGGTGGAGAATGGACTGGATGGAAATTGGCATTGTTGTAATATAGTTTATGTAATATACATGTTAAAACGAGGTAACTTCTACAGCAGCAATTTCAGACTGAAAATATAATTTGTAAGCTTTATTGTAACTCCACTCACAAACTATATATACCTATTTGGTTAAATTGGGTTTTGATCCCCATCAGTGGATGGCTATTATGTTATATACATATGGACTGTCGGCCTGTAGCCGTTGGGGGAATAAACTCAATTTGACCGAATAGGCATATCTATACATCTCACAACAATTCAATCATCTTTTAAGAAGTTACTTTCTTCTAATCATGTAAAAATCAGAACAATCTAAGAAGATAAATCCCTTCTTATTGTATATTCCATATTGGTTGTATGTAAATATGTTTAAGTTTGTTTACCTGTTTTATTTAAGGAGAGGACTTATATAGGCTCTGTCTGATGTCCAATCCTATATTGATATTAACATCAGTCAATAAAATATGTTGAAATTGAAATAAAAAGAGAGGGATCTGCTTGTTACTTCATCATATAAAATACACTTTTCTTCCTCTATAATAATACCTCCCCACAACACTATCAGTAGTTATACACGGCGAAGAAAGGACCGTTGCACTGCATGAACTCAATAAAAATCCTAGGAAGCATTTTGTTTTTATCAGATTCGTCTCAAATGCATAGGGTCTAAGATATTTCTTTACAGAATTCATCGTTTGTTTTAATTGATAGTAATATATAATACGTAATGAAATAAATGTAACTTTCATATACCTTGAATATTACGTTAGAAATGCGATATTTGTATGTTGAAAATAGTAGGTGTGTACTATCGTGGTTAATTGGTGGTTAAAAGTCGTCTATATTTCCCTCTTAAGATTATGAGGTTGAAAACAAAACAATGTATTGCATTTTCTACATTGATTGACTTCAGAGACGTTTCCGTTATTTTTTCACGTGAATATCATAAATCCTATTCGATAATTTCATCCTCCATGATTTTAGATACTCCGCATGTCCACGCCTCTAAATCACCGATTTCCAGTCTTAAATTATGACGTCAATTAACAGATGATATCCATTCATGGCGTACGTGTATGTAAATAAATGAACATCTAATAAACAAATCAACCCTTTGGTACTCGTTATACTATCATAACCGTACTTATCTGGCCCAACGGAGGTCAACTAACTTAAGTCATTGTATATACGGCTTGGCAGATGCTTCTATGTAGAGAGAGATGTATGTTGCATTTACTGTGGTCAACTCCAGAACGTTATATATCTTCATTACAACCTCTTTCAACAAAACATCACCAGCACTTGTGTGGAATGGTATCTGACATCCTATGTGTGGTCGGAGGAATATTTTGCATCAGTATTGTAAAATTTATCACCGTAATGCAAAGAGCAAACTATTGGTTCTTGACAGGAAACAAGAATATTACACCCATTCAACTGCAATCATATCCCCATGAACGCTAATTCTGGAGTTAGAAAGTAAACAATACAGTGAAAAGTTTAATTAGCGGTAGTAAACAACATAGATTGCCGTTAATTTTGTTAATTTCAAGCAATGAACCTACATAATACAGCGACAGTGAACATTTGTAACAATGCAAATAATGCTAATAAAGTCAGTAACCGAATGTGTCATCGTCAGAGACTATTATGACAAAGTTAAAATCGTCAGAAGTTGTTTCCAAAGGTAAAATCGTCAGAAATGTTTCCAAAGGTAAACTTGTCAGAAACTGTTATCGGTGGTAAAATTGTCAGAAACTGTGACCAAAGGTAAAATTGTCAAAAACTTTTTTCCAAATGTAAAATTGTCAAAAACTTTTTCCAAAGGTAAGGTTGTCAGAAACTGTTCCAAAGGTAAAATTGTCATAAACTGTTCCAAAGGTAAAATTGTCATAAACTGTTCCAAATGTTTAAAATAGTCAGAAACTGTGACCAAAGGAAAAATTGTCAGAAACAAAAAGGAACCACGTCAACAACACTAACTTTAGATTAACCATAGTAAACAAAGGTAACCAGATCGCCACCAATAACCAATAATCAATATCTACTTCGAGAAAAGCGGACAAATGACGATACATTGAAGCTTGCCTAACATACACTGTAACATGTCACTTTACATACATACTAGTGAAAAACCTTAACACTGAAGGTATACCGAAATACTTTGAGAACGTGTAATTATCAAGATCTTAGGTGTGTGGTTCGACGATCCCTACCCGTGTCGGTTTGTATTTCTTGGGAAGCTGAGAAACGGACCGGTCTATTTTGTCATGGTTGTGTCCATGGGCAAGACACTTTACCCTTGTTGATAGGAATGGCATGCGACTGGTCTCATGTATGTTTGTCAGTGAGGTAGTCACTAACTACTACACAAAGACCTCGCCAAAAATAACATTGGTTGTTCATAGGGCGAAAAACACGCAAATTAACAAAACAAATATTTCGGACATAATATATAGTTCGATATAATTTTTACTTTCTTATATATTTTCCATGCATTATAAACTGTAACTAAATTATATACAACTCATTGAAATCAACATGTATACTACAAGTTTTTGCCGTCAATGAATCTAAAAAACCTATTACGCTAACCGAGTTTTGCTTGCATCCTCCTAATACTCTTCTTGTCCTGATTAAGACGTCGGACGTTGCAGAGCTCATTACACGTAACCTTGGAATCCGCGATACTTCAATGGAATACAGTCCCTATCGAGACGGCCTTAACACGATAGCAGCTACGCCTCTCTTAAACTGTAGAAATTTGAAAATATATTTATCACAATCAGACTAATAGTGGGTGTTAGTTTCAGCGAAACACTATAATTAGTCGCATAGATTCTTACACGTGAAAGACACAAGTTTGAAGAAGTAGTTTTAATTCAATATCATGTTTCAGATTAAGATTTACTCATAAAACGGAATAATACCATGAAACTTAATTAGATTTTAATTTATTTCGTTTAATAAGTGTCCCTCGTTCACGGAGATGTCTTTATTCCCAACACCTGACACTAAAGACACCTGACACTACGAACACCTGAACAAGAGTTAAAAAGTATGCTCAACTCAAAAACAAAAATGAAAAGTAATTTTTAAGAAAACTCCAATTTCAAACTGATAAAAACTCATGATATATTTACATTCTTTGTAAAAGATCAAATCAGTCATCTTAATTAAAGTTGTTTTACTTAATTTCAGCTTAAACAACAAAAATGTATTGAGGTTTTTACCACATCAAGCTGACAATACTTTTTACAATCTGGGCGGGCCGCTTACATCACGAATCTCTTTCATTGCGTAATTAACACGTTCATCGTCTCAATTTGGCGCGAACAGTCGGTATCCTGCCGATGATTGAGCTACTGATGTCACAGGCGACTTGATGTGTCGTCTGCTTTCAAAGCAGCTCCATTCACGGGCAGACGAGAGCCTCTCATAAATTGTGATTTGAGGAAGAAGATGTCTTTGTCCATTGCTGGTAGGAGTATCGTCTTGAAATGTGGCCCAGGGTATTACATATACGGGTATCTCGTTGGGTACATGGGTGGCATCCGTGGTGTGACATTTTCGCTCTGTGTATCTAACCGAGAATTAAATATGAGCATGATATATTGTGACACCGCCAACCCCATCCCCACTAATATCGCTCACTTCTAGTACCGTGCTTATAAAAATTCAAAGGCATCTTCTGTTATTTACAAACCCCCAGCACAGTTTTTTCCTCGTTGACGCCATAGTTTCTGCCTGGGAAATAACTGATATCTCCTGTATTTTCTCTATGTCTTAATTTACATCAAGAATTATGAATGAACGGTATAATATACGAGTCACACCTAAGTGAGGAATGCATGATCGCCCTGTACGTTTGCTACCTCAGGTTTTCTACTAAAGGTTTCATCTTCAATTACATTTTTCTTCCAAATTTCATCATTAAGCATTTACTATCTCTTGTTATCATAAATACATTTAGCGAAAACATGCAAAAATTTTCGCTGCTCGAACTAACAGTTGAAAACTGATCATTTTCAAATACAGGTTCCGTCCATTACCTTTTATAATTTGTACTTCATCGGAATATATTACGCGATAAACCCTTTCTGAACGACCAAACAATAACTTTCTGACAATCTAACTGCGTCATCATGGTATGTAGTTTTGAACTAGTGGCAGATGTTTTATTTGGAAATCAAGCAAATTGAACCAGAAAAATGCAATTAATTTGTTTCATTATCAAATATTGTGTTACATTTTGGGGTAAATACAAATTTGAACGCCAAATACAAATGGACTTCCTTCTGTAATATAACAATATACACTGTATGTGAAAGGGAACGTTAGAAACACTGGAATCGTCCAAATATTACAGTTCAACTCGTCCTTTCCCTTTCTGGGATTCTAGAGTCCTCTTGGTTGTTCTTTAGATTTATTTATTTCGATGTAATTGAGTTTGATGTATTGCTCAAATATTCCGCTTCTATTTTACCACTACGTTTGTAATGACGTATATGACCTGCAGAAGCCATCTTTCGCAGACATAACATCAAGGACGAATTCAAATATCAATTATTATCCGAAACAAGATGGATTAACCGAAAACAAGATTACGCCTGCTTTTATTTATGTTTACATTCAATATCTCCAGTAGATACAGTGTTTCAAAACACTTATTATATATCATAGAATGTCTGGATAATGCCTTACAACATTCCCCATGTCATTATTGAGACAGTTATAAATCTTCTCGTGGATAAATAATTTGCTTTATAATATTTCATTTTTGTTATTCCGCCTTACTCCAATGATAAATCTATATGATAAATCGGTAGACACAATTTAAGCTAGTTCTGCAATGCATGCATCAATAATCGAGATCGGCAGCCAAAAGTTAATATTTCGGTATTGCCTCTGGTAAGAATTTCACACCTTTTTATCTTAAAAGAAAATTAATTTTGCTTATGTAAACAGTTTTGGTGAGTAAGTACTGACACCGCGGGATTACGGGTTGATAAGCTTGTCAAGCGCCTTGATAGAGTTGACTTCATTGATCAAACGTCACGGCGATACAGATTTATACAGGATTAGTATCGCGAAGATCAAGCCTAAAGGTGAACGAGATCGAAACCGGATGAACCTCAACGTTATCTGCATCAGTCGTAACATGCATGTTGTTTTATGCACTTGGTTGGCACAGATTAAAGGACGATAACTTTTTAAGTTCAAAAACCGAGAAGTTAATCAACTTAGAGATTTCGATTGCAGAATTTATCAAAGTCGTTATCAAAGCTAATGACTTTTCCTAGCGTTAAATACTTATCAACTTGCTGTTTGAATGCCACGAAAAAAAACTGCCGACAGGCTAATCCATGTTTTGCAAAGTGTGAAAGAAGGATTTTGTTTCATGCAGGGATTTATAAGATCAGCATTTGAAGGTGTTGTATATATATACAATAAACACATACATTCTGTAATCGTATGATATCAGATCTAAAATGAGCCAAAATAATTGTAAGGAAATGATCAAGTATACCTTCCAAATATCAAAATGGATCCATCAGTTCTAAATACATGTATTTATCAAAGATAAGGTAATTTTAAAGTTAAATGAACTATATCATTTTTATTTGAATTATTTTATTTGAATTTGATATACATATTCATATTTACATTTAATTTCATCATCATTCGACCTTTTGAGCACAGAACCAACAAAGAAAGAAACTAATCAAAATTGAACATAGAAATCAACAATGAGGAAAAGGTAGAAAATCAAAATCATGGATCATATCAGAGCATATATAGCTGTCCTTTCAAAATTTACAAGAAAAATAAAATCCCCTTAAGATTTCTAGCTTTCTTGATTCGACCGGTAACCTCTCCTCTATAGATATAATGATCATCGTGAACGTTTGTGGAACATAAACACAGGCCAATTATTGCAGCCTGTTAGACATCTCGTTTGGCTAATCACGATATTTCACGGGAGTACGACAGCTCCGGCCAATAGGAAGGAGATTTTGTCAATCAATGTCAATATGTTGAAGGGCGTTCCAGAACATCTGGACTGAAAATGCATCTACCGCAAATATGGCTGTTGTGGAACCAGGTCAGAGAGTTTGGTTTGGTTTATTTTGTTTAACGTCCTATTAACATCGAAGGTCATTTAAGGACGGCCTCCCGTGCGTGCGACATGTATGAGTGTGGTGAGTGCTTATGTGTGTTTTGGGAGGCTGCGGTATGTTCGTGTTAAGTCTCCTTGTGATAGGCCGGATGTTTTGCCGATTTAAAGTGCTATCTCACTGAAGCATACTACCGAAGACACCCAGCAGCACACCCCACCCGGTCACATTATACTGACAACGGGCGAACCAGTCGTCCCACTCCTAATTTGCTGAGCGCTAAGCAGGAGTAGCAACTACCATTGTTAAAGACTCTGGTATGTCTCGGCCAGGGGACAGAACCCAAAACCTTCCTCACAGCGGCGAACGCTCAACTAAAGACCAAAAGTGAGGCATTGTGAAGGGAGACATTAGGAAGAAGAAAGGTATCAAGAAAGAGAAAAGATAAGATCCCAAGTTTAGTCGCCTCTTACGATCATGCAATGGGGGCAGCAGGTACAATTCTTACGCCCTACCTGCAGGGCAGAGGTCAGAGAGCGTAACAAAGCAATTCGTATTTGTTTTTCGGCATAACCGTATAATATTCTTTTCGTCCCGGATATGTAGCGATAGGTGGCGTTACTGGTCAAGACGAAGTATGTGATTGGTCAATGAAGCGGTAAGTGCAAAGTACAGATATGCAGTTAAAAACCAAACAAAGTAAAGATTGAATGTAAGCTGAATGTAAGCTTTTCAAATGACACATTGATAGAATTATATTCCTGATTCAAATGCAGTCTTATTATCACCAAAAATGATTCAAACTGATATAATTTTATTATCCATGCCGAAACGCTTTTAATTAGTTTGTTAATTTATTTCACCAGCAGTTTTACATTATAACCACCAGCATTAAAACTATGCTGTTTATCATTTTTTAAAGATATTTCTTGTTAGTTTTAAAATGTATTGTATACTGCATAGATGTATGAAAGTCCATCGAAACAGATTGTTCAGATATATAAATGTGTTCATATAAATGGCAGAATGTTTTCCCAGAAAGTGTAATATCGGCATCAAACATAAATGGTTCACAGAGAATCTGAACAACACTGGAGAGACCATCCTCAAAAATCAAGGCCCTCCTTCTAGAAGATTTCCGGCCTGTAAAACCTTAAGGACAGACTTTGAGCATTAACATTAACTATGATGCACTACATTATGATTTACCAGTTCTGTATTTAGTATGCCTCTTAGCAACGTTCAGAGTTTTTATATCAGTTTTGACAATAATCGGTCAGAGAATGTAACAAAGCAATTCGTATTTATTTTCAATTTTAAAATGTATTGTGTACTACATGTAATAGGAATCCAGTGTAGCATAGATGATGTATGAAAGTGCATCGAAACAGATTATTCAGATATATTAATGTGTTCATATACATGGCGGAATGTTCTTCCAGAAAGTGCAATATCGGCACCAAACATCAACTGGTTCAAAGAGAGGCTGAACCACACTAAAGAGACCATCCTCAAAAATCAAGACCCTTCTGGTAGATTTTAAGCCTGTAAAACCTTAAGGACTGACTTTGAGCATTAAAATTAATTTTGATGCTCTGCATTCTTATGCTTTACCAGTTTTGTATTCAGTATGCATCTTAGCAATGTTCAGAGCGTTTATACTAGTTACGACAATAATCGGATAGGTTGACTTGTCGAACAGTCCAAGAAGCACCACCACAGGCCTGAACTGGCCTTCAATGTTGACAACTCAGTAGTCCAATGAAATATTATAACTTCACAAGACGATGATTCCTGCGATTGCAACCAGTTCCAACTTTACAGCATGCCATAGAGATCAAAAGTTGCCAAATAAAAGCGATACGATACTTGAATGGCATTGGAAAAGATAAGAAACACTGAGGAATCTTTGCCGCGTCTCTCAGTTTCTCGGATCAGTGTCACATTTCACTTAAAACAAGACTTACCTAAATCATCAGGGACGTGTGAAGATTTATATAAACAACACAGATAATGAACTTTTTGTCCGTCGATCACGGTCTAGATTGAAAGTCTGAAGCATCACTGGCGCCTATCATCACTGAATACAGCTACTGTTTTTCTAGCTGATTTTTCTATTCATTCTTAATCTTTGAAAAATAATGAAAATAGTTTTAGTTTTAGACGCTTGACGTACGGAGATTCGCTTTACATTCTTCCTGTGTTTGGGGAAAAAGAGTAACCTTGAAAGCTGTCTTGTTCAGAGCGAAACTTGATGATTTCCATATTATGGTATTCGTATCGCTAACAATCCGAATATCTGTTCTACTTTTTCTGTGTTTTTATGGCTGGGTTTTATTTCTCCTACATCTTTATTGCCAGTAAATATTGCTTATCCTAAATTTTTATCTTTCGTATATTACTTATCCTACATTTTTATCTCTCGGATATTACTTATCCTAAATTTTTATCTCTCGCATATTACTTATCCTAAATGTTTATCTTTCGTATATTACTTATCCTACATTTTATAACCGAATCTAACTTTTCCTATGTAGTATCTTCCGGACGATGAACGTATTCTTGTTTAAAACCGTTGAACCTAGCATGACGTGGTCATTTTCATATTTTCTATTCTGATTTTCCTCTTCGTTTGTTATAGCCGAAATATTACTTTTAATACATTTATTAGAGCCGAAATAACGTAAAATTCTTTGACTAGATCTTAACAGCCCAACTATTACTTTGACAACATTTTTAATAGCCAAATTATCACTTTTAATACATTTGTTAAAGAACAAATATTATTTTTACTACATTTGTTATAGCCGAAACATTACTTTTCATGCTTTATAATTCCCCAAATATCACTTTGTAGCTTTCATACATTTATAGGTCGAATATTTCTGTTCCTACATTTTTATGGGGATATTATTTTACATTTTTAAATGTTTTCCTTAATATGAATGACAGAACGTGAGACACTAAGAATGCTTCATTGTAGTGGGAAATCCCTGAATCTGTCTCATCACACACCAGGTAAATCAGTGTACCTGCAAATACGGTCGTGTTCCTAAAACAATGACATCATTACCCATGAGTTCCGGCCACTTTTTTAGAATACGTTATTTTGAGTTTATCTAAGACCATATCCTCTGACGATTTAATCAATTGTCATCATTACATGACATCAGTATAGTCTTTTTGGTCTCTACTGTGTGTCAAGCTTGTAAATACGTTTACCTTTTCCAAGCATATTTCTGAATTTCAGTTTCTTCAACATTTGCTCATGACAGATTTGGTTTGATTTATTTTGTTCATCGCCCTATTAACAGCCAGGGTCATTTAAGGACGTGCCAGGTTTTGGAGGTGGAGGAAAGCCGGAGTACCCGAAGAAAAACCACAGGCCTACAGTCAGTACCTGGCAACTGCCCAACGTAGGTTTCGAACTCGCAACCCAGAGGTGGAGGGCTAGTGATAAAGTGTCGGGACACCTTAACCACTCGGCCACCGCGGCCCCTTGCTCATGACAGAGCTTTCGCTTAATGCATCCGTTTCGTTGGTCAAATGCCTGTTCCTTTGTTTACTTAAACACTCACATCAAAATGCGCTGAATCAGACGTTTCTTAGTGCTGCCCACCTTGGCTTGTAATCATGTCGCTGGTGTCTAGGTATACTGTATGATACCCCCAGGTTATTGGTCACTAAGGGCCGCAATGGCGAAGTGGTCAAGGTGTCTCGAAACTTTATCACTAGGCCCTTCACCTCTCGGTCGCGAGTTCGACACCCACTTGGATATCGAACTACAAATTGGTGGATCGATCGCGAAAATTGCCTCAAAGCGTATACTTTTTATATCGAAATCGCGAAATTAACCCCCGCGAAAATAACCACGTTTACAGTTCTTCTGTCCTAACCAGGGTTATGTCTGTTTTTTTTGTTTTTTTTTTGTTTGTTTGCTGGGCTTATCGTGATCTACTTAGTTGGTGACTTCCTCGCTTAACAACATATAGGCGGCTCGTCGCATGTCATCCAGAACAATTAGGGTAAAATATCTTGCCCAAGGATACAACCACAACATAACATACCGCACCGTCACTCGGCTTCCCGAGAAACACAAACTGACACGGGTTACAGGGATTTCGTCTCCTTTCACGGCAGTTGTTGCGATCAGGTGACGTAAGGGAGCCGGTAGACGGGGCAACCGGTACCTGTACCCCTTCAGGTGAGTCTGGTCCACTGGAACGGACAAGGGCGCGGCATCTTAGGCCGTCTGGGTCGTCTGCAGGCAGTCTTCTTCAGTTGCATCTCAAACTCCATGTGACACGGATAGAGGCGTCGAACCACGCAACTCTAACGTCATATGACACTGGTAGGGAGCGCCTAGCCATGCAACTCGAACGTCATATGACACGGGTAGGGAGCGCCTAGCCACGCAACTCGAACGTCATATGACGCGGGCAGAGAGCGCCGAGCCACGCAACTCGAACGTCATATGACACGGTTAGAGAGCGCCGAGCCACACAACTGGAACATCATATGACACGGGTAGGAAGCGCCTAGCCACGCAACTCGAACGTCATATGACGCGGGTAGGGAGCGCCTAGCCACGCAACTCGAACGTCAAATGACACGGTTAGAGAGCGCCGAGCCATGCAACTCGAACGTCATATGACACGGGTAGGGAGCGCCTAGCCACTCAACTCGAACGTCATATGACACGGTTAGAGAGCGCCGAGCCACGCAACTCGAACGTCATATGACACGGTTAGAGAGCGCTGAGCTACGACCTTCACCCGAGGTAGGTCGGCGCTCTAACCGACTGAGCTATCGTGGTCCCTTGTACCTGGGTCGTTCTTGTGTATCCCATAGAACTATTTCATAAAACTATTTCATAAAGCTATTTCATAAAACTATTTCCTGGTATAGTTTTATGCATTGGATACGTTTATGCATGGTGTAATTCTGATTCCAGATAAACGTTGAATTTATCTCACAGCTCCGACAAATGGAAACTTAATTTTAGAAGATAAAATTAACTGATGTCACGGAGGGACAAAATAACAAATGACAAAACAAAACGTGGATTAAATATATGCTTTGTATTGATAATTTTAAATAAAGGATGTGTACACATTGATAAAACTATAATATTCTAGCTTCAAACGAAATGACACGCTATGAGGATTTGTATTGTTAATGTGTTGGAGGATATTCAGTACATGTACTGTTAACGTGTATATTTTAGCGTGCTAAAATTTTAGTGGAAAAACCAATTAAAACTGATTAGCGCAATGATTTTGCGCACCGACAATACCTGCTATATAAAACATTGTACATTGTATATAAACTTCCATTAGTGCAATCAAAATTCTTCCGGTACGAAAATCGCTGAAATAAAATTATCGCTTAAATATGTATGTTTACAGTACATGGCTTACACAGTGCATGTGTAGCCCTGTGTGAACACGTGCTGTGCATATTTATGTGTTACTCATTTCTCTTGATAGCCTAGCTTTTTAAAAGTCTTATTTCTTTTTCAAAATGTGTGTTGTTGGCTATTGAAGACAAGATGTATGTTGAATACATGAGCTTAAATTGTCCACAGAAGAATAAATGTTACAGCAAAACTTTCACACAATTGAAAACACAACACATTTGTCATCATTGAAACTTCATTATAAACATTTAAATATGATTTTTTATCAATTGTTTAATTTTCTGTAGGGCGTATTTCATTTTGTTTCCTTCAAATAAAATGTTTTCGTCAGCAAGGGAATGCCGGTCAATTATTAAATGCTTTCGACCATTTTGTATTTTTTTTCCCTTCAAATTTTCTTTGACGAATATTTCATGTTTGTTTATTTTATAATATCAAAGGAGAGCCATTCAATTCATGTGTGAAAGACAGTTATAAACATTATTTTAAGTGATCATTTTTAAGAACGAAATTGAACTGCACCCATTTCCATTCATTTAGCCTCTAACCTAAGATAGTATGGAAGATATTGTGTTTATAGAAGCGCTTGTCTAAAGTTGCAGAGGAAACTGTTTATACATTTTGATCTATATCCCCGTAATGGACTATACATCAAATATTAGCATTATGAAGTTCGTTTTTATTGGACATATTCATGTCCATTCAGGCCGCAGTAATTAAGATAAGAATGAACATTTAGCAATAAATGTCCCATTATCAACTTGTTCTCCTTTACATCTTTGAACCCTAAAATATCTTTACGGCCACAATGGGGCTCGTAAATCGTCGAGAATTTATTGTGTAATTTTAATGAAATGATTTAAATGCGTTAAGTTTATATGACAATACTGGAGTGTTTGTCATATCGTGTACACGTATATTTCTCAAATTAGGATCAACATATAAACACTTTAATTTTTGATAGAATCCATATTTTAGCTCTAGGAATATGTATAATTTTAAAATCATTTTTTTAGATCGATGGCATTTTTGCTAAAATATATTTTTCATTCGCCTTAGAAAGACATATAATATACAAGCGAGTAAAAATCGTTATATTGGGTAAAAACACATTTTAAGGGGGCATTCCTTCGTTTGAATCAAGTTTAGGTCGTCAAAATTAAACTAACTGGAAAATACTATTTTTTCCATGTAGTAAAAGTTATAATCTTTACATTAATAAGGCAGTTTTATTCTCAAGTTAAGCCAAAGTTCTTCGAGTATTATGTCCTGAAAATTCTTAATTCGACCCGAAGCATAACTAATTACCGCAAAGACAGACAGTATTTATATACGACAGGCCTTTTTCCTGCACATTTCGGCGTTGATTTCATTACATGTAGGTACAACACTCATTTAGTCATCGTTCGGACAAAGATTCCAGCAATAGAATTTTAGCATGCATCTGATGTCCGAACGAAGGAACGCTCCTTTAAATACACATTTTCAATAGAGATTGTATTAGTTAAAAACATTTTTGAATTTCCTGGTTCATGTAAGTGATTCTTTTTTTCCAAATAGCTACTTTGTCATCGCTTTTTGTTTGAGCAGATTTTCGATCGTTTTAAGGTAAACTAGACGGGTTTCCTTTGACGGCATTTGTTTGTTTCTTTCTTTCTTTTATTTACGATGTACCTCTGATATCTTCAAACCATCGGAATTCATGACGTCAGACAGAAATTTAATCTTTTCATAAAATGTAATGGGCAATACTCATCTGTCAAATATAAATCATTAAATGAAAAATATCTGTTCATAAAAAATTATTTATAATGAAATTTTAAGAATGCATAAACATGCTGCGTATATACTTCATGTAAACAAAAAAATAATCATAGTAATAAAAAAAATTGTTGAATGCTATCTGTTATAGCGTGAAAATTTAAAGAATGGCGTTTTTGCAGACTTTTAAAATCTGGATCAGATATTCGATAAATGCGCTTTCATCTCAATAAAAACCCACTGACAGCTAAAAATATTTCACAACACCTGCAAATATCGATGCACTCGCCTAACCCATACAAACGGCTATACATAAATGCGTACGAGTACCTCCCACACTAACATCCGACTTCCATGATGGAATGTAAAAATGTTCAACCAAGCGTAACGATCCACAAAGCAGGAAAAACATCGGAAACATCATTAAAAGTAGTAAAAGTGACTCTCGTTTGCTTGATTGGACACAGCCATCTCTGGCGCGAGACTGGTGGCCATCTTGTTTCAATCTCATTCTGATTTGTGACGTCACAACTTCCCTTCTGAATGGATGTGGTTTCAGAACATACGGCCGTGGAAACCGATACAGTACCGATGATGTTTTACCAACGACAGGCGTTTAGGGTGATATCTATCATTAAATCATGGATAATTTGATGTAAATTTATTTACGCTAATCTTTCAAAACTAATGCATTTGTTAATAATTAGCTAAACGCAAATTGGGCTGGACTGGGCCACCAGATCATAAGATTTTTTGTTATGAATTTCTAAGCTAAATTCTAATTCTAAATTATCTCCCCCTAGTTTGAAACTTGGAATCAGACATATCCTAGTGACCAAAATCATAATGGTCAATTTTATTTATAATTTTAATATTATAGAGACAGTGGGCCAGTCCATATCTACATTTTAATCCATGTTTATATATTCGTGTGTCCTAAACGTTAATTAAGATGAATTACGTCGATGACGGACCATTCTCTGCTAGCAATCATTCTATCGGTATCAATCGTTTTTCAGAGCCGACAGGGAGAAGGAACGGGAGTCGATTATATTGTGCAGTCCAGAAAAGTGGCATTTCATTTAAAATAAAAGTGATATTTTCAAATAAAAATTGCGCCATATATTTAATCTATTGATATATTAGGTCCGACATGGTGCCTTTAATGTTCCACGTTCTCAATTCCACATATTTATATTTACACTTAATACAGACTCAATGAACCTACCACAGTTAACTCGAGTCATTTTTCAATGAACTAGTATCAAGTCCGGCGTAGGAATACATTTCTCG
Organism: Pecten maximus; assembly: GCF_902652985.1. Classification (NCBI taxonomy): domain Eukaryota; kingdom Metazoa; phylum Mollusca; class Bivalvia; order Pectinida; family Pectinidae; genus Pecten; species Pecten maximus. Next base: position 50,422,619 of record NC_047018.1, on the reverse strand, counting down.
AGCTTGGACTATATTTTTCAATTCCTTTTCAAAAATGATCATATTTATAGGAACTAAATTCCATTAAAAATCATATTTGTTTTAATTCGTTATCAAGTTTGTTCATGAAAGAAATCCTGAAAGTAATAACCATATGTAGACGAAGAGTGATGACGTACTTGCACAAGTCCCTATTTGTCAAGGACAAACTATTATACAAAAATATCAAAAAATATCAATATAAGGATTGAATAAAGTGAGACAAATTTATTATGAACTGCTTCGCAGTTCATTGAATTTGTCTCAAGACCTATTGAGGTTTATACCCCCATACACCTCAACATCACTTTATTCAATCCTTAAATGAACTTAGATAGACTAATGTTTATGCTTTTTTGATAACAACTAAAAAAACAAACAATATGCATTTTGTCAGTATTTTGTTTAAGCAATATATGGAATGGGTAATTTATTTCACAAAGAAAATCTTTCATCTTTTGTTTGTTGTATAAATTAATAGAAATATGCATATACATAGTGTGTGTGTGTGTGTGTGTGTGGAATCCAAAAGACATCCGTGTCACGTGATGTTACGAGTACCAGACAGCCTATACCGGAAGCACGTGGTTGATATTTTTTTAACAGAGAAGACCCCATTTTATAGATAGCTATCTAATATCGTTTTTATTTTAACCACAGATTGTATCTCTGCCACCCTCAACTCATTGTTGTACAGGTGTCTTACACGTGGCATTCATACAACATTGATAGCAACATGACGTCATCGCGGTATTCTTGCACAGCAGATGTAAATATAAACTTTACATAGCATGTCTTACAGGTGAAGTCACATCTCGTTAATTCACACCTTATTTTTTTTCTCTCACTAATTCAATTATTGTTACCTAAAATGCTACTCAATTAGACTGACAAAATTTCAGACGTTCAAGCGTTTCGCAAACAAGTGCTGTTTGACTTCATTGTGTACATGAGTTGATAACTGGATATTCACTGGCAGATGTTTTATTTATCAGACACATCGTCAGACAGCAAAAAATCCTGGAATAATGATATTACAATAATCAGATATAATCCGGACAAATAATGTTTAGTTATCCGGATATTCCGGATTAACGAGTTTTCATTAACCAGATCTTTTGAACATCCCCAACCAGGTATTCCGAATTTATAAAGATTTACTGACCAGATATCCGGACTTTTGATATTTAACTAACAAGATATCCCGAGCGAATGACTTTCGTTTGTTTGTTAGCATTTTTTCCGGATTAACGGAGCTTCAATCACCAGATATTCCGGACAAAGAAGGTTTAACAAATGTGGGAATGTGGTTTTTATGGTTTCGTTAATCAGTCGGCACTCTTATCCGATTAGGTTAACATACTTCATATAGGTACAGTTAGCAAACGATTTAAGTATCTTTTTAAATATTTTTTTTTTAAGTTTTAAACCATCATATGTGCTTCACAGAGATTCATTCTATTTATATTTCCTTTTAAATTTTAAATCAAAGAATATCTTTCTCCCTTGAAATATGACAATTATGCAATAACTCATAGTAACAGGTCAGAAGGACGAAATGAGTTTAGTCACGTGAGAAAATAATTGGAGAATTTTGGTTAATACTTCAAACACCCATCCTCTTAGACTCCAGAACACACATGAATGTTTACACCTCATTAGTCGTCAAACAATTGGAGGGGAAGTTAAGGGCAAAACAACAACACGGTTTGGACAGGATGCATATCTACGCCATAAACCGTCAGACTTAGTTATACCAAGGGGAGATAACTGTGTCAGATACCGACGGATTGGATAGACTCCAGTTCCTACTGCGTTAGGTCCTTAATCCAGACATTGTCAAAAGCCTCTCCGGAATAATGAAATTCCGAATTACTAAAGCATGATTGTTGTGCAAATTTAGAATTTTCATTTCGAATTAGATAGTTTCGATTGCCGATATTTTTTCGGATTAGAAATTTCAGAAAGCCGATATTATCCGGATTAGTGAACTAAAATTACCGAAAGTCCCATGCAAAAGAATTATTCTTCTTTCAAAAAAGAAAAAAGAAAAATAAAGGAAAAGAAAACAGAAAATACTGAATTTCTTTGTTTGGTGTATTTTAGTATAAAACTCATAAAGTCCTTTTCCGGAGATTTCACGAAGATTTCGTTGAAACCTACTATTTTGATTAACGGGTTTATTCCCACCCGGAACTCCTCGGATGTAACTGCGCAACATCACATCTGTTGCACAGCCGAGGAGTTGCGATTGGTCTATTCCGGTTGAAAAGTTCCCTGATTCAGGAACGAAACTATAGCCTTGTAGTTTCCTTTTACTGACACTTAAAAATCAAGTTTCATGTTAACTAAAATTACTGAAATGTTCATGACAGTTAACAAGTCATAGACGTTATCGCCAGAAAATGTTAGGGTTTTAAATCTTAATAATCACCAGCCGCGCGGGTGATGCATAGTGATAATGCTATCCAAGAAACCGTACTGTGTATTGAAACCTCAGGATAGAGAATCCTGTGTATAGCGACCACTGTTATTGTCTAAAGCGGTCTGATAAGTTTTGGTTTATTTTGTTTAACGTCCTATTAGCAGCCAGGGTCATTTAAGGACGTGCCAGGTTTTGGAGGTGGAGGAAAGCCGGAGTAGCCTGATAAAAACCACCGGCCTACGGTCAGTACCTGGCAACTGGCCCACGTAGGTTTCGAACTCGTAACCCAGAGGTAGAGGGCCAGTGATAGAGTTTCGGGACACCTTAACCACGGGTCCGGGTCTGGTAAGGAATGTAGCATTGATCAATTTTGCCATAAGAGTAAAAACAAATAGGCATGTTTAGAGTAAAACTGGCCACTTGTCTGAAGTGCATATACTGTTTAGCAAGGCCTGAAATGTGCTTTGCAACATGTTTTTGAATGTGTTTGCGGTTCGCCAAGGAGCTGTGCTATTGTTCTGCCTGCTGGTACAGAGAGTCGTGTAGTGACAAAATTTATTGAATGGCCCTTGTAGGACCACCGTGTCAAGTTTTCTCTTATTTATGATGAAAAGAAATAAAAATACAATTTGTAAAGTACTTGTAACGCGTACTAAACGAGTGTTTATGACGAATTAACTTCAGAAATAGACATTTATAACGATATCATTTCTATATTCCCTCTAATAAAGGAATATGATGCAATTTTATTTAGTAATTTTGTAAACATATACGTCATATTAATGATTCAAAGTTCGAATAACTTGACTCTTTACTTAGTTCGTGTTAAGTTTCCGAGATAAACTTTAAGAGGACTTGCCACCATAATCATAATTAACTTACATACGAGATTTCAATTCCTTTGAAGTTTCTCCTATCTATTGATATTACTCATATTTACTCGATGCAATGTCTTTACTTGCTACAACATATGTTGCACTGCAGAGCAGTGGACCGCAAAGTATAGTCAGCTTGTTACAAATAATTATAAATTATATAAATCTTTATTAAACACAATTCTTAAATAATCAATAAAAAAAAAAAAAAAAAAAAAATCTAAGCTTACCAATTTATTGAAACAGATGAAATATGGAAATTTACCCACTAGTCGCCCGAACACAGAAGCAAATTTTTCAGTTATATTTTGATTTAAAGCTAACCAATGCGTAAAAAATCCTACCTCTCGAAGTATATTAAAACACTTAGTTGCAATGCTATCGCCTAGGTATAACGTATCGAGGGACGTTGGCTAACGTACATACAGATCTGAATTTTTTTTTTTTTTTTTTTTTAGATTCAAATGGCATTTTGGCCATGTTGATAATTTCAGTGCCAACGCAGAATTGAAAAATAGGGTAAGTCGGCCGAGAAATGGAACTACGGCGTATAAAAAATGGACGGGAAGCGAAATGTTAAATCGTACTGATGGTATAAATGATGAAGAGTAAAACACACTGTCAGACAGACAGGTAGATAGATAGATAGATAGATAAAAGATAAGTTTGCGTGCATTTTTTTACTGATAAATTTTCTCTTCAAAATGCTAATGATGGCAGTCAATTAGAAAACCTACTAATTAAGTATTTTGGTGGCCAAGTCGACTCGCCCGATAAACAGTACTTCAAAGTCATGTAACTTATGTGATAATTATCGGCTTGTTCTAGTGGAGTCGCCCATGCGCCAGATAGAAATCGATCTTGACATCATAATAAAACAACTTTACGAACTGAACTTAGCGCAACAAAATGGCTGCATCCGCTTATTTTTGACTTTCACCTTTTGACTTAAAATTCTGTTAAAAAGTAAGTTTTCTGAGTTCTATGATGAAAAACATGCTGTTGAAAACATCTTGTTTTTTTTAATTTCATTTGAGATGCTATGATATGTTGAGTTTTTGATCGCCAGGGCTCACAAAAATAGTGTGAAAACTTCTGACTCTATATTTCATGAAACTCATATGAAATAAAATTAAAAAAAACAACAACCAAGCACTAAGATCATTTAAATTCATTTTGACAACTCTCAATACAGAAAAAAAAATATAACATGTTTAGATTGCGTGCACGCGGAAATAACCCAGATGTCCTCGACCTGTGTGCGTGCGAGCATGCAAACGTGTGTGAGTGCATGCGTTTAAGGGAGTGTGCATGCGTGCGATTGCACGTGTGTGAGTTAAGGATCTTAATCAATAAGTTCCTTTCTATTGTACGTATTGTGCAACAAATACAAAAGTTTAAATGTATTTCTTGATAAAAATAGGCATACAAAAGCAAAATAATTTTCAATAATTCCGAAATTTAAAAGTTATCTTTAAAAAAACTAACTTGATCAACATATATGTGTAATGAATTAAGTTAGAAAAATGTGTATTCACTTCATTTACAGTAAATTCCACAGACGTAGACCCTTTGATACCAAAGACGGGGCGGTGAACTGATATGTATGGATGTTACGTGCCAGTTTTGCACTTTGAGGTAAAAGTGCAGTCGACACTGCGAAAATCTCATTTGTAAATAAAATGGTTCCTATCACGCCCTTTGAACAACAATACCAGGAAATTAATTCACAATTTCCATGTCTAGAGCGTTAAATGTAAATAAAATACATGTTTGAATATATTTAGTTCAAAGTGTACAAAGCACGTCCGAATCTTTTGTTACATGTATTTAATAAAATCGATATATTGCCCCTTCTAAAACTCAGTGTATTTCATATGATTTTATATATTGCTTCAGAAATCAAAACTTGTACAATTACAATTAACATAAAAATCACACAAATCTTAATATGTCGATTTCTGTTGAATGTTGTATCGTCTTTTTCCCCACACCGAGGTATATACCTCCCCACCCCCGTACATAGACCCGCCCAAACCGGAGATACACCTCCCCACCCCCGTACATAGACTCTCCCACACCGGGGGTACACCTCCCCACCTCCGTACATAGACCCTTCCACACAAGAGGTACACCACCCCACCTCCGTATATAGACCCTCCCACACCGGAGGTACACCTTCCCACCCGTACATAGACCCTCCCACACCGGAGATATACCTCCCCATCCCGTAAAAAAGACCCTCCCACACAAGAGGTACACCTCCCCACCCTCGTACATAGACCCTCCCACACCGGAGGTACACCTTCCCACCCCCGTACATAGACCCTCCCACACCGGAGATACACCTCCCCACCCCGTAAAAAAGACCCTCCCACACAAGAGGTACACCTCCCCACCCTCGTACATAGACCCTCCCACACCGGAGGTACACCTTCCCACCCCCGTACATAGATCCTCCCACACCGGAGATACACCTCCTCACCCCCGTACATAGACCCTCCCACACCGGAGGTACACCTCCCCGACCCCGTACATAGACCCTCCCTCCCACACCGGAGGTACACCTTTCCAATCTTCGTACACATCCCCTCAACCACAAACATATGAACTGTCCCTCCCATGCACACCTAAGCTACACATCCCCAGCCCCGTACACATACATCCCTACCACAAATATACACTGCCCCTCCTATGCACACCTAAGCTACCCAACTCCGTACACATACCTCCCTACCACAAATATACACTGCCCCTCCCACACCGGATGAAACCTCCCCAACCCCGTATTGCATTTGGCTAAACCACATGATTTTACTTATGTACCTTCACCAAGCGAAACATTAAATTCTCTATTTTTTTTTAAAACTTGCACCTGTTTCTTGGTTCGGAAAATAACTCGCAAGAGGAGGAAGAAACGTATGGAATTTCGTCTTTTCTCGCTTCGGTGTGAAGGGGTCGCATTTTTGTGAACGTTTTATGTTGTCGGTAAAGGTTCTCATTTGAGTTAAAGGAAAACATCGTGGAAGAGTTTATTTTTGTTGTTTTCGGTATCGTGTTTCTAACATCGTTTTATTTAAACCAATGATTTGGAAACATACCGTAAAGCTGAAATTGCAAAAGTAATTCGTTCATTTTGTTCTCCTGTTTTTTTCGTATGTTTTACAGAAAATCTTATGCATGTTTATAATTATCACGTCAAATGTTGGTATTCGTAGCATGTATCTCTTTAATAAACCATTATTTATTTCCTTATGCTTTTGAGTTACGCATGCATTTAGAAAATGAAAGAAAACAAAAACTGTCAAGTTGTTTCTGCATAGCTTTAATAAAAACCTTAATATCACACGTGTGTGCTATTAAACTTGAGTCTCTCTAATATGTTCAGCCCTCATACATTTTGTGAATTTGTTTGGGTCACTCCTACCCTATATTACGTAACGAAATTACGCCGAAAATGACGAATTGAGTAAGAACAGGGAGGCAGTTTTCTGATTCATAATAACACTTGTAAGCTGTTCCTTTCCGGAAGTGGTTTAGATCGAACAGCTTGACTACTCCCCTATTACGTCATCAGCGTTATAATGCATCACCTCCTTACGTTTAGAAAATCAGAGAGGCTGCTTCAAAAGGGGGAAAAATAGAAGTTATTTAGGATTTTCTCTTCCTTTTCAATGACGACCATGAAATTACCGCCATTGTTTCTTTAATGCAGCTTCATGGAGTTATCGCCCTTGTCTCTTTAACTCGGATACATGGCAATATCGCCCTTGTTTCTCTAACTCGGATACATGGAGTTATCGCCCTTGTTTCTTTAACGCGGCAACATTAAGTCATCGCGCTCGATGCCTCTAATGCGTCTACATGGCAATATCATCCTTGTTTCTCTAACTCGGCTACATGGAGTTATCGCCCTTGCCTCTTTAACTCGTCTACATGGCAATATCGCCCTTGTTTCTCTAACCCGGCTACATGGAGTTATCGCCCTTGTTTCTCTAACTCGGATATATGGAGTTATCGTTCTTGTTCTATATTTCGGATACATGGAGTAATCGCCCTTGTTTTTCTAACGTGGCTGCATGAAGTTATAACCCTCGATTTTCACGCTTCTTAAGGAAGTTGTCTCCCGTAATGACGCTAACGCCGCTACTTGAAATTGTTGCTCTTGCTTCTTTAACACTGTTATATGAAGTTATCGCCTTGTGTTCTCAAACTTCAGGAAATGATCGCCTTTGATGTTTCTCACACTACTAGAGCATACAGGAAGTTATGCCCCTTGATTCTCAAATGCTGTTTTGGGAAGTCATCGCCCTTAATGTCTTAACGATACAACATGAAGTTATCCAGTAAAACTAAGCATACATTTAAATGCAGGAAATCCTAATACGATATTTAAATCCTACACCGAAGAATTTCCTCTATGAAGCAGAAGACGCTCGCTCTTCCGAATCACCTTGTTCACACCATTGTACCTTCGTCCTGTAAACATAGATTCTGCTAAATTTTTGACCTCGCGTTTTCACAATCTCGTCCACGCGTCCATTTTTTCCGCTAAGCTGACGCCACTTTTGAAAATACATGACCCGCTGTCTACTGGGTGAGTTGACCTTTAATTATTATTACCATAAAGATTACCTACCTAGACCAAAGACCAGCCTCAGGTATGATGGATTTGGTGTCAAAAGAGCGTTATCACTTCATAAACAGGAGGACATAGCGTCACAAAAATAATGTTCAAAGCCGTGTTATTATCTAAAGGCGGGTAGATCGGTCACGATTTTAATTACGGTGTCGACCTCATATAAAGGCGTGGGTCGTCAGCGAGACAGATAGGATGGTCGTAATCGCAGACTAACACAACATCAATTTCTGTCAACATTATCAAATCAGTCGTGCCAACAATAACATACTGCCCTGCTTTTTCGTATGACTTAAGGTTGTTATTATTGTTTTGGTTTAAAAACAGAACGACCCGCCTTCATTGTACTTTAAGCCGTCCTCGGTCACGTATACAATTTTTTATTTTTATGCATACGTAAATCGGCTCAAAATTTCAAAATCGCGTTCACATACAGCTTTGTCATTCTGTAATGCCACTAAAAACGAAATTAACCGGAAAACTGGCTGCTTCCGCTTGGTTTTGTTTTCCATCGGAAACGGAAGCGGAAGTTGCGTTACAAAAGTACGGATGTTGTAAACTCATTTATCAACATCTTAAACTAAAATCAATATCATACAGAGGTCATACACTTTAGTGACAATTGCCGGCTGTGAATGATTACGGCTTATCTGTATGTAAATCATACGCTCCAGTGACCGAAATCGCAGGACGAAAGAACATATAGTTATCGAATTTACGCTTGAAAAATTATGTAACTTTCAAACGCTTTACTGATTACGATATTGAAATACAACAAACTGCAGCACCTTTCGTGCTTTTGTTGGTTGCACTCTTGGGAATATGATCTTCTAGTCTGGTGACGAATTGGACTGACACAGATAAGAACGAATTTGACATTACATAGTTCACTCCTTTCATGCCTTAACGTTCTGATTATATCACCATATATGAACTTGGTGACATTTTGATACATGCCTTGTCGATCAGTACTGCTATCAAGCATTAGAATTCTCCAAAACAAACTGAAATGTGAAAATCCTGTATAATTATGCTTCTCTTTTTTTATGTACGATGACCTGCTCATTCTTTTGCCTAAAATGCCTCAAATAATAAAAAAAAAATATGACGTTAATGTTTAATGCACTAAATCAAAGAAAAATAATGTAACTTTCTTTAAATTTTTTTTTTTTTCATTTGATGTTAAAGTTCATGAAACCCCGTGAAAGGTTATTAGCCAATCAGATTTTATCTGTCGACATTTTGGTCACAAATCATATCAACCGCAGGTGTAAGATCTATAGTATATCATAAACCTTTGGGGAAAATGATCTACACTCTCATAAAGCATTCAGATATAATTTCGAGGAACATATCGAAAACATAAAAAATGTTGCATTCAAATAGACAAATAGTCAGCCACACGTCGACAAATCGGAACTGTACTAAAGTGACTTGCTTTGCAATTTACGACGTTCTTAAATCAAAATCCTGATTATTTATACACGTTAATATATAATATTTGTTCCAGATTCACCACCAATGTACTTTAGGAGATGCTGAAGGGAGAATGGAGATTTTGGCTTTTAACTACAGGGTGAAATGAAAAGTTTTAGTACTAAGTGTTTGGCCATTCTGGTGAGGTTATCAAGCCGTATAAATCTTGACTACCACTATTTATGTGCTTTAATGTATAGAATTTGATTTACACAGTTATATTAACAATATAAAGTGTCAAAAGGTTGTTTTTGAAGACAGTTTTATGTCCCCATTCAAGTTTCTCGGGACATTTTGCTGTATGGCGAATTGCGATGGACTGTCGCGTTTAATTCGATCTTTAAAAAAGTTAAAGAATTCCTAAATATAATTATGTCAATCGACACTTGACTGACCGCTGATGTAAGGAATTATGATGTCCCTTGAGAGATTCCAGATCATCGAAAATGTCGCTTAGCATAAGAAATATAGCTCAATATTATCAAATACCTCGTATCTTTTTATAGCCCTTCTCTGTTGTATTTTATCTCAGAGAGTCAGTGTTTATTATCGCATGACTTGACCTATTGTTTCATTACTTTATCTATTGTATTATGACTTTAGCTATTGTTTTATGACTTTGTCAATTATGTTATGACTTTATCTATTGCATTAAGACTTTATCTAATGTTGTATGGCTTTATCTATTGTTTTATGAATGTATCTATTGTATTATGACTTCATCTTCCTGAAAATGGCAAAGGAAACAAAAGAAAAATCCCCACGAAAATTACAGCATTTGCAGTAATTGTACACGGCGATTATTATACGTGTATGCCCTTAGATCTTCCTGATACCCTGACCTATCTACATTTAACGTAACAGAGGATCGGTGTAGATCTCGAGTTTCAAACACATACTAAGGTCAACGACCGGAAGTTGTCGTCTTGATTGACGTCCAATTCGTTTTGTAGTTTGTATATTGTCCAACAAGTTATTTCGAAGACGATGATTTAAAGAGGCGCAATGGTTCGAATTGTGAACAGTATGATAAATCGTTTTAAGGGATCATTGTGAATCTATTACAACAAAAACAAGTCATTCAGGACAAAGGCTATAAATGGCCTATACTTGTACAGGTACATTGACCCCGCTAATACCGAAGTTTACATTTTCCCGAGATAGCCCGATCCTTATATATTAGATTAGGGATCGTTAGAAATGGTAGTATCACCAAGAAAGTTAGAAATGGTAGTATCACCAAGAAAGTTAGAAATGGCAGTATCACCAAGAAAGTTAGAAATGGTAGTATCACCAAGACAGAAAGAATTGTGTTAGAAGGTGTCACACATTAAGGTGACAGAAAATGGCAAAGATTTGTTTTTAACAGCCAACACTAGTAATGGTTTAGGTTGTGAGTGAAAATTTAAGTGATGATCGATGTTACTTCGTTGCAATTGAGGCCATTTCAGGATGACACCTAACATTATAGTTTAGTTTAGTTTAAATCAATTTTATTGCAGATAAAAGCAAATGGATTGGACAAAAGTTGTACAACTTCCGTAGCAAGGGAATACATACAAAATTTGTCACGCAACAGATTATTTTAACTTAAATTGTATTTTGAAGAAGAAGGGAACATTATAAGATCTATTTATATTTAAAGGGCCGTGTCCCGAAACTTTATCACTAGCCCTCCACCTCTGAGTTGCGAGTTCGAAACCTACATAAGACACTTGCCTGCTACTGACCGTTGGATGGTGGTTTTTCTCCGGGTAGTCCGTCTTCATCCACCTCCTAAACCAGGCACAGGACGTTAAACCAAATAAACCAAACCAATCCAAACCAAACCAAACCAAACAATGAAACACATCTTTACTTCAAATGTATTATAGTTCTCTATAGATTTGTTCCATACATGTTACAATTTATGGAAGCTCACTTCAAACATTATCCATAGAGGCATCTTACCGATAAAATGTGTGTTGAATGTGAGTATTTAGATTTCTCTGCTGTATTTCTGGATAGTAAAATTCCTTCCTCCATAACCCTGATAACGCCGATGATTAGATATTAAAGTTTTGTTCTCTTTATCTCATAATTTCAAGGAAAGGTAACATTTTTTAAAAACAAGCAAGGCAAGGTTTCGAGCGATTTAGGTTGCTGAAGTCTATTGGAAAGTTTTTTATTTGAATTATTCTAACCTCACTTGGTACCACAAGGGGAGTACTGTCGAAGAAGGAAACTGCGCCTACTCTTACGGAACGTCTGGTTTTAATATTTTTTACAGATTTCTGCGTAAATATTTACTTAATTTTCGTTAACTTTGAGTTAGAAATGTACGTTTCTTTAAACGTTTGTATGATCTTAAGTACATGTACGTCTGGCAGTGAATTCGTACATGAAGGATGACATGGCGATCTGAATGAACAAAACAAACATCTTATTTTATGGTGTAGCGATGTTATCTGGCGATGTATATATCTTAGTACTTACCATCAGGTATAACTCCTCCTTTAATTGTCAATCTTATCGTGTGTAATGAGTAACATGCCAAAACATATAACATCATATCACACAAGTCATTGTAATGGGCTTCAAAGTGCAGGTGATAAAATATCCGACCTCTTGTGACCCCCCCCCCAAAAAAAAAACAAACAAACAAACTAGGTTTAGCATGACCCAATGTTTGGACGAGTCAACTAGGCTTGGTGGTTCCACAATATATAGCTACATATCATGTATATAAAGTTTAGTCGTATCTGAATTAATAAATTTGATATCAATTGATTAGGACAATATATATGATAATATATCTTATATTAACAAATAAGCTACTATTCAAAATATATTTAGAGATACAGGCCTAATAATATGAGATTGTTCTTGATCTGTTACTGTAAATGTACATATTTTAGCGTTAATCTTATTTTAGTGTTTTTCGTGCTGAAATCATTCCGCCAAATTATGGTCGCCTATTTTTCGTTTTTACGATTATACTCTACCACTAAAAAGATACTAGCCAAAATGTGATCACCGCTTAAATAGGATCACCACTAAAATACGATAACCGCAAAAATAAGATCACCGTTAAGATTACCAGTAAAATAACATTACCACTTAAATATGAGTATCGCTAAAATACAATTACTGCAAACTTGCATTACCGTTGAAATAAGATTCCCCGCTTAAATGGTATAAGCACTAAAATAAGATTCCCGCTAAAATGATCTTAGCAATAAAATAAGATTCCCGCTAATAAAGTAATAATATTCTGCTAAAATAATATCACCACTAAAATTATATTACCACTAAGATGCGATTACTGATAAAATACGACTACACCGTACCAATAACAACATGCTAGCCAAAATTTGATCACCGCTAAAAATAAGAGTAAAGGTGTAAATGTACAGTATATTGACTATTATCACATTATTAATATATTACAGCACAAAATCTTACTTGGAATTTTACAAACGAATGTAGGAAGAATTTATTAAATGCATAATCCAATAAAAGTAAACGGTTGCAAAGCAACGACGGGACGCTTTCTATCTTCTGTAATGGGCATTAACTAGCGTTGTATGGGTTCCACTTAAACTGCAGTCAAACGCAAATTTTAAAAACAATTTTCAGAGAATTACAGATCTTATAATTAATATATCAAAATATATCTGTAGACCTAAACCAATCGCCGTAATTCTCACCGACTGATGTTCGACTCATTAAAGTGTTGCATGCGTATTCCCGCGTGAGCGCGCGCGTGTGGTCCCATGTGGGAACGATATGATTTCAGAGACGTACTGATGGCGTGCTAATGGAAACCCAGGGGAGTTCTAAAGCATCATCACTATATCTGACATGAGATGCAAACTAAAAAATTGTTGTCTTTTGTAAAAACTGCAGCAAATCGTATTGATATTAATCGACTGATTCTTGCTATAAGCAGGAAAAAGGATGATTGACCTAGCAAATGTCTTTCATATTTGTAGATAAAAATAGTCCTTAAAAAAATTGAAATAAATATTGAGTGTCAGAAAGAAAATATCCTCACATCCGAAACCATAGCTGATGGATCTGACATATAACCAGCGGGATTTCGGAAGCTGAGCTCTTTGTATAATTTTGATGGAGAAAAATCTTCAGGTATACAACGTGCAAAGTATGTGTCATTTTAGGCATAAAACATGTAAAGTATGTGTCATTTCAGACATACAACGTGTAAAGTATGTGTCATTTCAGGTATACAACATCTAAAGTATGTGTCATTTCAGGTATACAACATGTAAAGTATGTGTCATTTCAGGAATAAAACGTGTAAAGTATGTGTCATTTCAGATATACAACATCTAAAGTATGTGTCATTTTCAGACATACAACGTGTAAAGTATGTGTCATTTCAGGTATACAACGTGTAAAGTATGTGTCATTTCAGGTATACATTATGCAAAGTATGTGTTATTTCAGACATACTACGTGTAAAGTTTGTGTCATTTCAGACATACAACGTGTAAAATATGTGTCATTTCAGGTATACAACGTGTAAAATATGTGTCATTTCAGGTATACAACGTGTAAAGTATGTGTCATTTCAGGCAAAAAACGTGTAAAGTATGTGTCATTTCAGGCAAAAAACGTGTAAAGTATGTGTCATTTCAGGTATACAACATGTAAAGTTTGTGTCATTGTAGCCTTAAAACGTGTAAAGTATGTGTCATTTCAGACATACAACGTGTAAAGTATGTGTCATTTCAGGTATACAACGTGTAAAGTTTGTGTCATTTCAGACATACAATCTGTAAAGTATGGGTCATTTCAGGTATACAACATGTAAAGTATGTGTCATTTCAAGCAAAAAAACGTGTAAAGTATGGGTCATTTTAGGCATAAAACATGTAAAGTATGTGTCATTTAAGACATACAACGTGTAAAGTATGTGTCATTTCAGGTATACAACATGTAAAGTATGTGTCATTTCAGGTATACAACATGTAAAGTATGTGTCATTTCAGACATACAACGTGTAAAGTATGTGTCATTTCAGGTATACAACGTGTAAAGTATGTGTCATTTCAGGTATACAACATGCAAAGTATGTGTTATTTCAGACATATTACGTGTAAAGTATGTGTCATTTCCGGCATACAACATGTAAAGTATGTGTCATTTCAGGTATACAACGTGTAAAGTATGTGCCATTTCAGGTATACAACGTGTAAAGTATGTGTCATTTCAGGTATAAACGTGTAAAGTATGTGTCATTTCAGGTATACAACGTGTAAAGTTTGTGTCATTTCAGACATACAATCTGTAAAGTATGGGTCATTTCAGGTATACAACATGTAAAGTATGTGTCATTTCAGGTATACAACGTGTAAAGTATGTGTCATTTCAGGTATACAACATGTAAAGTATGTGTCATTTCAGGTATACAACGTGTAAAGTATGTGTCATTTCAGGTATACAACGTGTAAAGTATGTGTCATTTAAGACATACAATCTGTAAAGTATGGGTCATTTCAGGTATACAACATGTAAAGTATGTGTCATTTCAAGCAAAAAAACGTGTAAAGTATGGGTCATTTTAGGCATAAAACATGTAAAGTATGTGTCATTTAAGACATACAACGTGTAAAGTATGTGTCATTTCAGGTATACAACATGTAAAGTATGTGTCATTTAAGACATACAACGTGTAAAGTATGTGTCATTTCAGGTATACAACATGTAAAGTATGTGTCATTGTAGCCTTAAAACGTGTAATGTGTCATTTTAGGTTTTGTAAAGTATGTGTCATTTCAGTTTTATATTGTATAAAGTGTAAAGTATGTGTCGTTTCAGGAATCCAACGTGTAAAGTATGTGTCATTTCAGGTATACAATGTGTAGAGTATGTGTCATTTCAGGTATACAACGCGTAAAGTATGTGTCATTTCAGTTTTACATTGTATAAAGTGTAAAGTATGTGTCGTTTCAGGAATCCAACGTGTAAAGTATGTGTCATTTCAGGTATACACCGTGTAAAGTATGTGTCGTTTCAGGAATTCAACGTGTAAAGTATGTGTCATTTCAGGCTTAAAACGTGTAAAGTATGTGTCATTTCAGGTATACAATGTGTAAAGTATGTGTTATTTCAGGTATACAACGTGTAAAGTATGTGTAATTTCAGTTTTACATTGTATAAAGTGTAAAGTATGTGTCATTTCAGGTATACAATGTATAGAGTATGTGTTATTTCTGGTATACAACGGGTAAAGTATGTGTCATTTCAGTTTTACATTGTATAAATGTAAAGTATGTGTCGTTTCAGGAATTCAACGTGTAAAGTATGTGTCATTTCAGGTATACAACGCGTAAAGTATGTGTCGTTTCAGGTACAAAACGTGTAAAGTATGTGTCATTTCAGTTTTACATTGTTTAAAGTGTAAAGTATGTGTCATTTCAGGTATACAACATGTAAAGTATGTGTCATTTCAGGTATACAACATGTAAAGTATGTGTCATTGTCGCCTTAAAACGTGTAAAGTATGTGTCATTTCAGGTATACAACGTGTAAAGTATGTGTCATTTCAGGTATACAACGTGTAAAGTATGTGTCATTTCAGGTATACAACGTGTAAAGTATGTGTCATTTCAGGTATACAACGTGTAAAGTATGTGTCATTTCAGGTATACATTGTGTATAGTATAGGCCATTTCAGGTATACAACGTGTAAAGTATGTGTCATTTCAGGTATACAACGTGTAAAGTATGTGTCATTTCAGGCAAAAAACGTGTAAAGTATGTGTCATTTCAGGTATACAACGTGTAAAGTTTGTGTCATTTCAGACATACAATCTGTAAAGTATGTGTCATTTCAGACATACAACGTGTAAAGTATGTGTCATTTCAAGCAAAAAAACGTGTAAAGTATGGGTCATTTCAGGTATACAACGTGTAAAGTATGTGTCATTTCAGGTATACAACGTGTAAAGTATGTGTCATTTCAAGCAAAAAAACGTGTAAAGTATGTGTCATTTCAGGTATACAACGTGTAAAGTTTGTGTCATTTCAGACATACAATCTGTAAAGTATGAGTCATTTCAGGTATACAACACGTAAAGTATTTGTCATTTCCGGTATACAACGTGTACAGTGTGTGTTTTTTCAGGTATACAACGTGTAAAGTATGTGTCATTTCAGGCAAAAACGTGTAAAGTATGTGTCATTTCCGGTATACAACGTGTAAAGTTTGTGTTATTTCAGGCAAAAACGTGTAAAGTATGTGTCATTTCCGGTATACAACGTGTAAAGTATGTGTCATTTCAGGTATACAACGTGTAAAGTATGTGTCATTTCCGGTATACAACGTGTAAAGTTTGTGTTATTTCAGGTTTAAAAAGCGTAAAGTATGTGTCATTTCAGGCCTAAAACGTGTACAGTATGTGTCATTTCAGGTATACAACGTGTAAAATATGTGTCATTTCAGGTATACAACGTGTAAAGTATGTGTCATTTCAGGCAAAAAACGTGTAAAGTATGTGTTATTTCAGGCTTAAAACGTGTGCAGTATGTGTCATTTCAGGTATACAACGTGTAAAGTATGTGTCATTTCAGGAATACAACGTGCAAAATATGTGTCATTTCATGTATACAACGTGTAAAGTATGTGTCATTTCAGGCAAAAAACGTGTAAAGTATGTGTTATTTCAGGCTTAAAACGTGTACAGTATGTGTCATTTCAGGTATACAACGTGTAAAGTATGTGTCATTTCAGGTATACAACGTGTAAAGTATGTGTCGTTTCAGGAATTCAACGTGTAAAGTATGTGTCATTTCAGAAACACAACGTGTAAAGTATGTGTCATTTCAGTTTACATTGTTTAAAGTGTAAAGTATGTGTCATTTCAGGTATACAACATGTAAAGTGTGTGTCATTTCAGGTATACAACATGTAAAGTGTGTGTCATTTCAGGTATACAACATGTAAAGTATGTGTCATTTCAGACATACAACGTGTAAAGTATGTGTCATTTCAGGCAAAAATCGTGTAAAGTATGTGTCATTTCAGGTATACAACATGTAAAGTATGTGTCATTGTAGCCTTAAAACGTGTAAAGTATGTGTCATTTCAGGTATACAACGTGTAAAGTATGTGTCATTTCAGGTATACAACATGTAAAGTATGTGTCATTTCAGACATACAACGTGTAAAGTATGTGTCATTTCAGGCAAAAATCGTGTAAAGTATGTGTCATTTCAGGTATACAACATGTAAAGTATGTGTCATTTCAGGTATACAACACGTAAAGTATGTGTCATTTCAGGTATACAACGTGTACAGTGTGTGTTATTTCAGGCTTAAAACGTGTAAAGTATGTGTCATTTCAGGCAAACAACGTGTAAAGTTTGTGTTATTTCAGGCTTAAAACGCGTAAAGTATGTGTCATTTCAGGTATACAACATGTGAAGTACGTGTCATTTCAGGTATACATTGTGTAAAATATAGGTCATTTCAGACATACAACGTGTAAAGGATGTGTCATTTCAGCGTAAAGTATTTGTCATTTCGCGTAAAGTATTTGTCATTTCAGGTATACAACATGTAAAGTATGTGTCATTTCAGACATACAACGTGTAAAGTATGTGTCATTTCAGGTATACAACGTATAAAGTATGTGTCATTTCAGACATACAACGTGTAAAGTATGTGTCATTTCAGACATACAACGTGTAAAGTATGTGTCATTTCCGGTATATAACGTGTAAAGTTTGTGTTATTTCAGGCTTAAAACGTGTAAAGTATGTGTCATTTCAGGTATAAAACGTGTAAAGTATGTGTCATTTCAGGCAAAAAACGTGCAAAGTACGTGTCATTTCAGGTATACAACGTGTAAAGTATGTGTCATTTCAGGTATACATTGTGTAAAGTATAGGTCATTTCAGACATACAACGTGTAAAGTATGTATCATTTCAGGTATACATTGTGTATAGTATAGGTCATTTCAGGTATACAACGTGTAAAGTATGTGTCATTTCAGGTATACAACGTGTAAAGTATGTGTCATTTCAGGTATACAACGTGTAGAGTATGGGTCATTTCAGGTATACAACGTTTAAAGTATGTGTCATTTCAGACATACAACGTGTAAAGTATGTGTCTTTCCAGGTATACAACGTGTAAAGTATGTGTCATTTCAGGTATACAACGTGTAAAGTGTGTGTCGTTTCAGGAATTCAACGTGTAAAGTATGTGTCATTTCATGTATACATTGTGTAAAGTATGTGTCATTTCAGACATACAACGTGTAAAGTATGTGTCATTTGAGACATACAACGTGTAAAGTACGTGTCATGTCAGGTATACAACGCGTAAAGTATGTGTCATTTCAGACATAGAACGTGTAAAGTATGTGTCATTTCAGGTATACAACGTATAAAGTATGTGTCATTTCAGACATACAACGTGTAAAGTATGTGTCATTTCAGGTTTACAACGTGTAAAGTATGTGTCATTTCCGGTATACAACGTGTAAAGTATGTGTCATTTCAGTTTTACATTGTATAAAGTGTAAAGTATGTGGCGTTTCAGACATACAACATGTAAAGTATGTGGCGTTTCAGGTATATAACGTGTAAAGTATGTGTCATTTCAGTTTTACATTGTATAAAGTGTAAAGTATGTGGCGTTTCAGACATACAACATGTAAAGTATGTGGCGTTTCAGGTATATAACGTGTAAAGTATGTGTCATTTCCGGTATACAGCGTGTAAAGCATGTGTCATTTCCGGTATACAACATGTAAAGTATGTGTCATTTCCGGTATACAGCGTGTAAAGCATGTGTCATTTCCGGTATACAACGTGTAAAGTATGTGTCATTTCAGGCTTAAAACGTGTAAAGTTTGTGTCATTTCAGACATACAACGTGTAAAATAGTGCAACGATAAACTCAAGCATACAACAGTATTAATAGCATTGTCGAGTTTGGTATGCATGTAGCCCAGCAATATAAGTTCGAAAGCTGTTTTTTTTGTTGGAATGCTATATAATACACTGTATACATGTTATAAAGGTATACATTCCGAAACATTAGAAGAATGTCCTGATTTGGTATTATGAAGTGACATTTCAAAAGCGTTCTAATGTTCAGTTGGAAGATCGGTTGGCCAAGTGGTAATACCTTGGCTTTCGCAAAGGCGTCAAGGGTTCGATTCCCCGGCCTGACATGAAACGCAGTGGGAGTCACCTGCCCGATCATGTGGATATCCTGGTTTCCTCCAACAGTAAGAACCCTCGCGCGCTTCCATCCGGGCGATTTTTATAAGCGAACTTGTTTTCGCAATTGTTGTTAAATGAAGTATAAACACAAATTGAAGATTGCATGTTGTAGATTTGGCTCTAGGAAAGCATGTTTCTCTTGTTTAAAAAACAAGTATCTCGTAAACATTTGGTTTTACATACATACCAAATGTAGCAATTCAAATACTCGTTTAACGTATGTATCAAAATGTGGCACTGATTTTCTATTGCATGTGAAAAGTGAAACCTCATGCTTTCATCCTCCCATTCGTTAAATTTAAGTATTATAAATCGAGATTCAATGGCCTTCTGATAAAATACAAACTATAAGAAGACTAAGCTGATGATTGCATCGTTTGTAGTAATCGCTCTCGCGAAAAACAAACACGTGCAGACAAATGTTAGAAACATTAAAAATGTAGTGAAGTTAAAGAACGGTGGATACAGGACAAAACCCTGTCTTCCATATTTCGTAAGTTTTTAATATAAACATGAAACGGAGTAGCTGTTAACGTTGATTATCTGGTTCAAAATTTCACGATTCGACCATTTAAGGTTTTGCGGACTTTGTTTTCGCGGTAAGCATGAAATTTATGATGATTTTTTCTATTAGTTTTATTTTGAAGTAACTCACATTTTCGCGGTTTTATTCTATCCAAGAAAATAGCAAAAATATGGACCCTTTAAAAATAACAACGCTTGAAGCATGCGACTTTCTACGCCGACAGAATTATGCAAATACTTTTGTATCTATCCTAATGACTGTCAATGCTACATTCCTTTTTCAGTTTTTCTTTCTATTCGTAATAAAATAACAATTTTATCTGAATCAGTTTTTACTGGCAGCACAGTATATAGAAATTACTTTTCGGTACATTGATAATCAGTGTTGCTGGCAAGAGAGAGATATCTAATTTATAGTTCCGCATATATCACATGCTGGGATGTGTTATGACCAAGGATAGAGCTGTGGTTTGTGTACTACTATATATTAAAACTACAAGTTGTGTTTGTTTTATACTAATTCAGTTTCAAAACTCAAGCCAGGCTTATCATTGCAATAAATGATATGAAGCTTGAGTTGGGGCTTTCAAACATCCAGAATCCAGTGCATATATATATCCAAGGATGTGCGCATTAATATTTGTATATCATTTATTTATTTGATAAAGCAGAAAAAGAAAAGTTAACAAAAATATCTTTAAATTTTTTAATTTGTCTGCCAAAATGTATTTGTAGAACACAAGTACAGCACTACAGTTAGAAAATATATCATAATATTTATGCATGCTGCACATATAGAAAACAAAGAAGAAGAAAGGAATTAACCGCAAGTTGACTAGTTTATGTCAAAATAGAGCAGCACCATGTGTAGGTATCATTTAAAGATTAATTTGAATATATTTTATATATAATGGAGGTATAACACAAAAAAAAATACAAAAAATACAAAAAACAAAAACAAAAACAAAAACAAAAAACAACAACACAATAAAAAAAAACACAAAAAAAAAAAACAACAACAAAACAAAACAGGTGTACTCTATATAAACCGTGAAGCGGTTTATGATAAGAGTACACTCCGGTTTTTGTGTGTGTGTCATGACTCCATAACATAAAGATATATTCAAGTTAATCCTTATAATTAATCTTTACCATGCAAATATTTTCTTTGTTGATTGACTCTTTTCTCTTAAAAATCAATACGCTGCATCATCACCCAATCAAAAGCGACGTTATAAACGGTGACATCATATTTTACGTTACGGACTGATAGCATAAATTTCTTAGCCAATGAAAATGCTTGTTACAAACAAGATTAAATTATACAGATATATATATAAGTTTGATAAATATTATTGTATATACCCATATAGCCGGTTATTTTCGTGATGATTCTATTTCGTTATTGCGCGAGCCATTGACCTGGTCGCGAAAATTTGATCAGTGAAATAATAAAACGAGGTAAAGATTATCCCCCCCCCCCCCCCCCCAAAAAAAAAATGCGGGTAAGAGAGGTTGTTATATTGTACTGTAGTTTGCCAACTCGACCGCATCCAATACTCAAGTTATTTAGACAATTATACATATTAATACCACCTCATCTTTGATATAAGGCGGGACTAGGTATAAGACCGCAAAAATTTTTAAATAGCTATAAAAATTACTTTAATGCTATTATGTTTCACTTTTCAATAACAAAATGAAATATTACTCGTTAAATGTAGAACACATTTAATTATCTACCAAGATATATAATAAGTGCGGAATCGGATGTTTAAGCCGCCCATCCGCAAAGGAAAATATTCTAAACGGTATAAGAAGTCACAAAGCACAACCGAGACTCCGTACTTAGACTGGCCCCCTGTCTCTAGAATATTAAAATTATAAATAAAATTGAGCTTCATGATTTTGGTCCCTAGGATATGTCTGATTTTAAACTAGGGGCAGATAATCTAGTATTAGAATTTAGCTTGGCAATTCTTAAAAAAAAACTGGTGGCCAGTCTACTCCGTACTCTACGATAATGGGATTAACGAAGTGCGAACGTGTTTTTGTTTGTTCATTTATCAAGGCTTGGCCCATCGTTCTTTCTTCACTCAAAGAGAAAATATTTTCACATGTTTGCCAGATTTTGAAACATCAAACATGATAATCTCCACTCTAGTTTCCCTTGTATCGGGGCGCCACCTACGTCATTGTCTGCCAAGAAAATAAATTGTGGTTAACATTATTTAAAGTTCAAATTTCTGCGATCTGTCCGTCTTCTATGACAGATAAATGCTCTAAGGGAGTGTTCCGTAACACAACTTGGCAACAATGCGGCGTGTTACGTGTTTTTGTTATCGTAATTAAGACGTGTGGCGGGAAACATCGGGAGCAAAAAGACAAAAAACAGGAATTCGTCTGACTGTTTGCTCTATTGTAGCTGACAAGCGTTTAACTAACGTAGATGATGAGTTTGATTTAATGATTATGACAATCTGTAACATCTCGCGGGGAAATCTCGCGGCGTGTGAGATGATAGATGATGATAATATACTGACATGCTAATTGGATATAACCAAACACACGTGGGGTTAAAGGTCTATAACTAATTTTTTCTCCTGTCATATGGTGGTAGAAATTAGGCTGGAAAGACTTAGCTCATGAATAATCCATCTGTTATATATAGAATGAGCCTTTCACAGCGTCAATAATTGTGACACATCAGGATCAAATCAAAGAATTAATTCATGAATTTATCTGGATTTGTTTATTAAATCGGTTCAATATGACAAATTAGTGTTGTTTTCATCTTAATTGAACTCGTTTTCGGACTTTCTGATCGACAATAACTTTGTTGAGTTTGGTGAACAGATCGTCCAACAGAATATTAGCATACCCATGGGAACAGGCTGCATCCTTCTGTTGGCTGACTTCAACTTTAGATGACAAAAACTTTATAGACCCTGTCGATCGGATCTTTCCTGCAGAACTTGAAGCCAACTACATTCCAGACTCTTCAACATCAGCCGCTTACCTGGATCTTTACTTACAACGTAACCAGTAGAGACATCTTACATCTCAGCAGTATGATAAATGTAATTATTTCAATTTTCAAATTGTCAATTTTCCATTTCTAGATAGCAACATCCCGGCATCCCATACCTACGGTATGTCCCAGTTGACAGACGTCGATTGCTGACGGAGAAACTAACTCAACAACGCAAGGTTTTGAAAGATGCATGTTATTGAAGATAACGGCAGCGTTCTCATATCCTAAGCGATATGAAGTCGGATGTACCTCCTTCAAAACGAGGCTCACAACTTATCAATCAGCCCTCGTAAGTCTCGTTTGAAAGACGGGTGTCTTCAATGAAGCAGAAGACGATGGTTACTATACCGGAACACCTGGTCTTCCCCTGTACTTTTAAGGAGTCGTTATGCAAATTTATATTTGTGTTTAGTTTTGCCTTCGTTTAACAGATTTTGAGCCATGGTTTCGTAATTGTGTCGGTATTTAAGCATGATTGTATGAACTGAGCTAGAAGCCAATTTAATATTTTCCTGTAATGTATTTGGCTGTTATATGTCTGTTACCCGAAACAAAATACTATTTAATACGTATGTTTAAATATCAACCCATCTCATTTTTTAAAATATATTTTTCTCTGAAATTTCTCCCGTTTAAGCAGCTTGCAGGGATGCTCGATGCATGCACTGCACAGTTTTGGCCGCTGTAGACAGTAAGTTTAAAATTGCGGTCGCTGTAGGAAGGATGTGGAATCAGTGTCATTGTGCCAAATGTATCCAGGTTAAATACACCATACCGTAGTTCTTTAAACTTGATACAGGATTTTAAATTTAGACAAAATGTGTGTGTTTTTTTGTTTTGTTTTTCTTTTGCAACAGAGCTCTATATTGAAATTAATTGAAATATTTATTAAAAAAGGTTAACTTTACGAGCTTCAGGATCAAGAAAGCTAAAACAGTTTTAAGTATTCCTACATTCTATCTGGAAGAATCAACACAACTCCCAACATTTTATTATGCTTCAACACATCAACTAATCTCAAAAATTATTTTCACAGGAAGATTGCATGTTTAGAGGAAATATAATCATTGTGAAAACTATAGGATTTGTCTGATGAATGTGCATACGACGTGCTCAAGGTAATGTGTTCCGCCAATCAGGAAATGTTTTTGAATGTCTTAAAAACGGCTCGACCTTGAGCTCTTGTCTATCAACCCATCCATCACATAAATCGATCTAAAACCACTTCGACAGTCTCATGTATATGACTTGCAAGTTAAATTGATTATTTAGACATGTATATGTATACACGAATAGTTGGTGGTTTTGCCATGCAGGCCATGGTACAAGATATTGAGGTAGCTTTCGTGCATTATTTAGTATCATGTAAAATCCTTTGGCTTTTGTCAAATGCTATGTTCTGTTTATAATAATGCATTGAAAGAACTATTCTTAATGACTATCGATCACATAAATAATTAAGTATGTTCCAAATCAGTATATATTTCTCTATGACAAGTTATAAAACGTAATTTCTGTACGCATTCCGAAGATAGTTATAGAGCGTAGAGAAAAGTACTGCCGAAATCTGCTGGACTCTGATTTCAAAGGCATTTTTACAAGAAAGAGCCCTATCCAAAGAAAAAGTTACATAACATGTTGCTTGTTTCATTTTAGTCAAGATTTCTCGGTAATCAGAACATCCAAGTCTATATAGTAGGATATCACTCAGAATATAAAATCTACCAATACTGACTTTATATCACCAAGCTAAGTTAATTGATTGATGTAGACAACACAAATGCCTCTACATACACAAAGGAAAAATAACGTAGAGCAAAATCGTAGATTTGTCACAAATGTCTACTTATAGTAAAATCCCGATAACGAGTGTATAAAATAAAAACATATATATGTAAAACATGTTAGAACGTTAATTTCGGAATAATTTTGGGCTGAATAACAAGCAGAACAGCGTCAAGAATTTATTTAGTAGATACTTCTATGACTATTTTGTAAAATCAGGACTATTATTTAGAAATCATGAAAGGGGAATACTACGCCAACTACATGCTTCATTTACGACGCAAATGACATGTCATAGAGTTTCAAACGGATATTCTCTTCAAATACCAAGTAACTTTTCTATCTGAGGTATTATCTCGGAAGCATAATCTTTACAAGGATTTTGATAACTAGGGGAACAAATTTTCATATTCTATCTACTGCTTGGTCTGTCATTTAACAGCTAAACAGTTACAATTGATTACTGAGACAATATGTATTCTATGACTGAGCAATATCTAAATAAAGGGCTTTTGTTTTCAGAGTACAATGTAACAAAGCATTCTATCTCGATTCCATTGTCCATCATAAACACCTATGAGAATTTAATGATGGCAATAGTCGTTTAAGAATTTTCTCTGAAGAACGAAAATTGTCTTCCTAATTCATTTCAAAGCGGAAACGGCGCAGACGTTGAAAGCAAACAAAAACTGATTGGATAAAACTTAAACACCGACAGAACAGTCGAAAGAACAAGGAGCACGTGCATGTGTTTGTTTAACACACGAGCGTTCAGGCGGGAAAGACAATCGGAAATTAGATGACGATCGAAATCGGATCAAATAAAAAAGGCAATATCAAGCCGGGATTAAGTTGTATCGTCTAGACGACATCAGAAGTATCTCTTTTGTGTGTGAATCATCCAGCTCTTTTTATAAAAATACATGGAAGTGAATTGCAAGAATTATGAAGATAATGTAACTCAAAATATGTGTAAAATGGATGGGAGTTTTAACATCGCTATCTGCATCTAGTCTAATTTAACAAATTATCATATTTTACTTGGATGTAAAAAAAGAGACCGTATCCCTTTAAAACATTCTCACATACAAGATATTGATCAAAAGTTAACCTAGCAATTAAGGTAATCTGGGTCGCGAGCATAGCGAAATGTATACATTTACATTAATTATGTATTATGTAATGTACTGAGTTCTCCCATCCGCTATCATAATGTTCTTTCCCTCTTCAGTCTGTACACGGTAATAGATATCTTTCCACATAAAAAATAAACAATATCATCATAAAGAAATTTCATGAATGACTCGAGCAGAACTACTGAGTACGTGTATATTTCGTAGCAATGTTAAAAGATAGCGTGATGTTTAAAATCAATTTAATACACGCAAGTTAATTTTTATATGAATACCGCATCCAACGAACGAAAGCGCCTCACGTCAAAACCCGAGATGGATACAAAAGAAAATCACGGGTGTATTTTAATTGAATGTAAGCCGGAGTCGTTTAGTATACAACTACTACATGACGGTGACTGCCTGTGCTCCATGTAGCTTTAATACATGAGCCTACACAAGGCCACAACCAGGAGAGTTTTGTTAGTTTGTTGTGTCAGCGCACGCGTATATACCGACAATACATTGGGGAGAGACGACATGCACACTCTCTGGAATATTTAAATGGGACCACACTTCACGTGCAGATACTTATAAACATACATATTTGACGTCGATAATGAATTCCTTATTAGGTGGAAGGTGACATTTAAAGCACTTTTAAGAGAAAATATTTGTTATAATAATTCAGTGTCGCTGTGTACAAGCGTATCTCTGTTGCTGTGACCCGAGCTTATTTCAAACTAAGGTTGTGCCGGTGTAGGAGTAAAGGCTGTACACAGACAGGTATAATGAATACGTATTCAGATACCTGGTATGATGAATTAGTCACGTGACCACCACTAAGGGGAGGAGCAGAGAAACGATTCACACACGTGAAAAAATTTAGTCAATGCTCCTGGACAGACAACTCATACGGTCTGAGTGAAGATAAAAAAAACGAATCATCATCCGTCTTCAGACTGTCGAATTCGGCCAAAGATCACTGTCAGTTTTACTGGATATTTACATATCAAATACTACTGGATATTTGACGCTCAATGTGTGTGAAACTCACTTTGGAATCTGAAAATTCACTGAATACTGGTTACCGTGTTTTTGCTGTCATTATTCATACATTTCAATTTTCGTTCTCGTGTTTTTTTCTCTGATACTGCAGTTCGTTCGTTATTAAGCAGATGTGCTAATTTGTTAGCATCCTGAGGCATATCATCATCAGAGGAGCCTTCTTTTTAGTGATTTTATTTCCTTGGGATACTATTAATATTTCAATCAATATATTTCAATGGAGCGCTTAAAAATCCCTGTTGCGAGCACGACAAAATAACGGAGTATGGATCTTCTTCGTTTATACAGTACAGGATATTAAAACGAATTCTACCTTTACATGAAAGGAAAATCATTAACGAAGGAATATTAGCACGAGAAGACCGATTTTCGTTCATGGAGATGTTTTGCTTGGAGGCATAAAATCACTGTTTCAAAAGAGTTTTCACTTTTTGCATTAAGCATCAGGAATTTAGTTCTGAAAATATTTTTATTCAATTTTTATTCTCAGAATCATTTTGTACACCAGAAGAACGTGATACAGACGACAGATTTTCGACATTTGCAGACGAAAGATCGGTGAGTTGATTGCAAAGATAAGAGTATGGTAACAGTGTGTACCCCACGCTCATACGAATACGGGGGTCTGCCCACTGTCAGGCCATTTCGTTAAAGAACATGTAATTGCAGAAACAGTTCGGAATGTGTGAGTTCAAATATGCAATTACCATTATCAGAGTCTAGTTAAGTACCGTACACGTGCATGTATGTCTTTCACCAGTTCGTTTATTTTTTCCTCGACCCGTCTGTCAAATTTGATATTCAGCCTTTACATGTTATCAAGCATGTCGTTCGCATGTTCATGTTTGTCTAACTTCCATGTTTATAATTTTACCGAAATTCACTTAAGTTGTAATGTAAATATTACCATGTTTTAATCAGTTCATCGCCTGTTAAACATGCTTTCATGTTTTGTACAAATATTTTGATAGGAGGTGATATTTTACCACCATCAACCCACTCCAACAAAAATAAATATTGTGATTTTATCGAACATACATATACATGTTAGTGATAAACATGTCTACTCAATAACCCAGCGTACGATTTATTATCCATTCCACACGTAAAAAGCATTTATATAATCAGAGTCTAATCGATAATATGGTGATCTTGGCATATTTCTTACTCTCAGTATTTTTTGTTGTAGATATCAAATTGCTATATTCATCCCTTCCTATTCTTTTCTTCCACATTCGTTGTCATTCTCATTCTTTCTGTCTTTTGTCAAAATTTTTATTGTTTTATTTCCCATGTTCTCTGTTGTCATTCCTTACACAACTATTAATGTATTTTCCCTGGTTGATAATGATCTCAAAAATGTCTGATTTATTGTTTATAGTACGCATTGTGGTTTTATGTTTGTAGCTTTAACATTGCTATTGTAGTGTTTATTTAATGGAACATGCGTTTGCAATTTTTGTGGTTTTTCTTTTTTTCTTGTAATATTTTATCATGCTATCTATTTTAACTATCTCAGTTTTACGGAACAGAATTCGTTACTATAAAGAAAGATCATAGGACGCTATACGAACAGGATACTTTTGTTGTAGCTCCGAGTTTTTTCATATATAGAAAACGAATGCATTTATAAAATTGAAACCGATCCTTGGAGTTAACACTTGAGGGAGATAAAAATCAAAAACTGGTTTTAAATGTTAATTTTTTTACGTCACATAACATCTTATCACAAATTTATCTTTTATTTTCTGATCTTATCTTATAAATAACAAAATAAACGGGTCAGTTTTCACTGGTGTGTTTTTGTTCACACAAAGCAACTTGACCGAGTCACCTATCTACGTTACGCGGGTATGCAATACAGATGTGCTTCCTTTCATACCGCCCGGTTCTTTAGCACGACAGCTACTCGGCGAAGTCGTTCAGTATTTATTTGAGAATGAAAGCCAATACTAGGTGTGTGTTTATACAAATTATTTAGGTAACACACCTGTACTCGAGGTCTGTTCGGGGTGTAGAACTTCAGTAGGCGCTGTACACCTGTGCAGGGTTTGAGAACCTGAATCGCGTGACATTCCTATCCATCGTCTTAAATAGAGAATAGTTCTATTATAATAGCTCAATACCGCCCGAAATCGATGGTTTCCTATCTGTGGTCAGCGTACATACACCTGTTAATACCAGGTTGTCCTGTATCCGAACTACCTCACGTGTTCTAGGTCCAAATAGAGCACACGGCTTTTGACACACAAACATTGATTATATACCTTGTTGTTACCGAGTTGCCGTCTCCTTTCTTCCAATATGTCTTCCCTGAAGTCGGCTGTTAATCTCAGCAGTTAATTGCGCCATTCGACGGCACATTAAACTATTCTCAGTAATGATATAGGTAGTGATAGCTTAAAACACTGTATACTCTGTTTCAAATAGTTTTATAACAGTTTTGATATAAAAAACATAATGAATGAGTTCATTTTTTATCTTCATCCAAATCTATGTAATTGTGTATTCATTTCAATACTTAATATACATGTGTTTGTATTCTATTTTTATAAAATGTAGGATAATTCTGCAGACAATATCGGTAGTTCGGCAGCATCAAGTTGCACATGCATTGTCTACAAGAAACCCTATTATGAATATTATACTTCAAAGGTAAAAAAGAAATTGGCATCTTTGGTGATCTATTTTTATCTATTCCCTCGATGATACGTGTCATCTTAATCAATTATTTAGCGAGGACTTTACCTACTGACATTTTAATGTAAACTGTTTAAGTGTGCTTAGAAGCATGATACTTCGAGATAAAAAAAAAAAAAGGTATGTGATTCCCGGCTTTCTAGTGCAGTTATTTTGTAATCGAATAACGTGTGTGGCTCGTATATAATTATCATCTAGCTATAGAATTTTTATAAAATGAAATTCAGGAGTATAATAATATATTATTAAAGCGTTGACCATTTTGTGTTTAATTTACGTACCTTATCTTACCTTGTCCTCAAAAATATGTTTATATCTGATCAAATATTCCGGATGTCAATTTGTTTAAAGGTATTTCACCCAACGACGTCCTACATCAAACAATAGAATTTAAAATACTATTGAACACCTGTATTTTACAGGTAATATATCCACACCTGTGGTGTTGATGATTAAATTACCTGTTTAACTGTAATAAAATACTTATTTTACATGCCTAATCAGTTAAGATTTGAAGAGTATTGTGGAAAATCCAGGGGGATGACCCTTCAAACCTATAAACCATAGTTTGGTTGTCGCACCGGGTTTGGAAATTACCTCTACACAATAATTTAATGACACCTGTAGGTTGTTTCAATGAACTTTAACCGATATCAAATTTTAACTAAATTCGTTGGCTATAAATCGATTTGAGGGCATATAAAACATATGTCTAGCATTATGTTCAGTCGTTCACGCCTTCTTGTATTTTAACAGAATCATATCATGATGTCTTTAAAATCCTTTTGAAATATATCGGATGACATTTTAACTGAATGTAAGCGGTCGATATTTACACATGTTGTTTTGTATTTCTGTTCTTTTTTTTACATATTTATCAAGAATTTATGGTTATGGAACATTAATTTAATGGGAAATATGAACCCCAAATGAAGCTATATTGTACACACCCAAAATTGAACTATGAATCAAACAATTACATTATTCGTCTACGACTGGTAAAATTATAAGAGAACGCCAGTCAACATATTTAAGGTCTCTTGATTGTGTATGTATATTTTAAGCTAAATATAGAATAGTTTATTATCAAAACACTTAAATTTAAAAACATTTAAAACGGATATTATTTTATTTTACTTACATCTATATAGCTTAGTTTTTGAAAGGGATTGCAACAATGATTATGAATGTATCAATAGATTTCTTTTTTATCACCCTGATCCATACATAGATATATGTTGTTAATATTCTAAACCGGGCATTAAAGAAATGTATTTTTCTGGGGGGTTTTTGGGTTTTTTTTTTTTTACCTTTAAACGATTTAAAAAAATAAATAATTTATACATTTATTTAATTTTTTGTAAAATAAGGTAGACAATAGCTTACTTTTTAAAATTAATTTTGTTTTAATTGAATCCATATAACTACGAACTGGCTCACCGTTGTTAATATATACTAATGTTTTTCTATTTACATATGTTTGACTAATTTGAAAGACAAACAAAATCCGGATTTTTTTTCCACCAAAGACGATTTGCACACGTAAAAGAATTATGATTTGAGTCGACGAGGTGTTAAATTTATTTCGCAGGTGTAAATATTGACACCTAGATTTAAACCACACAGCACCATTACCTCGACAAGTGGCACTTGAACGAGTCCACCCGCAATCGGGTAAATAGAAAGCTCGGCCTATCTTCATGAGTCTCTCTGTAGACAACGCTGACTGGCGTAAGATCGGATTTTCTCTTGTATCCGTCCATTGTCTTCTGTTGAGCTGGTCAAATGAATTCAACCTCAGACAATGGTGTCATGTCGACATTTAATTATCGGTAGATTAAGGAGTGTTGGCTATCGAGATTGTACCAACATCTAAGTTAAATATTGATTTTTCTTATTTCTTTATTGTCACTTACTAACGAAGCAACCATAACGGGCGGATTCAATGTTTTTCCATTGGCCACACAAGACGTGGATGGTTACAGCGCGCCATCAATGTTTGTTTCAGTATTGTTCTTTAGTAGCTGTTTCTTTGAACATCTTGTGTTTTGTGGCATTAAAATTGTCCAATAGCTGACAGTTGCCGTGGCAAAATATTTAGTCACTGATTAGCCCATTTAGTTTGAGTGCTATACTTGAATTATTCCTGTTCGCTATTCCTCGATATGCCCCCTTTTGGAACGATAGCCCTGTAGACTGATTATTACAGAATGGTTAGGTTTAACGACTTTCAAAGCCAAGATTCACAATCATTAATATACAAAAGTTGGAAAATCTAACCTTTTACTAAGACACATTTACATAACGTTCAGATAAATTCATACCAGCCCAAGTAAAATAACATTTTAGCTAATTTCAGATTTATTCTTTCATTTTTAAGCTGACAAATCTTGAACTGGTTGTACAAAGACATTCGCTATAAGTAAACAAAGCCTTAAAATACCTCCACAGAGCCTTTGTGTCCCCTCGCATTCTGTTTGCCGTCCGAAGGGATCTGACCGCGTACCCTAATCCCTGCCATACAATGGTACTTTTCCTATAAGATACTTGTTCACGCTACCAAGTACTCGAGCTGTACTTGAAAATGACGGAATTTTTGAAATTATCGCCAACACTAGAATATCTGTGTTAAAATGTCAACCGGGTCGTAGAAGAACAAATTTCGAGGTCCGAGGGTTAGCGCGATCAAAGCAAAACAACCTCAGTTGTAAGGAAAATATGTCCACAGAATATATCATACATACTTCTACATAACACCCTATTATAGTAAGTGGATTGTTTTTATTACATAAACTCATTTTTGACATATATGATACATTTGGTAAAAAATGCAATTGCTGATTTTTTGTTATCAAAATGTTCTTATTTCATCTACAGATCTTGTCTGTTTTAAAGCTCAAAAATTTACTCATTTTGTCAAAATAAAATAAGAATAAAATTGAAAATAATAACAAAGTAGAAAAATAAAATGAAAATTCTGAGATTCGACTAAAATTACATACATACATATTAATGTACAATTGTACAACGTCAATATGTTAAATGGAAGTCATCGGTAACACATTTATTCTCAGTAAAGCACGCTGTCAGACTGGCTGTTGGTCGGTGGTTGAGGAGATTGCCCTACAAATCCCATACCCCACTTATCACTGTATATGTGAATTCACAATGTTTATGAACCCAAACCAAAATATTATCAACTCATTATCAGTCTGTAGGGAATAATATTAACAAATTATTTTTGTGCGTGGAAAATTTATACGCGCTGAAATTGGTTCTGTGTTGTGAAAATATGATACTTAGGGTTAATTTTGATAAACGTTCTTAAACACTGCTGAATCCTTAGGTATGATAAATATTCTGCTAGAGTCAATACCGTTAATATTACTCCGCGCAATTACCGAGCATAAACTGTGGGGGCTGTTCTGTCTAGACCTAAATAAACTAACGCCAAACGTCAGCTAATACTAATGACATACACATCTCCACCACAATCCCTCAGAACGGCACAATGAAGAAGAAATCGCCCTCCTTTCCGTGGTGTTATGTTCTATTGTCTTTGGGGAGCAGACTGGTACAAAAACAGAACGCCGATTGCCATGTTTATCGTGTAGTCATACACACGTCTTGGCGAGATTACAAGACAAAGTCTCGCCCTGGTGAGTTCCGAATGGATGCATTTCCGGCTTACGGTCCTATTACTCTTTATCATTAAAATTGATTGCGTATTGATATGATTTAGATAGAAACAAATATTAATTAATTTCCTGAAAAATGTTAATGAATTTGATTCCATGTTATGAATTTTTTAAATCGCAAGAATTTCATAGATTAACCTAAATCCGTGCTGTTACTAAATCAAATATTTTATTTATTTCTGCATTTCACAATTTTGCACATTTTTGCCCTATTCTGAATCATTTAAAGTATTTTTACTTACTTTTATGCAAAATTATTCCAAAAATAGCATCGCTGTCTCACAAATTCGTTCCAGCTAGTATCATAAATTTCATTTAATATACATTGTACAGTTTATATATGTAATGTGATTTAATTTCATTCATACCTGTCCTTGCCGTTTTATAATGTTATAATGTTTTTAGAATGTTTTTTTTTTGTGATAGCTGAGACTAAAATATGAAATTACATTAAAAATACAAATGTGTAAATTTCATATCTGATATAGACATAAATTACGTCATATAATTTAGGCACAGATTTCAGCTTCACGAAATAATTCATGCGTATTATGTATTTTGAATAGCGCAAAGCTTGGCATAAATGTTTGTAAGAGTCCTGGCCCTCCTCGGCTTTCCAACACCCTCCCCTTGACTGTTATGGGTCAGATTCTAACACAGCTGTGAGCTCCCCTTATTGCCCAAGGTCTGCTTGCGAGCCAGATAGCCATTGATAAAAACCGCGAACTTTTACCTCGGGATTCGTGACTATTCAACGTTAGATTCTGGCCAGCGAATATCATCGCGGAACCGTGGGACCCTTGTGCTCCAGTTTGAATTTCTAACAGGATCTCTTTGTTTTTTTACCACAAAAACAAGTTGGAAGAAAATCAGGATCACTACCCATAACATTATACAGAGAAAATAACGAATAAGCATTGTCATTGTGGTGAAGTGTTGTTTTGGAATATTGCTTTAAAAATGCGTCTGTACTTCGCAAACATTGTACATCTGTTGCGCTGCTTAATCAGATTGTTGAAAACAGCGTCTGGATCCTGAATTCTGATGTAGCATAAAGATATTTAAATATATACGGAAATCAAAACATGTTGATAATTTAACAACGCCAGCAATTCAGATTAAATTTAACTGATAATTTTAAACCGTAAACAACAATATAGAAATTTCGTGAAATTACAAAGTTTACATAGTGATAACGGAAATAGCTTGTGATGTTATAAACACTGGTAAATATTACAATCTTGTATGGGTAATTTTAGATTATATCTATTAGCTTACATGACGTAGTACCGGGATATATGATGCTAAACGTTTTGTAAACTGTTGGACGAAATAACTTCATGTTTCGTGAAGACTTCAGTGTAGATGGGCGCTATATCTAACATCTATTTGTAAAACTTATGCGTGAAACTATTCGCTGATTGTTTTGATAGCTTGTCTGTGTATGTATATACTGCAGTTGTCAGATGTGCTGTAATATCTATAATTACTGATAGTATGATTAACTAGAGATAAACACAGATGGATTTTCGTACAGCCACTGCAGTTATCATACATGTATCAAAACTTCACTTTCATGAACGGTTAATGATATAGCGCGTGTAAATAAAAATATAAGAGAGAAAAAAAAGACATTTAACTAATCTTGGACAATTTGCCCACCGAAGCCGTGAGCGTAGTTGGTGTAATTCTGTGTAAGTCGCAGACGAGACAAATCATTCCGGTAAAGAAATAACAACTTATTTAAGAGTTCAAAAAAGCCTGAAAGGTGATAAACACCTTCATTGATATCGTGACTGTTCTGAAACCACAGTGTGTTGACGAGGTGTTGGGGGGATTGGGGATTAAGACCTGTTCGTCGAGACAGCTAATGTACCGTCGGTATTCGGTCGCGATCCCCTCCCTACGGTTAATAACCACTATTACACTCATTGGAAGCCATTAATTGTCTCGGTACGAGATTATCCGGGGTTCGGCCACGCCTCGCGAGCTCACGTGGAAACCACATGCTTTCACCCGTAACGAGTTGAATACCGGACCTGATGTATATGTGACTGTTCTGTATACACACATATATACGTGTATACACACATGCATGTGTAATAAAGATCTCAAATCTCGGAGATTAATTTGTTTTTCTTACTCTTCGTTAGTATATATAAGACTTTTCCATAGCACGATATGTTGAGGACACATTTGAATTTATCGAACACTTGTTACACTGGGTCGGAGTTTCAGGTAAGCTGCAAAATATGCTTATTATATACAGTATAATACCTTAAAGCTGAGATTTCCGGAACGTCATGTTTTGTATTTATAATCACCCCCTACAACTATTTAATCTATGTACGTGTGCACACGTGTTACGTGACGGCACATATATTAGACATTACCAAATATGTATGGGGTAGCAGTCATCGAGTAATTATGTAAAAACATTCGTCATTTCTGCATTCTTCGTTTAAGGATGAATAGGATTGTGTATGTATTAGTTGTGAGTGTAGGTAAAACAATTTGTGTGGAAGTTTACGTGTAGCATTGCGACATAACTGACATGTAAACATATATACATGTATATTATGAATTGTAATGCTTATACATGTATTACACCTGTATATATACATGCATTTAAAAAAACCCCACGATAAACAATGTCTAATATGTATAGAAATGATATACTCATGTAAGTATAAATATATATAATATAAATGCCATATACTGTAATTGTAATATTTTACCGCAGAGATATACAATTATAAAAAGTTTATCTTTTTTATGGGGGGGGGGGGGGGGGGGGGGGGGGTAAAAATAGCAGAATTGTGTATTTATTTATTTATTTATTTATTTATTTTCCGATGTGATGTCTCTGATCCAGTAATATTTTCTTCAAAATATTTGTAAAATGTCAAAGCTATATAGTTCAATTATTTCAAATTTGACAGAAAATACAGATATAGTTAAGAAACATACAGTTTTCCGCCATCCTCATGAAATATCATAAGTATATCATTGGACAAGCTAGGATCCTTATAAAATAAAACATCTTTTTATCACATAGCTACGGGGCTATGCACTTAATACACTGACATATGCTCGCGTATGGACTCATTTAATATGACCTTATGACGTCACGAATGTCTGTAAAATGCACATATCTAAACCGTGGGGTAGGCAATTTATAACCAAGTCCTTGTAGTGATATTTAGGAATTTAACGATATTTAAGACGAATCACTACAACAATTGTGTGCCTGTTGTATCATATGTATATATGCATGTAGTATATATTATCGATTGAAATTACGTGAAATGACATTATCATATAGAGAATAAATTCCCGTAGCAGTTTATATATAGAATGTAAACATATCTATGTATACCTATATATATATATATGTGTGTGTGTGTGTGTGTATCGGTCTCACTACTTACCCGGGTATATACCGTATAGCATACCCTAATCAGACAACGATATACATGTAGTTTGTTACCATTGAAGTCTCGCTAATTAGCGAGAACACACCTACTACGTATATGCTATCACAAATGATCGTTTTTGACCTATCGTTATATATCAACAGGTGCTTGGAGCGAGTCTTACTCCAGGGCAGACCAAGACAGTGCTGAAAAATAACAGCCAGTCCTTTGATAAGAAATAACAGAAGAAACACTGGATATTTACACAGGGAAATACCGTGACCCGCCAATGGATCAATTCGTGAGTCTACCCCTTTAACGGAAAGCATGGTCTACGCCAAGGTGGTGAAATAGGGCCTGTGGATTAAAATCTGATTCCTGCGACACGTGCGTGGAGAAATTTTATTGGTACATGGATATATGCACGGTTTCAAAATGAAGGAGATTGTATGCTGTGATTTATTCAAATGGATCTTGTTTTTTTCTTTATTTATTTCGCTGACCAGTGGTCAGATTCTTTTATCTAAACGGGAATTAAGTGTGAGGATTGGCCGAAGTGTGTATTTTCGTCGAGATGACCTCAAGTTTGGTCGGACGGAATCCAATGGAGACTGTCGCGTTCAGGTTGTCCAAAATGACCCCATCACTATGAGAGTCGGCCGAGTTGAACCGGAGGTAGGTTACATTTTCTCTACTCTGTTTACTATGTCTAAAATGAGCATTCATGCATGTATGAATGCCACAGGTATCTTATGTACGTTGCATTTCATCGCCCTTACATGTAAAATGTTATTAAACATTTCATTTGAAGAATGTTAACGATTAAATTCCCTATAAAAACGTATATCTGAACATCATGTTTTCATCAGCTGCATCTCAGACAAAACGCTCTGTCTTTTCGTCTGAAACTTCACCTACGTTCGTCTGTACAGACCATGGAACCCAGGATTGTGAACAGTTTTGACTTAGCCAATCACGAATAACGTCATTAAAAATGACGTCATAAGTAATTTGGTAAAGCAAAAACTTCATTCTGAACTTTTTTTTTCATAATCCTGGATCCAGTTTACCGAGGAAACAGGAGAAAACCATGTGCACGGTTGAAACGTCATGAGCGAGCAGACAATGTAATATTTTCACGTCCCTGATAAAAGCATCCCTTCCCAGGCTACGTAACACAATCTAAGACTTATTCCCGTGTGAATGGTAGAACTATTGACATGTCTGGTATCATTTTCGAGTAAATATCCTTTTTCCGCGGGAAACTCATTAGTAAGATTATGTTCGGCTGCGGAGGTGGAATTTCTCCGCGTGACGCTCCAGCACGCGCTTCCCGCGCGCGGTTGACATATTTTGATATGTAACTGATTGACGGAAGGGTTGTCCCTGTAGACGTTTTTAGGTATATCCATAACATATGATCGGTAAATCTGGAAATATTACGCCATGATAACGGCGATATAAGCCCGAACTGAAGTTGATACTCATAATGGCGATACCACACATCAACTCGTTAAGCCAAAGTTTACAAGCTTAATTAGGTTCTTTTAATAAATTCTTTATAAAAGCTTGCACAAAACTTTAGAGAATAATATTTTGATCAAACCGATATTGCCTGGATTCATCGGTCATGTGGGTTGAGGTCTTTTGTTTTTGATTAAATACACATCACTGTATAATCACAGCAGAACGTTGCTCTACCGCCTACACCATACAAACCACATCTGTGTATTCAGGTGAGATCCGACTCGCCGTCCATTTTTTCCTGTCGGCAGCTTTATCTTAATCAGGCGGTATTGTATATACTCATAATGCCAGAAATGTAATTGAAGCGTGTGAAAACCAATCCTTGTAGAAGCTCATTAAATGATGCATTTGGTAGATGGCAGCCATTCGACAGCAACTCATGACTTTGCGTGGTACACAAAACACACCATCTGCTTCTCCCTCCCTTTTCCTGGACCCTCCCTATCCTCACCCCCTCTCAGCTGGCTATATAAACGGTATACAAGATGTTTGGGCATCCTGAAAACATGTTATGCTATATACATGTCGTTATTTTCCTTCACACGTACATTATATATGTGTTTTGTAGTGGTGCGTACAGCACAATACACGTACATTGTTATGTAAGCGATGGGACACCATTAATATCTGCCGAAGATACTTGTACGAAATTGCTACTTAAAATCCCCGAAGCTCTTTAGAACGAGACAACATAAAGTATCCCTCCTCTGCTACACTTTGATTATAACACAAGCTTGATACAATCATAGAGAGGGAAGCTATATGTTTCTTCTTAAACAAAAGACTCGCTGTTTAGTAAAGAATGGCGTTTCTAGGACAACAACAAAGGGCCAATTATCCCGGGAAAAAATGATGGAAATTGGGGTCGGTGATCTTTCCAGGCCCATCTGGTGTGTATTGTTCGTGTTTACTTATAAAAACAATATGAATGTCTTTATGACGTTATGTGTATTTATAGCACTGTAACTTATACTATCATAACACTTGCCAAGAAAGCTTTACACATTTTTTTATCATTTGCTGAAAAACACAAGTAAGTTGAAAATATGTTTCTATACAGTCCCTACCAATGTCGGTTTGTGTTTCTCAAGAAGCAGAGAGATGGACTGGTCTGTGCTGTCATGGTTGTGTCCTTGGGCAAGACACTTTATCCTAATTGCTCTGGATGGCATGTGACGTGCCTCCTGTATGTTGTTAAGTGAGGTACTCACCAACTACTACAAGGAGACCTCACCCAAAAATGACCCTTGGCTGTTCATGGGGTGATAAACCCAGCAAACAAACTTTACATACATAATTTGTTGAACATCCAAAACAAGATTTCCATATTTCCCATTATTTTTTAGTGGAAAATGCTATTTTATTTACACGTTTGAATTCTCTGGATGCCGATCCATCCCTTGTAAAACAATATTCGGACTTGAACAAGGCTATCATCTACAAAATAATACAATAAGAAACATTCCGTGCTAGAAATTCTGGACGCATACTTGACATTTTGAACGATAGCTAAATAAAGTTCATGGTTCTGAGGGGTAATACTTACAAGTTAGAATTTAAGCATTATCATATTTATATCGATACAGCAAAAAACATACACATGCCAATTTTCTAGATAATAAACACTACAATACAATTCGACCTAGCTCTGCTATGACTGACCTCAGTAAACGTTTTAAAGCTATGGTGTTTATGTTGTATGAATCATTTGAAACAATTTTGTGAATGAAACCTACTGTAGGTTATTTATATATATATATACGCTTCGAGTTGGGTGTATGTGTGGGACTATAGTTGCCAAAAAATTCCACGTGAGCTCCAAACTTTTCTTACCACCTGAATAACTATTAGCATGGTTTATCTGCGGCAGAGCCTCAGTTGTTGTACCCAAATCGCACTTTCCCTCTCTTGATTCAGAGGAGTTTTTATAGAGAAACACTGTTAAAACCCATATCATATTCGAACGGGTTTTATATGTGCGTAAGACAAGTTCACCTAATCTGCCACTATCTGTAGGGGTGCTATATATACGATACTCCATAATGTTGTCCACCTGTTTCAGAAGCAACGAAATGCATTGAACCGACCGGTCGAAATACTCCAATCTTTCCGTGTACTCGTCACATTCCGGCAGATTGAAATATCTCCCGCCTTCTCTCTCCTGCCCCTCACAATGTACGTACGTCGTTAGTTTTGAGCGTCAAGAGCTATCACGTTTTGCCACTTACGCCTAATTGAATTTAATATCCCCTATGAAAAATGATGAATAGAGAATGCATGCCGCCTTTCTTCCTAATTAAAGGCATTCGCCAAGGTTGATTCTTAGGGACTTTCGTTTTCACAAATGAATTTTCTTAGAGTAAACGTTTTGCATGCATGTCACGAAATGTTTGCCACATATCGAAGCCGATGGAGATAATTAGTTAAACAGCCAGTGTAAATACCGGGTATTTAAGTGTAGCATACATACAACGCCCACATGAATTCATTAATGC
This sequence comes from Pecten maximus, assembly GCF_902652985.1. Taxonomy (NCBI): domain Eukaryota; kingdom Metazoa; phylum Mollusca; class Bivalvia; order Pectinida; family Pectinidae; genus Pecten; species Pecten maximus. The sequence continues at coordinate 50,381,583 of NC_047018.1, read as the reverse complement.
TAGGTACATGGAAATTTTATAACAGTTATGTATTAACAGTGTATCACACTGTGGAAGTGGTAGAATCAAATTTATACCGAAGGATCAATACTTCGCTTCTCGGACCTGGCGGTTTGTTGTATCTTGTACAAGAAACTTTATTGCCTTTTGTTCCGGTTGGGCAGTGCACGAAATGTCGTGTGTAGGCTGTTAGCGACGAAATGGCAGCTCCGGCTGTAAGGGAGAAATACATCCCCTACATGATAGTTGTTAAAGGCCCAATAACCACGAATAATTATTTGTGAACTGTTTTGAGACGGCTATGTTAGCAATGGTGTAGTGGTATAAAAATCAATTATACGAATTATCATTAATGCAATGTCACCGAGACCCTCACAAAGACTGACAGACACTTTCAATGAAACGGAGATCCACCGCTTCAATATATATATATATATATCACATATAATTTAAGAAAAATACAGATAGATTGGGATAAAGAGATGTATGGGACCATATGATATGCCGTCTACAAAAACTCAATCAGACAGTACAGATTCATAAAATTATCAGAGAACTTTGCCTCGTGAGGATATATAAAGAGCAGTCGTGTCCTGCAGGGATATACAAAGCGAGAAACCAAGGACTTAATCCTCGCTATTATTCCAACCCGTATCAGGTGTAAAATCTAAAACCCAGGCAGTCACCTCGGTCGTGTCAAACACAGACTTATTATCCGCTTTCACACGTTTCTATTCTGTTTCAGAAGAAATCCAATTTAGCTCATTTCAATTAGGTGCTTTTCTCGCTGTTTATACTACCGGAGGCGGAATTCGCGCTGTTAATACTATATCCGAGGGGAGAACTAAAGACAGAAACGAAGGTAGTTTTATTTCCGGTTCGCTGACTTAGAGTTGTATTGTGTCCCGGGAAAATATATATTGTGGCTTATATACTTGAAATCTGCCTGACACGCATCGTGATTATTTGTGATAGTGATAATATCTATCTATTGACCGTAGGCTAGAGATTTCGTCAAGATCCTAATTACTATGTTGTTTGTCATCAACACCCGAATGTTGACCTTGAAGTTATATGTGTATAAGGTTTCGGCTTTGATCGTTATCAGGGCAGAGAGTGATCGCACCCCCCCCCCCCCCCCCCCCCCCCCCCCCCACCCCGTACGTTTATAGAAACTTAAGTATTAAATAATTCAGATAATTCTAGCATATACAAACTTCGATATACGAAAATAATTTTGAATGAATTCCGAATAAAGCTCACGCCTTCAGCAAAACAAAGAACAAAAAAAACAACAACAACAACAAACTCATACCTGATAAAAATAATCCAACATGCACGTTTATGTACAAAGAGTGTAATACGGTCAGATTTTCCTCAAACAATGAAAGAGTGGGTTCTTCTTGCACTGCATAAATTATTAATTGAAATACTACCCTCTTAAAGATATATAAGCTGCATCAGACATATTTTGATAGCCCGGTGTTTCATAATGCCAAGCTTGTTTTTAATTTGTGGAATTTCCTCAACGACAATTCCAGAGAAATTGATACGATTTATCTCGATAAAGTAGGTCATGAGCAGACGAAATGCTCTTAAGTGAAGACGTTTCGCTTTCCAATTTAAGAGAGCGAAGATGATATTTCAGAAACAGATAACAATCGGTCCATTTCTAAAGGTGAGATGTCGTTCTGAAATGAAGTGAAAATGATTGTTTTCAGCAATAACAGCGGACAGCTTGAGGCGTTAGAGATCGTGGTATTGCTCGTTTAAACTGTAAATTAATTCCCTGGAGGGATTTTCTTTCTCTCTGAGCTGTATTTTTCACCTATACAAGACGCTGAAACATGATCTTCCGAAAAGTCACACAAAGACACACACAAATTGTGCAATGTGTTTCGTTTTAGCGGAGTCACCTCGGTGAAAAAAGACGGGGGTCAAATCGTAAAGAGCAGAATTCAATTTACGTAAGAAACAGGCAATGTTACTTTTACCAATCTGCCGGTATCATGTTCCGAGCCCAGATTTTCTTATTCACTTTTTTCTCGCCATGCTTTCAAAGGGAGATTTCAGATAGGAACTACACGTGATAAACATCACACTTTAGAGGCTGCTTGTGTTGAGATGCCGTGTGCTTGTCTATCACTGACCCGGTTAACCGGAGTCACGTGGTCTTTTACCTGCAGAAAGGTTTTCAAATAAAGACATTCACCTCCGATAACTTTCATGATTAGAGACAGCCCTGCTCAAGCGAGCAGAAAATGGCCCCGATGAGTTCACGGGTTTAGCCAGCCGCAATGGAAGATAACGACAGGTTTCGTTCATTCTGTGTGGTCAGATGGCTAAATTGTGGTGGTCAGACAGGCGAGATGTTAATCAGACCATTAGTGGTCAGTTTAGACTTTTATACGTGAACGTATTGTGCATATTTGCATGAGATGGCCGGCACGCAAGGAGTTGAGGCATCGGATATTGGCCTACGGTTGAGCAAGCTTGTTGGAGAGTATCTCTGACTTTAAGTGTTACCGGCCGTACTAGCTTGACCGTTTGACCACGAGATCAATGGCACGAGGTGTAGAAAGGTCTGTTTGATGATTAAAAGAGGATTTTTAACGTCAATCAAAGCTATGATTGATCATAATCTAAACAGATAAATATACCACAATACCGAGTTCATTTCTATCTTGATGTGAAAAACTTTAACTTTCAACTGGTGCGTGGTCTATTCTGTACTTACATATCCAACGTCATTCTAATGACCCACTTTTGATAATGTATAGAATTGGTCGTTAAGAACAGTTAAAATTCGAAATCGATTAAAAAAGCGACCATCTAACTTGATGGATGCGACGGCGAATCCGAAAAATGCCTTTGAACAATAAAACGATTTTTTTTCTCAATCGCCATCGGGCCGATGTTCCCCGAGTTCTCAAGTCAGCCGTGTCCCGATAAGAACACGTGCACAGCTGCTGCAGCCATGATACAGATTAGATTTCGTGTGAGAGACAAAAAAAACAAGGTCATTGGAGCAATGAGAGAATCTGCAAGTCTGGTGAAAATTTTGTCTGTTTGCACAGTACATAACATACATGTAGGAAATCAATTGGCATTTCTACATTGTACATTGTTATTTAGCATGTTACCTTCATACTTTGAAGACATAATTTATTTTCTTTCCGCATAATACACAAGCCGAAGTCCTGGACTTGAACAATAATCGTTTAAATTGACAATAACTCTCTGTACAAAATGGACGAAATATTCATCAGGGCCATTTCGCAATCTCCATGTCGGCAAGTTAGAGAATCTCTTGCTCTTGTCCCTAAGCGAATTTTGTGTTGAACAAATATGGCGACTGGATGACTTCCGGTTTATCTGAGAGTCTGTTAGGTTAATTTCCTGTCAATGTTAGAATGAGCTCATTGTTGTATTAAGTAATGATACAAAAAGTGTACATCTTTGCTGTCATATATATACCGTACAAAGGCCTGACATGAGCCAACGCACGATTTCAACTCAAATAAATTTACACATTAGTTAAAATCCCCGACAGATGAGAGACGTACATGTTAGCAGCACAGCTACATTCAGAACAGAAAATATAAAGCATAACATTCAATGATAAAAATCACATCTGCAAAATATCACACACTTTGTTGTAAATGAGTACAATTACGGAAATCTGGAGCGGATTTATATTGTTTTATTGCCTTATTGGATTTCTTTCTTTCTTTATTTTTATTTATTTTTCTAATTTTATCATTTTTTGCAAAGTTTTACGTAAGACAAAAATGAGAATCAAAATAAATCATGACATTTCTGTCATACTAATACAAATCCGCCTACACATTTGTTAGGTGTTATGATATATGATCCAAACAATGCATTCCAAACCTGCATAATGTCAGCTACAATATATCACAACCTGGTTTTTATCGTGCGCTAAAATAGAAATGTGTACAAAACTAGTTCATTACAGTTTAAGCATGCACATTTGTACACATACAGCACGTGTACATTTTTATATAAAATGCAGCGCAATGCATACCAAACGCCAAAGCTCTTTAAAGACAATCAAATCCACAACTATGCCGGATTTGGCAGGCACGGAAAGCCCTTATGTACGTTTCATTACAATACATACCAAAACGTCAAGTGTTTATATTAGTGGAATCATCACAAAACGCACGTGTATAGCACGAGCACACGCCATAATCTTTCCCTTTGTTTCGCCATCCATGCAAAGAATTAAAAAATCTGGAAGACATTATGGAATTGCTTTAGCAGATAAAAGCTCTTTTCCGACATATTTTCCGAAATCGACATAATGCGTATATCATTGTTTTTACTGTCTGTTCGGATATGTGTACATGAAACTTGCCACAATTTGATTAATTTTCCATATAAACTGTTATTAGTAAGAAAACGTTTAAAACCTGGACCAAATGGTTTTGCCATAATCTCCAAAAACGAGAGATGTCTACGTCATACGGTTTGGTATTAACGCACGCGCATATCACCGACAAATCCATTTAATGCTTAGTTTACTAGCCACAGGAAAACAAATCTTAGCACGAGAATGAGAGAAGACAAACTTTTGTTAGTGAAAACTTGCATGACAGCGGAACTGGAAATGAATTGACTAAACCAGAAGCCAAACACAATCCGGAAAAAAATATCATTGTAATGATTTAAAAAGATTTTCGGCGTATAAGTTAACTGATGACCTATGTTTCTTTTCTTCTCTTTTTTTCTTTTTTTTTCTTTTTTTCTTTTTATTAAAGCTTCCTATATCACGGTACGAACATGAAATTTCGAATTCAAGCCTTATAAGTGTCAGTTTGAATTATAAGGCATTCATTTATGCTATCTTAATTCTGGTCTTGCTAATGGATGCCCCCAGCTGTCGACGGGCCCGTAAAACAATGTACAGCACTACTGTTCTTGCAATATATGTTATATTTTGTATATTACACATACTTTTACAAATATCTATATATCACGAGCCTAGATTTTGTATGTCCTTTTCAAATTGTATGATGAATCAGTTAAGTGAATAAATGAAATACAATCAAATAGCTTGTTGGAATATTAATTTACTAATGAGATAAAATAATTATATGAATAATGATTACTATATTAATACACGCACTATAACAAATTACATATCTTATAAAAATTGGAACCCAGTTGAGCTTTTTTTTTTTTTACAATAATTTGTATCTGAAGATGTGCTCTGCTTTTACCCGGTAGATCTGTCAGATGCACTCCTAAGCTGTTTTTATTTACAATAACAGGAAACGTTTGATATTTTTCCATTCCTTTGATCGTTGCCACGTAGTTTGATGTTACGGGAGGTCTCAGTTTTCTGTTTCCTATAGAAGATATCCGCAATCTCTTCGATTTAATTTGTTTTTTAGAAATTCGCGCTTAATTTTGCTATTGCAGCCTCCTTTCAACTGACTACTGGTGGGTGTCCGTGACAGCTTGTATGGCATACTCCATTTATAATTGCGGTGAAATGCTTTTTTCTTACGGCATATTTAATGATAGCTTAAAAGCAAAATCATCTCAGAAAAGTACACACTGACCCAAGGAAAAAAAATCTGATCGACTTCTACTGAAGTATTTAAAAACAAAAATGTTACACTTGATATCTTGATATTTTTATCCCAATAAAACGACTTGTTATTCTGGAATCTACTAGGCAACTTCCTGCTTCATTATTCTAGTAAGGACGGGATCAGAACGAGGGAGTCAATCGGAAGTCCTCATGTGGCGACAGTCACTTCGAGGAGTTCCGAGTTCCGAGTGAGTTGGGGTTGAGGGTAAAGGAAAAGTAGGCATCTTTGTTAGCTGTCGTTTCTTAGTTTAAAAGTCATAGTTATTTTGAAGCGTAGTAGCTGGTGGCTACCTCACGGTTCAATGATCTGTCAAATTTTGATCATTGTTTCCAATTAATTACAAATTGAAAAAAAAAATATGTAAAAATTTATATTAGATGATAAAATTATTGAAATCATTTGAGATATCTAAGCGGGTTCTGAGATCACCACATAAGGTATACACCTTTAACACAGAGCTCCAGTACACATACTCTATACTATAAACATCGTATGAATTATCATCTTGAGGCAGATAAATAACCTGTGTCATATCATTGCCCCAGAATCATGTAATGGTGCGCCGTCTACAGTACAAGAGCTACGAGGAAAAAAACATCCCTAGGTGGCTACAAGATTATACTACCTGGATGGACCACACAGAGTGCGCATGCCCTATCATTAATGTCTGCAGGTACAACGCCAAAGCTAACTTATGTATATCCGTGCTCTCGGGTTTTTTTTCGTCACATTCCATAACTGATGTTAATTGTTTTATACGGTAAATGTGATTTAAGTGGAAAAGCACGTGTTTGGGTGGTGGAAAACGTTGAATTTTATTAAAATATCTAGGATTGGTACATATTAAAATGCATGTAAACATATTTTTGAAAGAATGTGTACTCCAAATATTATTTTTCGGGTATATTTATACACTTTTAATGTTTGTTTGATGGGTTTATACTATCGTTGGGGCGTCAACAGTCATTTGTAGGCGGGGTCATATTGTAGTAGCTGGTGACTACCTCACTTAACAGCATACGGGAGATCATTCGGGGTAAAGTCTCTTGCCAAAGGACAAAACCACACAGGGCAGGTCGGCCTGGGTTCTGGGATCTCAGCATTTTAAACTGAGGCCATACATATATAAGCTCGTGTATGTGTAAGATGAAATAATAGCAAAACGCATATTTTCACCGTGAAATATTTGACAGATGTTGGATAAGAGTTTAATTCGTGTACTACTAAGTAGTGTCACCTCTGGTACGTAAGGCGGAAACCCCTGACAAATGTCCCCGTGTTTTAAATCGTGTTAAAGCTTAACAACTGTCACCTATTCGCGGGGCCGGCGATAAATCTTTCCCCAGGTACGACATAAGTCACGCGCAGTCTTACGTCATAAGACAGGTGAGTGACCTTCGGTCACTACAAACAATACATATCGTTGTGGTCAAGATTTAATAAATACCGTACGTATTAATCAAACATTTTGATGTTGGTAAGGTCCGCTGAGCTTAATGTTATTCTCGACCGCGACCATTTTGTATGACAAATGTCGCCTTGACACTTTAAACATGATAAATCTAGAAAGTTCTGAACCTTATTAACTCCATCTTGAGTAAATGTCATAGCAACAACTCTGTCCATTTTGTAGTATAAGTGATAGATTTTAAGCGAATTGCCGTCAGAAAGATTGCAGTAATATGCCGACATCGCAATACAGGATGCTCCGATAGCTATTTTGAATGTCAAAGTTATTCATCAATTTAACGGATTATCTTTTGATTGGTTTAAATTACGTGAACTTAATTGTGGTATCTAATTGAAAACAATGAAATCATCGTTAGACATTCTAACAATATCAATACTTTTAGCATAAAATACCAACAAAAAATCAAATTTTAATCTTTAACATAGATTAAACACCTGCCCATAAAACCTAAATTACCTAAATGTATGCGATTTTTGTGATTTTATCCCCAACATACTTTAAAAATGCAAATACCAACGGTCGCAGAATAAGCATACATAATTTCCGACTCGACAATAGTTTCCGGTCCCGTTCCTAAACTCACTTATAAAATATGGACATTTATTTTCTATATACGTTGTCACAACCAGTAAACACGTGTTTCTTTCTGGAATTTGACCCGACTCATTCATATATATTACCTCCTACTGTGCTCCGTTGAAAAGACGGGGAATGCTTATCGAAACACGAAATGTGACAACTACTGAACTCTCCCTAACTCGGCTTCATTTGACGTTATCAGCCCCATAGTGGTTCAAGTATCTTTATGACACGTGTTGGGGCATCAGTTTGATGTTTTATACTCTTCCGTCCTGTTACCACCGCACAGCCTCACTGCTGGAGCGGCCATTTGCCTTCAAAGCGTCTAAGTGACATTGACACATCACCGGCGACCTCAGGTTGGCTACCTCTACCGCCATGCGCGATGTTTTCTGATGAAGCTTGTCATTTGTCTACTGGTGTTTTGCCGGTGTAGCGTTAGTACCATGATTACTTAGAACATGTTTTATTTAACACTTAATTTTATGGACGTTTTCATGTTCGTGGACAGAGTCATTTTATCATTGACTGGTCAGTTAACTTAGCGATGATATTTCACGCTGATAGCGAGAGTTCATGAGTGTGAAAAAAAAACAGGTTATGTATACAATGTACTTGTATACATGTATATAAGAACGTCCGGAATAGTGTGGAAGGCGTGGGATGTATATTATCACTTGACTACAGCGTATATTACTAAGACGACAAAGGTCATGAGTTTTAAACCATAGAAACTCTCACTTTATATTGTTACCAATGCCTTTTCAAGTGAAGGTGTAGGTTCTGTAAATATTGGCGTTTGTACTAGAGAGCGTACAATGTAGAACGGGAAGGATTTGCGACAGCGGGGCATAAAAGCCTCCGCGTGAACAAAGTCTTACATAATATGTTGTTACTAGGCAAGACTGCAGAGCCGCGACACAAAACAACGAGTTTACTTTGTGGGACAAGTACACAAACAAATCTCCCGCTATATAGGGCTAATTTACGTCGGGGCAGAAATAACAAAAATGGCACGTGGATTGACTATTACGTCATCATAATTAGTAAAGTTTGGTGTAAATTAAAGTCAATTCATTACAAGAAGAGCTCTGGGCGCAGTAAAATTTCCTTAAAAAGACTGAATTTGTTAGAAAAATATCGGTGACAGGGCTATTCATCGGAACTCTTCAATAAAAACGTGAATGGAGGTTACAAAGATGTTGCAGAGGAAGTCGTAATTTTATGCGACCCTGGGATGGATGGTTTTGTTGTCATTCAAATGCCGGGGTTTTAAGTATATTTGCGTAAAATCAAAGGTCGTTGTATGTTGTTATTCGACCAGGTACTCATGTCCACGGGTCGTCCCTTAAACGTTCGACAATACAGATTATCGCTTTACTTCTGGCACAGCATTCCACTGACATTAAAACGCCGTCACTCCAGTAAAAGACAGCTATCATGTCAAAAACACAATTTGTGGTCCGAAAAACTGACTAGTCAACCACAATCTTATTCATCACAAAACATTCCTCAACGAAATTTCAATAATGTCAACACAGTGTAGAAACATTATTTCGCGAAATATCTTTTCCGCGAGATTTGATAAATTCCTCTCGGCGAAACAATAGACGTGGTTTTATCAGCTACAGATGTAAAACCCGACATCACTAATCTTTGATCATTTGTCTTTCTGTTTATGATATCACATCACGGGATATGTTATTATCAGAAAACTCTCTAAGCGATAGCAGTTTTGTCGTGGCAAAAGCCAAAACTGTAAAACCAAAGGAAATACTACACCGAAGTCAACACTAAAGCTAAGATAAGGTCGTCAGCGGCGAACTCGCGGATACTACCGGAAGGCAATGTTCTAACATAACCGAGTCCAACTTCAACGGGATACAAGGCTTGTATTTCGTTCTACATCGTACGTAGTCCAAATACATGGTGTCGGCGAAATAAAATCAACATAAAACAGATAACGGAGAAAAAACATGGCGGCGTGTATATCATATAAGTGTTTTTATTACAGTGAAACTTGTCTGAAGTAAATTCAAGAATTTAATTTATTGGATTGCTGAATTTATCGGCCGGAGACCAGCCAGGGACATATTTCATGGATGAGACTTCCTAGTAGTAGCTGGTGATTACCTCACATGGAATTAGGCGTCACATGCTATGTTTAATCATCGTGTAATTAAAATATGGTTTTGATTTGAATGGCAATCATTTAACATTGAAAGAATATGGCAAAGGCATTTTCACTGCTATTTTTTTTTTAATTATTATTCATTTCAAAATGTTGTCAATTAAAGTTTTTTTTTTAAGTTTAAGTCTCTTTAATCATTGTAATTATTATTGTTTATCTATTATTATTATTTTTTAATTCTTTTTTTATTCTATTTTATTTTATTTTTTTTTAAATTGTGAAGACGTTTATATCTTGTTGTTATATACATGCAAAAAAGTTCCAACAACCATGGTGGTCCTATTTTGTGTGTATATAAAGCTCAACCCAACCCCGGACAATGGATACGGACACGCCTTTATAAAATTCCGTATTTAATGCCCGCTCTCCGTTTCTGTGTACGAATCATTATCCATATGGTCACAAAATAGGTATTGTGGTGCTATTCAGCCGAGGGAGTAACGCTTTTTTCCTTTTTATGCTATTTTGTTTACCAAGCATTGGCATACCTTCAAAGAGAACTAACTAAATCTATTTCTATTCATATTAAATATGCTTCAGACAGAATATGACGATATGGCCGATTTAGGTTTTTATAAATAACAGGTGTTCGCTGGTTGTCTGCTTCAAAACATATACATTCATGTATGTACCTTTGAGAAAAGTTTTTTTTTAAAAACTCCGTGTGAAACCGAGACATGTACCGAACTACCTTCTATCCATATAATGAAATCGCAATTATATTTTTTAAATATTTTTTCATTGTAGTTGATAGGAGTGAGCTAATTAATGAAATTCGAGCTACCAACGAGTATCCATACATTGCATAATCAAATTAGAAAGGGACTATTCAATATCAGTATTATATTGTGTAACTGACAACGTAACAGTTCCGCGGTTTTGAGTTGCTTTTTACAAGCATGTAACTATAGTATAATGAGTTATCAGGAAAATCGTCCTCGTCCTCGTCATCCTCGTCGTCCTCGTCCTCGTCCTCGTCATCATCGTCCTCCTCGTCCTCCTCGTCCTCCTCGTTGTCCTCGTCGTCGTCCTCGTCCTCCTCCTCGTCCTCGTCCTTTCCTTTCCCTATTCTCTGTTTCCTTTTGTTTATTTCCCCCCTATAGCCATCTGTCCTCAAATGACCCTGTCTGTTTAATTGAATAGTTTTTTGTACTTTATAAACACTAGACTTATAATATTACTTAATGAACTAGAAATTAATTAAAAATTAAATACGAGTTCATACTGTGCAGTTTTGTAAAATGATTATTATATTCAAATCCCGAGATATTTAATCTAATACATTTTCTCTTTAGGTTATAATCTATTTAATACATAAGAATTAAAGGAAATAATTGAAAAATTATAAAACATTATAAACTTGTCCAAGATATTTAAAGTTGTTAATGTAATGGTAATGTTATTTCGTCACCAGTTCTGTGCACTTACCACACACCATACCATATATATTATAGGAGGCTAGCCTCGCTATCGGGATACTAATAAGTATATGTAATCTGTATTAAAATTACCCGATACGTGGGAGATAGCGCTAGCTATTGGAAGATAGAAAGATTTAGCCTGCGTGGAGCCTCATGTAGAGGAATAACCTTGATAACACTATTACGATATATCTAATCCTGAGAGGCAATGCCAATTATTAGCTGGTATAGATATATGCGTACCTACTATATCGTCCTACGGCTCAGCTTATCATGTCGAACCTATATATTTACGTATTACTGCTGTTCATGTCTAGTTTTTCGAAATATCCTGATTTTTTTGATTTTTTTTTTGCATTGTCTTGATTTTTGTCTGCATTACAATATTCGTTCTCTGAAATAAATTAACTTTGAGTATCACCATGAAAATAATTGCCCGTTTGAAAATAAGTTTACCATGTAGAATAAGCATAACATCTCCTTTCTAATATACATTCAATATGCATTATACATATAATACCTACTCTCTGAAGAACCTCTGGTCTCTAAAAACATTTAGCATACATTCCCAGGAAAATGTATGCTCTCTAAAAACATGTAGCATACATTCACGGCGAAATATATGCTCTCTAAAAATTGCTTACAATATAATGAAAATAGATATGCTTATTAACCATACACTAAATATGTGATATGATTTACCCAACTTCGGGGTAGATTCCGTTACAATACAAGATTATCTCCCCTTACTTTGAAACTTAAGTCAGACATATCGTAGAGGCAAAAATGACAAATCTCAATTTTATTTATGATTTTAATATTTTAGAGACATGGGGCCCAGTATACTGTGTTGTAGGATTATATGAAACATCGGACAACCCGCGACCAGTTTTTAATATTCTAGAGATTAAAATCTTGACTCTTCCATCCCAGCCTAGAAACCTGATAGGGTAGCCGTTTAGAAAATATTAATGTATACCAAAGGGCTCGTCTAGTACATGTGTGTACGCTTGGTACACATACATGTAACTGATATACTTATATTTTATTATCTGTTATAACCGTCGTTTTTTTTATTCTAATTAATTAATTAATTAATTTTTTTTTAACATTTCGTCACCACAATATAAGGGTTTCGCATTATTATTCATTTCCCTCCTAAAGAATGTCAATGGTCTGGAACAATACAAATAGATGTTAATGACGGTATACTTCAGACATCTTTAGTTCGTTGCTACAGTCTATCAAGTTGTGAAAATAGGTATCGGCATTCTCGGGAAGTATTCCTATGAAAATTTGGAGTCCTTCGAGTGATATTTATATATTCAACATTATCATATATAATTATACATAAATTGTCCACTGGATCCGCGCTACGTTTACAAATTTTGTGAGTGGGATCTTTTTAATATTACTGACTTTTGCAGGATATTTCTAGAGTAAACACGCCAAATTGTCGTCGGATATCGTTTGAGGGTTCTTCCCTTTGTCCGGCCCATCCTGTCCCTCGTAAACAATGACTTACAAGGTCAAACACTGCAGGTGATGCCCTCTGATATGCGTTAAAAACGACGTGCTATCATCCTTAAATCATTGTCGTTCTGCCTCTTACGGGTCCTTTAATACACAGGCGGGTGATCCCTTAATCAAGACCCACATCCATGCGAGAGTTATATACGGTCATGTTTGAGTACTCGCGTTTGATCAAAGGAAGTGTTCAGCTTTTAACCCTATATTAAGGATACTTGCCCCCTGTAAACTTTTGTCAGTGACGGGGAAATTTTCACGCATTCTTTAGCAGATAATGACAAGGCAAAAAGACATACAACGTGACACGTTTACAGAAAATCTTATCAATAACGATAGTAGATTTTCACTTTTTGGAACTATATTTGTATTTAACGGTAATTAAGAATATGATGTAAACTTTGAAATTATCGAAGATAACTCGCAATCAATCTTAACCCGGGTTCTCAACGTAAAACGGGCACAGGTGTTTATACCGATAGCCAATTATTCATTCGACCGGAATATGATAACTGAAATTCCCTTTCAATTCATATCCCTCAGGTCAAATTGCAATAGAATCCCCTCCTAACCTGTTGTTGAGCTCTCTGGTAGGGATCGCCCCCGACCTAGGGGTTAAGTGACACGACTGTCGTTAGTGAATAAGTCATTACCGGCCGTGCCGTTGTCCCTTTGGGAAGTTTATGATGGAAAGGGGGATATTGTCATGTAAATTATAATTGTGGGTGTACATTGTACCTGCTTATAAATTTAGGCCGGATAGGTCGAGCTATATTTAATCCAAGTGACATACTTCATGTTGCTTCGAAACTTTTACGCATATCGCAGTAAAGTCATAAAGGCTTGAGGTGATCTCTTTCAACTAGACGCTTTGTCACTTCCCTGTTGATGTAGTACAGAAATAAGGGTCTTGATGAATGAGACTATGATTGCTGTAGTTTTCCTTGCATACCTATGTAAACGGGACATGGTTCCCGAAACAACCTAATCTGCAGCCAAACAAAGCCATAGTTCATTCACAAGTTACTAAATAGTGGGATGTTTATAAAACATTGTCTTATCAAGTTGCTAACGGAATACTCAAAACCCTAACTAAACTTTGATAATCCGATTTTTTCAAACACATACTTACTTCCGCTTTCTGCCTGTCGTTGATGTAAATAACCTATCGATATGATGTCTAGTTTCCATGGTGTGACGTTATAGCGAAATGACAGTATAACACACTCTGGTTAATGCCACTTGAACTGACCACGGGCATTGTATGGCACATATAATGTGTTTCAAAAACGAACGCAAATCCTGAGCTAGAGTCAATGAGGATTTGCATAGGTTGGCTTATGTAACAGTGCTTTCGGTTGGCTTATCTATTTGCCGGTACATGACGCCTGCGATGACGTCATTCTTCGTAATTGCAAAAAAAAAAAAAAAAAAAAACAGAAAAAAAAACAACAAAAAAACAAAAAAAAACAAAAAACATAAACGCAATTTTTCGAAAGAGTCGAGATATTTGTTACATAACTCTGCGTGGCATTTGTAATATGAAGTAAACAATCAGAATGACGTCACAGTTTGATGGCCTTCCCATCTGCCTTGAAACCTTTTCCTCCATTATTGCACTGTTTGATCAAGAAAATGAAGGTCGTCTAGACTGCTTTTAATACTCCAAACATTATAAAGTCTAGTGACGTAACATCTTCTCAAAGGTTTTGTTATTGTTTTTTTATTTAATGAATTTGAAAAGCGGAAGTTGAACCCATCAAGGCTTCAGGACTTGGCGCGTGCCGTTTGAGTGTAGGTTTGGTGATGTACGGCTGCGATACCTACCTGATGGCGTCCCATAAATGAGAACGTTGAGTACAATTTACTTAAATGTATTAATATACACGCTACAGTGTTAAAGGAACATGTTTGATATTTTGGCTATCAACAGTATATTTCATCTGTGTCAAACCAGTTTGGAAGGTTCTGTACATAGAAAAGGAAAAAATACATCCCCGTTATACGTACTGAAACTTCGATAGATCGAGTTTTTCATCTGCCAAAAAAATCCACATTTGCCATATTTTCCTGTTTTCATATTACTTCTAAATCTACGTGCAAGAAGAAAACTTTAAAGCTGTTTTGAAGTAACCCCGTCGTGGGCCCCAAAGATGATATCGATACGAGTAAAGCACCTGGACATATGCCTGCTCTTCTATCGGTGTCGATCAAAATTCTTCGATCGGGTTAAGGTACTCGTGAGATATGTAGCGTTCCATTCTTATTCATACTGGCACAATGTGAATACAGATCTGGCCGAAATTCGGAGTATGGAATAATTGGACTAAGAATTTGTTAAATGAGTGACCAATTATCATAATAAAGGTATTAATCACTACTCGGTAAGGTAATGATAATCATTACAATGATAGAAACTTTCTCAGATTTTCCATGAAGATAATGCAACATCAAATGAATATGTTCATTGAAGTAGCCACCAGCTACTACAAAACAAAGATACTACACCCAAAATGACCCTGATTGTTCACGGTACTATAAAACTAGCATAGCAATCAAGCAAATATATTTTCAGTATATGTAGTAGTAGAATTTATGGGGTTAAAAGGTGCGCTGGAAAAGCCTGATTCGCGTTGTTTTATTGCGCCTAAAACATGTCATCGGGAACAAATCCCAACGGCGCTGCTTCATATGATACCCGCTCCTTAGTTTAGTGCCAATGCATGATTTTTATATTTACGTCGTCATTCTAGCATATGGCTTTTGCGTGAACTTGTGAAAATTAAATTACGCCTCATTTGGACAGCAATTTTATGGTGAAGCTTCCCTTCATTTCATTAGTGCTTGTACCCATCCCGAAGCCAATCTTATCCTTGGCACGTTCGCGACTCGATTCAAATTTTTGTAATTAAAATTAAATTAATTAAAATATTTGGAAGAAATATTCCTTTTCAGAAAAGAATTATCGACGACGATAGTTGCAGCACACGAGTAGAATTGGTACCGAGCTCGCATCGACATCGTGTAACGTTTTTATCTTGTTTATCAATATTCCGACTTTACGTCTCAGAATGTTGACAAAAACGTGTACTCCACACACGGAGCGTACTAGATAGAAAAACGTTGGCCGTACTTTACAGAAATGCTTAGCCTGCCCGGAAGACAACGGTTGACGAAATTTGATTTTCTTTGCATTAAGCCTGAGTTCTTTCTTTGTTTGTTTGGGTTTTTTTACACATAGACAAGTTGAAGGTGTATTTTGCCAAGCATTGCTAATACTGATCATTTTATTGAGCAGAAATTATCTCTGGTATAAAGTTACCTTTATACATATGTTTCGCGTTTACCACAACGTAGAAATACATAACATGATTCTAGATATTGTATTTAAAAAAAACAGCAATAATTGTCCGGAAAAGAGAATATTGATTAGGCCTTGCAATTTGCTAACAAAACGTGGATATGTTGCGTGATTTTTTTGCTAAAATTTTAGATGTGAAATGAACGACCAATCACAATAAAAATCAGTCACAAAAGAATCTGATATAAAAGTTGAGCGACTGACCTTTCGGTAGCCTTGTGATAATGGATACAGTCGGGGGAAACAGTACTCCTTGGTGAAATTGGAATACTCCGACGATTTATCTTAATACTTTAAGCTAGCCTCTCTCTACACGTCACAGTAAACAACTCACAGAGTTTCAACATAATAGAATCTCCACATAATGAATTCAATAAAGCTCTGGAATTTTTCTCGGGAACATGCGAAAATGTGAAGAGTAATATATTAACCTGGGTAGCACACTGTTTTTCGAGACTCTATGATGCAATACTCGGTTTGATAATGCTTTGGTCTTGTTTGCCCGCTCTCCAAATGAAATCCGCTCACCTGGTATGCCGTATATTCACTAACAAAAACCTCTCGACTTTTCAGAAAGATTTTCTGTCAAGATTATGCAAGTTTCTGTCATGAAAAGTGACTGAATACATCGGAGTTTAAGTGGTATATCATTGTTTACTGCTTTTCCCAGTGGGTTGTTTTAAATTACGGATCTCACACACAGAAAGTACAAATTTCAAAATGTTTATGTCTTGATTAAAACGAAACGTATAATCTTATTTCTTTGTCAACTTAAAACGAAACAAACTGGTAAAATATGAAAAATCGGTGAATATAAGTGTTAGCAAATTTAAATTGGTACAAAATTATAAAATTCTGGTTTGAATGATAAAATCGAGGTTAACTGAACTTTTTTTTTTTTTTTTTTTGGAAAGCATTTTTCAACAACTCAATATGGGGGCAAGGGAATGTTGGCCTAATGCAAAATTTGGTGAAGTGAGATCAAACGATAGCTTGAACATGATTTTAATAAACACGACTATATCGATATGTCAACATGGTCCACTACAGGTGCGAAATTTCAAGGTGTACTCTAAGCCAACACTGCAGTGATATGGGTTTATATTTGTATAACAAATTGCACGGAGGTCGGATAAAAGTAAATCCCGGGAGAGATGGACTTGAGATAATATTGAGATCCTCTGGAGATCGCGGACTGATATCAAAATGCATTTCTCTAGTGACGAGGGACATCATCTATCATAACTCTGATCAAAAGGTCTCTGTAGTTTACAATACGTGCTATGAAAATCACTCCTCAATTATCGTCGTCAGACCCTCTTTAGAACTTTACATGAAAGGTATATACCATATATTATATATACTTATGGCTTTTTGGTTAAATGTCTACATCAATAACACTACTCCCCATGAAGAAAACCTACATGGCCGGAGACTTGCGTTGTACACAGAACAGATAAAAGCCGTGTAAAAATCACATTCAATTATCATTTAGGTATCGCTTATTTCACTTACTTCTTTTCAGACTTACAATATCAAAAATGATAAATGGTACAACATTGCTTAGATCAAGATTAAAAAACACATTTCCATTTTGACTTGAATATGGCGGTCTGTAGATCATCGAGCAAATCTAACCTCATGTGATGATCCGAGGTGTGTGGTTCGATCCCCCAAGGGTGATTTAGGTTTCTTTGGATTCTGAGAGAATTGGCTGTCTAGTGCGGTTGTAGCCGTGTCTACGAGCGAGATATTTACCCCTTGCCAATTGCTGTGGATAGCACGTGACGGGTCTCGCTTATGTTCAGTAAGGTAGCCATCTGTATCTTAGTGATGAAAGTTGAGAACGTATGGACATCATCCATGATTATTTATATATCGATGTATGTTAACATAATATCCCCAATATTGTGATCTGTCCTACATTTGTCATCAAACTCTGTCCTAAACTTGTCATCATCGAACTGTCACAAACTTGTCATCATCAAACTCTGTCCTAAATCTGTCATTATCAAACTCTGTCCTACACTCGCAATCACCAAACTATGTCCTAAATCTGTCATCATCAAACTGTGTCCTAAATCTGTCATCATCAAACTCTGTCCTACACTCGCAATCACCAAACTATGTCCTAAATCTGTCATCATCAAACTGTGTCCTAAATCTGTCATCATCAAAATCTGTCCTAAATCTGTCATCATCAAACTCTGTCCTAAACTCGCAATCACCAAACTCTGTCTTCAACCCACCATCCTCCTGTCTGGTGAACTTAACCTTGGCGAGGAGAACAGCCCCCGTTATCTAAAGTACATTGTATGTATATCGCGTAGATATGAAAAATGTCTAATTCACGTTTTATTTCTATGTTTATTTTGTATTCTGACAGCCGTAATGAGACAGAAAATAATATTAGATATGACATTTATTTGGGTTTAATACATCGCTATTATAAAAAACATAATATCATGCTCAGTCACTGCTTATTTCCTATGATAAATTCCCTGCGTTAGTTCTCGGGGTCGTTTTGTAGCTGTTAGTCATGGCCCTAAAGCTTCCCGTATCACAAAGATCTACAAAAGAAGTTTCAAAGTTTCAAAACTTATCACAAAGGTAACTGACGAGGAAATAAAAACCGCCACTGATACATATAAAATACCTGTATAATCTCCGTCTAATGATACAAGTTAAGCATGAAATATAGGATTTTAACGAGGGAGTTTTCAGCGTGCAATTTCTTTTGGTGTATTTTGAGTGTTTTTCTGTCCGTTTGTACGGAAGCCTATATCGATATCAAAAGCTGGTTTTTGTCAAATGTAACGAACGCGGTGATTAGTTAATTGAATGCGACTTTCGGATTTTGTATACATTCACGCGAAGAGAATGGTCTTCTCTTTCTCTGTTTATCATATACTGTGGTTGGACGATCTAGTGACACTTGAGACCGTTAAACGGATTAAGAATGTTTGTTTTTCTATATTTGAACAAAGAAAATATATCTACCACGTTGTAAACAGACATGCAAACGGAATTACTAGAGCAAGATATAAATGTACTGTATACGATAGACTTGAAAAAGAACAAGCGAAATAAAACCGTGAGTTCTGGAAGGAAAAACTTCTGTTCGTTGACGACATCAGCCACATACATCTAGGTCAAATCAAGGTCATGTCACAGTCTCAAAGTGCGAACAAGGGAAGTGAAATATATAGACATAATCGCGTGTTGTTTCATATTATAGTAATAATTTCAGAGTTTGTTGTTATGCGCCAATCTGTATAAAACTGTACCATCTTTTTTTCTTCTTGTTGAGGGAAAATCCTACCTCAGCAAATTGATACACAGAGAGGTTCATACCAGCTTGGTATCAAAGGAATTGTCGGATAGTGTGATAACCGGATTTGTGGTTGCTGGATTAACGAGGTCAAACATTCGCCAGTCGATGATCATCTTTTAAGGAACCAAGGTCTCGTTTATATCGTTTTGGTATTTAGGAGAACAAAAGTAGCATGCCGGAGTTCTTGGACAATGCTAAGCTTCCATACAAATATTAGCCGTCTAGAATTCCCTATCGACCCCGAAACCTGTACGTACATGTTTGAAGAAATTCTGAAGATATTTTATCGACGTGCTGCTATGAAATTCACGAGCTTTGATATAATAGTCTATGGAATTCAAAAGGAGACAGGTGTGATAATTTTACTTTTATCGTAACCTTTTTGAGAAAAACAAAAAAACAAAAACAAAATAAAAATTTGAAAAAAAAAGTTTTTCTCAGACTCCAGTGATTCGTACATTTTAAAACTATGTCATTCATCTATGTCCTGGCAGAGTAGCAACGTGTATATACATTTTGTGCAATAAAATATATTTCCTCAGAAAATTTACAACCGAAACGGATTCCGTATGACATTACTTTGTTCTTCAAGCGGTGCCCTTTGGGTTCTTTCGGATTGTTTTAAACATTTTAAATCAGAGTATAATAAGCTGATGGATTAAAAGCAATTTTTGGTTGGCTTTGTAAAGTATTGAAATATTAAACATTGGTTATAATATTGTTGAATCATGTTGGAAGCATTTATCACAGGATAATGTCTTAGATTACTCCAAACCAACAGCGAATACGGACATTAAAACAACATTAAAATATGAACTCATTTACCATATTATTTTAATATTTGCTTTTAGAAGACTAACGTGCTTTGTTAGCTTAAACTTAAAAAGTATTTTCAAAATATATTTAAATATGGTCGACATGTTAATAAATAAAAGACCAAACGCTTTCCTTGACTAATTCGTAACCAATTTATCAAGCATGATCACTAATACTCCAAAACACAACTATATTCTATCAAAATAGAAAAAATACTTATATTGAAAAAGACGACTTATCTTAAGTATAAGGATAGTGTATTGTTTCTGCAGGTGATGGTTAAACATGTTGACGCCAGTTTCCTACAAAGACCCCAAGCCATTCACGCCTTTGCTAACCGTCTGTCTGTGATTGCGCTTCCTCTTTGATCGATGCCCTCTTTATCAAAATCTACATTAAGCATGTTATAATCCTTGTAATTTATTTCATGAATACGGAGAAGATTGGTTTTAAGGTCAACCGGCTGCAAAATGCTGCTGCTCTTTCGACGTCATAAGTCAGGTAAAGATAAGTGAAGATATTGTTTGTAACTCTGTGTTCTTTCCAAATGGCTACATCCAAAATTAACTTGCATATTTGATGCTGTATCAAAATCTAATTGTAATTTTTATCAAATTGAATGAAACGTTCGACTAGGGAATATTCCTTTCTATATTTAAACTTTTCCTTATTTTACTTGTGGATTTCCATACATTTGGACACCAGTATCTATGACAATTGAACGGGGGGGGGGGGGGGGGGGGGGGGGGGGATATAAACAATGAACATAGATCCGCATGCATACTCCTGAAAAAATACAATAACACAGCACCAGGTGCTCCAGGGTAGCAAGCGTTCTTTGATGTAACAGTTGTATAATGAAATTTGGTTTATCCGGCAAACACCATATGGAATCATGTTGAAGATTCATTTCAGTTAAATGTTTCAACTTTTCCAACAAAATGCCAGTATCAAACCAATGTCCCCAATAATATTGATGATAATTAATGTTAATTAATTATCAGTATCGTATTCATTAGCATTTACATATACATTTTATGTTTATTTTCTAAAAACACAGGGTTCGTCATATAAAGATACAGTAACACAAAAAAGCAAAATCATAGATTTTGGAAGTAGCTGTGTTAAATTCGTTTTCTCGCCCTTGCTAATCTTAGAAATTTCGCTTTAAACAATTTCTACTTCAAGTGTGCGCCTGCCAATGTAATTAGTATAAAGATATAAGGATATTTTCAAAGTGAGGTACTTTGTAATAATTACAAATCTACATGTTGTAATTTGGCAATGCCCATTTACACGTGTCTACACGTGTTTTACATGACGGGTTCCTCAGGGACCGAGGGTGTTGTATCGCAGACGGACAGGTGTAGTGATACATTGCACAGCCTCATCACTTACCACATATATCGGAATTATTACGCAATTAGAGGCACTTTATCATCCTTTTGAAAACAAAATGACTGTTATGTTTTTGGGCTATCACCACAAGCGTCTCTCAAAAAATATGTGTTGATATTCCCTGCTTTGCTGCCGTTTGAAGTAAAACGTTTTTCCTTTGTGTGCTTCCTTAGTAGCTACAAAGGATCTTCGCGTTTCTTTGCAGATAAAACGTTCATTTGAGATAGAGGCTTGCTACTGTTTGCAAATTATGTCCTTGACTTATGTTGTAAAGAGATAATAAACCTATCTGGTGTTTGAAGCTTGCTTTTCACAAATGATGAGGATACGGTGTACAAACCCCTATGATATCATTCACAGATTGACCTGGTCCCATAATATGTACCCACTGTGGTTAATACTGAGCACGTCGTGCGATTCGTTTACGGCAAAGAAAATAATATTTCTGTTACTTTAAGGCAGTATCATACGACCTCCTGTTAAATGAATAACCTTTGTACTCCTACAAGGTTCCTAATATAAATTGATACTTTCCATATATAAATGGATATCTGAAGCCTGTTTAAACAAGCTCTTTGATAACAACGCTTCAAATAGATTAATTATATTCGCGAACATAAGTAAAGTCGAAAATACCAGCGTGTTATCATTACGGCCAGAGTTGTTCCGAATATCAGTTGACCTTTCGAACTTAATTGTAGAATTTTCAACTTGTTATAACGGTCAAAATAGAATGCCAAATGTTCTGCAACTCCAGATAAAAGAATTGTCGGCATGTTGTTATGGTGATAATGGTAACGTTGAAGAAACGTATAAGCATTAGAAACACTGTCAGCATGCAGTGTTCATTATGGTCATAATCGAGGTTTAAAAAGATATATTTATGCAAATCTAGATGACCAGAGCACATCACTGATAATGACTTGTAGTTTAACTTATGTGTAGACATGATAGCTAGCTGGGGTTCGAATCTAAGGTTCCTAAGTTATATGAGATATAAGAATTGATTACAAAAGAGTGAACTTGAATTATATTCATCTTAATAACAGAAACGTTACACTTGGACATTATTTTTGACATTGCAACAATTATGACGTCATCAACACAATATTGACTCGGTGTTTCTGAAAATAGGAACACCAGGTGTATATAACAAAATAAGACCTCCACGTGACCATATCTTAGCCAATGAGAATTGGTTATGTATAATATATAATCGACCAAGTACGCCAGTCTATGTTTTCCCTGCCACTATGGTCATGTCTAACGGTGTAATTAGGAGGGCTGTAACATTGTTTTTAACAAGATCTGACCTTGTAACAAAGATTGATTGATGAATATTCAGCGCAAGTATATATGCCGCGTCTATGTAAACCGACATTCCAATGGTCGTATTTTTGCAGTTCTTTATCTTGAACAGTTGCCTCCTGCACCGTAAGCTGCTTGAAGTTCATTTAGGTGTAATTTTTCAATTTCAAAGTCAGTTAAAGAAAACAGACTTTCACAATCTTTAGCAATCAATTACACCGACCCGTTTCCACGTCTGCTCCCTCAGATCCCGCTTGCTTTCAGTGTCAAGGTCCAAATTGACGTCTTTAATGAACGCACCCAATCTTCATTTACAATATACATGTATATAATTCATCATTTAGATAATTAAACTATTAGGTTGACCTTGTCATTTATCCAATGCAATATAACACTTTGGTTAGAGGCTATTGTAAGGGGTTAGAGGGTACTAATTTGTATCCTGTATTGGTGTTTGTATGACTTTGGTCGCTATCTGCAGGGGATCTTCTAGGCTCTGTCATCGATCGCTTATCTTGATATCCCAAAACATTCATCAAACACTATCTTAACTTTTCATCGTTTTCTATGTAAGAGATCTAAGTTTTATTTAAATACTTTTCGGTACGGAGTCGTTTGTTGTTAATCAATTTATGTCTCGAGCTATCAGTATGAGAGACACAACACTCCCCTGTCGGAGAGGTATTTTGCTGTATATATCAGCTATATGTACCGCAAAACTCGGGTTTCTGGTACGTTTCTGATTTGAACTTCATTTGAGCTACCTTCTGCTTTCCCTAGTTAATATGTTTTCTTTACAATGCCTTAATCTCGGTCAGGGTCTATAACACACCCTCGTGCTGTGGTCTTGTGTGACGTCACATTTTGTTGACCCCGAACTTACGTAAGAATGTATATCAGGTCAAACGTATATTTTCTGTTCAACAGGGAAGGTATACAACTTATCTTTGAATGGTGCATAAATATATTTACTTTCCACTTTCTTTCATTGTCCTTATGGTATTACGTAATGTTGTGTTATAATGTAGATCAGAGGATGTCATACTATTTTTATTTCTTTATCTGAAATACTGAAAAA
This sequence comes from Pecten maximus, assembly GCF_902652985.1. Classification (NCBI taxonomy): domain Eukaryota; kingdom Metazoa; phylum Mollusca; class Bivalvia; order Pectinida; family Pectinidae; genus Pecten; species Pecten maximus. Next base: position 50,357,475 of record NC_047018.1, on the reverse strand, counting down.
TGGCGAAATTCCATTTAAGTTATGAATTTGTTGTAACAAGATCTCAGAATTCTGGAAATAATATCAAATTCAAAAAGTTCAAAACTGTTCTCGAGAGAATGTTTAAATGCCCTCTAATCACTGTTCACTTAATATGAAGCGTCTTTGTACTAGCATGCAAACGAAATCGCTAGGCAAAGATTCAGAGCGATGCTTCAGCTCACAGCGTTGTATGGTTCCAGTATTTGAAGTGTAATAATTAGACGTCTGGTACTGCCGAGAAGACCTTTACAATCTTCTTGCCTATGAAAGATAATTAACTAGCATAAAAATGAACAATTATCTGGGAAACACAAGTAATACGCGGTAAAAATCTGACGTAAATGTGTTAGAAAATCATACGGTGGCGCAAGAAAATGGAAAATGAGCTAGTCTTAAATAACAGAGTTGTGGTAGAGAAGACGATGCAAATTGGATGCCTCGTTTTGAAATCCTTTCAACAAGTGCAGTATTCCTGGTATCATTAGCATGTCAAAAGATCGGCCATCTTGTTTGATCTGATGTGACGGGGTTGGCTTCACGCTCTCTGTATTCTGGGTCTTCAGGAAGCTTTCCGCCTCACACTCTGTCAATTACGCGCTTAGCACTTGGTCTGATTCCTATCTGTGTTGTGACGTTTCTGTTTTATTTTATTTTTCAGTTCATGGGTCTTTTAACAGAACAGACAAAGACATGATTTTATTTGCTATTTCAAGCCATACAACGTCGTAAAGCTCCAAAACGGTCTCTCCATGCGAATTAATTAATATTGACACTGATTTCGGGGGAAGCCAAAAAATCAAAGATTAAATTGGACACTCTCAAATATATTTTTACAAAAAGTGCAAATCTCGCACGTGCACTGGCTTGTAGTCTGAGCTCCGCTTAACCTTGTTTATTTCAAGTAGATCACGTCTAGATAAACATTAACTGTCCATAGCTCGAAGCATAAGCTTGATATAATAATGGAATTTTTTTTTGCTTTGTTCTTTCAACACCGTTAAACAGACTTTGTTCAAGTCTGTTTAATGATGTCAAAACACACAATGAAATAAATCCAAATAACAGAACCTAATTTAGTTCCAGTAAGCTCATTTCCCGCTGAAGCAGTACTGGTACATTTCCCAAACATCTATCTCAGCTCTCAGACAGCAAATCTTATGAACTAGAGTTGGAAATGCCATGAGCCACATTAAGGTTTAAGGTTTGTAAATAAACACGTTGTCGGTATAAACTAGGCTATATCATATCTCGATAACACGTCTTTCACTTGTTAAACACACATTTTAGTGCATTGACTGGACTGCCAAGCTCGATCTTTATCTTGAAGCCGTTAATGAAAAATAAAACAGAACAGCGTCTCAAGAAACTGTGAAAAGTACTTGAAGTATTTATGATTAACATTTGAAATAGGGAAATAGGATATTCAAGAAATATTTCCTCTTCCAATACCATATCAGCGCAGTATTAACATGTTCAGTTTAAAGCGCTGATGTCATATGGTTCAAAATGGTTTATGAAGAAACAAGTATTTCGAATAGTTTTAAAATGAAATCAGGAAAACCTGGAGCAGATGAAAAACGTCCGGGACTGTATTTCGTCATTCACCGTTTAGTGAGTTACCGCCGGATATTATTACTCACGTCAGTCGTAGACGTGTGTAGAATTCGCGAATTCGGTCTTGAAGATTTTTTATTAATTAAAGTCATGCTTGTTTTTCTGTTACCACAGGAAAATTAGCATTCACATTTGCATATGGTGCGAAACTTGTACACCATAAACCTATTTATTGTTAACTTCTAGATAAGAATCTGTGAAAAATCTAGCTTTTTAGAGAGAAAAAAACCACCTCTTCATCTTCAGAGGATAGAGTATGCATGTTCCAACGCTGAATTTCGTATAACAAAGTAGAACCTGCACACGTGCTTTGAATTACTTTCGGAGCACTTGCTAGATTGAGCGAATTAGAATTCCTTCAAGCCGAATTTTGACTTCAAGAATATGTGTGCTCAAAGATTTTGAAAGCATGTAGCGTAAAATTGTGTAAAAGGGATCGAGGTTTCGTATATCGAAATAAGAGTATTAAATTTTATCCTGTTTAAAATCGCAGAAATAAGATTACCAAGATTTAGGGGAAATGTTTTGTAATTCCGTTACTAAATATTGGAGTATTTTCCCAGTACAAGTACTATGCTAAACTTCTCATTTTGGAAGCCAATGCAGTTCCTGGTGCTATCGAAGAGATAAAAAACATGGCTTATTTTTTTCACTTTCGGTATCGCCGAGAAAACAAATAAATCAATGTTTTTACCGATCTCTACTTACTAGGGGTGCATAACACATGTGAAGTTTCATGTTGAAAGTGCAATGCCAGCAAAACTCCGACCAATATATGCTGTACAATCTCCTGATCGCATTGCCGAAACCCAGAGATCCCTGTCCCTAGATAGAGAAGGGGTTAAATCACAGATTCCTAATAGCTTGTTGTAAGTTTTTTCTTATGTTTTTCTCGCAACAGAGCCCTCTCTACTACACAGCTTTTATCTGGAGGCATCCATCAGATTATATCTATGTGCATTTAATAGCACTGAAATCTTGCTCAGAGTCGTATGGAATATCCATAGTTGTTTATTCATTTTTCGAAAAATAAAATCACATAATTGACTTCCCCTAACACTTGAACGAGTTGGTAATTTGAAAAAGGCGAAAATCTTCCAATCATGTTACACGCAACATAGGTTTCCCCAATGGCTTGTCATGTACAAATTGCATTGATGAAATTCGTTTGAGAAGAAGGGTGGGATGTCAGGGCTTATCCATAGAAATTGATAACGTTATTACGAACCAAGGGGATAATAACCTAATAAAAAGTTCTAATCCCTGAAATATCTCGCATGTAGGAAGCCCTTTAGCGATGTTACATTTGCATTTCTTCACATATTGTTTGTTTGGACTTCACGTTTAAGATTGGGAATGGATATGTTCGTTTCATAAGAAAATTGGATTTTAATACATGATGAATGGACAGTCGGTCGCTTTTATCATACGAACATGTAACAAAGAATTTGATCTAAGGTGAAAGAAATAAAATATCAGAGCCATGCTCGAAAGAAACATATGTATTTCTCAGAAGTAGGATTTGAAGAAGTTATTGGATCTTTGATCCGTGAATAAATTTATAATAGATGCATGTTTAGACAGCATGATGATGTATTAGGAAAAATGAAAAATTTTGTTTTCGGTTCTCGGCATAATAAATATTAATATGGATGGGTGTATGTTAAGCGTTAAATACTGATTGTCAAAATATCGTCGGGTAAATTCAATAGAGCCTAAATTTCGTTATCAATCTCAGCTAATATCACTATGTCATCTCTATCATTACCAGCACAAGGGATTTATTGAAACATTTTCAGTGCCAGCACATTTATATAAGCAACTTCGGTGCAAAATTTGTGAAACAGATAAAGAGAAAAGACGGAAGGTATGAAATAAATTAACGTCAATCATACACTGCGAAAGTGGGCGGGGCAAGTGATGCTCGTCATGTTTGATGTCGATTTCTTCATAAGGATGAAATACACACAGAAAAGGAACGACTAATTCATGAATGAAGACCTATAGCAGAACAGTTCAACTTTCTAGACAGCTAAATGAGATAAATATTGCCATACCTTGTACGCGTTTTCGCTTTTATCACAAAATACGTCAGAAATTCATTTACTCCGGTTATAATTCACTTTTTTTTCTAATTTTCTTATCAATAAAGAACGTTTTTGCATTTTTTCCTGGACAAATTATCATTTATTATTCAATTTTTGTGGCAAAAAAGCGACTAAGGTGAAATGGAAGCGAACTCGGGCAAGATGCAAAGGTACTTGTATAGCAATTTGCCTTGCAAGGGATCATTAATTTTCTTAACAACTTTCCGCTGTTTTGCCACCGTTCAGATCCCGCGAACGTTACATCTTCACAGCTGGAAACACCCAACATATGTCCACTTGTACGTTTTTTGCTGGAGAGGAATTTAAAGGACCAAAAATTTCGCTCTGCAGGCGTACGTTCTCAACTATAATAGAAATCAGTTGCCGCCATTATTGACGTACGAGTGATTTTTGAAATATTTAAAATATTCAATATATAATGCAGATGAAATTACCCGTGACTATTTAAATAATGTATTTCTATTGTGACTGGATAATATACCATATTTATTTTACAATAATGCAGAACTGTATTGATTTCAGTAGATATTTCAAAACTTTTCTCACGGTATACACAAGATCTTCTTTAGAAATCTCATATTATGATAAATTTTGAAATATGGGACAATTGCTCCCCCTAGTCCAGATATTGACATTTTTGTTAACCTGTTTTAGTTTCCTCAGTTCCAGATATTAAGATTTAAGGTCTTTAACTGACAAGTCATAGAGGGACGAAATAGTAGTATGATGCAGGTTAATTCAATTTTGGTTCTAATTTATCTATCTTACATTTTGAATTGAAATGTCTTGATATCGTGTGTATCTTTTATTTTATCTCTCCTTTCGCACGAGTTAGCTCATCAGTATTTAGGGTACATTCTTTTTCTATATGTATATCTAAAAACCACTTGACGATGTGGTCAATACAAAATCCTTGTTGATCAATTTATTTGTTTACATCGAACGCACCTATGGTCTATGTGATGTGATAGTTGAAGAGATAGTGTTATGGCTATTTTATGCTTTCTTAAATTTTACCGATGAAAATATTTCTCTTTAGTTCAGAAGTGTTAAAAGCAACGGAACAATTTTGAAATGAATGAAATATAGGAAAAGTATCAAAAAGCAGAATGTAAATGTTTGAATTATGTAAACAATTGGTAACCACAGAAATGTTTAAATGCTTTCGGAGGAGTAGTGGTGTTGTGAATGACTGGTAAATGACATTCTTACCCAGGCATTTGGCCATGATATGATAAGACATCCGACACCTTAAAGTGTTGGTATGACCGTTATCTCACGGAATAATCACACTCCTAGTTGACACAGCAATCTACAGTTGGTTACATGTCATTACGGTCACTGTTTAAAACCAGACATGTTTATAATACAGGTATTCCACGCCTCGCCTGGAGAGCAGAGTCCCTGTGACCAATAATGACTTGCATTTCAGATATATAAAGTCCCTGAATGGTATCATTCTTAATCTTCGCGGTTAGAACTCACTGTGTCCGAAACTTTAAACTTTAACACAAAAAATATGCTTTCATCCGTTACCTAAATCAACGTTCTGGTTTGTTTTTAATCTGTACTTTATTAACACCCTGAAGTGTCTTAGTTTCATTGTATACTGTCCCATACGGTAATTGATTAGGTTATATATACCTGTATAGGTTTGATTGTAATCGGAATTTGATACATCTCGCACAGGTGTGCGAATTTGAACTGTTTAAGGAGGTCCTGACTTGATGTATTGCTGGATCCAGACAAGCCAACTACACACAAGGATAACTCATAAACTATTGTTCGTGTCGATGAGGTTTTCAAAACTAACGAGCACAGAAATAAATAGACCATTTAAATTCGTGATTTCGTGATCATTAACAGTTAATTACAGAAAAAAATGTCGGCTTTTGCTCCCGTGGATGTGGAAGTAAATCTTTAAAGAATTGACATGCTTGACAGGGCCTTAAACATGCTGACACAATACCACTTCACCGTTACAGTTAAGGATTACTGTTTAATTCATACATTGTTAAAAATGCGCTTTCGATACAGTATATAACAGAACCGCATTTGGTTATCTTAACGAAAAAAGACATATATCTCAATATGATATTTTACTGTAACATTTTATTGACATACCTTGAAGTAACAATTGATTGTGAATTCCACAGGCTTACATGGCTGGCTGCTGAATTCGTTTCATTCCAAACATATGTACAACAAACTTACGTTAGCCATCGGTGTGGTAGTACAACGATTTGAGAAATTTCGTCTCTGACTGCATTCAGAAATTTAAAATAACGAATAACTGCATCTATTCTGAAAATGGCTCTAAAACATTACCATCCCTTTCCTGTATCGATACACCAATTATTTATTTTTATCCATAATGGTGACCTTCTAGGAAAATTCAATTATTTATAAAAAAAAAATCAAAAAAATCTTTATTAATGTTTGGAAAATATTTTCTGTCACTAGCAATGCGTGTACATCCTTTATATACAGCTCATCAGCATTAAGATAATTAATTAAGTACTGGATTAGTTAACATTTTAATTGAGTTGTGGTCTGAGTCATTTTACTGAACAGTTTTATTTAAATGGAACGTCACAGGGAACATCTGTCGAGATATATAAAACATGAATGATTCTCGCCCTCAATGTACTGTTGTCATTACGTCGATACATGATTAGTATCGATCCGATCGATCTGATAGATAATCTCCGGAATGATTATCGATTAATCACCGGAACGACAACACAAACAATATACCTTCAAAGAATTTCGGCCCTGACGATGTTGACGCGTGTCAAAATATCTTAAGTTATGCGAGATCAACGCTAAGGATTATCATACTAACCATGTATCGTATTTCACGAGGAAATATGCTGTATGTGTGAGTCTGAATGGCTTAATTAATTACTACTACGGAAATATGTTAATAATTGTAATAATTTGTACATGTATGTCGTTTAGGAAGATTTTCGTGAGCCTGCTGATAAATAATTACATTTTAGTATCAGACCATCTCTCCCTAAGGGGGACAGCATGGGGTAAAATATCATAAAGAAAATATTTGGAAAAATATCAACTTATTTTGTGTGTAATTGTATATTCCATATATGTTAACCATTCTTCGTGTTGGGTTGTGCCTTAGGGTTGGTCAATATATGGCAACTACAAATTGTATGCAGTTAAGTCTAATTTTTATTAGTTTGCAGTTTAGCTGTAACTCCAAAACGTAGAATAAGATGCAATACTAACTTGCACCTTTATATATTATGTTTTTGGTGTATTTTCTAGAAATAAATTAACCGGCGTTTCAATTAAAATCATTACCTTGGAATTTGTATTAAACATTTTGGGATTTCTTTATACAGGTAAAAAATTTATATGTTATACAAGAACGGCATTCCATCCAAAGAGTTGAGTATAGTCTCGTTCTGACGGTAGTGCGTTATCAATAAAATCAAATAAAAATAAATATTTACCTTGTTGGTGATTTTACGTTAATGCATACGAAACAATGAATGGTAAAAATGAGATGAGGTCATTTTTTCTAAAAAACAAAATTACCACAGACAACACCAAAGTTGAAGTATACCACCAATGGTGAGGAAAAATTGCAATGCATGCAAATGTTTCGAATCACTACAAATCTTACGCATGAAAGCATTTCAAGATATCACAATTGTGATTCCCAATGAAGGACAAATTTACAGGTGTTCTGAGCTCTTTTTAACACAAAGAAAAGGTCAATTAAAACTCACACCAACATTTTTTTGTTCAATACGTATATATACCGTGCTATGAGAATAAGGTCTCCGCTAGATTTCGGCAGGTGGGTCAAAATATCGACTTTCTTACATTGATGCTTTTATGAAAGAAAACATATCAAATTTCATTCAAAAAAGCAATAAATCTACAAAAGGAAATAAAAAGTTGAAAAGAAAAAAAAGGAAAAGGAAAAAATGAACTTTATAGGAAAATGTTACGTTACAATACTAGTATTCTCACGCAAGAACTTCCCTTTTGAATGGATTCTTCAATGGTGTTTATTCAGTAAATTACCTGGATATACGAGATAGCGTTGTGCGTTAAAGCGAGAAAATAATGTAAAGGAAACGTGGGCTATGATTAAATAGTATCTATTTCACGCGTTAAGTGGACGACATTGCTAACTATAGGGAACTTGATATACCCCACCTCTATTAACTACAGCTAGAAATGTCCAGCTGATACGTTGGGGGAGTTGGAGATGTCTAAATTTGTTATCATGTAAGTTTACTTATATGGATGTGTGAAGTCAACGAAATATTTCACGATTTGACAATTTAATTGCGGGCTTTGGTTATTTCGAATTATAGCAAAGTATATACGTCACAAATTGGGATACGTGTACCCTGATTTATACAGATGGAATGTAATTATCAATGTGCTTAACATTTCGATATCAAACCCGCTATATTGTCGTCATAATCCTTTAAACATTATGAGAAAAATGTATTCAAAATATAATCTTATCATAAAACTAACAAACATTCGGCAATTATATATTTCATCGCGTTCCAAAGTAGATATTAACAACTCATTATCAGAGAATTCATTGTGTGCGGTACACCCTTTGCCCGGAACTATGGGTAATTAACTGCGGGACTACAGATGCTGTGTGCTTGGCTAAAGGTTCCGCACTTCTCGCTTCTCATCCTAACATCACCCCCATTGATTTATTCTATACTATCAATTATAATATCCAGATTTGCATTGCACTCTTTTGAAGATTTTAATTCTGAAAAATGAGTCGTTGGAAACAAAGTATAGAAATCTCACACTTTATCCATCTCCTCAACAATGAAATTGATGAGCCACAACGATGCATTGAAAAAATGATGTTACTAAAATGAACTAAGATTATTCAAAAGCGCTAGCTGTGAATTAGTACGAGTAATTGTGCTTCGTGAACAACAATCTGGAAAGGTTGATAGAGTTCAAAATCATCCTTACAATAAGCAGCAAACATCTGGTCTACAAGATAAAACCTAGCTTCTCTGAGTTGGCCTGAAACATTCAGCGCTTAAATGCCTAATATATTTAAGCATCCATTTTCATATCCAAAAACATATGAAACAAAATACAATCGATAAGTTTCAATAAAAGGGTTAATTGTTGTCTATTTATTTAGAAAAGTTCTCCCTACATTAGGCTTGTTACTTCTAGTAGCCAACGTAACAATATATGACTCAAACATCTATTATTATTTATTTCGTGTAAAATTGGGTACAGACATGATTACTGAAATATTTATATCGGAATCAAAATCTCAATTTTGAAACCAATTTTGAATTATTCTTAATGCACCCGGGAATTCGTGGGATTCATTCACAGTCCTAAGTGACGTCACAGCTGGGGTAAATAAGGACTATTTTTACATAGCTCAATGACCTAAAAGACGCCACCGTGGTGGGCTTTGTAAAATTTATTATTTCATAAATAAGAGAATTTATCGAGGAAGACGGCGGTATATTTAGCTGCTACACGCCCTTTAAGTGAATGATAAGCTATTGTGGTAGACTAGAGTTAAACATTGTAATGAAAACCTATTGCTATGTCATATTTCTGTCGTAAATTCAAATTTTCATTCAATTATCGGCACAAAACGACACTATAGACTTCCCGTGCGTTACGAGTTAATTATAATTTAATACCTTCTCAGATCGAAAGCCCTTTACGACATTTTGATTGGTCAAATATAAATCAGTGTATGCTAGAACGCCAACGTGATATTTTGATTTTGCGATACCTCTGCTTTCATCGTTTGCGTTACTTTGTAACAGCAATTTGTAGAAAAATATTGTCGTAAATCAAGATAATTTAAAACCTTTGTTATTTACGAGCAAAGTTAATATCGTTCAACATATTTTAAAACTATAGTTATTTATGACCGATATTACATACGGGTAAGAAATATTGTTCATTTCACATATTGGTCAATACATTGTGTAGTAAAGATATTCACTAGATAACGGCTCGGTATCATTCTTGTCCATCTGGAGTCACTCTCTAGGAAGAATACTCGTAATGCTATTCTCTAAGTGTTAGCAGATCAAAGGGAAACAATGGTTCCCAGAAAGAATATTGTATATACTACGGCTTAGAAAAAGATTGAACATTACCATTCATGATATTCAATATCCATTTTATAAATGTTGATCAAAAACGCTCTTTGAAGTAAAAGGACTGAAGCACCTTTGATAACTTTTGATTTTGTTTAAAAACAAAACACAATCTTCGCGAAATACTAGGTAGGATAAAGGATAGATATAAAAATCAAGATGAATGAATGTTTAATTATGTTTCCAGTGAATATATTTCAGATGTTGAATTGTAAACATATATTTGTCAATATTAACATTAAAATTCGCAGTTAAAATTATATTCGGCACATTCAGATATTTCTGTCTTAAGTGAATCATTTCACATTTGTGCTAATCATCTTAAAAGATTCACGAATTTGTTTGTTTGTTTGTTTGTTTGTTTTTTTAATCAAACATTTCTTATATCAGGTGAAATACGTGTTCATTCCTTAGTTTTTAAATGTTTGGAGTATTGACTGCTCTAACATACTGACATACTTAAAATAATACACCTACATACACTCTCCCCACGGGTGATATATACACATTAGAGGTTATTAATCGTAAATCAAAAACTACTTCAAGATCACAACCTAATTTACGATCTAGTATATCGGGAGCATGGAACACTTGAATAACTCCTCTTCCACACTCAAATGATGACTACAGTTAAAAAACACGTAAAGGATGATAGCGATAAAGGCGGTCAATAAAAACGAAATCTAGTAATGTAATAAATACCGACAAAACCATCAAATTGGTGTAAATCACTTCTGTTAGGGAATGTATAAATCAAAATGTTTTAGGGCTGGATTGACACAGTTCTAAGCTTAGAGATGTACAGTTTGAGTGGGTTAGGGTGATAAGGCCTTATTCCATATTAGTAATTTAATATATAATCAGATCTCGTTAATGTGGAAATTTTAAATTGTTTCATGGAAAATTTTATCACAAGGATGATTTTGTCCGTATTGATGAAGGGATAACGATTTAGTCATCAATTAGTCCCAAAATGGATGGATAGGAACACCGCTGTTAGTCACAACAAACTTATTTCTGATTAAACAAGGCAGATATTTTTTATGCATTATCACTGCGTGGAATAAACATCGGGTTCATGCTTTGTCGAGAGGGAAATGTCATTTTGTATTATATTTCCATAGACGAATTTTCAGTAGGCAATCTTTAGACTAGACGTTGACCATTCATTAATAACTCCGCGATCATAAAAAAAACATTTTCCGTAGACAGTTTATAGATTTATTTTGGCGAATTTTAAATTTATCATACCTAAAATCCGTCCTTCGTTCTCCATATAAATCGTATGAAATTGACATCAGTATTTTATACAATAACGTCATCATTCAGATTTCATTATGTCTAAACGCCGAAAAACGATTTTTCCGACCCCACGTCGCCTACAAGTAACGCCTCGCTGAGTTTTCATGTGCATATGAATAGCAAAATAAAACTATTTTATGACAAAATGGTTTAATATATATTTTATTAACTATGCTGTATGCCCGTTTTTAAACATTTTTCATTCATAATTTTCATTTTTTTTCCCTTCTTGCTGTGTTTCGTGATGTATATATTCATAAAATAGTTTGTGTAACACTTCTGTGAAATTGTAAACGATTTCGATCTTTTAAAATGTTTATTAAGTATAGATAACATCTCAAAGCAGTTTACAGTATAATGAACGTCACATCCATAAGGTGTTTTTACTAAAATAGAACTTTGATATATATCATTAACAATGGGTTATGTCTAACAGTTCGCCTGGTGCAGTTGATATGGTATCGCTACATCCCAGGTACAAAATGGGGATAAACCCAATTGCTATATTTTAACTAAAATCACATCTGAGAAAATCAGGCAACAATCTTGTAACTATGGATTCGCTGAATGAAACAGCTAAAGGCATATTCACACATCCTGATACAAGTTATGCAATCTTGATAGTGTTCACATGATAATACTCGGAACTTGTATATATTTATTTATACCAAGTCTAAATATCATGACTTAAGATACAACTGCAGATCTCTAAATTATGATTTATTTAGAGACAACATTGTAGACAGCCCGGCTGTATCTGTAGATCTCCGTGTGAAAATGCCTGTCTTTTTTTTTAAATGTCCTATCTGTGTTCATCAGAGGTTTAAATTGTTTCAAAAGCTGAATCTTAACAACGTTAATGAAACATCTTAAGATGTATAATTATCTGGTATTCCGGATTTTTAAATGCAATGATGATATCTTTCCAAATGTGCAAGACATAATAAAGAATAGCATTAACGTTAGGTTTAATACATAATACTTCACTATTACATTTGTGAGACTGTTCTCGGGTTGCCATTGCCATTGTTTTGGTTTGTTGTAATGTTTTAATCATGTTACTTAACGTTTTTGTAAATTTGATGTATATATTGTATATTGGAGGAAAGGTCGTTGATAATGTTATGATAACTTGTCCCCGATCCGCTAGCTACTTCTTGGCAAATAAGTATGTTTAACTAACTAAAATAACAACAATTGATTAAATGTTTGATTAGGCCATTACGATCCGATTTTGATAAAGATTCGCATTTCATCTGAAATCAAATAGATTGAAATATATCTGATTGATAGGGAACTCGATTCAGATGTTTCTATAAATAGAATGATTTGTGTCAATCTTTACGTAATATGACGTTTGACATTCAATGACCCATATTATTCAACCTCATAACATACTCGTAATATGTTCAAGTAATTGCGAGTTCACAATCGTCGTTGATTTTAACAAAAGAAAAGTAAGTAAAAGTAGGTTGTCAGGTTCCATATTGAGAGAAAGTTGACCTCCAGGTCCCCAGAGAAGATTTTTCATCTTTGAAAATGTGTCATCGTCAGTGCCAATATGAATCTGATATTTATACTACCAAAATTCTAACTCGCAACGCCCCACTCCACTCTTCCTTCACACTTCAAAAATAGTATGAACGTTTTTAGTTTCCTGGCTTCCTTTCTGAAATTGCAGGTTTTTAGCCCCTATGCTCACTGAAGAGTCGTGAATATTATATTCGGCTCCGTCAGGGTGTTCCCTCCCAAGGAAATAAGAAAAATAAAATAGAATAACCCCACACATAACGAATTCCATACTACAAGTGTTTATGGGTGTAATAACTGTCATCATTTTCTTAGTTGAATTCCCCCACCAAGAAGTCGTTTCTGGAACCACTGCCACCATAGAACCACCGTTTGAATGAAATGCTTCCGTCCGACGTTTATTGAAAACGGAAAAGTTCTCACCCAGTCTAGTAAGGGAGGGGTCACAGAGTGTAGGCAAGTTACAGTAAATGTCTACTTACTCGGAAAATGACGGAATAAATGGACGCATATCGTTCCTCTTAAAATTACCGTAATGGCAAAAAACATCAGGGACGCATTTCTGCATCGCCAAATTTGATTTGTATTGTATTTTAACTGGCGTAGAAATGCTCACATCTTCTGGCTGTTCGTAATGGTCAATTATAACCCAATAAAAAATCGTTCATTTTAAATATATACAAAATAGGGCTTATTATTATGAAGGATTGATTCGGTGCGGGACAACCGGAAATACAGCATACGTGAGTGTTCATCTGTAATAAATAAAGTAGATAATATCTATAAAGAGGTTGTGAAACCAACAGTGTTTTTACTGTGCTGTTTTCATGGCGAATCAGCTTCTCTGAGTTGTTTATGACCAGTCGACTTTCTCATGTATAAAGTTAAAAGACCAAAATAATTTAAATGCCCTCCACCATCAAAAACGATTTTCATCACAGGATAATGTGCCCCATCGACTCATCCTAGTTATAGTACAGAAACTCCGCAGTATATGAAACTCTTGTCTGCCGTAAAAAAAGAAATTCCAAAATGAATGAAACACACATCTTTTCGTCCGTCCGTCCGTCCGTCCGCACTCACTCAGATATACTTGTGGGGTGAATTAACGATTCATTAAATGTGATGTCCATATCAAATTAAACCTTCTGCGTTGCACCTCACAAGTTCTCAGACAAAAAACTTCACCCCATAAGTCGATCTTGTCCGTATCACTGTCCGTCTTTCTACCCTACAAGAACTTTGGTCCGGTTTTTTTCCCCGGATTATAACAGAATTTTCACGAATGACACAGGAAGCAAGTGCTTACCGCCAACTGTTACTGCACAAATACATGGATATCCCCACTATCTACGCAGTTTTGTACAATAGGTTTATCTATTTATCTCCCGACAAAAATGATTGGTAAAATTGGTATTATTATTTTGAATGAAAGGTTTGTAAGCGTGATGCATTGTTTTGAACATCACTCTGCCACGCAACGACCCCAACAGCCTACAGCGACATCACATCATCCCCGGGCAGCCAGTTCCGGGGGTCATATTAAACTTGGACGTATCGCCATGATTCATCTCTACAAACCATACAAATACCAGATCAAATTTCGGAGCAAAAATTTGAATGGGGGAAATATAAAATTGTCGGTCGTGATTAAGTAATCGGATGTATTTATATATTTATAAAATCGATACACCGTGTCAGTTCTGACACAAAATCGTTTATTATCGGTAATCATGAGCTTAAGAGTTTTGATATTTAACGGCGTTTTGACCGGAACGTAGAAATAATGTTAGACCGCCCATCGAGAATCCAGGTGAGAAATCCAGGTGAGAAATTCGCACCTGCTGAAAGGTAACATACCAACTCTTCTCTACTTTGATAGACATGCTGTGAAATTTACTCTTGAGATGCCCTCGATACGAATGGGTAATGTTTCAAGAGTCATTCGCTTAGCGAGAAGATATTCTCTCCGCCATTGATCAACAGGACGATTGGAATTCCTTGTACAATGGTGTCTCATCTCAACAAGGGAATTTCGAATTTTTCCAGCTCCCTAGGGATATGTGGAGTTAACCCACTTCTAGATCTAAAGGTATCACCATTATAGCTGAAGGTTGGCCTTTTATTAAAAAATCTAGTTTCCTTTTAATCATATAGAGCAGAAACTATCTACAGAATTTAAACGAGGGAGACGAAGATATTTTCTTAACATTTCATTGACAAAGACAGAAGGAAAAATATTACTTTAAAACTCCCGAAATGCTGAAAGTTAACTGTATTTTCTCATTTCATAAATTTGTCAAAGTATTTCGACAATATATTGTTTTTGCCACTTAAACGACCCATATCTGGGCCACCAGACAAGGTATCGAGCACTTTCTTTTATCAAAAAGTTTATCGGAAACATCTTAAGCTTGTCTCGGAGTTTTTACTGCTTGTTTCATTAAAACTGTGAAAAAAAAGAGAATAAACAAAAACAAAAACTCGTTCCTCCGATCAAAAACATTGAATATAAAAAATCTTGAAGACGCCGCATTCGACTTGAGATTCTGAACAAAATGGCTGTTGTTACGAGAACGCGATGTCCAACGGTTTATGCATTTTCCCGTCTAGCACGCTGTTTTTAAAGGTTTCTTAAAGGAATCTTCGTATCATTATAGTGTAAGTAAGATCAATCTTACTCTGACAGTGACAGAATAGCTGATTATAAACATGTTACGGTAGGTATTAGTTTAGCTGTAAGTCTCAGATTCAAAACACTGATAAACAGTTCAGATATATATATAAATTTAATCTGATTCTTGTGTCGTGTCTTAAAATACTGGAAATGTTATGTCTATATCGTCAAGATACCGAATTCTATACAGAACAATATACAGATGCTCCAAATGCCGAGGCTAAAAATTCCTTTTTACTGTTTTTCCGCGAGATAATCTTAGATTTTTACTGAGCGATAAAACCTGTACGGGGTTTGCAGTATTTCATCTTTTGACATTATAGAAATTTAACACGTTGTTCATGCAAGTTTTATTGGGTTCAGATTCAACCGGTAATAGTACAAATTGGAAATTCTAAACGTTCTTTGTTTAAAATAAATCCTTGAAACATAGTCCCCCATATTCCAACCATTGCCCAGAAGAATACGTTCGGGGTTATGAGATATATATCTATTATTCATTTTTCTGTGATCTTTCTCTCATGTTCATAGCACTGTCTTTGCATATCATGTAATAATACTTTTTTTTAATGCTTGTTTGCTGGGTCAATTATCATGTCAGTGGGCTTCTTATAGTAGTTGGTGGCTACCTCACCGAAAAAACATAACGCTGGCCATCGTATCCTATCACAAATTATTAGGATTAAGTGTCTTACCAAAGTACACAATCGCGATACCAAACAGTACGGTAATGTGATCCTATATATCACAGCATGTCCATCAAAGTAGAGAAGGGTTGGAATGTTACCTTTCAGCAGGTGCGAAGATATCATGACCCTAGGTTTCAGTTTTATTTTATCATTAAATTAAATAAAAAAGAAATCGCCAGCAAAACTCTTTTCACCCCTGGAATAAATCGACGGAAATACTTTATTAATGAACTGAGATACCGCGGATGAAACATCATTTACTTTCTGACGGGGAAAGTACAAAAATAATATCCAACTCTTTAATTAACTAGGGAGAAATGTAACCATCTTAAGTTCTAAACTTTAGGATTAATGTCGATGACATCGAGAGAAAGTGAGCCATCTAATATATTCCTATATACAACTTAATCTGCCAAAATATCCAATGACACGCCCGATTAATGACGAGGAGGACGATAAGGAAAAGTACGATGATAACGACGCTTTAACAATATTTATCTTGAAGACGTGTTGAATCGTTAGATGAAACCAAACATCAATTTTAACCGTCCTAACCCGTTCTCATATGACCCTGGATTTTGCGAAGACGTTAAACCCCTGAAAACAAACACCCAACCTAAAATGTCTGATGTAAATAAAGCTTTTCCTTTTTGTCGAGTAAGAAATAAATGTTTGTGTTTACTGACCCAGACTCTCGAGGACAAACACCCATGTACCTGATGCAACATATATCACTTTCAGGTGATCTTACATAGCATTATACACATACTTCATCTAACTGGCCTCTAAGTCTATTCGATTTCATCTATGAAATAAAATAATTTCAGTTGAATTCAAATTTGACCTAACATAATAACGAATATCCAAATTACGTTTAAGATTTGTTGTAGGTGAAACTTATCGCCGATTTAACTTGACCCCATCTCGTGTTAGACACCGCCAGGTATTCACGCCAACCTACATACCATCTGGCAGAGTTTACATTCAGGACAAGCTTTTAAAGTCAAGCAATAAATAAGAGTTTCGCCGGAATTAAAATCCTGTAAGAGCATCGCGCTATGTTTCATCAACCGTTTAGCTTAATACCTTTTCCGCCCAACTTTGAAATTTGTATCATCCCCAATTTGAAGCCCTTCCTGTTTCAAAGATTAAACAAAAGTTGTTCTAAAGTTTCCTTTTGAGAGACATGATGGGATCTTTAAGAAGATTGTTCTATGTATTTAAAGCTTTTTAGGTATCAATTAAGTAATTCATTAATAGTACACACACACCCTTCCACCCCTCCATCCGCCCCCTCCCCCCCCAAAAAGTAAATAAATAAATAAAAAAAAAAAAAACAAACAAACAAACAAAAACCACAAAGACAAGAACATTAGCCAAAATATTTTTTAAATCAGTTTTAAAAAGTAGAATATGCCATGAAAGAGCACGATGAAATTAGCCCTTGTCTGGTCGCGTCTGGAAAATTTCAACAAAATGAATGGACGGTTGAAAACCATGGGGAAAAACTCCGGTCGCTTAATTGAAGTCTGATAATTCCTATCTTGTATATTTTACATATCTCTGCTGGAGGCTCAAACATCTTATCACAGAAATGATTAGAAGCTAGCTAGGTGACCACTTCGTGATTAATTGATACCAAATGATTAGATATATCTACGTAATAATGTTGTATTGTACTAAATGAAACATACACAGTACAACTATGAAGTACTATCCGGGATAGTCTCTATTGTAAATAAGCGGAGTGGGGGTCCCCTCCCATGCCTGGCCGGGGATCGTTGATTGAACCTTTGAAGGGGACCACGGGTGGGCATATTGCATTTCGTAATTTAATGACAAATATAAGTTTTTTATTGTATCGCTATGATATTTAATTGTGCGCATGTGTCAATATTGGAGTTTTACGGATATACACGTAGCCATCGTGTGGGTAACGCCAGTATTATATTTACAATGCCGACTGAAATGAACATTTGTCAAAGAGCGCGTGAGGTATCGCACCACAAAATAAGCTATTGTCATCGGTCAACACGTATAATGAAAGTTCGGCTAAAAGTCATCAAAATGTTTGATATGTATGCAATACCATTGTACTAAAAACTCGGCAAGAGAGATAGAAAATCTGCTTCATCACAAAGCTTGTATAAATCCATGACTAGAATACATATACACTCCGTATGCTACTGAGTAAGTTTTAAAAAGAAATTTACATTAAAAACGGGTTTTAATTCTAGCTAGCGTTTTATGTTTTTTTATTTTGTATATGTCGGTATCATTTAATTGAAATGATCATCATAAAGTCCAACCTTCGTTTTTTGGGAAGGTGTAAAACCAGCAATCACTCACCTGTTGTAAACATACCTGTTACTCAAAGTCTTGCACAAGTTTTTGATTTATGAGAAAAAAATACATCTTAACAATTAACTTCGTTATGTCAGCGTTTTGTACAGAAACACCTGCAATGTTCCAACGATGTTGTATTGAACTATAAAAAAGGTCTGCCTTGGTGTGTTTACTTGAACTTATAGATTTAAAATACCCTTTTCAAAAACCTATTGAATATCCACGAGAGAAAGGCCTTTTAAAGCTACCCATGTTACTTTGTATGCATTTTGATAATAATTTTATTGTCGCAAGCGATAACAGTAATGACCACCAAAGTGTACTGAGTTGACTTTATAACACTCAACTGTTTAAGTTTTGTAAGTAATTCTTACCTACCCACCTGTATCGTACACCTGTTGCTGTACAGGTAAATGTGCTTACGTGCAGATCATTTATTTTTAGCAGTAATTGTGTTTATTTAGATGCATTTTCTTGCGTGTGTGAAAAGTTGATCGTGTAGATTTTTTTTATCATTCATATCTATTACAGCCAAAATTTATTCGGTCACCACCCTTTGATTTACGCTAATGTATTTGCATTTTCTAAATTTTCAACTTGAACTTGTCAATCTACCGGGGTTGTAAATGCAGGTAGAAAATTGAAATATTGGAACATGATATCGCTTTGAAAAAAATGAGAGCATTTAGAATAAATGGTGATTATCCAGTTTGCAGATTAATAAATTTGTTTTTCCCCACTTTCACCGATTCTGTCAGCCTTTTCAAAGAAATACACTACCTTTTTAATAAGAGTAGGGATATGCTGAACCGTTGACATCTGTATAATTTCGAAATCACGTGTGAAGTCATTGCACCCATACCGTTATTGTGACCAACCGATCCCACTAACCACTAAGCCATAAATGTCATGAAGTGTTTACCCGTAACTTAACGGACGGAATCCCGCGGAGTATATTTTAGTTTATCTACCATCGACAAACTAACACATTAACAAATAACGTGATATATATTTTACGAGGCCTCTAAAATATTCTTAAATTAAGACTTTCAGAACATGCTTCGGATATTAATGAAAGCATCAATAGGAAAATAATCTTATGGATTTCCTGAAAACAAAATAATCATTCTAGAACCAATACGGGAACACAAAGAAAACCAGCGACGTTTTAAGACCAGTTTCCACCTTACGCGAGCAAAGTTTTATAACCAACGGCTTTCTCGTTAAATCTGATCCGGTCACCAGGCAAATTGAGTCTAAATAAAACAGAGGAGAATGTGTGCAGTCCTGATAGCCAATTAGTGATGCATTTATCGTTAGTATACAATTAGGCGAACTATACATTAACTCCAAAACGTATAGGGTTGGCGAGCAATAAATCGCTTTGCTTAAACTCTTTGCAAAAGCTAATCCCGTATCCGGCGTATTTACGATAATGGCTGTTTCGCTCTGGGCGTGTAAATGCTGTAGGCCGATAATGATAGAGTAAGTGAAGGGGAAATTTATCCCTACATGGATTTCCATCTTAAATTTAGTTTATACCAGACACAGTCTCGTACACTTAATGCATGTACACGACGTAGGGTATTTGTTTCTATAAAAAACAACTTTCTGTAAGGAGAAATTATATCTTCCACCGAAATGGCTAAACATGTGATAATTTATTTATTTTTTTTTTTTTTTTTTGTATTTGTGCGGAGATTTTGGTTTTCGGTATATCCTAACCCTTTTATGAAGAATTAATATCAGTTTTAAAAATACATGGTAGCACGTGTATATATTTGATAATCTGTTTAACTCAAAGAACTTAATGAACTTGAACTTGACTTGAACTTGAACCCAACTGAGAAAGAATGACCAAAGTTATATGTCCATATTTTGAAGCAATCTTTTTCTTCATTATGCAAATAGCACTGAGGGACGAACCCCGACCAGGACAGATAAGCAGACAGACAAACTGACTTGCTGACGGACAGACAGACAGACGTTTTCATGAAAGAAACAAAAAACAACAACACCTTTTCTATGTCATTACGTGCATTAACTACTTGTTTGATAACGTAAGAATCGGCCACGTTACAACATCTAAATTATTTATGGACTCGTTTGACTTTCAAATAAGGTTCCTTATTATGGCTGAACCATAACAACTGACTACCGACATGCGATTCCCCCATCAGTAGCTTGAGTAACATGACCGGCATACGAGGCTTCGCTTTGATCTCAATTCCATTTCTTTGTATCCTAAAAATCGAACGCTATCAATTATTCAAACATCTATGTTATAGTGCTCAACGTTTGGTATCTTCGATACAGAAATTTAAATTTTTCATCGCAAAAACATTTTATTGCCTGCAAATCAAGAAATTGATCACAACCTTAGAAATTTAATTGGGTTTTACTTTCATTTCACTTTTTAGAGTACAGGTGATCGATCAAATTTGCATATTCACTAAACGATCGGAGCTTATCTGATGCAGCCTAACGCATTAAACCCGAAAGTGTAACGAAAACAAGCTTTTAGTCGTAAATATTTGATTGAAATACGAAGTAACATTATACCACACAAGTAGAGTGCCCACATTTTAATAGTTTTAAAGCCGACATTTATTTTCTATGTAACCTCTCACATGCTACATTCACAGGAAGTTAAAACGAAGATGTCAAATGAAAATGCGTTGCGTTTAATTATATGATAACTATGAATGTGTTTGCGTTCTTCAAATTGACCCTTACAAATTAGGTGCTGGATTCCTCGCTCAGAGTACAATGCAAATAACTATATAGCAAAATTTACTGAAAATATCTGTTCTAGTTCCTTTCTGCTGTTAGTCTATGTTTTTGTTTTTTTATTAATGTTCTACTGTACCTGGATGTGAGATTTGAGCGTGCCATGGAATGCTGATTGTGTATTAGAATCTTAGTGCCTCACTCTGTACAGTACTGTATCTTAGGCTGCTATATGTAACGTGTATCAGTAGAGAGCACAGTTGCCTCACGCCTTTTCTCGCTGAAACTCGATCAGCTGTCTTTAACATTCTAACTGTATAATACAGATGGAGAAATATCATTTATATCTATATCTATATATTTATTTATTATCTTTTTATCTAATATACATAAAGATAAACATTTGTAATAATTTTATTAGTCAAACATTTAAGTCTATGATACTTAGTCACAAAATTGTATAAACTGGATATAGGCCATATATAAGTATTGTAGATAAGTAATGAATTATTTCATAACATCAATATATATCAAGCTAATCAAGATAAATTAATTCATAACGGTTTATATGCAATATGTACCAACTTTCCTCCTTAGTTAAATATATGACCTTCTCACATGCTAATTTATAACTTAATACAGAAACCCTTTGTGTATTTGGTAGTGTGTGTTACTCTCCCACTCGCTGATAACCCTGTTCCGACCAGCGATTTACCTGAGGAACACCTGCAGCTACCACGACCAAACATGCCCTCCTCCCTCGGAAACTCCCCCTACCTACGACAAACATATCCAGCTATTCGTTCACGTAGAGTATTTATTAATTACAGATCCCGTCAATAGACTTGCGTAACCTACCAATGTTTAAAGCGACGTGGGACGGTTTGATAGTTCTGTATGTCGACATTTATACCGTACCAAATACACATATATATGTGGTTGAATGGGATTGACTATAACCATTTTCTGGTATTCTTTCGTTTTTGTGTCTTTATTGTGTAAAACGCAACTGCTTTTTAGTTAAAATTCGCAGATGTTATGTGTTTCATGTATCGAACTTATTGATAGAAAATGACATT
The DNA here is from genome assembly GCF_902652985.1 of Pecten maximus. NCBI lineage: Eukaryota > Metazoa > Mollusca > Bivalvia > Pectinida > Pectinidae > Pecten > Pecten maximus. Next base: position 50,335,221 of record NC_047018.1, on the reverse strand, counting down.
TAAAGCTGTATGTCTGCTGACATCGGTTACCATTCAGCGTTAAATTTTCAAATATACACAATAATTCATAGCTTCATCGGCGACGGCATCATGCGACTTTCGCTGTTGGTGTCTATTTTACACTCGCCCTCATATAACTCTAGCGAAACTTTGACCCCTTAAAAACTTATAACATTAACACCAGAGACAGAGGATATTGAAGTTACTTGTTCTTAAAGATATTCAATTATTAATCCAAGAGGGGTGAACATGCTGATTGTAGAGTTTGTCACATTTGCAGATTCGATTTTGAAAAGATTCAAAAGCAAATATCATTTACAGTTATCCGCACTGAAGGGGACTTCTTTGGGAACATGTCCCTTTAAGAGTATCACGCCAGCCACATCCGACCATTCCACAGTGTGCTGGTCTTGCTTACCACCGAGACGTGTTTAGTTTACCCAAATGGATTCAAATAAATAATGTATATAAATATACAATTGTACAAATGATGCGGAGGCTATCACGTAGCGACCATACATTCCCGTATGTCAAGATGGATCACAGCGGGATTGAAATGGCCTAGTACGTACCAGCTAATCAATAGGACGAGACAAAGGCAATCGCTTTCTCTAACGACCTTGAAATCATGTCATCACAGTGCGTTTTCATTAAAGCAATGCGTACGATAACGACATTTTATAAGGTGCTTAAACGCGAATAATTTACGCTCGTCACTTGACAGGCCGGCTATGTTACAATGTCGTCTATATATATATATATATCAGTAATGCTGATGAAGACATGAATGTATTAAATGTGCATTTCTTTATTTGTCCCATCCTTTTCGTTGACGTTTTCTGTACTGATAATAGTTCATGTTCTCATAGTTGCATAAAAGTTTTGTACCACTAAATTTTAATGTACGTTGAACAAATTACGTCACCAATATGACGTCATTATTATTATTTGCGTAAGTAGAATATATTGAAAATTTGTTTTTTTATATTTTGTCTTTGGAAAACCAAGTGTCCCACCAACAAAGAAAATCATTCATCTACCTTTCTTATATGATTTACGGTAATTCGTTAATGTGTTTCTCATGCCTGTCATTTCAGATCTTTGACTGTGACTACTTACCCAATACCATCAAATATACACACAGTGGGTCGCCGTTACTGAGAGAGGATACCGTCAAGCTAACTGTCTACCGGTTTACGCCGACTGTGACCGAGTCCGAGACTTTCTACATGCACGTTGAAATCGTTAATGCTACAAGTAGAGTCGTGTTGACCCGAGGATTACGGTCAGTAGTGGTCCCCGAATTTAACGGAATTTCAAACACCATTAATGCTTCTGTCATTCGGTTCTACCACAGCGGAATTCAAAATGTTACTTGTGAGGTGTCCTTTCTCTAAGTATAAATCACAATGGCCCATTGCTGGACAAATTGTTATCGGTGAGACAAGGGAAAGTGTGAATGCAATAAAGCGAACCTGCCGAGAATTCATGTACATGCATCTCCACTATGAACACTTAAGAGGACCAAGTCCGGATGTGGATTATCTCCCTTTGACGGTTGAACTAAATGACCCGTCACTAAGCGAGGAGACGATAATTGAGAGTTACTTCTTGCCTATACACATCAAAGGTGCTATCCCCAATACTCCGCCTCGTTCGTCCTTCATGAGTATGTACATGATGGATGTTGATCAGTTTGTACTGTCAACAATAATCCCGGGTGTGATAGCAGCAGAGGACTACGAAACACCTAATGATAAACTTATTTACAACATTAGTCGACCACCAGCAGAGGACGAGGGCTTCTTTGTAAGCCTGGATGACCACACAACAATAATCACGTCGTTTAAGCAAGAAGACTTGGAAAATCATAGAATCGCCTACCAACCACCAGATTCTAGTATCAACACAAACAAACGGGTTTACGAGGCAGAATTTGTGGTTTTTGATAGCCATTTTTCTGAGAGTATGCCGATTACACTTCATCTGGCTGTTCGAGCGTCTGCAACGAACGCACCGCGTGTGTCTTTTAACAAGGGACTTGTCCTTCTTGAAGGTCAATCACGAGCTATCACCACGGACGATTTACAGATCGTGGACAGAGACAACCTGAACCGGGTTAGGTTGTATGTTACAGGCGGACTGAAGTATGGTAGGCTCGAGATCAATGGCCGCCGCGCAATCGCAATCACCATGCAGGATATCCAGAGGAGATCTGTGATTTATTACCATGACGACAGTGACACGACCAAGGACTTTATTGCTTTCCGAATCAGTGACGGCGTCAACACAGTTCTTGTGAACTTCCCCATCACTATTATCCCGAAAGACGACAGCCCACCTTACATCATCAACAATGTGGACATGGACATCAATGAGGGCGATACGAAACCATTCACTACGGAATTGCTGCTAGCTCACGACACCGACTCTGTTGACAGGAACATAGTTTTCATTATCACACATCCACCTAAAGCAGGGGAGATCATCCGTAGACTGAGACCCGGAGACACGGGGACAAGAATAAACAAGTTTGTACAAAGAGATCTGTTGAAAGGACAAATTTATTATCATCATTTTGGTCATGAAGTATTTGCCGATTCTTTTCAATTCAAAGTTCGAGATCATGAAGACCCTCCCAATAGATCAGTAATTGAAACATTCCACATCACAATAAATCCAGTCCACGAAAATCCGCCACAACTGGCTCCACAAGCGACGAGATTGATCCATGTGTCGGAGACTGATGTTGCCTACATCACTAAGGCGGAGCTGGAGTACACCGATGTCGAAACAGAAAATAACGAACTAACGTATATCATAACATCGCCGCCATTCTTTGTTTACAATTCCGGTTTCGAAGACGCCGGACGACTTATCGAGACGCATAATTTGACAATGGTATCTAAGAACGCCTCTATCCCTGCAGTGCAGACTTTCAAACAAGCCGATATCAACCATATGAAAATTGCCTACATGCCTCCTCTGGATGACATTGGTCCAGAAGCAAGACTTGTGAGATTTGTATACACTGTACAAGATTCTAGCGGAAACCAAGTGCTCGGACAATATTTTGAAATTGATGTTCAACCTGTCAATAACCAACCGCCAGCTTTTGTTACCAGCAAACTTCTTGTTGAGGAGAGCGGCATTTTGGGCCTGTCAGTAAATCAGTTATCGGCTACAGATTCTGATACTCGGGACTCTGATCTCGAGTTTATCCTAGATGAAGTGCCAAATTTCGGGGTATTACAGAAAGGAGGGATAACTCTCAACGAAGGAGGAACATTCCAGATACAGGACTTAAGGAGTAAGAATGTCAGGTAAATAAAAACAAAAACAAAAACAAAACAAAACAAAGATGATGCCAAGTATCATATATATTTCTTTATTTTGTATAAAAATAATATCGTTTTCCATATCACAGCATCATTGTAAATATCCTCATCTGCTGTTGTTCTTTTTTCATTTAGACTTTTATGTGAGGTCCGAATATGGTTAAATACAAGTGGATTGTTGTTCAGTAATACCCATTAATAACGTTTAACAAAACAATTCACTGTAAACGTGCATATTTTAGTGGTAATCTTATTCTAGCGATTTTCGCGCTAGAAGCATGACGCTAAATTATGATTATGCTAATTGTAGTTTCTTTGCAAAATAATTTTGGGGCGCAAATTTGTAAATGCACTAATCTGTAAAAATTTGGAAATGCTCTAAAATTTGAATACGCCAAATATATTATATTTACAGTATATATATCTCATTACGCACAACCTGTATATGCAGACAATTTATAAGTAGCATGTGAGCAACCAAAACGCGATCATGATACGATATGTGGTTTATATTTTATGTAATACCTGTACAATGGAATAATAAATACGTCTTTATGACTTTATATTTCACAGGTATATCCATGATGGAGCAGAGGGTACGCAGGATACCTTTACGTTAACGCTGTCAGATAATGATAACAGGGTTACCAAAGTGTTTTCCGTGGAAATCGTACCACTGGACGACCAAGCACCCCAACTCCGCGACAACCTACGGCCACGACTAATCGTGTCCGAGGGGAGCGAGGTGGTTATATCTCCTCAGGTCCTTTCAGCCACTGATGACGACACAAATGACAACGAGCTCGTGTTCCTTATTGTCAAACAGCCAAAATACGGGATCCTTCGTCTGGATGATCGACCCACAGTAAAGTTCACTCAACAAGACGTGGAAAACAGGATGGTGAAGTATATTCACACTGGAGGAGAGATCGGTACGACGGTTCTGAAAGATTCCATGACGCTTATAGTATCAGACCAAAGGTACATGGGTACCGCAGACCTACCATACTATGACTTAAACATTACGATAACACCTGTCGACAACTCTCGCCCCACTATCATCACTGGCGAGCAGGTACATGTGGCTGAAGGAGGTAGTTTCGAGATTGTACCCGACGTCTTGACAGCCAAGGATCCGGATACTCCTCCAGAGGACATCCAGTTCTTCATAGTCAATCAGCCACAATGGGGATATATAGAAAATGTAAAACCGAGTCCAGGGTCTGAGAAAAGTAACACCGGAAGACGCATTATGTCATTTAAACTTCAGGATGTGATTGACGAGACTATCAGCTATGTTCAGGCGACTCATAGAGGCGTGGAACCAGTTTATGACGAATTCACGTTGTACGCTACAGACGGAACACTTAAATCGGAAGAGGCGACGTTTGTGATTCGGATAGATCCGCAAAACGACGAGGTGCCTGATTTAATGATACAGGATATGCATCTTAATGAAGGGGACAGTATGCTTATTGACCAGACAATGATAGATGCGATTGATATGGACATGCCTAAGGACCCAATCACCTTGTCCATATCGCAGGAGCCCGAACACGGGGATATAGTAGTATTGCTACATACACAGAACGGCAACATTGAATCAGCTGTTCAGGACTTCACAATTGATGAACTTCACAGCGGCATGCAACTGAAATATAGACACGATCATTCGGAGAATTTTAGGGATAGATTTGCGGTGACGGTGTCGGATGGACGATACGAGGTGAAAAGGATATGCAACATAACAATAACTCCAATTAATGACGAGGTTCCTGAGGTCACGAAGAACGCCGGCCTGCAGATCGAGTATGGCGACTACGGGCTCATCTCTAGCATTGTCTTACAGTCTATAGACCCAGATAACAGCGAGAACGAGGTTTATTATGTTCTGGCCACAGTACCGAGGAAGGGATTCCTGCAGTTCTGTACCGATCCGTTTACACCTGCGAGGTCATCTGAGTGCGAAGATATGTCGGAAAGGATGAACTTTACACAGCATGATATCGATATGAACAGGATCCGGTATATCCATACAAGTAGTATGGGCAATGCTGAAACTGACAGCTTCCAATTTATGTTAACAGACGGTATCAACAACAGGCAAATTGAAACATTTGAAATTCTTATAAGAAACTCGATGAAAACGAACCTGGCATTACTTAACAAAGGATTAGACGTGAGAGAAGGGGACAAAACCGTTATCGCTACAACATGTTTAAGTGCGACGGATGAAAGTACAAAAGTTGACGAAATAGTTTTCGCCATTATTCGACCACCTATTCTAGGACAGATAGAGTACATAGACAGACCATTGGTTAGTATAAGTAGCTTCACACAAATGGACCTTGCTGCTCAGAGAATCGTATATAACCATTTAACCAAGAGTGACATCACAGATGATTCGTTTACTTTCACCGTCACCAATGGCTTGAGCGAGGCCAAAGATGGCGAATTCAGGATCAACATTGAACCACTGGACCGAGTTCTTCCTTCTTTAATCACAAATAATCTTATAGAGGTGGTACAAGGTGGAGAGGTCATATTATCGCAAAATCTTCTGAGAGCTCAAGATCCAGACACGGCAGATATGAACGTTACCTACTTATTGGCGAAACCTCCAACCTTCGGTCTGCTGTATAACCGCGGGATTGTCATAACCCAGTCCTTCACACAACTAGACATAGAAAGAGGACATGTCGTGTATGAAAGTTACGGCTCACATGCCGGTTTGGACAATTTCTTATTCAGTCTAAGTGACGGAAAACACAGCGGGTTCCTCGTTAACGGTAGTTTACAGCTCACACCTGTCATTTGTAGCGTTTTTGTAAAGCCCATCGCTAACGATGCCCCGAAATTATTGGTCTCAAATCATCCCGAAGTCCTCGAACATTTTGGAAAAGGGAAATACGGATTCCGTTTGAATAATCGAAATTTAAAGGTAGTGGATTCTGACACAGACAACGAGAACTTGATGTACATTATGACGAAACGACCACTACACGGGCAAATCGAAAATACAGCGACAAAGCGTTACATACGACGAAAGTTTTCACAAGAGGACTTGAACGATAATGACCTACGCTATGTACTAAACTCAAGGACAAGGGCCACAAATGATTCCTTTATGTTCCGTGTGATGGACTCGAGAGGCAACACCCTGGATAACCAAGTGTAAGTGTAACTGGCTTAAGTTTTAAGTTGCTAATCGCTATTTATGTATGTATTTAATGGAAAACAGGATTTCGCTTGGTATTCTTTGATATTTTGATTTTCTAGTTAATACCCTGCATAATTTTATGTAGCAGAACATAGAAAAATTTGAAAAGTACATGTCACCCATGGTTTAGAAACTGCGTCAACAGCTGCTATGTCCTTCTGGGACACGTTAGTGCTGCAAGGGACAATCTGTGTAAAAATCTTTATGGAGAGTTACAAAATATTTTATCGGCCTAAATGCTAAAAGTACATATAAGGGGATGTAAAAAAACACTTGAATTTTCTGGACTTAGCTATGGCGCCTTCTGTTTCTAAACAATTATGCCTTTCAAAATGAACATGTGTTGTTGTTGTTGTTTTTTTTGTTTTTTTTGTAAACGTAGATTATAAGTTGTTATTTATATTTTCAGTTTCTCTCTGAAATGGTCGATCGTTAGTTTTACCCAGACCCGCATGATAGTTTGTGAGAATATCGGTACACTAAGCATTGGCCTGGTGCGACAGGGGGCGATAGACCAGATGGCTTTTGTCGGCATCAAGGTATTCGACATGTCGGCTAAGAATGGACAAGACTTCATTCCAAGTACTGCCCAACAGGTCCAGTTCAACCCAGGTATGACATTTTCTAGGGTTGAGTAAAATCCCATATACTATATTTATCATGCAATGTTATCACTCTTCACTGCAATAATACAACTATTGTCCTTACGTCATATGTGACGTAAAAAATAACATTCTTATGACGTCATAACTGTATACGACATCCATAGTTGCATGAATCCATTCTGAATTATGTACATGTATACCTGAAAATATTGGCTAAGTGGAGAAAATAGCATATCATATTTTGTTTCCGAAGTTGAATTTTCATTTGTTCTTTCTATTGGCTGAAACACCATCCGGTGTTTATTGTTTTGTGACTAAATATTTACATAGGTAAGTAATGACGTTTGCAATGGAAAACACTAACGTTTTCTATAAACATTGTTATATTTTACCTTATATAGGTGTGGCCAGGGCCTCTTGGGACGTTTTGATACCTGACGATAATTTATTGGAGAATACAGAGAAGTTCCGAATCGCCCTTGAAGAACCAGTCAATGCTGTGCTAGGGAAGAGCAGTAAAGCCAGTGTCCGTATCATTAATGCCGACAATGGTAAGACAAATGTCGTAAATAAAGTCATTAATTAAAATTTGTAATTCAAATCACAATTAATCAAATCTTTAAAATACAAGGTTGATTGGTAGAACGGTCAGGGCTGCTGACGTAGAAAAGAACAAACTATAGCGTTCGCTTTGACACTCGATTTTGCTTTCATCTTCTGCTATAATATATTAAAACGTATTTCTCGTACATACCAGACATATTTCAGTATACTTGGCTGTTGATGTATAAACGGTTTTGGTGCCAAGTGCTTCTAGTAATGCTTGTTATATAAAGGTAAAATATTCCGTGACGACAGGTCTCGTGTATGAGCATGTTGTACAATCCTCCGACCTCATCTATTTCAGGAGAGTGCCCCCAGTATTTTGGCATGATTAGCAAACACAACATTGACAGTAACGACGGATTCTTGCTCCCCGGAAGTGACGTCAATGCAGAAACGGAAAGGGTTGTCTCTGTGAGTAAACTGACATGAGAAATTTAAGATGACATTTAAGTCATCATATATATATATCAACTTAATTGAAAAGAATACACTGAAAACACTTTAATATAATTATAAACGTTTAAAATTAACTCTGTATTGTTTGTTAAATTAGCAAAATTATTATGCGTACATATTTCACATTTATGGTCTTGATGAATGGTTGGTTGATAATTATCTTATATTTTAAACAAATACAAAACAACTCTAATTAGTTATTGTTATATGATAAAAGTAAGGGGAAAAGAAAAACTGACTATCAATTGTTTTCTGTTTTGTATTTTACAGTTTCATAATATCAATCCGATCGACACTTCTAGTCCATTTGATAATACTTACAACACTGACCCAGCACAAACGTTATCCTCGTCAGCGGCGAGATCGTCAGTACCGAAATCGAGGTCGTCACAACAACATGCTGGCACACAAAATAATAACAATGAAAACGAAACAGTAACAACAAAGAGGAAAGGAAGGAAAGGAAAAAGGAGGAGTAGATCTAAAAAGAGGAGGAGGAACGGAAATCTGAAGAAATCAAAAAGGAATAAACAAAGTCAACAAACATCTAATCAACAAACACAAGATCCAGAATCGATATTCACTAACCTACCGGCTGCTTCACAGAAAATTCAGGTATGACAGATTATAAATCCGTGAATAAATTATGAACGAGAAAATAATATACAAAATGAGGGATACCATAAAACATCAATTTATCTAGTGAAAGTTTATGTATTCGAATGCATTCTTCAAGGGTGAGAGTGATTTTTTTTAGATGTATATGTTCTGGAATTATGCTTTTCCTGCGAGACTCAATCCAAATGTGGGTATCTACTTTATCTTTTAGTGTTACTCGTCAAAATTTTGGTAATAGCGTATTATAATCCTACAAAATCATTGGATGTTTTGAATTCGTGGTGGACTGTCATCGCGATTTATGTGCAATTAGCTATCTGATAAAATAAAGAACCCGCTAACCCAAACAGAAAAAAATATTAAAAGGTGTCGAATATAGGAAGCTAAACCACAGCGCTTGCTACAGTTATTGAAAATTCAAAAATGTGTCTTTTTCATTTGATCTGTAAATTGCTTGAAATAATAAGATCCCTTGACGCAACAAGTTGATATACAACCTTTTCATTTGAATTTATTTTGACAAGATAAAATGTCACGTATCTTGTTATCGTTACATCAAACGGATCGGACTTAACTGGTGTGCTTTGATGATTTTATTAAATGATAAACGTTTCCGTTTTATTACCCTGGTTGGTCTTGCCCTTTATCTCCATGCGTCACCTTGACATTTCGTTGTTATAGGCACCACAGATTTGCGCCAAGAGCACCAAAGGCTTGCTTCACTTCGATGAGTTCGCACAGAGAATGTACAAATGTGATGGCGCCAGTTGGAAATCATGGAACCCGGACTCGAACCAAGATCAACCGGAGCAAGCAACCAGATGTCAACAAGGTATTGATTAATACTGTCGTGATATCAGCACTAGCTTTTCTGTGATTTGATGAACTTGTACACCCAAACATATGTAGTAGTTGTGGAACGATATTGTAATTTACCTGTTATATCTTGCTAATGATTTAAAGGCTTTAAAATAATAATGTTTTGTTTCTCTACAATTCTCGAATGTGTTAATAGGGAAATAGGCCTAAACTAATCCTACAAAGCAATTGCCGAACGTGTTTATAGCGAAATAGTTCTAAACTAATCCTACAAAGGAATTACGTTTTAAGCAATTTTGTGTATATAAACTTTATCTATTGATATTCTATTTTTATAATTCTAAATCAACTTTAACTATCCCCAGGTTGGTCCGAGTATGACGGAAGATGCTACAAGTTTTTCGAAAATAAAATGTCCTGGGAAGCTTCCGAACATCATTGCCAGGGATCACACAGCTCTCATCTTACGAGTGTCCGTTCCAAACGTCATTACAAATGGCTGCTCAAGCTTGTCGGCAAAAACTCATTCTGGATAGGTACGTTTTAGTGATACACGTTCCAGGCTTAATTCTGTTTCAATGATGTATTTTACTTCCTTTATCATCAGAAAATTTCATTAGAATTTTCATTTTTTATCAAACTAAGTCGCTTTCCGTTTTGATGATTTTAATTATCAAAACGGAAACGAAACATTACTTAAAAGTAATGGCGCTTATTAGGGGCATTAACAATAATTTAATATTTCTGGTGATAATTATCAATAATTCTGATGATAAGAAGAAAATGCGATATAAGCCAACATTATCTTACTGAAACATTATGATTATATGTATAATTATATTACAAATGCAAAACGAATAGAAAAGTGGTAATGATTGTAATTTTCTTTTTGAACAGGACTAAACGACAAAGCAAATGCCAAGATATGGAGATATGTGAATGGTGAGCCTCTGGGCTTCACGCGCTGGGCACGTGGTCGGCCGCGAATCAGAAGGACGGTACATCGTAAGAACTGTGTACTGGTCAACACTAGAAGGAAATGGAAAAACAAACTATGTGATAAAACATCCAAAAGATTCATATGCGAACAATTTATATCTTCATCTTCTTCACAATCGTCATCTATAACGTCATTGCGAACAAATCCTAAACGTCACATATCTCGAGGAGGACGGCGGAATAGGAAATCGAGGGGCTTCCTAAACCAGTTTTCAAATTAAACTGATTTTGTTTTAGGTTTTAGTATGTACTTTTGTAAAGAAGAATATGTACTGTTCTAGGAGAAACGTGTGTACAAGATACGCAATATTTTGCAACTCGGTTATTGAAAGGGATATGTTTGTAGATGACTTCGGCAATGACTATATGTAGTTGGAATCTGCGGGCCTCCTGAAAAGGATGCATCTTTATATGGACCTAAGTGATGAATGATAGGACACAAAGTCTTACATACATCAGTAAGATTATACGTCCCTGTGGACATTCATAACCAAAGTGTTCATATTTACTTGGAAAGGAAACATTCTTCAAAGTCTATCATTACAAGATGCGGTTTGTTGTGTTGCCGAAAAGCAGGAAAAACATGTCCTGAATTATTTTACCAGGAGGCAAAAATCTGTATTGTGTGTGATGTGCATGGACTCGTGCGATTCACAGAATCGCGAAGGTATACTTCATTTGCGAGGTACTATTACCAGTGCTTATAAGTCACTGCGGTGTTAATGAAGGTGTTCTCTCTTTTGCTTAAATAATTAACTTCCATTCTCAGGATTTTACTATTAAGAGAGAACGTCTATAGACAACTTAACACTGACTTATCGTTGGAAGCAGGAACTTGATAGCTGACGTTAATGATTTGTGCAATCGATAAGAAAAAACAATGGATTTTCCACAAGGTGTAAACATCCTTCCCCAAGGCTGATGAGCATATTGAAGGACGTTTCTTTTTTACGCTTTCAGAATTCTGGTTAAGTAAATCCGCCAACGGGGATGAAAGTAAGACGAAAGTCTTGTGCAATGTTACACAGAACAAGTGTTTCAACATAAGGGAGACGTTCATTGCGTAACTTCTCTTCTAGGCCAGACATTTATCCGGGCAGGAGCGTTGAGTGACCTTCGTGTGAGTCGACTCGGGCCTTTCAACGGTCAGTGAAACATGGCTGTACGATGCCGTGCCGCAATACTTCTGATACCCTGTACGGACTTGCTAAGATCGAAACACTTTTATTTTAAACATTTATAACCTCATTTTAAGGATGTATATATTATATTTTCGATCCGTAAACTAATTTACGGAGTCGGGCTGACGGTAGATAACTCGTGTTATGTATGATGACAAAATCGTACATTTTCTCCACTCTGAATCTGTCGTTCGCTAGCCAGTAGGCGGATGTGTGTCTTGGGCTGCTAGCTAGTACTTGTACTTCATTTAATTTATGACGCAATATATCAACTCAATATTCATTATACTCTATAAATCTGTATGCTAATGTGTTCAACTTTTTCATTTTCTGAATTAATCAAATTTTCTAATCAATAATTTATTTAATCAGGTATTCTCAGGTTTTTCTTTAAAGTAAAACAATAGATATTTCAAATTAAAATAGGTTATTCTTTACAATGATGATATGAGAATGTGTCGACGACAAGATTGTCAGTAAATTAGTTCTAAGATATGAAAAAAACGTATTTTACCTATTTACATCAATCAGCAAATGGTTCACTTCAAGTAATATCAATTTAATTATTAGATGGTAAAACCATCGCTAATTGGAACAGGAAATCGCTTATCACAAAGGTCAACAGAACTTAATTAGCCTTTTTATCACCCAAAGAACGTCATGTCGAATTTCAATTTCATTAATAAGAACAATTTGGGGATATATATCCCTTGCATATTTTTCGATATAACGAATTCCTCTTTAGCTGTATTTCCAGTAATACGAATGACGGTCATCATGTACTTGTCCGGATTACTGAATCAAACAGTGGCATTTCTGATAAATGTGGTCTCGTGTAGCTACCGCATTTCATGTGAAAAGGTATTTTATTAAGACTTTTTGTGCAATGTTTTATTTTTCAGTGAGCCCTTTTTAGCAGCAGTTATGTGATAAACGCCGTGAGAATCAGAATAGTTTTCTGGTATACTTTGATGATGCTTTGTTCCAGTTTTATGGACGTAAGGTATACTTATGAATATATATATATATATGAACAGTTTTGTCTTTTAACAAAAACAATAGTAAGTGTTTTGATGTACGTCAGTTGTTGATGTTCATTGTTTCTGATGGTTGGAAATATGTGTACTCAAATACAACAGTTACAAATTTATCTTCGAAATCAGTCATTATGAAATAATCTTTAAAAATGACAAATGTCCCTTAAAACATATTATCAGGATGCATATTGCATCTCTAAATAGTGCTGTATTTGTGTAACAGTTGATGAAAGTGTGATGATGGATAAACTGTGTTACATGATAAGATGTTGTTAACATGCTTTTGATTTCTGATGTATGTCTTTGACAAAAGACCCCCTTAACGCCAGTTAAAACATATAATGATGATAAATAAATAAACGGACAACTGTCTTTTCTTCTTTAAAAATCATGTATTCAGCTTATGTGATAATTTCCTCCGCGACAATCCTGATGTCTGTTTTTGTTGGTTTTTTCTGTTTTTTTCCACCACAAAACAATCCTACAGAAAGATCGATAACTTAATCAATCTATGAATTCCATGTCAAACAAAAATAATCTTATTATCTTTTGACTGCTTGTAACCTAAAATTTCGATATTAAAAGCAACAAATCGGCACAACAATTAGAAAGTGATTTATTTCTTGTCCATTGTATTTTAATCGGTTTGCTAATACCACAGTTTGAAATTAAGAATGCTGGTTCTGAAAAGACAAACCACCAACGATAGAATACAGTGTTTAATTTCCCAGGAAGATCTTGGCATAGAAAGCAGATATTCATGTACACTAATTTTTACCTCGATTAAAATAGAGCAAACCTCGTCTAATTTAAGTCCCATATGCATTTAAATACTTTATGTGAAAGTAGATTAATAAATGCAAACACTCTTATAAATATTCAGTTTTTCTCCAATCCTTATCCATCAATTACCCCATCAATACAGAAACCCGTGAATAAAGATTTATTTGACATGCTAGTGACATTAGTGTGTTTGTGACGACACGAAAATATATGTATTTAAGCTGTAGTTAAATATTCACGAGATATATGGGATCCATCATATATTTTTGACAAAACGTAAACGGAATTTGCATGAGTTACATTTATGTTTACATTCAATGTCTTTTCTGTATATAAAAATGATGTAATATATATATATATATATATTTTCACGTGAAACAAATGTATTTAATGTATAAAATTGCTACTGAAGAATGTATATTATTGTGAAAAGTTAAATATCGCGTATTAAAATACTTATCATTGTTGTTGTTTATATTTGTCAAATATGTCGATTTGTTTACAATGCATCATGTTGCTTACAGATATTCAATTAAATAAATCTACATTTTCAAACAATCTATCTTTTTGTTGGTATGTCACTATCACTATAATGGAGGAACAGTTTCTCTGTCTGTCGTCTGCCACTATCGGGATTCATTTCTACAATATGTATACAATATACATTAAGTCACCTGCACGTGCGCTAAACTGGCAAGAAAGTCGAACAAGGCATATTATCTGTTAATCCACTCTGGTAGGATATTTCTAACCCAGCGATACAAGGTAGACATACTGACATTTTACAAAACACTCTAGTTACTACATTGCCTTCCATCTGAATTTCTAAAATGACTCAATTGAAGTTAATACTGACAAATACCAATACGAGGTAATGCTATCAAAAGCAAATATTATAATTTAAGTCCCCAAACAATTTTGAGATATTTTGAAATATGTCAATGTTATTCCTTGAATCGTATGACCCAATATCATTCCCTAGGTTTAGGTTATTGAGACGCTGTACTAAAAGGAAGTGATGACGCCGGATGGACGGACGGACGAATGTCCAAGATCGACTTGGTAGAGTGTAGTCTTCTGTCCCTGTACTTGTGGGGTGCAACCCACAAGTCCTTCTTAATTTCGAAAATCGCTTAATGATGAATTGTTGGGAAATAGATTAAAGCCATTTACGTCCTCTTCTGCTAAGATGTTCGGTGCGTTCTTTTACATTCAACAGATAGATTTAATTTGCAGGTTCACGTTTTATCGACAAATCCATTATTTCCACTCCCTCCCAATGACATACAACAGACACGCCTTCAGTTTTCAATGTTATTTTAATCTATTAACGTTTTACAATGTGTCTGAAAACTACTCCATCTTACATAAATGATTCATCGTAAATATATATTACTCGGGACACATCCCTGATAGTTCGTCATCGATATCAAAGAACAGCCATTCGGTGCACCTTCAGAAAATAAATACACACTTATTATGAATATAGTTATATCCTGATTTGAGACAGCAGTATTTTGTATTTTTATATGAAGCAGGTCTAGACACTAAATCCTGCCACAGAACCAGCAATTACAGAGTTGTGCCTTGACCACTATGCTAGATACAATTATGCTGAACTTCTGAGGGAGATGGATTGATATAAGCTTAAAGCTTGTTTCCAGATCCTTTTGCAAATTATGAACTGATATCTTGTATTTTTGTATGCATGTCTATGAATTAAATAAAATACTGACTAAACTAGAACTAGGAAAAATGTGCACTTCAGTGAGAAAAAACAATCTTATGCATACAGTGTGTTGGTAAATGGTCTATAGATATACAAACAATACATAATCTTATAGAATATTAGCAATGAAACATATCTCGTACATCCTCTATACCTCGTTTTCGCTTGAATTTGAACAAAAATTAAACATGCATGGATTATTGAATAAGAAGGGTATAATCTTTATTAACAAATATGTTTGTGCTCCAACTTTATGTTGTTGACTCTATATAGCATTCCAATAATTCACGTATTGATATACATTAATTGTATTCTGCAGATCTTTGCTATTAGAACACATATTGATACATTTGACAGATTGTTACAGTAATTTTCAGTAACGTATGACACCACTGACTATTACATTTCACAAATCTACGACTTACTTGTTTCTTGCTATTTGTCTACAGATACTTGTTAACATATTTTTCTTAGATATACAATTGACAATAATTTATACACTTACTAATACAAAATAGTGATTTCTTTCATAAACATGATATACAAGCATAACTATATTATCTCAAGTACGCGCGTGTGAACAACGGGACATGTTGGGGTGTCAATTGGACATTTCAGGTGTGTAGATTTGACATGTCGGTTTAATCAACTTGACATGTTGGGAGTGTCAGTTGGAGATGTTGGGTTTGTCACTGTAACATGTCAGCTGTGTCAACGTAACATGTCGGGTGTGTCAACGTGAATTGTCGAGTTTATCAACAACTAGACATGTCGGTTATGTTTACTGAACGTGTCGGGTGTGTCAACAACTTATCATGTTGGGTTTGTCAACAACATGTCTTGTTGGGTTTGTCAACAACTTAATTTTGTCATGTTGGGTTTGTCAACAACTTAATTTTGTCATGTTGGGTTTGTCAACAACTTGTTATGTCGGGTTTGTCAACAACTTAATTTTGTCATGTTCGGTTTGTCAACAACTTGTTATGTCGGGCCTGTCAACAAGTTGTCATGTCGGGTTCGTCAACAATTTGTCACGTCGGATTTGTGAAAAAATGGACAGGTCGGGTATTATGTTGCAGTTAATTGGCAAGGTAGGGCAAAGAACCATGACCATATTTTACATATCGCTACGCAATATCTTAATGGTTATATACTGTAAATGTTCTAGTTGAAACATCACAAATACCCAAGTGATTCCTAACGAGAATACACATTGCTTAACTTCGAAATAGAATATAAAGCCTTCTCATACAGATTAAATACCGAGCATCCAAAATCCAATCTTAAAATCACAATAATTTAATTACAAACATCAGTAAACAATAGTCGACAAACTCTTCATTTCTTATTAGTGACTTCACTTTCAATATTACTAACGCCATATTTATTATGATTACTGATTGATTGTACACTGATGCGATATAATAAGCATTGAGATGGTGTATGTCGAGTATAACATGTGATCTAACTATGTAGCTAGATTAACAGATAACGGATTTGTCTGACAGTAAATCTATAAACATTGACGCTGTCGGACACACCCGTTTTAAGAAATATATGCACATTTTTATACAAAAAATTAATATTAATGAGTTTTCTTTGTAGTGTCAATTGTCAACTATTTATTAAAGAGACATATTATGAGTCTACTCAGAGATGTCGCTACATCCATTACACAATTGAATATCCATAGTGTTTACCATTTTTGTCTTTTTTTTTATGTCAACTACTAAGAGTCATCTATATTTTCCTCTCTTTCTTCCGTCATCTGTCTAGAAAAAAAACATCGATTCCTTTCCTGACGTCATCTGACAAAAAACATCTGCACTCGCGACCATTTTCCGATTCCATCAGTATCGAGATATAATTTTGCTACTGTTTCATTTTGTGTTTTCAATTCTGAAACGGTCATCCACATGTAGAGCGTTCATCCGTACGTTCGCTGTCCGGAATCAACGCATGTCCTACAGCACATCCTGTAGAAATACTCCCGATCGCACACTCGGAATCTCTCTACAAGGGGACAGAACTGTGCCTTATCTTGGTCCACACAGTCTGGAAAGAAACATATAACGTGTTGATCAGAAACATATATCTATATAGGTATCACCTTACACAAAGAGTAGGGAGGAGTCATGCATGGTAGAGTTACTTACCTTCAGCAGAGGGTAGGGAGTCACGGTTGAGTTACTTACCTTGAATATAGAGTGGGGAATCAAATGAGAACTACCTTCAACAGAGGGTGGGGAGTCAAAGGAGAGTTATTCGCCTTCAACAGAGGGCGGGGAGTCACAGTAGATTTACTCACCTTCAACAGAGGGCGGGGAGTCACAGTAGATTTACTCACCTTCAACAGAGGGTGGGGTGTCAAAGGCGAGTTACTCACCTTCAACAGAGGGCGGGGAGTCACAGTAGTTTTACTCACCTTCAACAGAGGGTGGGGAGTCACAGTAGTTTTACTCACCTTCAACAGAGGGTGGGGAGTCACAGTAGTTTTACTCACCTTCAACAGAGGGCGGGGAGTCACAGTTTTTGTGACATTGCTGTATTGTGGTTGGTTTATCCCGGGGGAGACAGGTACTGCTCCGCTCCCCTCGATACGTCCTACAAACCACTGTCCGGGTCTGGCGGCCTGTCCCACATCGGGCAGAGCACTAAATCGAAAAACACATTTCAAGTATAACTAAACATTGCATACTTTAAAAATAAATCATATTTCGCGCGGTTGACTGCGCCAAAGAGTTTTCTATAATGGTTCGCCCAATAGGTGGCGTTACTGTAGTGACATGACATGCGCGTGCAGCTGGTGAACTGGAAAGTCAGTTCAGAACAACGCACGGGTCGGAACGGACGGATTACAATTCTCATTTTGTATTTACTTGTTCAAGTTGATACAATTATTCACAATGTTGCCTGTTAAAGTGTATTATCTAAAATCATTAAATGATAGAAACAAAGTCTTTGTAATTTGGTATTTGTTGATCATTATATGACACTACTGGTGCAGCCGGTGCGTTGTGAACAGATGCCGGTCGTTGTGAACAGCCTATTGGTGTTTGTTGCCGCCACCTGGCGGTGGGTCATTGAAGAAGTCACTTTTCAAAGTCAATATTCAATAATGAATTAATTTGTGATTTCCCGGGCTATGTCCGAGAAGGCGACATATGAAAATATCGTATTGCATTATCTTCGAACAATGTAACTGATCACAAATCTACGGCATTGCTGAAACTGAAGAAATATGCCACATTAAAGACTAGAAACATTGCTTGTATTTACAAACGGAATGATATGTTCTTCCTTACCGGTCCCCAAGGTTCTGTTTCCCACCTTGGCGGAGGACATGGTCGCTGTATACAGGTTTCCCAAGTAAGAGGTTTCTTCTCCTGACTACACTGTGTCTCGTGAAGGTAAGTCTGGCGGTCACTCGTCATACAGAACACGTTCCGAGTGGTCTCCCCCATACCACATTCAGCTGAACACTGGATATATAGTTACAAAGATAGAGATACATTTCGGGAACACATTCCGTTTAAAAACCGTTAAGGTTTTCAAAACACACCGTGTGAAAATCGGTGGATAATTAAGGAATATGGAATTCTGAGGGGAGTTCAAGGTAAAGACTAAAATATGTAAGATATAGCGGTTATGACTGTCGATAATTAAATACGTAAGTTTGACAGTAATGATTGTCGATTATTAAATAGGTAAGATATAGTGGTAATGACTGTCGATAATTAAATAGGTAAGATAGTGTGGTAATGATTATCGATAATCAAATAGGTAATATATAGCGGTTATGATTGTCGATAATTAAAAAGGTAAGATATAGTGGTAATGATTGTCGATAATCAAATAGGTAAGATAGTGTGGTAATGATTATCGATAATCAAATAGGTAATATATAGCGGTTATGATTGTCGATAATTAAAAAGGTAAGATATAGTGGTAATGATTGTCGATAATCAAATAGGTAAGATAGAGTGGTAATGAGTGTCGATAACTAAATAGGTAAGATAGAGTGGTAATGATTGTCGATAATTAAATAGGTAAGATAGAGTGGTAATGATTGTCGATAATTAAATAGGTAAGATAGAGTGGTAATGATTGTCGATAATTAAATAGGTAAGATAGAGTGGTAATGGTGGTCGATAACTAAATAGGTAAGATATAGTGGTAATGGTGGTCGATAATTAAATAGGTAAGATATAGTGGTAATGATTGTCGATCATTAAATTGGTAAGATATAGTGGTAATGATTGTCGATAATTAAATAGGTAAGATATAGTGGTAATAATTGTCGATAATCAAATAGGTAAGATATAGTTGTAACGACTGTCGATAATTAAATAGGTAACATATAGCATTATAGATTGAAATATTTTCAAATATCATATCAACAGCATGTTTATGATTTTGTTGTTGTCTGGACATTGATGAATCTTTTATTGTTATATATATTTTCATTTGTAAACAATCCTTAAGACTATGATATGTTAATCTTACAAAAGTAAGAAAACTAAAAATCTTGAAATACTAGTAAATCCATGAACTATTTTTTACAGATTTTATCTCATATGCTGTCAAAATATCATGCGGGTTTGTTTTTAAACCAGAGCCACAGATTTTTCTTTAATTTTTTTTTCCAAGATAAAAATATATATCCCGCTGTACATATGTCGGTATCAGATATTGCAATATACCTCTCTCCAGTGGTCGGGAAACCACACCGCCGGACACGTGATGCTGCGACATTGACGTCTGTTGTTCGGTTTCCGGGAGGGACATTCCTGGTCCGGTAAGATCACCTGTTCCTCCTGACTGATGGTTTGGACGCACGTGACACTCCGCATCTTCGTTCTGTTGTCCCCACATGTGGAGCTACATGGGGACCATCGTCCCACCGACCAACTGAGAACAAGGTAAAGATGATTGATGACGAAAATCATTCCATACATATTTTGACTTCGAGCTAACGATTTTAATTACATTTTTAACATATCTATATGTATATTTTACATATCGAAAATTAATCATTCTACAAAAGTGATATTTTTCTCTAGTGAAAAATATTACTTTCACTGATTTGACCAATCAAAACAGTGCTTACATACGACCATGGGGAAAATTAAAAGCTGACTCGGTATATTTTACTATAAAATGTAATAAACAAATATCTAACAGTATCTTCAGTATTACCAAATATTTTTACTCGTGTGGCTAATATTTTGAATTTTCTCGCGCGTGGTGCGCAAAAAAAAACAAAATATTATACACTGTATAACATGAGTGATATATATTTGGTATTACTGAAGACATTGTTAGATATCCTCTATTTATAGAACTATAATATTTCCATCTAATACCATTTCAATGGTTTAGTACACTATTTCATTTCGTCTTGCAGTGTCCACTCACTGTTGTCATCATTCGACAGATTTAGTTTTGTTTTGTATGTAAATGATTCTTAATTTTCATATCACAGACATCATTCCTACAAATCTATCAAATTGTTTATATAGTCTACATTTCTACCGATCGCTCTCTCCTTGCTCACCTTGCTGGGCATGGGTTGTCGTTGCACGTCCGACTGTGGTCACTCGGTTTCGGCTGTGGAGTACAGAGGTCATTATCGACAACCTGGCGGTCAGACTTCTTAACACAGACCGCACTGGACACTCGTGTACCTGCCATAGATAAAAATAGTAACCATGATCGGTCAGTCGACCATGAAAATTTGGAGAGTACAGATTTATGTAACTGTAAATGTGATATTTGTTTGTTTGTTTGCTGGGTTTATCGCCCCATGAACAGCAAGGGTCATTTTGAGGCGGGGTCTCCTTGTAGTAGTTGTTGACTACCTCAATTAACAACATACGGGAGGCCCATCGCATGCCATCCAGGGCAATTAGAGTAAAGAGTCTTGCCTAAGAACAAAATTACAACAGCACAGACAAGCCCGTTTTAATCTTCCCAAGAAACACAACCCACTACGGGTAGGGAGTGCAGAATCACGACATTTCGTAAATGTGATAGGACACTTGGACACTTGGAAAAGACATTTGCTTTTTATTTCCTCAAAGGTTAAAAATGTTGTTAGTTATCCCGAATGTTTGACGCATAAGGGTTTATATTTTTCACAGAAGCTATAAAAAGACTATAATTGGCTATATTAAGTTGATTTTTATGTATTTTTTACGATATTTTTTCACGATTTTTTTTATTCTCTTCAAATCAGCAAAAACATATGACCCGTTTAATTTCGCAATAGGTGGGCCTCCACAGACAGAACAACATAGATATTAATATTAGTTTAGCCAGAGATATAGAAATCCTTACCTCTGCCACAGGAAAGTGAGCACTCGGACCAGACAGAGTGCTGCCAGGTATACAATGTAGCGTCGTGGTTGTAAATGGTGGCATTCTTCGCCATATTGTACTGATAGTCTACGCCAAGGTTGTCCTCTTGCAGCAAAATCTGAAACATTAAAATTTAAATTGTTATAGATATTCAAAAGGTAAAACATTAAATATCTTAAGTAAAATATAATTATATATTAAATTAAATAAATATAAAATTACCATGATAACAAGGTTTTCGTTGGTCGGTCCTATCGCCCTGAGAACTTCCGGTTCGGTATCTTCTCGTTCATAATGAAAGACTGTTCCGGCCAGGGAGAACTTCCGGGGCCAGTCAATTGTCCATTCTCCATTAATATAGTATTCCCCGTTCTCTCCTTGTAAAGCTATCGGTGAAAAAAAATGTGCATTAGTCAACTAAGAAATAAAACGCTTCAGCTGTTTAGACCTACTAAATTTATCGGTGTAAAATGTGCATTAGTCAACTAAGAAATAATATGCTACAGCTGTTTAGACTTATTGTAAAATGAACAAGCGGTTGAAAAAAAAAACGTAAACTGAAGGCTCAATTTGTTTCATGGATTGAACTTGGTTGTGTATGATATAGACACGTGACGATATCATTATATGGGGTATGAACCTCACCTAAATAGTTGATAGATTCCTGTGTCTCCCTCACTAATATATGCACCGCTCCTTTTGGAATCCGCACCATCTCATGATAAGCTAGAAGTTTGAATACATTTTAAATTGTATTAGCGTGTTATAATTTCAGTAAATTACAAGTTTTCAGCATACATTTTGGAGAAATTCAACATGTTTCCAGTTATTAATAAGTTTGATTAACAATAAAATGTTTCCTCTTACATGAAATTGGAATTTGACATCAGATTATTCGAACAAAATATTTATCACGTTTTAAGAATATTTGAAATAGTCATAAACGAAAATCTGCATTTGCTCGATTACAACAATGAGTGAATTCCGATGGAATTTGAACGAAAGCAAAACTAAGATAGTTAGCAGTCCGTTTGCTTTACAATGAAATATAACGACAAACAAGTTACAATACATCAACATGTGCTGATATAATCAATAGTCAGAAGCAAATATCTTTGTTTTCATCGCTACCCCGACTCTCATTTCAGGAACGTGGTGTTATTTGGATTTCGTCTAATAAACAGAACGCTTCTCCTTCCTACGGCTTTAAAATCAATATCGTTGTTGGTGTGTCTTGTATGGTCTCATATTTTCATAGCTTCACCGACTCTTATTTCAGGAACGTGGAATTAGTTGGATTTCCTCTGGATAAACAGAACGCTTACCGTTCCTACGGTCTTAAAATTATGTTTATCAAGTCGTATTTACCCTAGTGTTATAGATACAACCACACCTCGTTCACTCGAAGTCGTCGGGATCGTGAAAAAAACTTCGAGTTATCCGAGTCTTCGCATTAACCGAGTTTCAAGGTAGACGTTTTTATATGTATTCAATTTTACAACTTACATCCCTTCGGGAGCTGTTTGTCGAAGTGGCCAGATATTGTTTGGCATGTTGATCCGTCGCCATTACACTTCCGGCAGTTGTCCTCAGTAGCGTTAGACTCGAGAACACCATCGCACCCAACTGGCTGTAAGAGATATGGAACTGATTTTTATGATGTCCAGATTTCTGATTGTAAATAATCATCAGTATGTCCCTATCTTGAACTTGCATATCTATATTTTAAAATAATCAAACATGTGTTTGACTACTTCGAGATTTCCCGTATGTTGGATGCTAAGTAATACCGTTGTAACAAAACATTTAGGTTTCATATGATATCTTACCCCGTTCAGCAAGTTTCCCATAGGAAAGTATTATTAGATCTAGCGAAAAATGCTTAGTTAAGGAACATTGATAAATTATGTAATGCTTTCCGACGTGGAATATTTCATAGTTCAAGCATTGTTATGGAAGAGACCGCAAAGTTCTCTATGAAAGATTGCTTACTAAAGTCATTTGGAAAGGAGTGATCTTAACTATTTTAATTAAGTTTCGAGTGGTGGTAATTAAATCACACCGTGATTAGATTTTAATTACCAGACATCGGCCATTAATGCAGAGGTCCATTTTGTCCGGGTAACACTTCGTGCCGTCTATAACCTTCCGCGCGCGTTCTGTGTAAAAATTGTATCCCTCCGCTATGCAGTTTAACGCACAAGGTCTGTTATGAGCTAAAACAAATAGTCCACAATTAAACAGTTTTCATTTCTAAGTAACAAAAATTCTTGATATTTACGTCTCCGGCCAACCCTGTAAAGATCGAACCCATAACCTATGGGTATATGGGTATAAAGTCTTGTCGCTCTGAAGAAACACTCTCTTGCAGAGTCGGAAGAACGCATTTTAATAGTATTTTACCAGAATGACATCTATCCATCCATTTTAAATATTTTGACTTACTAATAATGTTGTAAATTAATTTACAAATCATATTAATAATAAAAATCGTTACAATTATATAAATCATATTCAAAGACAGTTCTATACCAAGAAGTTGTTTTCAATTAGATAGTTGACATGTTTCAAGGGAGGTAACTCCAGAAGAAAATGGTGGACTTACCCCCTGAGAATGGTTTCCAGTTGTAGTACCTTCCCCTGAATGGTTTGGTGTCGTAATCCGCACATTGTTGTTCCCGGAAATCCTGAACATTATCCGGACATGACTGGATATTACAAGACCTGTATCGCTTCCTTTCTCCCACACAATATTTCCCGCCGTGTCGAGGTCTGGAAACCAGACGTCATACCAAAAATGAGCAGCAATTCAATAGGGTATTTGTAACTTCATAAAACCATGTCTATGTAAGTGAAGGCATATTATTTCAATGATAATATATTGTTTTGATGGAAGCTGAAATAAGGTGTTGATGAACTTGATTTGGACGACAACATCTCCGGACAAAACAAACTTACTCTGGGTCATCACATCGCCGGAAGCTTGACTCCACGCCGACACCGCACGTCCGTGTACAGGCATCCCATTCGGACCACGCCCCCCAGTCTCCGTCCTGTGGCTCCGGACGGTAGTGGGGCTCCCGACATAGACCCCGGTAACACCACTGTATTAAAACGAGGTTTTCAATATTAACTAATCTAGCTTTGAGAAATTGTTCTGAGGTTGCTTCTACGATATCAGCAAAAATCCCAGACAAACGAAATCTATTCATGTCTTTCCGGCACACAACTCATAGTTTCATGTACAGTGAACCTATCCCCGTCCATCCTTCTGTCCGTACCCAATAAACATACTTATGAGGTTCATTCATACCGTCAAAATATTTCCTCGTTGCCTATACGAGACGAACGTTTCTTTCATTTTGTTTTCCATCAATTCAACATTAAAACCAATTCCGATTGACTTGTGGATTGCACCCATACGATTTTAGACAACAGACTACGCCAAACAAGTCGAGCCTGGCGGCTGTCTGTCTGTTAGCTGCGATAACGTAGCTCTGGACGACGGACGGATAATTTTTGACAGATGGTCGTCGTCAGAGCTACGATTCCCTCCCATTGCTCGTAATGTAGCAAAACAGTGAACCTCGAAAATGCTACAAATAGCGGATATCGTTTAACTTTGGAGTAATAGTTCGTATAATCAAACATTTCTAATTCAATTTTGCAATGTATTAGCCTACAGTCTAATCTAGAAATCTTTAATTCGCATATTCTGATATCATACTGCTCGGAGTTGTCTCCTTGATCCGCCATGATACTTCTCGAAGAACTCTCGCGAGGATTCTAACCCAAATATGGAACCCGTGATCCATATATTGATGAAGCTACTACGATAAATAAATACATAATCAGAGATATTTAACCACTCTTTTGTAACTCTTGTGAAGAAAGCGAATCTTACTTTGCGTAATTAAATAATTTCAGAATGAATTGACCTTCCTTACCGAGATATATTACTCCGAATATGTTTTTCTGTTGAAATATCGCGGGAAACCTCATTAGCATCAATTTATTTTGATTTCCTTATAAGGAAATTGACCTTTACACTTGTATCAAAGATGGCAGTATGTTTGAACTGATATCTCCGTGTGTCTTGCTCGTTTTGGATTTTACTATTTATTGTCAAACATTTGAAGTAATGTGCAGGTTTGTTGCTTGAATATTCATCATAGATACTAGAATAATCAATTTACATTGTTTTTTTTATCCGAGAAAAATTTTACCACTGCTAATACTGCCCGATGTGAATCGCATCGGGGCTTGCTACACTATCGGCAATGGGAGGGACTTCATACCCTGCCGGAGAGCAGTGTAGGCAGGGTATGAATATTCGTTCTATCTGTCTGTATGTCTGTGTCTCTGTCCGTCTGGCTGTCTGCCAATTGACAACCAATTGTTGCACTCCCTTTGTGTTCGATGAAGAGTCCTGTTGTCCATCAAAAGAGAATCACGTGTCACCCCAGTATGTGTTACGTACCCCACGTGGTCCCAGAATGTCCCAGTATGTTTTACGCACCCTACGTGGTCCCAGAATGTCCCAGTATGTTTTACGCACCCCATGTGGTCCCAGAATGACCCATAATGTCCCACTATTTGTTACCTACCCCTCGCTGACCGGTATCCAGCGGACAAACTGTGCCCTCCGCGGCTGGGATGCTGTTTGTGGTACATTGACCATGTTTATTAATACACCATAGCTCCTGACACACCTCCTGTAATTACAGAAAAAGACTTAAGGCTATATGCTACATTTATATTACAACACTTATATTCAAAAGAAAAAAAATAGAATATCAATGATAATTTGAAAATAACTAATGTTGCTATTTATAGGTCTACATTTTCGCATGAATTCATACAAATCTATTGCTAATTTATTTAACAGAACTGCGATGAATTAGACACATCTGGGGTAATTTATTTTGTATGCATATATAGGTTTCCTTATCAGATAAAAAATGGATTTTCTTGATAACAAAACAGTATTTACCCCGGGTTTACACATACTGGACGTTTCTCCAAACTGTAGAACGCACTGCTCATCAGAGTTGATCTGCTGGGGTGGAAAGCGGCGGAACTGGGGCTGCACGAGGAGCTGTTCAGACGGGGTGTTAATCAGACACTGCCCCTTATCAGAACTATAGGGAAAAAAGGGTGGAAATGAAAACTGGGGACAACCGTCAGTCGGACGTATTTGTCATGGTTCAATAAATGATCCATATATTCGTTATACATGTACATGTATATATTCTGCTTCCTTTGAAGCCCCGATAGATACTTCATGAATGATTGACAAGCTATCTTCAAAAATAAACACTCTTTACCATGGCTTCCGAAAATTGAGTTTTAGATTACAAAATATTTATTTCAAATCGATACACCTATCTTAGTTAAACACCTCCGCGTAAGTTTAAATTAGCAAAACCTTTTTAATTCAAGTATAAAAACCTAAACTCAGGCACTAAAAACATGGTGTTCCAATTACTTGGACTTCGCAACCCAACTTACGGTCCATAAATATATTTCATTATTAGTTTATTTTTAAATGGACATTCCTTGGTTCCGACATTAGAAACGTGCAAAATATCTTTCGATAAAATACATGCCTGAATGAGAATTATAAGAGTTTGTGAGCCTACCAGTAATAAAAGTAACACCGAAATGTACAGAAAAATGACGTAACGTACACAATACCGTCTGCCTTTGCGGTAATTAGTGATACTTCGGGTGGAATTGAGAATTTTTATGATACAATACTTAAAGCACTTTGCCTTACCTTGAGAGTAAAATTGCCGTATTAATTTAAAGATTATAACTTTTACTACTTGGAATAACTACACATTTCCCATTAAGTTTCATTTTGATGATACACACTTTATTCAAACGAAGGAATGTCACTTTAATATGAGGTTAAATAACATATATGTATATCGACACTGAGTTTGGAATTGGCGCCATGCCCCTGTTGAATCAACTCTTCCGTATTCTGAAATACGCTACTTATTCTAAGAACTCGGTGACGTATTTCCGGCTACATGACGGACCACATCTTACTCTAAGAAGTCAGTGACGTATTTCCGGTTACATGACGGACCACTACTTACTCTATAAACTCGGTGACGTATTTCCGGCTACATGACGGACCACTACTTACTCTAAAAACTCGGTGACGTATTTCCGGTTACATGACGGACCACTACTTACTCTAAGAACTCGGTGACGTATTTCCGGCTACATGACGGACCACTACTTACTCTAAAAACTCGGTGACGTATTTCCGGCTACATGACGGACCACTACTTACTCTAAGAACTCGGTGACGTATGCCCGGCTACAAGATGACCAGTTGAAGGGCTGAGTGTCCTTGGTCAGCTGGGCTGCCATGATCCCGGCCATTTCGCCTGATCCTGTTGTTCCACATCGATTACCGGCGCCATCATGCTGCATCCCAAAACTACAATCATACGAAAACCACGTGACAGCAACGTCATTCATACTTTTTCAATTTCTAATCCACAGACTGAGTAATCTATGTCTATACAAATACACTATAATGAATCCGTCAGCTCAGTTTGTATTTCATTTTTGAGATGATATTGCACCATTTTGAAGAACTATTAAATAATCTTGATTGACAATGTGCATTTCGTTCGTTAGGAAGACTGAATATTACAAAAGTCTTTACATTTTTTCTAAATATCACAGGGACTTTGCACTTTTTTCAACCTAGCTGTCCCTATATGAGGGGTAATTTTGACAGGCCCCTGTGCTAGACATCAGTTCCAGAATGTGTTACATATACTCTCACAGTCCCAGACATTGCACATACTGTTTCAACCTAGCGGTCCCGATATTTGGAGTAATTTTGTCAAGCCCCTGTACTAGACATCGGTTCCAGAATGCGTTACCTACTCTCATGGTCCCAGACTTTGCACATCTTTTGAACCTAGCAGTCCATATATGTGGGTATTTTTGACAAACCCCTGTGCTAGAAATTTAACATATGGACGACAAACTTTCACTTGAATCTGTTTTCCAAGTTGTAATAAATTTCTGATCAATGATAAATATTGTAAAGAAAACAAAATCTAAGTTTCCTGGATACACAATAATTTCGGATCAAACTGTTCCTCAATCATTTAAATCTGTACACAGCTATTTGTAGGATTGTTTTCCGTACTTGTGCCCTATCTCGTGCGCCACGGTGAAGGCTGACGCCAGGCCGATATCTTCGTTAATACTACAGCTTCTGTCCTCGTTACACATCCCAGCCACTGGAGCCAAGCCTGTCGTAAACAAAAGTACAATAGTGGTAAATAAAAACAACTTTAATTGGTTTAGAATCTTCGGATCATCAAAGTATTTGAAATACCTCCATTTCAAAAAAAATGGTTTACTGACAGAATAAAGAAAAAACATAACGTTTCGTGCTTGCTCTAATGACATGCACTCTGATTTATTGACAATCAACTTTAAAACATTTTCGTATTACATTTTGAAACACTATTTTAATTTTTCTGGGGTTAATAATGATTAATTTCATTTTCTCGTACAACTTAAACTTAAATACAAAATAAGTTGTTTTATCAGTTGATGTTATATACTCTCATTGAATCCATGATTCTGTTTTTCTTCATTTAGAATATATATAAGTAAAAGTAATACTTACCTAATGTTCCACACGGACTATTCTGGTAGGTACATATATCATACCTGTAATCAGAAAAATCGCACAGGTAACACGTGACATTTATAAAGACAAATTTCTAATTCATATATTTACAAAAAAAAATGATATTTGCCAATTAGACTATGAACTCATACCCTCAATATGCCTCTCTTATCTCTCTAAACATATTACCATTTTTATGGTTCCAATATTTGAGGCTTTGCAAAATATTCAAAGCAAAAAGGGATACGTTTTAAATTTCCGGAAAGTATTAAACGTACAATTCATTTTTTGTATGTTTGTTGTTGTTGGTTTTTTTTTTTTTTTTTTTATAATACTGATTTCATTCTATTCCTCAAAAACAGCAAAAATTGAATCTCTCGAAAATCGCAACCTATACAGTAACTACAAACAACATTTTTGAAAGAATGCGCCTTTCAGAGAAAAAAAAAGAAGAATAAATTGATTAATCCGTTCTCAGCTAAATTTTTACACGGAATTATTCAGCTTTAGCGATGTTACCCTACCCTGTAAGAAGTACAGCATTATCGTGGTGAGCTGTCCCCATCTCGTCAGCCGTCAAATTGAGCATATTCTGCCATCGACAGAAACTATCTAACGAACGATCAGCGTGGTAGTTCAAGGTCAGATTTTCCTGTAATGTTGAAAAATGTTAAATATCAAAATATCCTTTAAAGATCAGGTATTTATTTTTAATTAAAAATGGTAAATAGAGTGCGAGATATGACTGAAATTTAGATTTGCGAAAAATTCTTGAAAAAGTAGGTGCTCCGGAATAGTAATCGTCCTCTGTTTAATCGACGGCATGCAAATAATGAAAACATGGGATGAGAATATGTTTATGTTTAAACTGTTACAAACAGCAGACATAATAATACTTGAACAGGCAGATAGATACCAAAACAGATGGAAAAACAACATGAGTCGTAATTTAAATATTTAGTTGGTCAATTCGACACAATTAAATATATACTGACACCGGAGTCGACGTCCCTAACGGAGAGTTCTCTTCGTCACATTTGATTTATCTCACCTGATCCTTCTCCAGGATGACCAGTCGACTGACCACGATGTTAATTGCATTCCCAATACTGGCATCATGGAAGAGCTGGGCAACCTGACCTCAAGTATAAACACACAGGTAATCTTAAGGTGATGGGTATAACAGACTTCGGTATCAATACAGGGTATAACAGACTTCAGTATAAATACAGGGTATAACAGACTTCAGTATAAATACAGGGTATAACATACTTCAGTATAAATACAGAATATAACAGACTTCAGTATAAATACAGGGTATAACAGACTTCAGTATCAATACAGGGTATAACACACTTCAGTATAAATACAGGGTATAACACACTTCAGTATAAATACAGGGTATAACAGACTTCAGTATAAATACAGGGTATAACAGACTTCGGTATAAATACAGGGTATAAAACACTTCAGTATAAATACAGGGTATAACACACTTCAGTATAAATACAGGGTATAACAGACTTCAGTATAAATACAGGGTATAACACACTTCAGTATAAATACAGGGTATAACACACTTCAGTATAAATACAGAGTATAACAGACTTCAGTATAAATACAGGGTATAACAGACTTCGGTATCAATACAGGGTATAACAGACTTCAGTATAAATACAGAGTAAAACAGACTTCGGTATCAATACAGGGTATAACAGACTTCAGTATAAATACAGGGTATAACAGACTTCAGTATAAATACAGGGTATAACACACTTCAGTATAAATACAGGGTATAACAGACTTCGGTATAAATACAGGGTATAACAGACTTCAGTATAAATACAGGGTATAACACACTTCAGTATAAATACAGGGTATAACAGACTTCAGTATAAATACAGGATATAACAGACTTCAGTATAAATACAGGGTATAACAGACTTCAGTATAAATACAGGGTATAACACACTTCAGTATAAATACAGGGTATAACACACTTCAGTATAAATACAGGGTATAACAGACTTCAGTATAAATACAAGATATAACAGACTTCAGTATAAATACAGGGTATAACAGACTTCAGTATAAATACAGGGTATAACAGACTTCAGTATAAATACAGGGTATAACAGACTTCAGTATAAATACAGGGTATAACAGACTTCAGTATAAATACAGGGTATTACAGACTTCAGTATAAATACAGGGTATAACAGACTTCAGTATAAATACAGGGTATAACAGACTTCAGTATAAATACAGGGTATAACAGACTTCAGTATAAATACAGGGTATAACAGACTTCAGTATAAATACAGGGTATAACACACTTCAGTATAAATACAGGGTATAACAGACTTCAGGTATAAATACAGGGTATAACAGACTTCAGTATAAATACAGGGTATAACAGACTGCAGTATAAATACAGGGTATAACAGACTTCAGTATAGATACAGGGTATAACAGACTTCAGTATAAATACAGGGTATAACAGACTTCAGTATAAATACAGGGTATAACAGACTTCAGTATAAATACAGGGTATAACAGACTTCAGTATAAATACAGGGTATAACAGACTTCAGTATAAATACAGGGTATAACAGACTTCAGTATAAATACAGGGTATAACAGACTTCAGTATAAATACAGGGTATAACAGACTTCAGTATAAATACAGGGTATAACAGACTTCAGTATAAATACAGGGTATAACAGACTTCAGTATAAATACAGGGTATAACAGACTTCAGTATAAATACAGGGTATAACAGACTTCAGTATAAATACAGTGTATAACAGACTTCGGTATCAGTACAGGGTATAACAGACTGCAGTATAAATACAGGGTATAACAGACTTCAGTATAAATACAGGGTATAACAGACTTCAGTATAAATACAGGGTATAACAGACTTCAGTATAAATACAGGGTATAACAGACTTCGGTATCAATACAGGGTATAACACACTTCAGTATAAATACAGGGTATAACACACTTCAGTATAAATACAGGGTATAACAGACTTCTGTATAAATACAGGGTATAACAGACTTCGGTATAAATACAGAGTATAACAGACTTCAGTATAAATACAGGGTATAAAATACTTCAGTATAAATACAGAGTATAACAGACTTCAGTATAAATACAGGGTATAACAGACTTCAGTATAAAAACAGGGTATAACAGACTGCAGTATAAATACAGGGTATAACAGACTTCAGTATAGATACAGGGTATAACAGACTTCAGTATAAATACAGGGTATAACAGACTTCAGTATAAATACAGGGTATAAAATACTTCAGTATAAAAACAGGGTATAACAGACTGCAGTATAAATACCGGGTATAACAGACTTCGGTATAGATACAGGGTATAACAGACTTCAGTATAAAAACAGGGTATAACAGACTGCAGTATAAATACAGGGTATAACACACTTCAGTATAAATACAGGGTATAACAGACTTCAGTATAAACACAGGGTATAACAGACTTCGGTATAAATACAGGGTATAACAGACTTCAGTATCAATACAGGGTATAACAGACTTCAGTATAGATACAGGGTATAACAGACTTCAGTATAAATACAGGGTATAACAGACTTCGGTATAAATACAGGGTATAACATACTTCAGTATAAATACAGGGTATAACAGACTTCGGTATAAATACAGGGTATAACAGACTTCGGTATAAATACAGGGTATAACAGACTTCGGTATAAATACAGGGTATAACAGACTTCGGTATAAATACAGGGTATAACAGACTTCGGTATAAATACAGGGTATAACAGACTGCAGTATAAATACAGGGTATAACAGACTTCAGTATAAATACAGGGTATAACAGACTTCAGTATAAATACAGGGTATAACAGACTTCAGTATATACACAGGGTATAACAGACTTCGGTATCAATACAGGGTATAACAGACTTCAGTATAAATACAGGGTATAATAGACTTCAGTACAAATACGGGTAATATTAAGGTAAAAGTTAAAGAGAGGTTCTTTTCTTTGTTTGGTTGCTGGGTTTATCGGCTGTAAACACCCAAGGTCATTTAGAGGTGGAGCCTCCTTGTAGTAGTTGGTGACTACCTTAATGAACAACATACGGAAGGCCTGTCGTACGCTATCCAGACCAATTATGGTATAGTGTTTTGCCCAAGAACACAACCACGACAGCACGGACCGGTCTGTTTCTCAGCTTCTCGAGAAACACAAACCGACACGGGTAGGGAGTGTTAGACCACACACCTTGGATCTTCACCTGAGGTAACATTTTTTATGGCCGGCGATCTACCCGATTGAGCTATCGCCTTAAAATTAAGGGTCATATCTAAAAACAAGTAATCTTAAAGTGACAAGTAAAACAGGCTATGGTAAATTACGTATATAATGATTAGTGTTGAATACTGGATATCTTACATTCTATATCAAAAGAAAAGACAATTTTGTACGATTTTGTGTTGGATGAAGAGTTATCTCCCTTCCGCTTGGCCTTGCACATGTGCGATCAGTCAAATGAAGAATCTAACATGCTTCACATGTACAGAATGGAACTGCTTTGCCCTGAAAATAAGTGTCACATAAAGGTACCATAAACCCTTAAGAACATAAGAATATCCAATCGGAAAGACACTTACAACGTTCATGATGGACAGAACGTAGGATTCTATAATCTTTTTCCCGTGGTACTGTACCATCATCCTGTCTGCAACTACCAGTGTCTCCACGTTCTTTTCTTCGCTCATCACAGACCGCCGCTTCCGGTTCCGGTATTCTTCCGGAAGTGACGTTCTATGTTTAGGCCGAGGTGAATACTCTATACGACGTGGATGGCCAGGTTTTCGTCGTTTTTTCTTATTAGATGATCGGTGTGGTTCGGTTCTATCATTATTTCGATGTGAGTTTTGATGAAATGGAATATGATGAAAAAGTAATTGCTGAAAATCTGTAAAAAAAAAAAAAAAAAAAAATGAGAACATTCTGTGAAAATGAAACTTGAAATCTTTAAGTCCTTCAGAGGATGTTTTATACACAATAACATTTCAAACACAGAGTTCGTTGACGGAAACCTTTCTTAGGATTTTATTTAAAACATGGTTCTGGTAAAAGATGAGTTCTCGAGTATCTTAGCATATTTCCCCGTCACTACAGAAAAATATTTATGATTGAATGCCTTTATCAAATACTTATCGATTGAAAGAAGTTGAAAATTCTCATTAATTACTTCAGGTTATATCATTTTTTCATCTAAATTCGGAGGTATCGCACTTGCCTTTCACCAAGGCGGCCATGGTTCGATTCCCACCCAAATCTTATACCTTAGACAATAGGAATGATATAGAGGTTATTATATAGTGTCGCGGAGAACTAAAATTGAGGGGGGGGGGGGGGGGGGGGGCTATCTTTAATGATATTCGGAGCGTCACATAATATGTGTAGTTGGGATTTTCCCACCAAACATCACCTGTAACACCGCAGTCGTCTGTGCTGTGTTCGTGACTTAACCGGATGTCAGATCGTTTGTACACCACATGTGGGTGTCCGAATGTGGTGGTACTGCCTGTCTCGTTCCACAGTGGCTCCACGAAGAAATCTTCTTCGTTTGTCTGAAACACGCCGTGCTGGAAAATATTGAAAGTAAACTCCATCATAGGATATAAGAATTATTACATGTATACACTGCATCAGTGACGTAAAACGCATTCCACTAATTTGAGCTATGAACACAAGGTAAAACCACCTAGCAGAGCTGTGATTGACTGAATATAGGTCCCCGTTGTTTCATTGATGACGTAATGCTTCTTGGCGTCACCCGCGCGGTGACGTCATCAAACATTCAGATTTCATACTAGTCTCATAAAATACTGTTTTCACGAATTAAATAAAATCTATTAGTTATGTGATGAATAGAATCTTACATAAGTTTCCTTTTCACCTCGATCAAAGATCTGTTGATTAAGAAATTCTTAAACTCTTTTTTTCATTTATCTCGTAAGGCAAGTTTTTCATTTTTGGTATTGTTTTAGGCCCCATCGACATTTGGGACCATTAAGGGTTTAATATCAAGGAACCACGTGTGAGAGTCTGTTTGCGATATGCAAAAGTCTGGCCTACGTTAAGTTTGTATGTAGTATCCATGGAAGAATTACCATTAAAACACGTGTTAATAATCCCCATTCGTTACAAGCTACAGCTTAAACTGATTTATAATCGTATATGTACTATTATATTTCGTGATATTCTGACCCTGAGTAATTCGATTTCCTGTCTAAACCTACCCCGTGTTTTCCGTTATCCTTTCTTATCTGACGTGTTAGTATTCAATATCATGTCTATGAC
The DNA here is from genome assembly GCF_902652985.1 of Pecten maximus. Classification (NCBI taxonomy): domain Eukaryota; kingdom Metazoa; phylum Mollusca; class Bivalvia; order Pectinida; family Pectinidae; genus Pecten; species Pecten maximus. Next base: position 50,299,421 of record NC_047018.1, on the reverse strand, counting down.
GCAGATACCCTGTCTAAGACGAACACTGAGTATTCAGATATCCCATCTACCTAATCTTGAGCATTAAGATATCTTGTCTAAACCGACCCCTGAGAACTGTGTATTTAGATATACTGTGTCAGCCGACCCCTGAGTATTCAGACATACTTTGTTAGCCGACCCCTGTGTATTAAGATATACTGTGTAAGCCGACCCCTGAGCTTTCAGATACACTGTGTCAGCCGATCCCAGAACATTCAGATACACTGTGTATGCCGACCCATGAAATTTCAGAGTTACTGTTTCATTATATGCCTGAGCATTCAGATATACTGTGTAAGCCGACCCCTGAGCTTTCAGATACACTGTGTCAGCCGATCCCAGAACATTCAGATACACTGTGCATGCCGACCCATGAAATTTCAGAGTTACTGTTTCATTATATGCCTGAGCATTCAGATATACTGTGTTAGCCGACCCCTGAGTGTTCAGACATACTGTGCTAGCCGACCCCTGAGTGTTCAGACATGCTGTGTTAGCCGACCCCTGAGTGTTCAGATATACTGTGTTAGCCGACCCCTGAGTGTTCAGACATACTGTGTTAGCCGACCCCTCAGTATTCAGATATACTGTGTAAGTCGACCCCTCAGTATTCAGATATACTGTGTAAGCCGACCCCTCTGTATTAAGATTTACTGTTTAATCCCTGCATAACATACACTGTACCAATTTCATGAATATTTCAAAAGTCCGTGTCTAATATGACTCATGAATATTCAAATATGACTCATGCATATTCAAATATGACTCATGAATATTCAAATATGACTCATGAATATTCAGACAATTGAGAAATACCACAACAAACTGTTTATTCTGACACTGATTTATTTAATCAGTATATAAGCTTCCCTAGAATTTGCCAAAATATTCCTATCTCTCCCGGGGTGCATGGCGCAAAGCTGGAGTTGGAGGGGGGCATGCACCCTGGTAAAATTGGCATGGTATTTCTTTTAATTACGTTCGTCTGCTTCATGATATATGTTGCTTACCATAAACACTAAAGTTTGCCTAAATAATTATCGTGAATAAACTTTGAAAATTGTGAATAGAAACATCGAGTTTACATGGTTGAAATAATCACAATGATATAACAATGTTCACAGTTTGAAGCTTGTAAATGTTTCTAAATAGTGGCGTGTATATGTGTAATACCTGCACAGGTGAATCTACTTTGATTTTTTACCAATATTTACATCAAAGGATTTTGATTCAGTTTCGTTAAACTTTTTAAACACTTAAATGCCACGAGACGTTTTACGATATATCATGCCCTATAAATTCCATTTCGACTTCGTTTATTCCTCAGACATAAATGTCACTAGATTTAACACTTGGAATTAAAATCCTTATAAAACTATGTAGTTATCGAATCTAAAACAGCTTACTGATTATACACAGACGTTTATAAGATTATATATGCCATTTTTACACGAAAATGTCCCATAAACGCGTCATACATCATAAAAATTCCGTTGCTTTTTCATTGATTAACAAAGACCCTTCTGACGGGAACTAGACGAACAATGACTCGATGAGGACTTTTAACGATATTTAGACTGTTGGTATTGTGGTTGAACTTCAGGCCCAGTCTCTACGTGTATAGATCATCTAATGATTTAGTGAAACATAAAACGGAGACTGCTGATAAAGTTTGTAAGCGAGCTTGTGCGAGAGCGATAAGATGTCGAGCGTTTAGCACTGGTCAGCGTATAGATACAGCTATTAATCCTGACCATGACTTAGCATTTTACTTACATCCAAATCTTTTTGACCCAGTTTTGTCATAATACCGGGACACGGAACTTCAACAAACGCTTGATTTACTACGTGGAGTAGTTTTGATTCAAATTAGCTTTCAAAAACAATAAACATACACACAGCTTCAGTTTTTCCCTCGATGAAACTTTTATATGTCCTCTTCACACGAGTATAGCTGTTTCTTGTGAATTTTGAACAAGCGAATGAATTAACCTCTTGTGTTCCAACTGACCAATATGTAAGCGTTAATAATATTTCGTATGAGAAAGATATCAGATAGCAGGGCAATAAAGGAGATATCTTGTAAACTTTATATAAGATATCTAGAATCTTTTATGTGATATCTTATATAGTAAATTAGATAACTTATAAATAAACTGTATGCGATATATAATATTTGTATAAGATATCTTGAATATTATATATTATATATAATTAACATAATTATAAGATGTCTTATAAAGAAAAAAATCTTATCTGGTAAAGAGCTGGACCAATATTGCTCCATGAATATAATTGATGTTTCTCATCAAAAATATCAGATGTTTTTTTTTTTAAGATGTCTTAAATTAAGATGATTAAGTCATCTTATCAGAGAGGATTAAATGCTGGTCAAACATTCCTAAATAATAACTGACATCGTGTTGCCATAGTAACTTGATACCTCGACATGTCATTTCCTAAAAATAATTAACATTGGAGAAATTTTATCCTAAACCCCATGACGTCATCACTGATGAGTCAAAGCAACAACCGCACAACGCATGAAGATGAGTCAACTGTCTTGTATATCCTATCAGCAACATGACGTCATCGACCATTAAATATTTCAACCGGCATTCCGGATGTTAATTTCCGGAATACGAACTAACTATTAGATTGCGATTTTTATCAAAGCATTGTTAAATACATGTTTTATAATATGTGGAATTTTTATGGGAAGTTTAATAAAAAAAATCTGACATTCTTTTGGTGTATTTTCAGCCATTAATTATTTACTATCCAAGAGCTGGGGTGTATAAATCACATACCAGTAAAGTGCAGCTAACCGAAGAATTTAATTGAAAATTTATGAGGCTATAACAAATTATCATAACATTGGATTTCGTTAATTTTTCGGAAATATTTGCAAACTGCTGAAATGGTATAAAAATGTCATTAATTGATTATCGTGTGCCTGTTATGCCTAAAATATATCAAGAATGTTACATTCAAAAGAGATTCCAATAAACAAAACGATCTCGTACTTTGTGAGATCACGCCTAAATCGTCCAAAGCATTTGTAATTCTGATAGCTATAGATATTTTCTCTTAGCTAGATCGGTTGAGCGTAAGACTAGTAAGCTAGAGGTCCCGGGTTCGATCCATAGCGGCGGCAATGATTTAAATTTAATTAATCCTGTGCTCTGTTACACATAAAAACAAAACCTTTTGGGGATTGATGACTAGCGACACCAACAGTCAAGGTCATATGAGGACAGGACTAGGAGACACCAACAGTCAAGGTCATATGGGGACAGGACTAGGAGACTCCAAAAACCAGGGTCATATGAGGACGGGTGTCAAAGAGATATCAACAGCAGGGGTCATATGAGGAAGGGTGCATGTGTCAAATGAGGACGTGTGTCAAGGAGACACCAACTGAGAAACAAAACCCAGACAAAAAGAGCAGACGAGGAAAAGAGCAGACAGAGCAGAAATGAAAAACATAAGAATTATAGAAAATGCCTGGGGCCAACTTACAGCAACCCCTACTCTCGATAACCTCTGAGCAGTAGACATCGGACTAACCACGCCCTCACAAGCGCGAGATATTGTGCCTCGTGTACCCAATCTGTCTGGCATCTTTACGTGACAGTTTGCGCAAAAGTGACGTCATAATTGAAACTTTATAATATCCTTAAATTGTCTATCCAACCCATAACCCGCAAATTGGAGCAAAGGGGTGATTCAGTGCTTCTTAACAGAAAACTTGGAAACAAAAAAAAAGTTTCTTTTTTGTGCAATTTAAACATAATTTTACACAACAGCGATACGAAACTCTAAATTACCCGTATATGTTCTCAAGGTCTAGTATTACAACTTAGCCTGGAATGAGATTTGTTACGGATTTCCAGCCCTTGTCGGGAATATATCGATTTCAAACATATACAGTTAATTATTACATAATTCTCTATTGCAAGGGACAGTGAGTACGAAAGGGGTTTGTGTACTCATTTTTGAGTTATAATACATACAAATCTGGATACAAGGAGTTCCATTTCAATTCAATATTTTCGGTTGCTATAGCAACAGTTTGGTACATTTATAAATCATTCCCATTTGTGTGTTTATGAACACATGAAAAATATTACAGAAATTTGATATGGACAAACCGCTCTGTATCATAAAATTTCAATAATCATATCTAAGAATCTCGCCCCTTAAGCTTTTCGTTCCACCCCCTCCCCAGATCCACCGACTGAATAGGCCTAAATCAGATACACTGCACCCAACATTCTTCCCGTGTGGATACTAATTACAACTACAACCTGCAGAAGGGGTGTGTAGCCTCCTTCCCCTTTGGTTCTCCCCCCTCCCCCTCCCCTCTCTACGATTCACTCTCCATAACTATTTCCAAAATCCCCATATCATACCGATTAGTGCTCTGCAGATGGTTTCCGTCAATCATAAATAACTTCACGGATAGCGTTGATAATACAAAATGGAATTTCCCCCTCCCCCTTCCATTTGCTCCTGTTTCCCGAATTTATGATTAACGGCAGAGGAGCTTCTTGTGTTGTACGAACATCACTTCCTAAACCAGTCTTGGCCCAATTCTGCCTGTTATACATTGTGGCTGTGATATTATAGAAAGTTTTAACATTTTTTTTTTTATTTTTAAACTCCGAACAATAACAGACGAGATCTCATCGCCCGATGAATACCGATGCCGTGTTCATGATCTACATCTGGGGGGAGTTTTTTGGGCATACGTACTAAGAGGAGCCCATCTTGTTCTGGTCAAAGAATTCTAAGCCTGCTATCGTGTGATTTTGCTATATCAGCACATGCACGAGGGTCTAGATAGAATTCCTTTCAAAATTATCGTACATGAATCAAGAAAATCCACACCGTTTCAAACTCTTTGAAAATTATAAGCGTGCGTATGTTTTCTTAAAATTTGTTGTTGCTTGTTTACGATAGCCGAGAACTATATTGAAGTTTGTGGATGCTTGAAATCGTTTCTCCTCTCCCAGTATATCTACTAGATTTCTAAGGAAAGCATGGTAAGAGTCATAGAATCTGTTTCTCCAACTACCAACCTTAGTTTTCTTTCGAAAAATATAGAAAAGAGTCATAGAATATGTTTCTTTCAGTAGAGTTGCTAGATTTTTTGATTTTTGATTTTATTTTATTTTTTTGTGAAAAAGTATAGAAAAATATCATGGAAGATTTTTCTTCCAGTACACTCACTAGATTTCTTATTAAAGCGTAGATAAGAGTCACAGAATTTGTTTCTCACACTATAATCGTTAGTTTTCTTACGAAAAGTTTTGATAAGAGATATACAATTTGTTTCTCTTGATAGAGCCGCTAGATTTTTTGTGAAAAAGTATAGGAAAGAGTCAAGAGTCACATAATCTATTTCTCCCAATGCAGTCGCTAGAATTCTTATGAATGACTTTAACAAAGAGTCACAGAGGATGGAACGCCATTTTGACGCGTCATACGGTAGTATGAACGCAGTGGTCAACATCCACATGCCCCATAGGTTACGTCCATAAAGGATGTGTCCGTTGCTAATTTGCCTTCATACTACCGTATTTGCCATCATAATGACGTCAAATCCTCGTGTTTACCTCTCACGTACTGCCGAAACAAAATCCAAGTGGGTCGTTATTGTGGTAGCTACTGTAGATGTGGTTTCTGTGTAAAATAGTTCCCGCGCAAGTCGGAATCAATAATCAGTATGTTTAGAAAACACAGAGTAAACACGGCACGCTCTAATTTGATACCTGTCAAAGTTTTAATATTATTTATCTTAAAAGTCATCACAACAAATTCCCTCATCGACACGCTTTCTGGTAGTAAGGCGGTCGAATATTCTAAAGCGCCGCCGCCATGTTTCGATGGCGGACAAGAAATTAAAAATGTTTTGAACACAAAGATTTGCGTATTCAAGTTGTCGTGTAGCTGAACATGATTTACCTTGAATATATAACGATATTATATCATCGTGTATGTGACGAAGCATTCTCGCTTAAGTATGAAGAATATGAAGAAGTTGCCCGGTGCTATATTTTTTAAATATCATATCAATCCGCCGGTCCGCTGATCAATTACATTGCGTATAAGGCGATTTATAAGCAAGAAGGTTTAATTATTCTAAAGAATGCTAACTTGTATAATGAATACATTATAAACACAACACACGTCATGACATGATGTTTCTGTATGACAAAGCTATACATATTTTGCAAATGGCGCTAACGGACCTTCTTATTAACGAAAACTTGTCGATGGATACAAATGATGGGTGCAAAAATAGACAATATATTTAGTAAAACATTCTACTTTTGATACTTACCAATCCGAAACAGTTACTTATGGCGGCGATGGAGGTAAACGGCTCACGACTATATCCTACATAATGACAGTTCCTCTTCCGGTTTACATGATTTCGCTGTCCATTTTTTGTCCAAACTTCTGCTTCGTACCCAGTCGAAAGAAGCTTATCATTTAATTTGAGATCAAAATGAAATTCCTTTCCAAACGCTGATAACTTATAGAATATTCTTTTCAGAGGTTCTTTTTTCAAAGACCCCACGTTTACATCAACACTTCGTCGCTTGCGGTGTTGCGGCGTTTTGTGTTTCACATTGTAGCTTAGAAACTTCCCAGTCTCATCGACAAGCACAGGAATGACCATTTCGTATTTTCCGAGTTTGTTTAAAAGACGGTCTGAAATATAAAACATGACATTCTATTTGCGCTTAATTTTCTGCGATATTGAAAATAAGATCGATTTTTCCACTATTCATCTAAATAATCATTAAACTGGTTCAAAAGTCATTTTCTTTATTTACATCAATATCTATAGGAAAAATTAAGGAAAACAGAAAAAATGCGTGACGAATTGACGAAACGAAATGGAATAAACAGGAATCAGCACTTTATAAATTATATAAACAGTTTATTTTGACATCGGAGTTCTTTTTTCGGACATATCAGAGATATTTTCACAAGGTCAAACAGTCGAGGAAGGTTGCGGTCAAAATTGCCTCAAAGAAACAGGCGCTAACCTCACAGCATCTCAAAACATACGGACGCTGCAGGGAGGCGTGAATGGAGGGAGAAAAATAAACATATCTTACCTGTTTTGCCTTGGGAAGTCTCTCCAACGGCCTCGACCGCGTTATTATCCTGAGCAATGGCGGCAGTAAGGGCTTCAGCAACAAGACTCACAAATAGACACCTCAAAAAGAACATACTAAATCATCTCCCGGAACCCCCCGGACGCGTACCATAAAGACATATAGAGCACCTAGTTTGTTTGACGTCATCAAGATACCAGCAGCCTCAGCAGTTTCCCCTCGCCCCATACATAAACACATCCACGACGTCTCATGTCTATAATTCAAAATGTCGTCAGCTGTCCATTTTGATCTTCTTGTAGTTCGTTAAGTAATAAAATTCATCTTTTTCTTTTCACTTCGAGCGGCGTAGCTTTTACGCGTTTTATGAACGTATAACACCGATGCGGCCTTGACAGGGTTCGTTGGTTCGAATCACCATCAGTGTATAAACAATGTTTCCGCAAATCAGCACCAGAAGGCAAATAAATAAATGTAGATCTGGTTTACCTCTGGCTTTATATACAAACACTGAGAATACCGCATATAATCACATAATCAACGTCGGGATATTCCACTGAATGAACTTTGAAATATGAGGAAGTGCGTACATGCAAGGGCAGTACAATCTTCACAGAAAGGCACTAGGAGTTACAATTGTTGAAAAGGATCCAAGTAGGTTCCTCGTGTTCCCATTTATCTTGTTAACTGGCGATTTCACAGCACGGGCAAATCTCTGTAATATAGAAACCACAACCAATTTTATGTGCGATATTCAAACCACCAGCTTGCGTTTATTTATTTATTTTTTATTCTATTTTTTTTTCACGCTGGCATCCAAACCTCCATTTCTGTTCCAAGTGATGGGTATTGATGCTGTTCTGTCAGAGAATATATCACTAATCAGGTGAGACGAGTCTACACCATGGCACGTGCAATTTAACCTTTTTATGTGTTCTATTTCATATTTGTTGTGGTTAGCAACAAAGAGTATTGTAATATCATCGGAGGCAAAGAATAATAAGTCATAAATCATTCTATACATATATATATATGTAAAATGTATATTGCCTTGAAAATTTAACAAACCTTATTGTTTACACTGTTTGAATTACTTCTTTGCCCCATATATATATATATATACATCAAACATATACTTTATATATATTTGTACATCAGTTTAGGAACTATCATCAAACAAATATTTTGTTTTAAAGAAAATATCAATATTAATTTATAGAAAATGCAAAACAATTTTTAAATATGGAAATAAAAGAAAATAATTAAATATACAAACTTTATGAAGAACAATCAATAAATCCCAAAAGTATATCCATCACGTCCAATTCTTGAAAACGAAAGCCAGAATCAATGCTAAAGTGCACACACAAACGTCTATATTGAATCGCCGAGTCAAATAACTGAGTAAGGTCAATCTAGGATCCTACCAATAATATATAGAGTGAGAGAGTCGACCTTGTCAATCTTATATAGCGCGTGGACTATAACGTATGGCCAGACAACGTATCGTGAACAGAGCGTAACCGAGACTAATTGTTTCGATAATACTGGCCCTTTACCTCTCTCGCCAAACACGCTACAAGCTGATCAGAAATGGCCGGTAAAAGTGTGGAAAAAATTTACCCTACAGCCTTACGGACGGCATACAGTGATATCTAGAGAGGTGTGTGTAGTCTAATGTCCTATTCGTAATGATGCCCTGTCGTATCTATGCTCCTATTGTGTAAAGATTTGGGAAAATCACCGGTAAGGAAAGCAAATGTGTTTTAAGTAAAATCAACAGCGGACTAGAACGACTTAAAATTGTTGTAATCGCTTTAAAGAAGATGTAGACTATAACTTAAAGGGCTGGGTAAGCACATCGTTCCCGGTAGAAATGGGCATTTAGAACTTAGCCTCGAGGTCGGGTGGAGTTATGACGACGATTTTTCTCCAAGCATCGCTTTCATGGTCCCGCAAACAACGTAAATAATTACACGGTACAGAAACGTGGCCAATTTTTCACTTCCAGTAAAATTGCTGCCGTTCCACTGTGATTCGAGCCGACTATTGTTATGTCTGAGTTTGAGGTGACCGGGTTGTTTTTACCTATGATAAACGTGTATCAGAAAAGCATATGTGGGGAAATCACTAGAATTGAAACTCTCTCATGGGGAATATCTGTATTGTAGATCACACGACTAACCCGTAAGTTAGAAACAGCATGAGGGTCACCTTGAGAAAACATTCATCTCTTATCGAAGACATCATGATAGAGAGACAACACTTCTGAGAGAATCAAGTTTCCTGAAATAGCACGTGTACAGAGTCTATCAAGGAACAAATATAAAACATGTCAGATATCAAATATAAAACATGTCAGATATCAAATATGAAACATGTCAGATATCAAATATAAAACATGTCAGATATCAAATATAAAACATGTCAGATATCAAATATAAAACATGTCAGATATCAAATATAAAACATGTCAGATATCAAATATAAACATTGTCAGATATAAAACATAAAACATGTCAAATATTAAATATAAAACATGTTAGATATCAAATATAAAACATGTCAGATATCAAACATAAAACATGTCAGATATCAAATATAAAACATGTCAGATATCAAATATAAAACATGTCAGATATCAAATATAAAACATGTCAGATATCAAATATAAAAATTGTCAGATATCAAATATAAAACATGTCAGATATCAAATATAAAACATGTCAGATATCAAATATAAAACATGTCAGATATCAAATATAAAACATGTCAGATATCAAATATAAAACATGTCAGATATCAAATATAAAACATGACATATATAAAATATAAAACATGACATATATAAAATATAAAACATGACAGATATCAAATATAAAACATGTCAGATATCAAATATAAAACATGTTAGATATCAAATATAAAATATGTAAAATATCAAATATAAAACATGTAAAATATCAAATATAAAACATGTAGATATCAAATATAAAACATGTCAGATATCAAATATAAAACATGTAAAATATCAAATATAAAACATGTCAGATATCAAATATAAAATATGTCAGATATCAAATATAAAACATGTCAGATATCAAATATAAAACATGTCAGATATCAGATATAAAACATGTCAGATATCAAATATAAAACATGTCAGATATCAGATATAAAACATGCCACATATCAAACATAAAACATGTCAGATATAAAATATAAAACATGTCAGATATAAAATATAAACATATCAGATATCAAATAAAAAAAATGTCAGATATCAAATATAAAATATATCAGATATCAAATATAAAACATGTTAGATATCAAACATAAAACATGTCAGATATCAAATATGAAACATGTTAGATATCAAATATAAAACATGTCAGATATCAAATATAAAACATGTCAGATATCAAATATAAACATATCAGATATCAAATATATAACATGTTAGATATCAAATATAAAATATATCAGATATCAAATATAAAACATGTTAGATATCAAACATAAAACATGTCAGATATCAAATACGAAACATGTCAGATATCAAACATAAAACATATAAGATATCAAACATAAAACATATCAGATATCAAACATAAAACATGACAGCTATCAAACATAAAACATGTCAGATATCAAATATAAACATATAAGATATCAAGTATAAAACATGTCGGATATCAAATATAAAACATGACAGATATCAGATATAAAACATGTCGGATATCAAATATAATAAAAGTAGTAAATAAGATAAACAAATATTACATGGAGTACCCAGAACTACCAAGCATCTTCTGTAATGACAAATTGTGGATAAGTATGGGACAAAGCTCCGGGTTCTTACTCTTTTTTTATATTTTTAATACCCTTGACACGGTTCCGATTGACCGCTTTACTGAGAATATGTGTCCCCGTCCGTAATCACCTTAGTGGTGTCGTGGTCAGATCAAAAGACTGACCGCCCTCAGTAACAATGAGACAGACAAACCGGGCGTAACTATTTATCGCTTTAACACATCACCTTGTCTGTCAATCTATAAATAGTTTACTGGGTTACCAGACGATCGGAGGTCTAGCTGTCCTCATTTCATCTTGAGCTTATAATTTAAAAATATATGATACATATTCATTTTAAAACTTAATGACTCTTGTTTGTTCAGATTAAACCGCATATGGGGGTGGGTAGGGGTCCCAGAACTCGCTTGGTCGGTCGGACAGCTGGCGAATCGAGTCTCAACCGTCTTTGTCGTTTAAGCTTCTTAAATGGCGTTTTCTCGGGACGAATAAGCGAATAAGCACCATACATATTCGTTAATTGGCAAGCTGGTCATTTTGCTTTCTTGTGATGCATGCATACGACGCTTTTCAGCTTTTTACGAGGTGAAAAATGCTAGTTTTCTTTTCACAAAACGGCGTTTAGAACTTCGCCGCAACAAAACGCCTTTAAGAAAGTCGAATAGCGTTTTTTCTTTTTTCTTTTCTTTCTTTTTCTTTTTTGCCCTTCTCTATCCGAAAGGCGCAGTTTTACAGTGCTTTTTCGATCCGATCGAGCGAAAATGTAAGAACCACACACTTATAATTGTTTCTTAATAACGACTGGAATCCACTACATTCAAAATTAGTCAGCACACATTTTGGTTTGCATGCGATAGTTTTAAGAGCAAATATTTTTGTTTAGCAAAGACTGTAATTTTGCAAACGTTATTATCTAACATATATTTACAAGGCGGAGTGCACAAAAAATATCAGTTGTTTATGATATAAAGTGTAAAAGATATATGTATGTATAATTTTTAACGAGTACCAAAATCAGCAGCCATATTTTAAATTGTACCAAAATGATGAATTATACCCAGTACGTAGTTTACCCTGCATTAACGTATGAACGTACCAACCACTTCCTGAAGTGTGAGGAATGTTTCATGGGTCATGTCCAATTTTCTTTCTCCTCATTTTATGTGGGTTTAATTGTACGGCGCACGCCCATAATTGATGCGATGTGTGCCTGGGTGCTGTAGATGCTACGTTCGTATCGAACTCGCCGGATGAAACCGACCAAGGTGAAATGATATTTGTGTAACGAACATGGAGGGCGGGGCCGTATCAAGACCATGCTTGTTTTGTATACAAGGCAGACAAATGAGAACGGACTTTGATTTCCTGAAATGTATCTATTCATCTTTGGTTTAGATAGGTTCCACGTTAACGAAGTGCGGCTTTAAGTTTGTAGACTTTTCTCTTTCAATCTGGTTGGATAATTCGGAAGTATTTGTAGCGATGAGCGGACGAGCCAGTGAAAGTTATAACTTTTACTTTAGAAAACAGGAACATTTTGTACTTTCTTCTAATTAAAAAGAAAAGAAAAAAATTCAATATGGAGCACAATGTCGTTTTTTTTTTTTAATTATATGAAAGTACAAAATGTCCCTGTTTTCTAAAGTAAAAGTTATAACTTTCTGAATCCTCTGAAAATAATATTCTAATGGAGCCAGATTCAGACATAGATTAAGTTCAGAAATTAATGTTTATTAGTAAATGTTATTTATCTACACTAATTGCGAAACAAATTATAACGACTTATATTCATGACTCTTGGTCCGGATGGAAGCGCGCGAGGGGAAAACGGAGTACCCGAGGGAAAACCCACGTGGTCGGGCAAGTGACCCCATTTATACCTTTCACGTCCGATAGGGGAATCGAGCCCCGGCTGCCTAGGTTTTAGACGAGTGCGTTACCACTATGCCAGCCGACCACCCAGCGAGATGTTTAGAAGTAATTTCAACGTTGTATATAGTTTTGTTTTATTTGCCTTTTTAATCATATTAAACATTTTATCCTCTGTTTAGAAGTAACTTTCATCAGCTCGATATACCAATAGAATTAGCAGTCCTTGACACCATGAACCTATCCATGTAAATTGGAAGACAGACCTATCGGGGAATATATTTTGTTATCTTGATACTATTTTGAAGCAAAGCTCAGCGGACGGGAGGAAAACAAACATTTATTCCGGCATAGAAATTTTCTTTTTTATCATATCGCAAACTGTGTAGTGAATTTAAAGTCACGATAACTTAAATAACATTAAAATTGTAAGAACGATCTAGTAGACCAGACATGGTGTCAGGGCCAGAGGAAACTCGGGCTAGTCTCCTGTGTTATTTAAATCAGATGTCATAATGTGTCACTAAAGTTACACCTAAAGTTTGTGAAAATAATTTCAAAAATATCTTTAAAACTTACACAAAAACAAAACGTAGGTATTTGTAGCTATATTCCAGTGTTTATCAGCCCATGAACTGCCAGTGTGGTTTTTAGACGAATTCATCTTGTTTCAATATGATAGCTATTGAGCCTTTTGAGTAACCTCATGAACAAAACACGGGAAGGTCACATGCTATTCATGGCGATTAGAATAAAATGTCTTGCTCAAGGACACAACCACTGGCAGCAAATGATGGCCATTTTTTTCTTTGTTAGTTACTGGTTTACCGCCTACACGACTCCACCCATAGCTAGGATTTATCTCACCGACTATAGTCAGGGTTTAGTAGGCGTGGGAGGGCTACCCCTCTGGAAACCATGGAAACGTATGTTTTATTATAAGCGTAGTTTTAGGAGATGGTCCAGATTTCAGATTTCAGATTTGTATTGATCGCTCAGACACACACGTGTGTGTTACCAGAGGTCAAACATAAAGCGCAAATTTTATACATGGCGAAACAAAACAAATATCATACACTCTTTATATTTTTCGTCATAGCCGTATAATATTCTTTTGGTCCCGGATATGACGCGCCAGGTGGCGTTACTGGTCAAGATGAAGTATGTGATTGGTCAATGTAGCGGTAAATCCAAATTGCAGTTATACAGTTAAAAACGAAACAAAGTTGAGAAGTTGATGTATCTTCTGAAATGACACATTGATAAAATTATATTCCTGATTCAAATGCAGTCTTATTATCACCAAAGATGATTCAAACTGATCTAATTTTGTTATCCGTGCTGAAACGCATTAGTTCGTTAATTTATTTCACCAGCAGTTTTACATTATAACCACCAGCATTAAAACTATGCCGTTTATCTTTTTTAAGATATTTCTTGTTTTCAAGTCTTTGAACAAACTTACTTACATTTGAGAGCACACGAACATAACATAGAGAAACTAAACCTTTCAGTTTTGTCAGATTAGGGTATGTACAATAATAATTTGATATATATAAATTTCTAATTTGGCATACTGATTCATGATTACAGATGAATAAATAATGATACTCATCACCAACACTATTGGAGCACAAAGGACAAATTCGATCATTACGAGGTATACCAGCCCATCGACCCGTTTCTAAGGGCAAATGCAAATTTGATGTACGGAATTTTAAAATATTTTCGTTACAATCAATTTAGTAAAATATCTTCAATTTGATGATGATGATGATGATGATGATGATGATGATGATGATGATGATGTTTGTCTTTTTCTGTGTATATGCTAGATGATGTATGTTTATGTTTATTATGTTTTTAATAAAATATAAATATCTTCAAAAACTAAAAATAAAAAAATAAAAAAATTTCAATTTGTCAAAGATCTACGCTTACCGACCCAGATAGGGATTGGACCACAAATCCGGCTGTTCACTTGCATGACGTTACATTAGTCCGAATGAGACGTCAGGGCCAACTAATTAGGAAATATGACCGTAAATCCGGCTTATTTAATCCCTATTTGTCCATCAGATCGTTATACACAGATTTTCTTTAATGAAAAATTAATCGTCATTTCCTACTTGAGCTAAAAATGCTAATTAGGAATTTTTTATGCATTTTTCAGGAAATGTCATAAGTTTATGATTACTGTATAGGTGATAAAAATAGCCGGAACCAGGAAACAAACCACGTGCTCCTTTAATCTATTTAGTCCGTTCAATGTACCGCGACATCGATGAATTTTTGACATATTTAACATAGACTTAAATTAAAGGTAATCAACTATAAAAGGAATGTAATGTTCAACAGATTAGGGGGGGGGGGGGGGGGGGGGGGGGGGGGACAAAATTTTCAGCCACGTGATTAACTCAGATATTGGTTGACCAAAGACGGTTGTCTGAGTAAATAAACCAAACCATCTGCATGGTCTTGTTAAAAATTTATTTCAGACGGGATGTCTTTAAGCTACACCCCGGAATCCGAATATTGTGATATCATGCTAAAAATGAAAGGAGGGGGTCGGGTGGGGTCGATTCATTTTTCATCTGACGAACCGGATAAAATAGTTCTTCATAATTTAGAATGCATTACATTGTAATGTGGATGAAAATGAATAGAATCAAAATTTGATATGCTACATAAAATAGGATACTTTTGATATATTTTAGAATAAGATTGTGGCTTTGTCTGAAGTAGCCATGGTAACTAATCTGAAACAGAATAATTTCTAACTGCATAATCTAAAATGTAGTATCTAAAATAATACATGTTATAAATACCATGATTGTTCAGAAAAAATAGAATTCAAACTACAAAGCAATACGTTTTCTCTGTGTTTTTCAAAATTTTCACTGGAGTTAGACAAGGCTCTAAAATATTAAATAATATTTTTTGGGGAAATTTTTTTTTTTTAATGATTTTATTTTTACTAAGGGGATAAGATGATGTCTGGTCATTCTCGCTTATTACACTTGGATTAGTCCACTAAGATCGACCATAATTGCTGGCTGCAACATTCCGGACATTTTTATATTAATATAGAATTATTAAAATTCCAGAACTCTGGTTAAAAATAAATTGACCATGACCAGAAGATGACCTGCATCTTACCATTACGTACAACTACTAACATACCAAATTACAGTTGTATATCTGTATTCGTTAAAAATATATATAGGCGGAAACGAAACTATGACGGAATGGCGGGCCCGTAATAAAATCATGGGGAACCTTGTTGGTCCGCGACTGAATGATGTGTGCACGTGCCACTAAGCATGGAACGAATGCACGTTTGTCACGCCCACCTGTTCTTCGTGGGTAATTGTTAAGATAGTATTAAGATGTTAATAGTTACTTATATGTTATTTTGGACATAAATTGTTTTACCATATAATAAAACACTATGGATGATTTTACAATATCTTCATTTGTAACTTGCTTCGGCCATATTGAAATGTGAAAACACCTGTATAGTACATCTATATTTCTTCTAAGAGATTTTATCATTTAAAGAACGAAGAAGAAAAAAGAAAACAAGAGAAAATCAAAAGAAACAAGAAATATCATTAAAAAAAGATAAACGGCATAGTTTAATGCAGGTGTTTATAATATAAAACTGCTGGTGAAATAAAGATAACAAAATGATATCAGTTTGAATCATTTTGGTGATAATACCATGCGCGTAGCCAAGTTATTTTGTATGTGTATGCCGAGAAATGAAATGAGGGTTGGATGAGTACCGTATTATGATATACAGTTAAGTGTTTGGACAATTTAAGTCCGTCATTTAACGATGTCCGAATAGTTACGTTGTCCTGTTTTCTTGAACTAACGACGAGCCTTGTACAGCATTTAGAATGATAATTTGTGTTGACTTTTCCTTATTTTGCACGCGTGGAACACGTTTACATAATGTCCGAATATGTGTTCAATAACCATACGTACATAACCATAGTCCATTGGGCAAAGCAATATCTTTCCTGTGGGAAGGGCTGTAAAAGAAAGAAATCAAGATCAAAATCTTGAGATCAACCTTGTATTTAAGTCGCGTTACCGTTACACGACGTTTTGGGATGATCATTGCGATAATGGGTGATGTTTTCATGACGGTATGTGTAGGTAAAATACATTTATATATAAAAATACAGTTGTAGTTATGAAAGGTCCAGTAAAGACGAATTGAATTTAATATAAATTAATCTTTCAACTGTACCGGTGGTCATAACATAGCACGACATGTGTTCTAGAGTCAAGTTAAAAGTTGGAATTATAACGATTATCATTATACTCATATAGGGGTTGATTGACGAAGATTAATGTCCTTGTTCCGGTTATAGCCGAGCCTAGGACACTCTCTCAGATAGGGGTCAGAGTTCAGAAGCTTAACTACCAGGGAACTGTGTTCATGTGACAACCCAGGCAAGCTAGGAAAACCACACTTTGTCTCGTTTGGAGACGTTAATCCCACTATTTAGCAGCCTTCATATATAAGGCAAAACATTCGTGACAGCGTTGGTGTGCAAACCTAATGATTTAAAAATACATTAATTTACTAATTTCATTGAAGATCAGACAAAGGGTACATATATAATATCAAAATCTGTACATTTGAAAATTAGATTTCTGTGTCTATCTGCGTTCAGAAAGCTGTGTTTCATTATATTCAATAACATTCCTAAGCATACGTATAGTAACGTTCACCTAACGTTTGAAAGCAAACGATTTCCCTAAAAGTATTGATTCATTTCTGCATCTTACCAACTGTCATGTAGTGAGGAAAATTCCAATAGTGAATTTTGTACTATATGCGCATATATAACTCAGGACCTGTTCTTTTGGTTAATGTTTTATAATTAATTTTAAGATTAAAACTAACAAATATGTAAATCAGGCTTTACCCTGGTTTCCGGTTGTAAGTAGTCCTTTATAGGAATGGCACCAAAGGGAGGATGGTGGGCTAGATCAGACCCCAGAAAAAAAAATGTTAAATGTTACTATGCTCAAATTAATTTAAATATGCAAATGAGATATTATCTCCAATTTTCACTATTCGCTCATTCACTACATGTACGTTTAACAATAGATGATATAGGCGCTTATTTTACTTTTCTTAATTGAGAAAGTATCAGATTATTTTTTCTACAAGTTTCATGCAATTTGTGCCGAAATACACACACACATACTTGGGGGAAAAAAGTTTTTCTCGTTGTGTATAATTGTTATAATGGAATGAGTTAAATTATAATTTTATAATGTATTGTGCATATTATCGTGATAACATATCTTATATAAGATAATACATTTTAAGGGATAGGAGATCTAACAATGCTATATAGTTTACATTCAGCACGTATCTGAATATAGCTGTTAGATTGTCTGACATGTGTAAAAAGAGCTTTCAGATACCCATTTTCCTGGTGGAATCAATTGAAATCTACTTTTACCTGAAATGGTTTTGTATGTACGTCTAACTGCAAAAAAGCAAATACGTGTACTTGTGACATATTTAAAAATATAATCTGTTTAGTATAAAAAAGATAATCTGAATTGTATCAAATAAATATGTATTTTAAAAGGGATAAACAGAAGAAAATTAGGAGAATTTAGAAAATAATTTGCTCTATTTTGAAGGTACAATATCAATATAGACTGATTGATCAAGACAAAAGAGGTGGAGGACACCAAACCGGAATCAAGTTAATAATCATTTAGTAGAGTAAAGTTACAAAAAAAATATTATTGAATTATTCTATTTTTTTCTTCTAATTTAAGTTTCCTATGTTTAGGACTTAACGTTTTTGTATCAAAGCTCATTTTAAATTCATCGAAACACATTTAAGTAGAATTTGCTTCAACCTCTCATATATACATATATCTTGCAAATTATGTATATAAAATGCATAAATTTGGCATTGATCTTTTATGTCCTGAATGCTCTAAAATGTTAGCGTAAGCATTTTGCAATTCTGAAAGCACCAGGGAGCTTTTTTTTTTTACATCAGGTGTACCATTTTGACTTGTTTCTGATGCTGATGGTTCCTGCGGGGTGAGCTGAAATGTCTTCCAAAGAAACAGGTCTTCGGGTTTTTCTTTGTCCCACTTTAACCGACCGATTGATTGCGTTCCCTACCACGTAATGACTAGTTATATCAATTAGTGGGTTTGACTAG
This sequence comes from Pecten maximus, assembly GCF_902652985.1. Lineage (NCBI taxonomy): Eukaryota > Metazoa > Mollusca > Bivalvia > Pectinida > Pectinidae > Pecten > Pecten maximus. The sequence goes on along the minus strand of NC_047018.1, from coordinate 50,280,364 downwards.
AACCATCACCTAGGGACAACATTCATAGTTTGTGTATAGATAAGTTCATATGAATAACAGACTTTTTTCTTTCTTTGTTTTGTTTGTTTGATTGTTTTTTTGTTTTTGTTTTTTGGTTTGTGTGTGTGTGTGTGTGTGTGTGTGTGTGTGTGTGTGTGTGTGTGTGTGTGTTTTTGAAAACTGATGTGTACGCAACTTGCGTATTTGCGTATAGGCAGATACGCGCCTGAATGCGACTGCATTTTAATCAGGAATATAATTTTATTAATGTTTCATTTGATAAGATGCATCCACTTATTCAGCTTGCATTCAATCTTAACTAATTTGTTCCGTTTTTAACTGCATATCTGCATTTTGCGTTTACCGCTACATTGACCAATCACATACTTCATCTTGACCAGTAACGCCACCTGTCGCGTCATTTCCGGGGACAAAAGAATATTATACACTTATGCCGAAAAAAGGGGAAAAGTGTGTAGATTTTCACAGTTGCGGGTGGTTAATTTCAATAAATATGAGACTTTTGGAGATACAGTAGTGATTTGGAAACACGGAAATAGCTAACTTTGCCCCAGGGATTAAAGTCTGTCAATTTAAACTACTACGCTGAGTTTAGGATTTGTCCGGGGAAAACTTTTTCTATTTGGAAAAATCTACCTTTTGAGAAGATATTATTGATGACCGAGTTCCATTTGAGATCGTGTTCGATGTAGGGTGTACTTATGGACTAAAGGTCTTAGAATTTTGCCTAGGGGTTTTGTTTCAGTCAGAGAGAACATAATCTTTGCTCAGATGATAGGTCATTTACACATTTTATGTTTCACCACAGAGATTTGACTTGGATTCCCAGCCCATTGTGCATGTATATATATATATATATATATTATACATTTTATGTATCCCATGCCAATATTTAAGTCTCTGTGGTTTTGACTTAGATTCTAGCAATATTTTGTGAAGTCATTTATTCGTATTTCCTTATGCGATATTCTGTTTTTGTTTTAATAACTTTAACTAGCACACATGATACCATAAGAACAGGGGTTCACTTTTTATCTTATTAAAAAAAAAGAAACTTTAAAATTCCCGCGAAAATATATTGTTGTCTGTTAAAAAAAAGGTGGTTTTAGAGAGTTCTACTTCCGTTCCAAGATGTCGACCACAACAAAACAGAAGTCCAGCAATCTCGACAAACCTCTCGGCAGAGGGAAACCAGAGGTATGTTGGAGTCTAAATATATACACACACATTTAAATTGGAGTGTTTTCTGTTTAAAATCTGTTAATTGTGTCAATATGTGTATATTTACAGGTGAATGTAGCCACGTTTGCTCTGCTGTTCTCAGAAATCGTCCAGTACAGCCAGAATCGTGTGTACAGTGTATCAGAACTCCAGAACAAGTGAGTGACGTGTGTTGTCGGGGTGCATTCAATCATCACATGTTCAAGATGCTACTTTAATAATACATTTTAATGGAGGCCATGTTGTTAAAATGTCTGTACGAGTATATTTCAACCACGCCTACAATTGTATTGTGATTGTGATTAGCCCGAAGATTCAAGCAGCTTTATTTTTAACGTCGCATATTACAAAAACATGAAAACATAAGTACTGTAGTACTATTCTTGCGAAGTATCTGAGTATTATTATATGATAATGAATGGATGCAGGCAATATGCCTCTATATCCATATATCTGAATTATTGGTTTAAAATGTCTCTTCCGGATATTTTTAACATACTGTCAAAATGCCTAGCCATGGTCATTTATATTAAGGTCGGTACATACTGTACAGATGTAGACTACAGTGTTAGGACACATGATATAAGTATTGCATCTATCGGACACAATATTTTGTTAAATTTTGTTAACAGTGTTAGGACACATGATATAAGTATTGCATCTATCGGACACAATATTTTGTTAATTGATAAAGCCTTAATTAATTCCACCATATTCTTTTTTACTTTATCATCTTTATCTTAGTATGCAGTAACGGATGCTATCAATTTTAGCTATGTGATCACTGAGAAATTCTCTTTGTGGGAGAAAGGATCATTTTTTCCATTTTCTGTGATATCATATATATAGCTAATGCAGAGTTTGCTTTGAAGTATTTTAAAACATATCAAATAAAAGGGACCTACGTTATATTCTGGAACTGACGTTCATTCAAACAATACAATGAGAACTGTTTATTCTGAAAATGAACCTGTCATAAAATGCACAGTGCACACTCTGGCTAAATAGCTACGGTTGCAGAGGAAAAGTTTTTAACACTTATATCAAAAGACAGTCACAAGTGTCAAATGCTTTTCCACTACAACAGTTGTAGCTAGGTTCCTGGCTGATCAATGGCATGATTTATAATAATAAATAGAACAAATGTACAAAAACGTACAAAGAGATGTTTGATTATTGTGTGTGTATATGGGTCAAAGAAGTAATATAAATGGTAATAAGTCGGATAACACTGGATCTTTGCAAAGGTTTTGTCTGCAGGATACAAATTACTTGAAATGTTGAAAAGGGCCCAAGAAGTAATTCTAACAGTGTGGACAATGAAAAACGCCAAATTTTTGAGGCAATCCGCCACTTTATACAAATACAATCAAATGATATATAAACAGTACTAGAAAATACAATAAGATACAGTAAGAGTAATATTTTTGGTATCTTATTGTATTTTCTTGTACTGTTTATATATCATATAATTGTATTTGTACATTCTCTGTGTCTTAATTGAAAAAAGGGCGAATTGCCTCGAAAATTTGACATTTGTCATTGTCCACATTGTTAGAATTACTTCTTTGCCCCATATGACCAGGGATTTTCCCAGGGCCGTTTATATGGGCCCCATTCCCAATTGAAATTATATCATGTTAAAGCCAAATTTCCAAAATTCACAGTTTATTCCTGAAAATTATTTTTCCCAATTTACCAATTTTCCCCCCAAAATGAGACAAAAAGGCCCTTTCCCCAAACCAGTGGGAAAAGCCCTGAGTGACATTCTAATCTTTCATTGTTCAGTGGTAAATTGTAAATCTTGGTATTACTACTAATTGAAGAGTTCAGTAATTAGGTCAGGATATGCTTATTGTTTTCTTGTTGTTTTTTACAGACTGTCAGACATGGGCCAGCATGTTGGTTCTCACTTGTTGGATCTACTGTTCGTCAGGGAGAAAGGCTACAAACGAGAAGTCAAGCTACTCAACATGCTCCTGTTTATCAAAAACAACTTTTGGAAGGTACGTTTTCCTGCATTTTGTTGATCTGAATCATTTCTCAGTATGAGCCACAGTAACTTAAACAGAACTGACATTTTGAAGGCTTTCCAACTGTTGTACATATTGCATGTTTCCAAGTACACAAAAACAAAAAGATAAATGTGTGACTTGAGGTCCGATTTACGTCATCCCAAGGTCTGATGTACAGTCATGTGTGACCTGAGGTCTGATATACGGTCATGTGTGACCCAAGGTCTGATGTACAGTCATGTGTGACCTGAGGTCCAATATACGGTTATGTGTGACCTGAGGTCCGATATACAGTCATGTGTGACCTGAGGTCTGATATACGGTCATGTGTGACCCGAGGTCTGATATACGGTCATGTGTGACCTGATGTCCAATATTCAGTCATGTGTGACACAAGGTTTGATATACAGTCATGTGACCTGAGGTCCGATATACGGTCATGTGTGACCTGAGGTCTGATATACAGTGATGTGTGACCTGAGGTTTGATATACAGTCATGTGTGACCAAAGGTCTGATATACGGTCATGTGTGACCCCAGGTTTGATATACAGTGATGTGTAACCCCAGGTTTGATATACGGTCATGTGTGACCTGAGGTCTGATATACAGTGATGTGTGACCTGAGGTTTGATATACGGTCATGTGTGACCTGAGGTCTGATATACAGTCATGTGTGACCTGAGGTTTGATATACAGTCATGTGTGACCCGAGGTCTGATATACAGTCATGTGTGACCTGAGGTCTGATATACAGTCATGTATGACCTGAGGTTTGATATACAGTCATGTGTGACCAAAGGTCTGATATACAGTCATGTGTGACCTGAGGTCTGATATACGGTCATGTATGACCCGAGGTCTGATATACAGTCATGTGTGACCTGAGGTCTGATATACAGTCATGTGTGACCTGAGGTCGGATATACAGTCAGTTGTGACCCGAGGTCGGATATACAGTCAGTTGTGACCCGAAGTCGGATATACAGTCAGTTGTGACCCGAGGTCTGATATACAGTCATGTGTGACCTGAGGTCAGATACAGTCATGTGTGACCTGAGGTCCGATATACAGTTATGTGTGACCTGAGGTCGGATATACAGTCAGTTGTGACCCGAGGTCGGATATACAGTCAGTTGTGACCCGAAGTCGGATATACAGTCAGTTGTGACCCGAGGTCTGATATACAGTCATGTGTGACCTGAGGTCAGATACAGTCATGTGTGACCTGAGGTCCGATATACAGTCATGTGTGACCTGAGGTCTGATATACAGTCATGTGTGACCTGAGGTCCGATATACAGTCATGTGTGACCTGAGGTCTGATATACAGTTATGTGTGACCTGAGGTCCGATATACAGTCATGTGTGACCTGAGGTCTGATATACGGTCATGTGTGACCTGAGGTCTGATATACAGTCATGTGTGACCTGAGGTCTGATATACAGTCATGTGTGACCTGAGGTCCGATATACAGTCATGTGTGACCTGAGGTTTGATAGACAGTCATGTGTGACCTGAGGTCTGATATACAGTCATGTGTGACCTGAGGTCTGATATACAGTCATGTGTGACCTGAGGTCTGATATACAGTCATGTGTGACCTGAGGTTTGATATACGGTCATGTGTGACCCGAGGTCTGATATACATGCATGTACATGTGTGACTAAGGTATTTTTGCGTTGGGTGTGACACCTGTACGTTGGATGCTATATCTAATCACAATAAAAATGAAGGGTAGGGGGAATATTAGTTTCAGGAATGCAGGGTTGTGATAGATAGTGGTTCATATTATCCCAAGATTGATTTACAAGGAATATATATCCAACATGATCAGAGCCAAGCACACAGTTCAACGAATAAAGGGTATTTAAGTGAATGAGCCTCTGCTGTATAACTCACAGTCCTGAACAACCAATCAATATAATTTCATTTTTACTATCATAAGTAATTAAAATTCTTACCTCAAGAAACTGCAAAATCCTATTATTGACATTTTTGCCCAAAGAAATCTCTTTTTAATGTACATGTACATACATGTAATTTCAAAGTATAAGCACACACAAAGTTACTACCAGTAAAACTTGTTACTTCTGGCTGATAATCAAATTCTACTCTGCCCCATTAAACATTCATTAACTTGTAAAATAGGTAATGATACTATAGAAAATCACACCATTTGGGTTGTGTAAAATTATACAAATTATATATTAATATTGCACTACCAAAATGAAGAGAAAACCTCAGTGATATGTACTAGTGAATTACAGTTGTTAAAATGCAGTATTCACACTAATACTGAGGTTAAAAAGTATTTTGTTTCTATACCAAACTCAGCTATATACACCAGTATTAAGACAAATTCTGTTCCACAGTTTTTTTTTCACTTAATGAAAACAAGCAGACTGTTAAATGGTGTCATATTGATTGTCTTTGATGGTATGACAGTTGTACGGAGAGACACGGTGACGGATTATAAGGGCGTGTGAGGGCTACAAAACATAAACACAACTCGGATGTAGGTCATGGTGTACGCTCCACGAACCCTTTACAAGTCAATCATAAATTACTTAATATCAGTCCCTCCCCAAAGATGTCTGCTTACATTTGACTCCTGTCCATCTGTGCATTGCCCATTGTAATTTGCTTTGTCAGTTATATTACAGCCCCTTCTGAATTTCTTTTAATTAGTTATTTATTAATTAATTAGCAATGTACATGTGGTAAATTGTCTTAAGCCGTAAAAAATGCTTGCACACATCCTGAAGATCAGAACTTTCTGAATTTCTATACTACACTGTCACAACTGAACTTAGTCTAGCTAATGTAATAATTTGGTACAAATTTTAGTTATTATAGTTAACATTTCATTTGTGGGGAAATCTTTCTCGAGTTTCATCAAATTTGTTTTACCTGGTTGATTATCAAATTGAAGCAGAATTCAAACAAATGTAGTCATGAATGCCATTTCTTTATGAAGATGGAGGTTGAATTGTTTGATCTCCTGATCATGATCAATAAATTAATTATACAAAAATCAATTAAGTAATAATTAAGTTGCATTTTGTCTCTTTCTAAGAAAATCATATTTCTACTTATTTTAGCAGCTTGTTGTGTTCAGTAGAGTAGTTTTCCTATCAATAATAATAAAATTTGATAATGATATTTAATAATATTTAATTTTAAGTATTATTTGATCATGGACAGAAAATTACATTGGCAATTCCAACTCCGCTTTTATTTTCAACTCAAAACTTAACATCTTGCAATTTTGTTTGATATGTACCCTAAATGTATTCTAAAATGATAGTGTACAACAGAAAATCTTATTTATTGGAAAATTGCCACTTTGACAACCTTTTTCAAAATGCAAGAAAATTGTACATTCAGGTAATTTAATGCTGTACATAAATCAGTCTGTTTCATTCTCAACAGATGCAAGAAAGATTTGAATTCAATAGGAAAGTCATAAGGTCATATTCTGTAGCATGGTTAAGTGGGTGTAATGATTTAAGAATATTAAAACTACTGATGCAGTTTAAATTTATCTATGGGAAAGCTGATCTTGTTGAGAAAAACCAAGACGAGGTGTAAAAATGTCACAGTCATGCATCACAGATATTGAGTGTTTGACACAAAATAAATATTTCAGAAAGGTGAATTTTAGTTCCAGTTTGAATTTTTTTTTTTTGAAAATAACTTTAGTTTGCTAAGGGATTTAAGTTCAAGTAACACTCAAATTGTCTACACAAACTGGAATTTCTGCTGAATTTAAATGGACATGGATGGGCTTATTAACGAACATGTATTATTGTCAGAAAAATAATATTGAAGATTGAGAGCAGCTCCTGAGGACTATATCCTACTGTTGTATTTATATGTGTCATTAGTTCAAAGTTTTGAATATTTATAATCTTATCAGAGGAAATTTTATACAGATACAGGTACATGTACTTAAAAATTTTGTTTGTGTCCCAAAACTGATTCTGAAAACAATATTTTGCATAATTTGTTATTTGATCGTTGTGTTAGAAATGAAATTTTATGAAAATGCTTAAGATAAAAAAGGTATTTTTACCTTATTTTTCAAATAATGAATGATACACATATTTAATGCATTTAGGAAATAAACTGTTTTATCTGTAGAAAGAAAAACTTTATAATTATGTTTTCCTGGGTGAAAGTTTGCAGTATTAAGGAAAAAAAATCAGTGATAAAGGCTCTGTCAATATTTTAGGAATTCGTCCAATTATTTATAATACTGTACATTAAATCCTATTTTCTTCAATTAAAATGCATCCAGCTTAGCATTCATGTATGCAAAACTCAGCTTAGATCATATATATATATATATGTTTTTAATATAAGTGGAAAAACTCCGGCTTTATGGTATATGCAAATTAAATATATTTATAACTTACCTGTAAGTTATGCAGATCCAAGGTGTTACAGTAAGTACAGGTAATGACTCGGCTGTTCATCACACAAGAGGACGCTGGTTGTATGTAGCATAATTATTTTACCGGAATCCCATGAACAAAAAAAAATTGAAAATCGGTCGTATATGATAATTTAACACTTAACATCGATCTATAAGTATGAGATATACAGTAATTACATGAAGACAGTATCATATGAAGGGCACCTTATATATACACAGTCGACACCGACACTTAGCACAGTAAAATGCACACACACTCACATACATACAACATATATATTTGTTCATTAAAAGTCTTTAGACCTTTTCCAATAAAATAATGGAGGCTGGATGAGTCACCAGGGGGGATTTTTTTTTTATGGAAGTTTGATTTTCTTACTTATATATATATATATATACACCGCAAAAATTTCTATGCATTGCATGTGTAATTTACATACACTAAAAAAAATAGTGACAAAGTGCTTAGTTTGGTGGTGATTAAAGTTTTTTTTCCCATCATTGCGACAGTTTTTTTCATTCGCTGAATGCTCTAATCATGGGGTACAGCTGTGTACCATTCAGCTAGTCTGAAGTTTTAATGTATATAAAACATATATAATAATCTAAAAATGCTATATATATATATATATATGTATGTATCGCACAGGTGTGTCAAATTTGTACATGTAGGGGTGCAGACAGATATATACAAACATCTACCCAACCTTTCATACTAAATACTAAAATCTTGATACCCCTCAGAGTACAGGTGTCAGATTGGATTTCCATGGTGTTTTGATATGCGGTTCTTCTATAGGCTGTCCGCTAATCACCTTTATGGGAACACCTGGGAAATATTTCTAAACATTTAAAATGGAAACCTGTGAGTCAGTGGATGTTGATTTCATTTCAGACTAATTTGTGGTTTTTAACTCGGGTATGACAAATTACGATTGGGTCTTTGACCAGCTGAGATATTTTATCTGATGGGTAGGTCCTGTGATTGGTACAGACGTCAGTAAAATTTGCACTTAAGTGTTCTAAACATTTTTGAAACATGCCGTAAAATATATGTTGCATGAATAGATATTTTGAAATAATGGAATTCAGATGTATACTTGTATATCCGGATGTTTTTAATTATTACTTACCCAGGGGGACAGTGTTTGTCAATTAATTTGAATTATCTGAGACATTTTTCATGCTACTGAATATGGCCATATTTAATTTGCAGATCAAAGGCTCTTGTTATGACGAAAAATGAACTAGTGAATATTTTGTAGTTAGGAATCGGGTCTTTTGCTTATTACATTGAGAATCGCTTTAAAATATATTGTTGATCATCACAATTACTCAAATGGCTGATGATGATCAATAATTGATCAATTGTGAAGAGAAAGAGAAATATCTACGAAATCATGCACCAATATGTGAATTTTTTTTTTTCATTATATATACAGAGTTGTGACCCTTTTCATTTTACAAAACATTGTCTATGGATCGATTTATGATAATAGATGGTTTGTAAAAATCAAGCACTTGTACATGTGTCAACTTAAATCTATTAAATATTAAAAGAAACTTGGAGGTTGAACTCAGTTTCACCAGCAAATAAAATAGTTCTCAGAATAAGGTATGCATTGTTACATGTAGCAATTACCAAATAAATGCTGGCTTACAGCTGATTCTAGATAGCTGTCTGGATCAAAGCTATAAAATGATGATACAAGAATTACGATTATTATATATGGAGACTAATGGCCGATACAGCTATAGATCAAGATTTGCTATTATGGTGTCAAAATTGATAATTGAAATTGAATCAAGATTTGAATTGAGCAATGTACCTTTATATTGGTATGTAAATTCTACAAGCAATGTATTAATTACTTGATTATAAGTTGATGAAAATAGCAAATTTATTAATCACATAATAATTATTATATATATTTACAAGCTAACTGGTAATAAGTATTTATATATTAAAGTATTTAAACGGTAAAAATTGTAATCCAGACGATTCTGCCGTTGATACATTTATTATGAGGTGTTTACAAAAGGATACGATATTAACGTGGCCCTGTGGTAAGGGTCAGCTGAGGGAGTCAGATCAGACCTGCAGACCAGTCAATTTTAAACAAAGATGCACCCTGTACATGAGAAGTACAAATATACTTGATAGAAATATCCCGCAATTAAGTAATTAGATCGACTATGGTTCAGAATATGAATTATTTTTATGACCATATCCGTAAACTGTAAAACGAAAGTAGGTCTAGTACAACTACATAGGTTACGATACGATAGCTATGAATTAAATCTGTGTTACTTTCTGTTGTAATGGTAACTAATGGACCGAAGTGTTACAAACCTCCATTTATCGACTATAGATGCCTGATTATATAGCCTGTAGACTTAATGTTACGTCATCAAATTCATTTCCAGCGAAATTATTGGGAAATCTAAATCACTTCTTAAAATGATATGAAGCGAAAGATATAGAAAATGTTTAAATAAAAACATTGTGATCAGTATTGAGTACAACGTTAGAGTGTATTGTAAGTAATTGCTACGATTTGCTAACCTAATGCATAAGTAATTTAAATCAAATTATTTTAAAATCCATATTTCGTTTCTATTATAGTCTTAAAATTTGTAACACAAGATCATTTAGAAGCTTTGCAGTATTGACTCTTTCAAACGCACAGATGTTTTGATTTGAGCAAAGATGGCGACCCGAAGCTGTGAGGCAGTTTGGATTGGAATTAAAATGCGTATATTTCGGCAAGTAAACATCGTACACGATTCCCGTGTGGTCAGATCATCTAATTTTGTCATAATGTATTCAGAACAGTTGTTGTTTAGTCGCTACGGTCATTAACATAAAAATTTGGATTATTATATAAAGACTTATTTAATTACATTTTTACCAGTGAAATATATCAAAAATTATTCATTCTATGAAAGTGATATTTTTCACTGAAAAATATCATATTTATCACTAGTGAAAAATATCACTTTTGCTGATTTGACCAATCAAATTAATGATTAGAAAATACCAAAATAATTGACCAATCAGAAAGCCCGACATATATCTCAGCACCTGGACAGGGGGAACTACATTTTTTGTTTGCAAATTATCGCTGTAGGCCTAGTTAGCATACGGGGAAGGTTTTTCGTTGATAAAAAATGTAATAAACAGAATATCTAACAGTGTCTTCAGTAAAACCAAATATATTTCACTCGTGTGGCTAATATTTAGATATTTTTCACTCGTGCTGCGCACTCGTGAAAAATATCAAAATATTAGCCCCACTCGTGAAATATATTTGGTTTTAATGAAAACATTGTTAGATATCCTCTATATAATGTTTTAACTGATCCATGCACCATTAAATGGATGTCTAAGCATACATTAGCAGTAATTGGAACCAAACCATTATCAGACCTTAATGCTGTGCTATACAGTGAACTTTTTCTGACTCTAGCAGGTCTCGCTGTATATTAAAGACTAACATGGATTTCTACCGTTGCTAATATCAATATTAACTGATGCCAAATATTCCAAACTTCACACCTGTCAGATGAAAGGTAACAAAGGCTGATACTGTCCGAATCAATTGTAGTAATATCTGTCTAAAACAATACCACAGATACTGTCCGAATCAATTGTAGTAATATCTGTCTAAAACAATACCACAAATACTGTCCGAATCAATTGTAGTAATATCTGTCTAAAACAATACCACAGATACTGTCCGGATCAATTGTAGTAATATCTGTCTAAAACAATACCACAGATACTGTCCGAATCAATTGTAGTAATATCTGTCTAAAACAATACCACTGATACTGTCCGGATCAATTGTAGTAATATCTGTCTAAAACAATACCACAGATACTGTCCGAATCAATTGTTTAAGCAAAATCTCTCTGAAACAATACCACTCCGATTGTATTGTCTGTAAGGAATTTCATTCTCTTCTATGCAATCTTGTGATGTCAAAGAGAAAAAAAACTAGCTTAATACTTGAAGGACTCAGAGGCGTTGTATAAGATAATCCTTGTATTAGTCTCGATCTGCACAGGTGTTTGAATATCACACTTTTAGCTTTACCAAACAAACTGAAAGCTACCTTCTGGGAACCGCATTCTTCCGTTTCTCCTTCTATTTAGACTAAGTTACTAACAGTACGAATAATGACTTAATATAAAAAATTTATATTTGGACACCCAAGGTTACTTAAGGTCACTGTTACTATTTAAAGAAATTATTTAAAAAAATATTTTGTCAAAAAAATATTTTGTCACCCCTCAAGCCACATAAGAAAACAGATTTCAGTTAACTTCATATATTTGTCAAGATAATGGAACAAACCTCAAACAAGTTAGCCTGTTGGCTCATATATATGTAGCAGGATATTTCTGTGGGTATACTTGGCACCAGAGAGGATTTGTATCGTGTAATTATGATGCGTTGTATTTTACATGATGTCATATATACCGGGTATGTTATCATGCCTAAAATATTTCCTTCCCTCCAACCCCAATACTTTTCCTGTCATCCTCGGATAAAAAATTACTTCTTGCTAAACTGGCTGGGTCTGGCAAAGCTCTGACGCTGATGTCATTAAATTGGTGTACTTTAATTTCCATCCTGAAGTTCACATCTTTAAAATTAAGGATAATTATGTTCATAAAATTTGTCTTACATTGTAAATTAGAGGGTTGAGCACTGAAGCTTCCGAAGCCATTCTGTAAGGCATCTTTTCCTTCCTCTTTATACTCAGTGGGAGGTATACCCCTACAAACGCTTTCTACAAAGCATTGTTAGCTTGATAAAGCTTCATGAAAATCTCTTTTAAATATAATTTACTTCATTTTCAAATTTTAAATGTAAAAGTATTTTTCAGTAATAATCAATTCCTAATTCAATAAAAGTGATAAGCTTTATTAAAAATTTAAATAAGAAATTTATGAAATGATTTATAGTTTTATGATATGTTTTAAAGCTAACAATTATGACTTTTGTATATTTGAGCACAAGGTTTTAAAGCAGACAATGAGTGGAATTTCATGCAGCATTGAAGACTATAATAATGAGTTTTACGAGGAATAAAGAATATACTACAATTCTTATAATATACATCTGGTGTTTCATAATTTATGACTGCTATCTAAACTAAATTGAAAGTTCAAGATTTTTTGATTTTTTTTTTTGCAAAAAAATGACTTTAAATTTTCTCAGGTACAGGTGTGCTTACCTGTGCAATCGCTAGAGGTCAAAGGTTAGCAATACAATGTCTGATTTCAGCAGTGATGCTGTCAATCATTATGATCATACATATATTTCATTTGCCACCTGTGATAAGTATTGTTGTATCTATATAGGTCTATATTCGAACTGTCTAATTAGACTCCAGCTGCGTGTATGTTTAGTATAGATATTGGAATGTACAGAAACACTCTTATATCAGTTTATCAGAGAAGAAAGGTTGACAATTTAGTGTAATGAACCAGCTGGTACCTTAGCCCACAAAATCTAATTTCACTCCATTTATAATGATACTTATTTAACTCACATGTATGTAAATTTATACCCAGCAATTTGCACCTGATGCAGTTAGATTTTGTCAGACACCTGAGGAATATTTCTTGTTAGTCATTATGAAGCCCTTTAGCGATTTTGACTAAACGTTTTGTGAAAAAAAATATTGGGTATTTGAGGACGATGAGCCCCTACCTGTTGGTATCTTGAACCGCTATACACTATCTTTGTATATCCGGTTGAATAGTAAACTCCGACACCATTTGGTCACAAGTTTTAAACATGTCAATAGACAATCAATTTGCTGTGGTAGGGTAATTTACATATCATTTAAAATCTATACAAATTATTCAACCTTCAAATCAAGGATGTTCTTATTTCAATTTTCCACATAGTTATGACATTATAAATTTTACCCCCTAAAACACTCTTTCAGAAAAGTGAGAATGAAATTCATTTGATATATTATAGAATACCCATATGGTGTATATATATTGAAAACTGTCTACATTTGCCAAGAAATGATTTTCTACACTTAAAATTTAAAATATTATCAGATTATATAAGAGCTAGGACAGTTTAATTCATTCTGGCATTTGCTCAATGGTTTGGTTCAATTTAATTGTATTTGTGTATTTGCAACAGAAAATGAGTCTTCTATATGCAAGTTTTTGTTATTAACGGGGTCATAGTCCGCTATGCAGCCTTTCAGAGGATGAGAATTTGGTTTATTTTTGTTTAACGTCCTATTAACAGCCAGGGTCACTTAAGGACGTGCCTGAGGTTTGGAGGTGGAGGAAAGACGGAGTACCCGGAGAAAAAACCTACAGTCAGTACCTGGCAACTGCCCCACATAGGTTTCGAACTCGCAACCCAGAGGTGGAGGGCTAGTGATAAAGTGTTGGGACACCTTAACCACTCAGCCACTTTGGCCACTTACAGTGGATGAGAAAAGATAGAAAAATGAGAAGAAGTGGTAGTATGGAGTGACAGATGAGAAAGAGAGGGAGAGGGAGGAGAATGGGGAATCGTCCGTTAAATAGAATATATCTATAATTTTGAATGCTACTCGATCCTTATCCAATAGTTACCATATCCTAACTCTGATGCGTAACATCAGGATAACCTAGCTGTTGTGACTATTGACTATTGGATAATTTAAGGTCCTATAGTCTATTGAATTTCATTTATTTTTATAATTTGTAAGTCCCTCTAAATGTCCTAATAAAATATATAGTACTTAATTATTGCATAAAATGAGTTTCTGGGACGACACTTATAATCACGCCTTCTCTTTACAGAATAACAAGGTTCTTATATTTTGCTGTCCGGTAACCAGCTGAGCTCGACCTGTGTTCAAATTTAGATTAGTACATTCGCAAACATTTTGAATTTCTTTACAGAAAATATAAAAAGCCTTGGTAATAACTATTTCATAAAGTTATATTGAAATTTCTTCATGCTGTGAAATAATTAGTAAGTTAAAAGTCTTAGTTTATGGATGACAAACTACATGTAAAACATTGTGAAACTTTATAATATTTTATGACAAGATTTTCAGTATTCAGGTATTTTGGGATTTCACAATCCAAACAATTTAGGGAAGAATTGATATGTGTTAAATCTTCATCGGCTTCTGTTGCTGAAAAATAAAAATGTTAATTTAATGTTCAGGAAAAATTGTCCTATTTAATCCAATTTAATGTTCAGAAAAAGTTGTCCTATTAAATCCAGAGCATGTATATGAAACTATGGATGTTAATTTCGTTTACCGGTAATGTACATCCTATTGAGGAAGATGAATCACCCCACCCCTAATGATATCGCTACGGATGCTGAGTATAAAAAATCGTAGTCTCTAGTATAATCTGTCAATGATTAATTTATCCGCCAATACATTTACAATATTTCTGTTGCTCACTAACATGAAGGTCAGTGTTAAGTAATCCTGACAGTCCATTTATATTTTGCTGCAGTTAAAATTGCATCCGCATCCCCTTCTTAATTGGTAGGTAAATGTCTTATGGATAATGGTATTTATGAATTCGGATATTACAAATATACCTGTGTGATAGACGGTTGCATATCCTGGTCCTTATGGGGGCTATAGTCGTAATCAGAGTTTAATTGTCATATTACAGTGTATTTAAGATTTCATATAGTATAGCATTATATGAATAAAAATTCATTAAAGCTAAGCTTGTTATCATTTGAAGACACTTGCTAATGTACTATAGTTTGATAATTAGATTTTAAAACTAAGACAAAATATGTTGTGCCTTTAAAGGGGCATTCCGTCTCTGAATGTATAGAACTGAAAAATATTGATGCGCCAAAACCAGGTGCACCTTAAGCTTTTTTTCACGATTTTATTGTTTCCAAAAAAAGGGTTGGGCTTTTACAATTTCAGACAATTTAGATAATTAATTGCTGAAATATAATGGGAATTGAAATAAAAAGAAAATATAAAGAAATAAAAACCTTTTTTTTTTACTTGGTTATCAAGGTGTTGGTGTTAGATCACAAATTTTCAAACACTGGACTGTTACCCATTATCCGAAAATACACTGTTACCCAACATTAATCAGACCACCAGTTGCAGATGCTGTCTTAATCTTCTTATTTAGGAACAACTCACGATCCATGGATCTTTTTCAAGTTTATCTGTGCAGTTGGAAACAAAAAAAAAAAAAAACAAAAACACTAGCCCTTCACCTCTTGGTTGCGAGTTCGAAACCTGCGTGGGGCAGTTGCCAGGTACTGACCATAGGCCGGTGGTTTTTCTCCGGGTACTCCAACTTTCCTCTACCTCCAAAACTTGGCATGTCTTTAAATGACCCTGGCTGTTAATAGCAAGGACGTTAAAAAATTAAAACAATTAAAACAAAAACAAAAGTTGGAAGCAGATTTCCTAGATTTCAACAGTTGAAGAAAGTAAAGGAAAATTCTTTCTCAAATTTCATATTTCATTTTGGCAAGGTAGTTTAAATGGTTAGAGTGTCCAGAGTTTGGAGGTCTTGGTCTGGTTGATGAATTTACTCAGAGATTTTGTGGAAGGAGGGAGGAATGTAGTGGAACTGGACTGGGCTGAACGCCTGTGGCCAGGTATATCAAATGGAAAGAATGTCTGTCTTAGAGTTCAGAGGTTCTGGGTTCGAGTCCCAGTCTGGTCATTGCATTTTCCTCTTCTATTACATATACCGTATTTGACCTAATAAGGGCGCCCCTACCTTTTTTCAAGGAAATAAATCTTTGACTGAGTGTCAAAATGGTGTTCAAAAGTAATAATTCATGTGAAATATTTTGCTACTTTATGTGTTCAATTTTCTTCAGCAAATTAAGTAACTGGAACACATGTTTTCGCCACATTTTGTGTATTCCTACAGGCTACAGATGACATGTCAGTGCAAAGAGCACCCAAAACTAAACACACATACAAATAATAACTTACCATCTTTATTTGAAGGTAAAGTAAAGACTTCATTCTTGTTGATAAATAACTTTTGTTCAGAACAAAAAGCTAGTAAAAGACATTGTAAATCAATTATTATGTCAAAGAAAACGATGTCTGATATGATCTGGGAAATCACCTGTTTCTATAAATAGAACACAAAAGAGTTCCATTTGAACATAAATGGTGGAACACACGTTCTCTGGTCTAAAGATCAGCTGGCATGGTTTACAAGTTTACAGGAGTATTCAAGTGGTGTTAAGTAGGTTTATCATGGTATTTATGGTATAATCAACAACATGTAGTTCATGGTACTATAAATACATGTACATGTGTGTCAGCCGATCTGCTTGTAGGAGTTACATGCTCAGTTGCAGGTGGAAAGGAAAACATGCATGAAAAAAAAAGTGAAAAAAAATCATCATTTGAAGATAACTGTAGAGTAATTATCTTATCAGGGTTGGAGTAGGAATATTCCAGTGTCGGTCATAAATGTGTCATACCTCCTTAACTCTTATTAACAAATTATGGTGACATCAAAATGATACCAATACACATCCCCAAAAAATGGCATTACATGCATCAGGTGTCGACAAAAAAATCACAGTAGCAGGTGTTGTCTTAATGTGTGGTCATTTATGAAAAAAAAGATGAAAATTTTTAACGGAGCATGCAAGTTTAATGACGGTAGCCATACCATATATATCTATAAGTTTCTACTCAAAATTTTAAATATTAAATATGTTCAATATTCAGTGAAGATTTCAGCCGCTTTAATTAGCAGCCTGTCTAAAGAGGCTGAGATCTTCACTGGATATTGAATTTATTTAATATTTAATGAGTTTGAGTTGTAACTTTTAAATATATGGTATGGTTGCTGCTGTTGAAAACCTTTTTTGTACGAGTATACTTTAAGATATGCATGGTATGGCATCCAATCCATCCTTTGAAAACCTTTTTTTTGTCCAGAAATCTCCTCTTTCAGCTTTTAACTGATCTTTTTGTAGACCTTATCATCATGACATGCAATCAGGATTTCCTGTGTGGCATTTTGATTCAACAAGTGTTGGAAGGGCCAATTTAGTGGCCTGTGGGTTTTGTTTTTTGGTATTTTGACACCTGAACATTTTGTGCTTCATCCTGGCAAATTTGACAAGTATCCGCTCTGATTTTCTAGTCGTTTCATAAATTTAGTTTGTTGATAAAGATTTAGTGATGGGAATTGGTTGAAATTTCCTGATCGATCATCACTTTTGTATATCCAATCTATAATTGATTAAAATTAATATGTCTTTGATATTTACATGTGCCTTACATCTCCTGTAGTGCTAAATGCACCATTTCAATTTTCTAGATGCTTGTGTTTTATATGATATTAACAAGAACCACAATCAAGTAATCGATAGTGAAGTTTATCTCGCATGCTATATCAGTCGATTGATCAGCGAGTGCTCTTTTGTTTATCATGATGTCGTTCATTCGTGACGAAACCTGATTTCAGATTTCTTGCTTAATTAAGGCGGCTGCCTACACCTTACATTAAAATTTTACTGTGAATAGGAAACTTTCATTTTATTTTCAGTTATTATCTAGGTCATGAAGAGCCAAAATTTGAAAGAAAAAAGATATTTCGTCAAATAGATTATTTGACAAAAAATCCCAAATATGCTCAAATATGACCCTGTCTGAAAAATACAGGTACTAAGAAAATGGTATAATGAGAGAAATCAATATTTGTAGCATGCTAATTCTGTACTCAAAGAAAATAACACTCTTTCTTATTTCCATACAAGTGTTTTGATTTATTCATTGCAAGATTCACCATCAGAAAATCAACAAAACAAATTTTTTTTATGAAAATAGTAGTCTGAACTCCTTTTGAAAGGCTTCATTTTCAAATATACACCAAAAAAATTTTAGACAGAAAAAAAAAACGAGGATTTCAATGAACTTGTTTAATCAGAACACCACTAATAAAGATTCAATATTTTTTTCTGTTTCAGACTCTTTTCGGAAAGCAAGCCGATACCCTGGAGCACTCGAACGATGATGAGAGAACTTGTATCCTTGGGATAACAATAGAGGCATGCTTGTTATGTTATACGATAATCATAACGAGCTTAATTATGTAACCAGGCTGAAGAAATGTAGGACATTATTTTAGCTCAGTCTGGTTCAAGGTCATAATGCATATCGTTACCGTATTTGTCCAAACAAGCACACTGTTCGCTATCAAAAACACATTAAAAGGGACTGCACTTGGTAACACTATTTATAGGAAACAGTTCTCATGTGAAATCTGGGTGGGGAAAATTATGTTTTTTTTTTATTTACATACCGGTAGCTTTATGTATATATAGCAAAA
This sequence comes from Pecten maximus, assembly GCF_902652985.1. Taxonomy (NCBI): domain Eukaryota; kingdom Metazoa; phylum Mollusca; class Bivalvia; order Pectinida; family Pectinidae; genus Pecten; species Pecten maximus. The sequence continues at coordinate 50,261,319 of NC_047018.1, read as the reverse complement.
ACAATCCGGAGTCTTTGGTTGAAAGATGGAAGATTAATATTTAAAACAGATCAGTGAGTCATAGGAATTCTTGTATACATTTGTATTTCAGCACCAATCTTCTTTTCCTGAAATAAAAAGGTGGGGTGTGCTTATATATATAATTATTCTAGAATAACAATAATTAAGGGTTAAATTTACATCTGAGGTCTTTGTGATTGCAGTACATTACTTTCAATTGTTTTTTTTTGTTTTCTTTATTTCAATATTTTTCAAATTTTTTTTAGCTGATTTCAGTGGAATATTTCAAAGGTGTTTGTAAACACTTAAATACATTAAAATAATTTAAAGTTTGAATTCAGTATTAAAATGTTTTTTGGGAATATATGTTAAATCCTGTTTCTGGGAATGGAGTATTACGTGTATGATACGAAATCCTGGATTTAATATTCCGCCATTGTATTTGATGAAAATTAATTTTCTAGTTCCTACTATTACACATGTGTGTCAGGGTCTGTCCCAGTCTGAGGGGTTACTGTATGAACCATGTGTTAATTTTCTGGTGTCTGTGATATCAGCCGAGGCCTGTTGCAGGAAACCAATTTGAGTAAGTAATTGTTTTTATGAACTGCTGGTGTCATGTTTAGATTAGCAAGATAAAATTGGGTTCATATGAATACTAGTAGAATCACACCTGCAAGTCGATTAATTTCCTGATACCAGTCAGCTAATATACCATTAGCTATAATAATGTGAGGTAAAACTAAATTTCCTTTCAGACAATTCAGTAACATTTTCTGGTGAATTTTAATTATAATGTATATATATTTTTGAAGCTACATTTTTTCATGATTATTAATATTGATCAATGTTCTATGATAGTGAGATAGATAAGAGAATAATTAAATTTGAGTTTTGCCTAAAAAAAGACAATGCTGTAAATTTGCAGAATTTTGAAAATGTCAGCTCACGTACTGTACCCCACCCTAATTTTGGACATGTAAACCTCAAAATGAAGATCGGATATCTGTGGATTTGTCCATGTAAATGTGTCCATCTTTGGACAGGATTCTGTCTAGGGAGTAATATTACCTGGTACTGTTGAACTACTCCTGGAATTCCATTCAAATAAAACTTGGTGTTCCTGATTATACCTATAGTGGTTACTTTAGCCTTTAAGTGATATACATGTATTTTGATGAATTTCTGGGGAGTTATGCCCCTTTGTAATATCCTCAAATAGAAGGAGTCTACCTTTATGTCTCAACAAATTCATTGCGTTTGTTTGTTTGAGTTATTGAGTTTGTTTGTTAGGTTGCTTATCATGTGAATTGTCAGAGTCATGTAGAGGCGGGGTCTCATTGTGGTAGCTTGTGACTACCTCACTAAACAACATACAAGAGGACGGTTGCATGTGTTCCAGAGAAATTAGTGTTAAGTGTCTTGCCCAAGGACACAGCCACATCAACACAGACTGGCCCATTTCCTGAGCTTCTCAGCTTCCTAAGAAATCATTAAGAGTTTTAGCTATATTCTTCTATTGCCATAATAAGTATGTTTATAATACTTCTAGGTTTTTTAAGATAGAAAATGTTATTAATAAAACATACATGTTACAAGGTTATGTCAGTACAAAAAAAAATTAAATTAAAAAAATAATGAAAAAATTTGGAAAAAAAAATATGTCTTAACCTGAGTTCAGATTACATCATAGAATCCGAGCACCTGGTCAACCGGTTTATATCTGTACCTAAAGATAAAGGTGAGTATATCCAATATAGTCAAATTAACCGACAGTCGACAGTCGTAGTGACAGTTACAGCATAGGCAGCTTTGGGATAAGATTGTAGGTTACTTTACTGTACAGTTTGACCCAAATACAATCAATGTCAGGGACATACAAACATAATGTAATTGGATAATCGGTTTTGAGTTTTATTAATGTGTCAGATGATAATTTGAATCTGGTAGATATCTGGCTGGTGTAACTCAGGTACCCAGCTGACAGAATATACCTGTATATCAGGCAATAAGTCCATGTTTGGTAATAAGTATGTGTTTTGTAATAAGTCCATGTTTGGTAATAAGTATGTGTTTTGTAATAAGCCCATGTTTGGTAATAAGTATGTGTTTTGTAATAAGCCCATGTTTGGTAATAAGTATGTGTTTTGTAATAAGCCCATGTTTGGTAATAAGTATGTGTTTTGCAATAAGCCCATGTTTGGTAATAAGTATGTGTTTTGTAATAAGTATGTGTTTTGTAATAAGTATGTGTTTTGTAATAAGCCCCATGTTTGGTAATAAGTATGTGTTTTGTAATAAGCCCCATGTTTGGTAATAAGTATGTGTTTTGTAATAAGCCCATGTTTGGTAATAAGTATGTGTTTTGTAATAAGCCCATGTTTGGTAATAAGTATGTGTTTTGTAATAAGCCCATGTTTTGTAATAAGCCCATATTTGGTAATAAGTATGTGTTTTGTAATAAGCCCATGTTTGGTAATAAGTATGTGTTTTGTAATAAGTATGTGTTTTGTAATAAGTATGTGTTTGGTAATAAGTATGTGTTTTGTAATAAGCCCATGTTTGGTAATAAGTCCATGTTTTGTAATAAGCCCATGTTTTGTAATAAGTATGTGTTTTGTAATAAGCCCATGTTTGGTAATAAGTATGTGTTTTGTAATAAGCCCATGTTTGGTAATAAGTATGTGTTTTGTAATAAGCCCATGTTTTGTAATAAGCCCATGTTTGGTAATAAGTATGTGTTTTGTAATAAGCCCATGTTTGGTAATAAGTATGTGTTTTGTAATAAGCCCATGTTTGGTAATAAGTATGTGTTTTGTAATAAGCCCATGTTTGGTAATAAGTATGTGTTTTGTAATAAGCCCATGTTTTGTAATAAGTATGTGTTTTGTAATAAGCCCATGTTTTGTAATAAGTATGTGTTTTGTAATAAGTATGTGTTTGGTAATAAGTATGTGTTTTGTAATAAGCCCATGTTTGGTAATAAGTCCATGTTTTGTAATAAGCCCATGTTTTGTAATAAGTATGTGTTTTGTAATAAGCCCATGTTTGGTAATAAGTATGTGTTTTGTAATAAGCCCATGTTTGGTAATAAGTATGTGTTTTGTAATAAGCCCATGTTTTGTAATAAGCCCATGTTTGGTAATAAGTATGTGTTTTGTAATAAGCCCATGTTTGGTAATAAGTATGTGTTTTGTAATAAGCCCATGTTTTGTAATAAGTATGTGTTTTGAAATAAGCCCATGTGAGAATTGATGAAACGTTGTTTGCAGCCTTACATCAACAAATTTTCAGAACAAGTTCCTCGATCAGACAAATTCAGGTGTAACTTACAGAGTTATTGCCCTTTGTAGTTTTGCTACCATTGGACTTGAGTAAATATGAATAAATTTTCATGAAAAACAGTTGGGACCAATCTGATTTTAAAAGTTGTGGCCCTTTGCTCTTTAGGTCTAGGGTCATGATAATGGCCAAGTAGCATGCTGGGATGAACGATTACCATGTAAATTCAAAGAATGACCTTAACCTACTTTCAATATCACAGGGATCAAATATGTTACATCTTCGTTGAAAAGCATCAAAATATATAGTCAGTACACACATCATTATTAGAACAATGAATAGCAGGCCCTGTGGGCCTCTTGGTCTATCATGCCTGTCAACTTTTATTCAAATTATTTATTCACTAGAGCTGTTGAAGTTTTTCTTTGATTTCTTTCATGCAAATTGATTAAATAGACAAATAAAATTGATCAATTCATTAAAAGGAAAGTGATGTCATTTTGTCACATAGCACTTCATTTAAAATGTTAGAGGTCTGAGATTTCAATTTCAAGATAACCTTCATTTTAGAAAATATTTTCAGTTTTCTTTGTGTAACCACTGTATATAGTGTGGAATTCCATGTCGTCATAATTCTTGTTTTTTTATTGACAGGCAAATTGAACTGTGCAGCTTTCACTGCTGGAATCATAGAAGCCATATTAAACGGTGCCAACTTCGTAAGTAGACAAATATTTCTAGAATTTCAGAAGAAATGTAAATGTGTGGATACCTGCAGTTCTACAAAACACATGCCAATAGCTAATTAACATGCAGGAACACTAATTAAGACAGACTGTTATTTCAAATATTAACCCACTGACACACATACTACAAAATAGCACTCAGAAGTATTTGGTTTTTCTAGCCCTTGAGCTTAATTATCATAATAAAGTCCAGAACTAACCTCACTATCAAAGCGAATCTCCTGCGACTCATAGGCCTAAAATATTTAAACCTTGATGTGCTAAACTCAGCTGTGACTCAATGGCATAAATAAATGATTTGGTAACCCTGATATATTTAGGTCGGCTGTGACTCTTTGACCTATATAAATGGTTTGAACCCGATATATGTAGGTCAACTGTGACTCATTGACCTATATACATTGTAAACGGTTTGAACCCCAATATATTTAGATGAGGTGTCACTGATCGACCTGTAGAAAGGGTTTTAACCTGATATATTTAGGTCGGCAGTGACTCTTTGACCTATATAAATGGCTTGAACCAATTTGCTTTAATTCACTGCCTTACATGTATGTTGTTTCAACCTGATATCACGCAATAAATTTGACCCTGACAGCCAGTACTTTGGTCTGCTCGGACTCACGAGGCTATTTTGAGGGTATACATAAGATTCTTGAAATGCTAAGATTTCTTGTGATGAGATACTGGTCTACACAGTGATTGAACTTATACTACAATTAGTCAAGTGAATGCAGGTTAATCTCATTTCTGCGAATTGAGACAACTTCTATAACCTGAAACAAGTTTTTTCCTCCGTAAGGGCAAAGTTTACATGTGTCCAGTTAAATATTGTATGTAAAATTTAGTCATTTACTAGACTTATGAATTTAAGATATATTTTAATTTTTTTATTTCTCCTACGAGTACTGAATGTGAGAGTCAATATAGACTAATCTTTCTACTTTTGTCTTAAAGCTCTCTATAAAACTAATTCTTGTTATATTATTTTCCAGCCGGCAAAAGTGACAGCTCATTGGCATAAGGGAACAACATTCATGATTGAATTTGACGAGGCTGTGATCATCCGTGATAAGATGGTGGAGGGCAAATGAGTTAAACATTATAAACAAGGAGATGTCTGTCGTGTAGTGTTTTAATATACTGTAAATGTGTTCTAGTGCTGTGATGTCTGGGTGAGAATGAGGTTTGGAACTTCTTACCAAGGATGTCAGAATCAGTTAATGTTAAAAATGTGTCTGGATGTTTTTAAGTGCAATTTTATTGATAGTCGCTACTATGTGATATATGATAATGTTGTTTTAACAATTATTTGAAATACACATTGGACTAGGATATTTAATTATTATTATTTTTTTTTTTTTAAGGGATCAGAATTGGTAACAGAGTATGCGTGTATAAAGGGAAGGGAGATAACTCTATTTAAAACAGTCAGCATGCTACTTTGAACACTTACCATACCTGGTACAAACTTAAACAAAAAGAAAAGATGCAAGTTACCTCCCTTTACACAGTTTTGGGCGATGTCTATGATTTTGATTTATTTCTAAAATCAAGCTGTACGCATTAATTATAACTTTTGAGACACTTTTAATGGAATTACAGAATACTTGTACAAGTTGTACATTTTTGTTTTCATCTAAGTGTAGAACTGAACAAACTGTTAATACCAATTTGAGATATAATTTAATTATGAAACTGTGTGGATGTGAGAGACATATGATTTCATTCATTTTAAATCATGTAATAAATTATCATTTCACCCAATACTGTGTTACACTGCTTTTTTTCCGAAGATTTTGATTAAAATGAAATATTTAATCAGGACCTTGTATGAAAAAGAAGATACACTATAATAATCAGCGATTATCAATGCTTTCGTTTCTAAATATCATCTCTGAATTCTTCAAGATCAAAATTTCTGAAATCTCACAATAGTGATGTGCAATATGGATTTAAATGTGTCTAAGGTCAATTTAAGGTCTCTATAACAGTCAAAGGTCCTAACAGAAGGCTGAACTTTTTGAAATTCACATGCTTACACACTGTAAAAATTGATGATGCACAGTAACCGAGATGAACTGTTAAACAGTGGGACACTTGCTAACCTGTCAGTGTCCTAGTTTTCATAACTACATGTTATATTCTGATTTAAGGATTTGAGTCCTTTGCTGTTTGTACAGTACATTAAAACAAAGTTCTGTACAGGATTATGATATCATTATCAACATGACAATTTAAATCATATTTCAAAATTCAGATTACATAATATGGACTTGCGTGATATATCCATGTAAATTGATAGTCAGTATTTCATTGTCTGAACATTTTTCTTAAAATGTAATACAATTGATTATTTATGAAATAGCTAGTATAACGATATTTCTGCAGTAAAGATCGAGAGAGAATACGAAAGATTTAATTTTTTGATATAATTTCTTTGTGGTTGGCTGTTTCAGATACATTGTACATGCATATGTATATCAACCGTTCTGAATGTGATTAAAATAAGACTTAATTTCCGCTCCTCTACAATACACTGCAGTACAATTTCTGCTCCTCTACGATACACTGCACACAAGCATTGTAATTCCAATGTATCATAAAGGAGCGGAAATTGCAAGCCTTATTTTAATTAGATTGTAACTGTTCTAAGACAGTGTTTTCTGATGTTTTAGCATATTCCCTTTTTGTTCTGCTGATCTTGTGTACCAGTATAGATCGGCAATTCCTTTTGTATTATCAGGACCCATAAGGTAATTAGCTTAATCACTTGATTAGTAAAAATCTCATTTCCCCTTCACTCCAAACCCTATATGTAAGCATTCCTCAAAATCTGCAGGCACGGAGAGAATTAAGAGTGCTGAAATTTCACCATTTTTCGCAAAGTTACATTTACCACAAATTCTTTTTATAATGATTTTGATATTGTTGTTAAATTGTGGTTAGCCTAATTATCTTTTGAACAACTGGGCCCAGGATATTTCCTGATCAAGATTAAAGTTCTTCCACCTGGATATTTAGTTGGCAATTTTCGGAAATGAAGTAGCTTTAATTCCAATTTTCAAAGAGAGTGGTAGAAAAGTTATATCTCCACGATGCATCAAATCTTGATGAATATAAAAAAATCATTCAACAAATTAAGCATCATCTCAAATTTTATTCATAATTTCAACATAGATTATTTGTTAAAGAATTAATACATCTCTGTAATATCCCCCAGTTAAATTTAATTTTGCAAGAATTCAATCTAAAGTATAGATTGAAAATTGTGAAAACAATTAAAGATTGTAAGCAATAAACAACTTAAATAATTTAAAGTGTTTATAGTTTCAGTGATTAAAAATTTTTTGGCGACCAAAACAAATTCAATGTATAACAAATATTGTAAATATTCGACTGTATTCTTCAATTATGATACATATATCAAACAGTCCTCTAATGAAATGGTAGAGAAACAAGAGGTGGCCATGATCTGTATAGCTATGCCATACATATGTATCATAAATTTACAGGAGGATGTTTTTGTCTTACAGAACCTATTAGGTATGGTTTATTTGGTACATTCTAAACCTCAAAAAGCAAAATCACAAAAAAGATGGAACAGATTCTACAGCAATTGATTATTACAAGTCATGATCCAATACACAAAGCTGTGATATAGGTAATAACTTACATATTTTGTAAATCTGGGGAAAGAAATCAAGAAATCCATTTAAAACTACTTCTTCCGGCATTAGCAAATGAATACCAGGAAATCAATACTGCTTCATTTTTAACCAAGAATTGCACCCAATTTTTAACCAAGAATTACACCCGATTCTCAACCAAGAATTACACCCGATTCTCAACCAAGAATTACACCCGATTCTCAACCAAGAATAACACCCGATTCTCAACCAAGAATTACACCCAAAAGGTCGAGTTGAGAAGTCTACACTACAACAGTTTTATTCCAGGTTTAGTTGAAAAAGTACCTAAGTTTGGTTAAAATTGGACTTCAGTATTTTGAGTGATAGATCCAGAACTTGAAAGTTTACACCATAGTGATGTAGCTTGTTTCGAGAAAAATCTAAACCAGAAACAGGACAAGATTAATAATTATGCAATACATAAATTTTCATATAAGACTTCAATTATTTCCCCTGAAAATCTCTCACAAATATTTAAATATTAATCGAGAGAAAATTTCATATAAATTTAAAAAAATATATACAAAAAACACAACATTAGCAACTTTGTGCTGTAAACACTTAATAGAAACACCGTGTAATATTCACTCTCACAACAAAACAACACTCAAAAACATTCAACAACAATGACAACACAAAATTCTCCAACAATGAACATCCCCATTAGAGAATGATGACAATAATAAAACGTCAGGAGTTAACTCCCTTTGTTTACTCTCCAACCCTTCATCATATACAATGATATATATATAGAGGTATCACTTTGAATATTTGGGCAAACTTGATTCTAGTGTGTTGTGTGCCAATTTGGCTGTCCTGGAGCCTGTGTGTTTATGCGGACAAACTGGTTTGTCAGTTTTTAAATGTAATATTTCAAACATATATCTTGAAGGACCTACAGAAGTCTTTGTCAAGGCCTAGGCTTGTCTGAAAACAATATAAAATCACCAGGTCCATCTTTATTTCATGTAACGAACAACACCAGCAGAAACAAAAATAGTCTTGTGCTTGCTGATGTGTTTTGGAGATGAAGAACACCAAAGCAAAATGGCAGGCAAAACTATAGAAACACTGACATCTCAACACAAATGTTTCAAATATTTTGCCCAATTTAAAACGAGCTAGAATTTACACTGTATCACAAATATACTGGTAAACACTGTTCACGTCATTTTACATACAGTCAAACTTCGTTCTCTAAAATTCTGACAACTCAAACACTGTGCTTAACTTGAATTTAAAATTAAGTTCCGACAGGAAATATTCTATATTAAATAGATTCAGTTACATCAAATACTCCGGATGCATCCAAAGTTTTTTTATTCACAACCCAGTGATTTTAAGATAACAAGAATTGACTGTATTTTTACGCTATCTACCTATTGGTGAGCTTCTTTGCTAGCCTATCGATCTGACAGGAACTTTCAACCCAAAGAGTTAGACACACGCCGTAAATGTGTATAGCGCATAAATATAAATATTCATACAAATCAATTTGTTATGCAGATTTCTATCAGACACCAATACACCAGAATCAAGTTTGGCCAGTATGTAACATTTTCTTAACAGGAGGCAATCAGACACTTGATTTCTCAAAAGTTTGGGAATCGGTCACATGATAACTGCAGTCAGAATTCAGGCAATTATTTCTTAATTCTGATACTGTTCATTTTTTCAGAGCTTATTTAATTATCAGTAATGAAAATTACACTTTAAATTTCAAATTCATGATTTACTTCTTTAGAAGTGAAGTTAAAAATACTTTGATTAAATATCTGTATTTACATGTACTTGGATTGAATTTCTTTTTTTTCTCTCCATAATTTCTCTTCTTTTGAGTTTTAAGTTTGTTAGAAACTAGGAAATAATATGTATCAGGGAAAATTATTTGAATTTGTGTAAAAATTCATGATTAGTGTGAAAAAAAAAATGATCTGAAAAACATGTAGAAAATCTAACCTTTCTTATATCCTGTACACCATAGAACAGAATAGAAACAAAATGATCTACAAGATATTAATATTGAAGTATATAAAATCATTATAAAAATATATGTAAATTAAAGTGAAAGAAATTCAAAGAATAATAAATATAGATGTAAATATCCTCAATTGTTTCAAAAAGATATATCAATGACATTTTCCAAAGATTATTTAGTCACTATTTTGTGATATTAATCCATGAGCAACTTTTATCAGCATATAGCAAGAGTAATTTAATATAGACCTGTAGTTATTTGAAATATTATATAACCAGGGTCCCTGTATAAATAAATAGTCCCCGGCTCAGATCCTCCTTACTCTGCTAGATTAACCCAAAATGTAGCGAAGGGCTCTTCCAATAAATTATCTACCCAACGGTAGGACTCGGGGGTTTGTTGAACTTGTACCACTCAGAGAAGTGAACATCATAATAGTATATACCACGCATAGACTGCATTTACTCCAGCATGTCACGTACGCGTACAGTATGGTTTTTTTTCTAGAGTCCTCTGATAAGAGTAAATATTTTGCTGGAATAGCCATTATCTAGAAAATTGACATTTATGTTACCTTCTTATACCAAAATCTAAAGAACATGATTGATAAATGAATTAATCAAATGCAAGAATTAATATTTGCACAACAGAGGATTTTTGAGTTCTAAGGTATATTATTTGTATGGGTTAATGATATTAGCAGTTGAACATTGGTAACAAATATCATTGTAAACATAAAGAATTTTTTCAGGCACATACTTCCACACAACATGAGAAAGGATAGTTTTAGAGTGAGAATGTCGCCAAACACTTTGGCAGCACCATAGTGGCATATTCCAATATACCATCAAATTTGCCAAACACAGGTTGGCAAAATGAGAATACTGGTCCTTCCACCCCTCAAATATCTCTTAGGCAGTATCCAAAACAACAACGGTATGGTCCATTTCCCTAATTTCGGGGGTGAAAGGTAAGAACACAATAGCATGTTTTGTTTAACAAAGAATCATCTGATGGATGTCATTGAAAGTTTGCTCTTTGCATCCTTTGTTGATGAGGCCTGCACTTTCTTCTTCTGTTCGTCCACTTGGAAACATTTCCAGAGTCGGAGTGTTTCGTCTGCTCCGGCTGACACGACTGTGGAGCCATCAGGAGACATGGCCATATGTAACACTCTAGCCGTGTGACCTAGGTAAGAAAACAATGATTTTATAAATTTATACTGAGAAGTTAAAAGATTGTATATATATGTTACTTAAATATATTTTACTGTCATCAAACCATTTAATCAAGATTTTTTTTTTTTTTTTTACAGATTAATCTTTATTTTTTCAGAACAGAATTTAATTTGACCATTGAGAGTATGTTTTTGACCCCAAGGATTAAATTTGACTTCAGTTTTTGTTATAAGGACAATGTCCAATTGAAATATATCTGGACTTTGCATTTTTGTGATTTGACTTTTGAAAATACTAAATATCAAGGTCTACTGAAAGCCAAGCAGAGTGTATAAAGAAATTTTAACAAGCCCTTGTATAAAACCAAATTCAGACAACTACATACCGGTTAATTCTGCCACCTTTGACATGACTGGATACTTCCAAATGGTGAGTTGGTTGAGAGCAAATCCATGACTTGAAATCAATTCTTTGTAATCTTTCGACCACTGCAGAGCACACACCTGGGTAAGGATGAATAAGATATTTATGAATTCATAAAAAATGCTAGAGTAATTTATATCAAAAGCTTCTTGCTGGAGATTGTTTTGACTTTTGAGTGGTTTTATAGGAATTTTTCTATTTGTTATTACAGCCTAATCATTGAAAACACTCGACATAGTGATACTCGGTAATATCTTTTGAGAATCTTACATTTCAAAAATCTCAGAAATGTTAATTCTATTTCAATATCACATACCCAGGTACCTTAGATATGTTTAATGGACACACAAGTGAAAATATTATAATTTTTTATATGATTTTGATATATGAAAAATAGGATATTTTAGAGTATTCCTCTAAATTCTTTTGTGACCTCACAATTGATACTATACTATATCATGGTTACACAGTGGAAAGTCCCAAGTTTTTCAAACAATACCAAAATGATTGATTCATTTTCCAGAATCCCCACTCACAGAAATTTTATATTAAATTTTACTGGAAAAGCTGTTACACAAATCAACTGTTCATGTAGACTTGCTAAAAAAAAAAAAAGAAAATCCAAAATAATTTCATATAATTTCAATGAAATGGAAATAATTATTTGTTTTCCATGTGAATCACATACTCATACACTACCCAGTTTAAAAAAATTGAGAGTAATATCAATAGAATTAAATGACATAGTAAGAACAGTAGCTTCTTAGAAAATTACCTGAGATTTGGTGTCTATACTCTGTAGACAAGCTCCCGTGTTACAATTCCAGAACCGGATGTGTCGGTCAGCAGTGCCACCGCCACTGGCCAATAAGCCAGACTGCCAAGGACACCAGGCTAATGCCTAAAGAGAAAATGGGGGACGCTCTTTACAACTTTCACCACATACAAACATTATAATTGTATATTACATAATATACAGAGATCAGTTTGGATGACATTGATCATAGATAGGTCAGTTGAGTCTAAATTTAAGAAAAAAATCAACGTTTTTACAGCTTGCCATGTCATAATCAATAGAAAAAGAACAAGTATATTTTTATATTTGATGACTTATTTAGAATTTTGATCACAAGAATTTGTAGACAGGAATTTTTATGATACCTACCAGTGATACATAAATGTATTGTACATATGAAAATAGTTTACATACAAATTTTGAAACCAGTTTTTTATTTGATAAAATGAAGAAATGTAGGAAAATTATTATGGAAAGCACAAAAACATTAGATTATAAGTAATCAGAAACAAATCTAATTTTTGTTTGGCCTTTAATATCCAAAACAAATAGGAATATAAACAAATTACTTCCTTGATAATTACTTAAAATTTAACAAAATATAAATTAGTGGGAAGTACACTCATCACTCTATAAAATAGTACAAAATCAAAAATTTATATGAAAGCTGAAGGTTTCTAATATATATATTTTTTAAGTCGTTTTAATACCTCGACTGAGGATCCCTAACATTTGTGTCTGAATCACTTAAATATCTCGACTGAGGATCCCTAACATTTGTGTCCGAGTCCCTTTAATACCTCGACTGAGGATCCTTAACATTTGTGTCTGAGTCACTTAAATATTTTGACTGAGGATCCCTAACATTTCTGTACGAGTCACTTTAATACCTCGACTGAGGATCCCTAACATTTCTGTACGAGTCGCTTTAATACCTCGACTGAGGCTCCCTAACATTTCTGTACGAGTCGCTTTAATACCTCGACTGAGGATCCCTAACATTTCTGTACGAGTCGCTTTAATACCTCGACTGCGGATCCCTAACATTTCTGTACGAGTCGCTTTAATACCTCGACTGCGGATCCCTAACATTTCTGTACGAGTCGCTTTAATACCTCGACTGCGGATCCCTAACATTTCTGTACGAGTCGCTTTAATACCTCGACTGAGGATCCCTAACATTTCTGTACGAGTCGCTTTAATACCTTAACTGTGAATCCCTAACATTTTCTAATATCTTGACTGCGGATCCCTAACATTTTCGTCGGAGTCGCTGTATTACCTTAACTGTGAATCCCTAACATTGTGTCCCGAATCGCTGTATTACCTTAACTGTGAATCCCTAACATTGTGTCCCGAGTCGCTGTAATACCTTAACTGTGAATCCCTAACATTGTGTCCCGAATCGCTGTATTACCTTAACTGTGAATCCCTAACATTGTGTCCCGAATCGCTGTATTACCTTAACTGTGAATCCCTAACATTGTGTCCCGAGTCGCTGTATTACCTTAACTGTGAATCCCTAACATTGTGTCCCGAGTCGCTGTAATACCTTAACTGTGAATCCCTAACATTGTGTCCCGAGTCGCTGTAATACCTTAACTGTGAATCCCTAACATTGTGTCCCGAGTCGCTGTAATACCTTAACTGTGAATCCCTAACATTGTGTCCCGAGTCGCTGTAATACCTTAACTGTGAATCCCTAACATTGTGTCCCGAGTCGCTGTAATACCTTAACTGCAGCTTGATGCTGTGAGAATGTGTAGAGGGGCTGATTCTCTGTGATAAAACCTCCTGCCTGTGCTCCCCAGATGTTGAGGAGATTGTCGTTACCGCCACTGGCCAGAAACTTCCCGTCCGGGGCCCACTTCAGGCCACACACTTCCTGGTTGTGGCCTTGTAATGTACCGATATGATGGTTTGGGACCCGCACATCGTGGTGGTGTATGGCACCACTTCTGGACCCACTGCAAAGAAAAATACATGTAGATTTATTTCAGTATTAAAAGCAATGTTTGAGTTCCAGTAATTAATATTCTTTAAGATTTTACATCTACAATACAATTTCTGAATTCTAATATCAAACATTATTCCTAGAGCAGGGATTAATCTAGAATTTAGGGGAAACTACCCTTTTTGGGTCATAGGGGAAAATATGTTCTGAATAGGGGAAATTTAAACATCACAAAGTTTCAGTTTTTTGCTTTAAAACAGATTTTCCAAGTAAAAACAGCAAATGGTTGATTTGGAAAGCAAATCTAGAATACTTGGGAATATTATTCCAATAAAAATGAGAGAAAATACAATATTTCAGTGAATTTGACAGAAGTCTGAGGGGGAAAATGGAACAAAATCCTGAGGGAAAACTACCCATAAACAGTAGTAAAAAATCCCTAGATTGATCCCTACCAACTGGACATTGGACTACCAACTGAACATTATTGTTACTACATAATCATTGCAATATTCTAACAGGTTTTTAAACCAATTACTTCACCTGTATATTAAAGGTGGTCATCGCCGAAGCAAATCATAATTTTCTGATTTAACTGCAGAAACTTTACAAAGTACAAATTGAAGACTGCCTATATCCGTAACTAAATATAAAGTAACACTGGGTTCCAGAAAATGTGTAATTTTACATAAATATAGAGATCCCTGACTTATTTAAATCTTCGAAAGGACAAGATAACATGCAAATGAGGCTTCCATAAAAGGTTCTCAAATCCAGTGGGAAGCTGATGTGCTGATGTAGACAAAAATAAATGACTGACTAAGACTGTCAAATCAAGTCAGTAAAGAAGTAATAGACATTTGGAGACAATGTGTATCTATGTGGGACATCTGATATTATTACATTGGCAATGAGTACTATACCTTTAAAAGCTGTGCCATTTCCCAAATAAGATTGAATACTTTAATTTCTAATTAAAATCTTAGCCCATACGGTCTTAAATCACCAGAATAAAGTTGGGAAAATATAAAAGATTTTTTTTCTCTCTTCATTACCATCGACAAAATGTCAGAGAAGATTGAAACCAAATCTTATTACATGTATCCATTATTTTGAATAACCTGTTTAACTAGGCATGTTTTGGGGGTTTTCACTGTATAATTAGGTTTGGTAGGTCTATAATCTGCGTATCTAGGAATGTTTTAGGAATTCCCCCATTGAATCTGATTAGGTCAGGTCTAAAATCTGTGTACATGTATCTACTATCTTGGTACGTTTTTGGGGTTCCCCATTCAATCTAATCCGGTTAGGTCTATAATCGGTTTATCTAGATTGTTTTTTTGGAATTCTCAGTTGAATCTAATCGGGTAAGGTCTATAATCGGTGAATTAGATACCTTTTTGGGGTTCTCCATTAAATCTGGGACGAATTAGGACATACCTGCTGAGGATGTAGGAGTTCCAGGACAGGGATCCAACTCTTGCAGAATGTCCCGTCATGTTCCTCAATCTCTTGGTAGCCACCACGTCCCACAACTGTGTAACACGAGTTACAAATATATACTTCACATTCCACACAACTCCACACAACATTTCAAAGTTTCAAAATAATTAAAAGTCACTTAAGGAAATTTCTGAGAAGCTTACACATGGTGCACACACATCAGGACTGTAAAATTTCTCTCTAGTCCCGTGCATGGACTTGCAAATTTATAAAAGTTTTTTTTTAATTTTGTCTTGAAGGTTTTAGTAATTCTAAACGTGACACTTCTTACATTGTCATACCTTCAAAATTTCTGCTGACTGCTTTTAAAATATAGTAGTTTATGGCTGAATTAGAACCATTTGAAAAACAATTCTTCATTGATTATTTGACCTGTAAACTGATTGCTGCATGCTGTTTTCAAATCAGTTAAATTGTGTTAGCTGTACAGGATGGGTAAAAAAGTGTGTTTCCATTTCCCAAGTTCTTCCTGTCAAGTTTTCTGTACATGTGTTATCTCCCTTCCCATTGATATAAACTTACCAAGTTAACCAGTGTTGTAGAGGACTTTCAAGAGACCCTTGAGATCATGTTTTTGACTCCCAAATATCATATTTAACTCTTGATATTGGAGGGACATATATGACATATGTTTTGACCCTTCAAAATTTTTGAGAAATAGTGATCTGACTTCTGAAATTGCTAAAAGTCAAGGGTCAACTAGATGCCCTAGACAGTAGTTGTAGGAAAAACCCAGTTTCTCTTTAAATATTTTTCTTGTCTAATTTATAAATGCAGACCATTATTTTTTGGTTATTTTTTTTTTCAACTTTCCCTCTACATGCATGTTAGCTTTATCAAAGGATGAATGAAGCATCATTTGGTATCCTATTTCAGAAAAAAAAAAAAAAAATTTTTTTTTTTTTTTACAATATCTCTCTGATTTTACCTGGACTTCTCCGTTACTCGTGCCTACAGCCAGGTAATTCCCTTCCTTGATCCAGGCCACTGCCCCAATATACTCATCGGCTGTCTCCATCTGACAGAGTTGGTTGATATCACCAGACGCAGCGTTCCACAGGTACACACTTCCACCCAGACAGACAGCAAGATGATTGTTGACCGACCAGTCCAACAGGTTTAGGTCTGAAGCATGTACAATGATTAGTTGGATGATTCGTAAACAGTTTTTACTACAATTGTGTCAGCATGTCAACTCTATATTTTTCTAGTAGACAAATGTTCTTCATCCCCAAATTTGTGTATGTTTGTTTTTTCCCCAGTGAAATCATCAAAATCCCCCAAATTCTTAAATATTGTATTTTTAAGGGGATGACTTGAAATCCAGTACACTCTGAGCCCCATTTTGTTTCTAATTCTACAATTTTGCTGCACATAAAATCTAAAATTTTTGCCATATGACAATTTCATATCAATTTGTTTCATTATAATTTTTAAATATTCAATCTAGTAAACATCCAGAGAGTGTGAAATCCTTCAAAAGGGATGTTTTTACAAGAACACAAAATTTCCGACTGTATATTGTCTGGTACAAAAACAATATGATACTACAGACAGCACCATTTCTGATGTGTATACACGATACACTGAACAATTTAACAATTTAACAATCATCATTTGTACAAAATTACAAATTTAAATAGCCACGAAATGACAGGTTGAATTGAGTGTTTCAAGTTAACTACTGAGCCCCAGTGCTCCTAGAGTGTAGTTTTGATTTGTATTTCAATTTTTTTCATTAAACTAAAAAATAATATATCATTATGACATTGGAAATACATTGTAAATAAGACACTACTCCATTTTATTAGCAAGCTGACCTGTCAGTGGAAAAATAAATGGGATTATGTATTATCTATGTTTGTTTGTACGTTTATGTTTACGGCCCATTGACAACTAGGGTCATTTAGGGCCAAAAAATATACTATTGTTTTTTATTTCTAACATTAAAATCAGATAAAATTTGTCATTTTTAAAAGCATTCGTATTGTATATTTAGATCATTATGATAAAAAAGTTGGTTAAAAATGGTAATATATATATATGTATGAATAGATTATGTGTACTTTGTGATATAAATAGAACGTCAAAGAGAGTAACATAAAAGACATCAAAGTCTATAGAATAGATCGATTTCTTTCAAGTAGCTAATTATTGTTTTCGAATCCACGGAACTAAAAAGGGTTTTCATATCCGGGACTCGAAAGTATTTATCACGAATGTGCTTGAAATCGGAACATTCTATTAAAAAATGCTCCACTGTGAATTGAGCATCACATGCACAACACACTGGTGTATTATCTTACTTGTATCCAGTGTTCCTTACATGTAAAGCATAATTCCATGGAGGCCGTACCATGTTGTCATTGTTGACAGGATTTTCCCCCCCAGCATTTTAAGCTATTCTCTGCAATTATTATTGAATTACATATTTCGTAATTTGGAGAATTTCCCGTTTTATAGGATTTTTTTCTTGATGGTGAATTTGTATTTATTCAAAGGGGGAAAACACCATCAGTGGGGAATTCTACCTACAAACCTCTGAATTGTACTGATGGTATATGTCCCTAACATATATGAATCTTGACAAAATACAAAATGACTAAAATCTTACAATAATCATCCAGGATGTCAGGTGCATCAAGGATGCGCTCAGGGACTTGAGGTATATTGCGTGTTGTCTTCTTGGCTGTGCTGGCCGGGGTTTTACTGTACACGACGCGCAGATGGTTCTGGAACCCTGTAAAAATCACAAGTTCATTGTAGGAGCGACAATACCAGAAAACAATAGAAAATAAATATTGATAACAGAAATATTTTTCTAGCCATAATCCTCACCTGCTGGTGCCTAAATTATACACTAAATTAAAATTTGGAGCAAGGAATAATATAACTTTCAATCATTTAATATCAAATTTGTACTTTCAAATAAAATATGCTTGTTTTTGACTCTTAATAATACATGTGTTTCCATTAACATGCCAGATAAAAAAGGGTAGGTACTAGGTAGGGAGGCAAATCTTCTATTTTTTAAATTTTGCTAAGGTTATATAGACAAGAAATCATTAATTTAATAGTCCTTCCTTGAAAATGGTCCAAAAAAAACCTTCAGGGAAAGCATAAAAATGCAGGGTAGGGTAAGTGGAAACAGACCTGCGGCCTCGGGAAACAGTTCATCGGGTTGGTCCCAACAACTGGGGGAAGAGTTTTAACTGTTGACTGGCATGAAACAATGTTAACTGTATAATATATGTCTGTCAGTGTGTTGTAAACTAAAATTTGTGACAGAAAACCTATGTACCAGCGGGTGCTGTAGGAGCCTTGGTTTGGTAGGATAAAACTTTTCCTGCTTCCACGTCTGTGCCGTTGAGGTTTTCACTCATAACTTTTTGGTATTCCTTCTGGGAAGGACTTAATAGTTCTGCATCATCAGTGTTAACATTACTGTTCATAATCTTAAAGTGACCCAAGTCATACTGCGAGGAACTCCGACTTGGAATAAAGCGGTCTCCACCACTGGGTGTCTTTGGAGCTTTTCCTGGAGTTTTCGTTTTGCCTAAAGTAATAAAAAAATATCGCTTTAATATTGAAATGTGAACAAAACTGTACAAGAATATAATTGATACACATGCCCTATAATTTTTATTTTGAAAATATCCAACCATATTGGCTGATGAAAATGTTATGTTCCATCATGTAAACTATGTAGGTAAAATCTAAACAAAGCACAACATTCAAAATTCTTTCTACATAAAGTTCTACTTTAGCTTGATCTAATGGGTGAAAGTGTCAGAGTTATATAATAGCTTCGTTTTTTTTAATGAAAATTTAACATTTGAGTGGATATCATTTTCCGAAATAACAATTTCAATATGAAAACTTTCATCACCCATATCTATCATTTATCATGATTACGTATGGAGTGTCTAAAAGAATTTGACATTTAAAAAAAACTGTAAGAATTGTTGGCCATAGGATGTCCTACTCAACACTAATTTGAAGATCGATCTATAATGCAGATCTATACAATCATTTGAACACACTGTAAGTTACCTCCAGATTTCGGTGTCTTGCCTCCAGACCCTGCTGACGGCGTTTTGGGATTAGGGTTATTGACAGATCTATTTAAATTCTTCATAGGAGTTTTACTTGTGGCTGTTGTCGTACTGGTACTGGCATTTAGAGAACTGTTCACAGAAATGTTACCATCTGGGTGAGTGTCCATCCGCTTCTGCCAACGCATCGTTGGCCCTTTAGATATTGGTGCATCCATTCTCAATACACTGTTAAGCTCGTTTTCAAAGTTAAAGTGTGACATAGTCAATAACCACTAATCTATAATAATTCCTGTGCTGGCTTTTCATGAAATCAAAAAAGTTTTTGTTTTTGGTTGTTGTTTTTGTTTAATGCTGGAAGGTCTAACTCTTTATATTGAAATGTTAATGGTCCATTCTTGTCATATTTGTTGATGTTTCATCTGAAATAATCAAAACATTATACTTTAGATTTTCTACACAAGTGAATATAATAGAAAAAATATATATATAATACAAAACTTTTTATTGTGTGTTTAATACATAATTGTTGTAATAATTACAAATTGGCCTTTTCTGCTCATAATGACACATGTATTGTAAAATATAAATAGATTTTATGATCATTTAGGCTTACTGTATATATATATCTAAATTAAAATTAATAATATTGTGGATATAACAAAACCTACTACATTTTTACAGTCTATATTTTTACAGTACATTTTCCAGTATCAGTCGTCGGGTAACAAAACGGGCGTAAAATACATTTAATTATTATCGCTTACCCCGGTCTCACGTCAATCAAGTATCGTACCTGTACAGTATGTGCTGTGACACAAATCACGACAAATTAAAACATGTAGGACCGCCATAAAGTTCCTAAACATGACTGTTCTTTCCAATATACACCAGTTTTGTCGGAGTTGAAATATCGTACTCGTAACATTATGAGTTAAAATGCTCACAAATCGCCATTAACGTTATTACAGTAAACATTGAAAAAGAATGTTGTCAATTTGACAAGGACACCACCAGACTTTTTTATGCGATCTCAAAAAATTGTACTTAAAATGGAGGCAAAATCCTTTTAATACTTACGGTTCTTGCTTATTCACGTCTTTCAAGTCACATCAATAGGATTAAAACATTGGTTCCACTAAATGTTGTTCGTATGGTTTTCAAGTCTGAGCAGGTTGTTGCTGTTTTCGTATTTGATATTGCCGCTGTAAATATTGACCAATCATTTTCTTGATTGGGTGAACAATACGGCGTTTGATTGGCCGAAATATTTGAAGTTGCTTTCTCGCGTATATCTCGCCATTTGCGATAATTGGCGAGACCAAGAACAAAAATGGCTTCCGTCAACAACATTAACACGTTGCAGAATAACATGTTTAAGAAAAAAACAGCATTTAAGACATTTTTGAGATGGTTTGCAGTTACCGTCATACTTGTATCTATACTGAAGTTTACTGCAACAGATGCACTCGATGAAAGTGAAAGCAGTACTTCGGAAACGTCAACAACAGATGAAGAGACAACAAATGCAGACGACGAAATCGAATTAAATGCTGATGACACTAATTTTGAAACAGAAGAGAAAGACTTTTACTCATTTAATACTACTGACATAACTGGAAATCCCATTTCATTAGAACAATACAGAGGAAAGGTACATCATGCACCGAAAATGATGTTTCAGCATACATGTAGATCTAGATAGCATGCGTAGGCCGATTTTTATTATTAATTTAGTAATTTACAATGGTAAATAAATAATATAAAATATATTATTGTGAAATCATATACATTTACAGTACCCTCTATATATTTCCAATGATTACTGCTGTTTTAGCACTTATAGTCATTATAATTTCAGATATAAGACAAATGTAGACTTTAAATATATATTTTTTTCTGTAAAAATGATATTGCATTACAACAAATTATTTATCATTTTCCAGTAAAGACCACTTCACTGATCAAATTTACTAGCCTAAAGCACAAATCAACTAATGTCATTCGTTTTTCATATTATGAAAATAATTCTCTATTTATACATAAAACTAATTTAAGTGAAGTATTTTTACTTTCAAATGCAGTTTTGTTTTTGAGAAAGAATTAAAATGATACTTTCATAACTTTGACTATTAATCTGACAGGAGCTATAATCAATCCTTTGAATGGCAAAATGTACCTGGATTCTCATGCAGTGATATTGTTTGGTTACTTGGGTAGTTTCCCAAACCCATGTCATGTTGCATTTGGTTTTTCTGCTATGACTAGATGAGTTTTGCTCCCAAATTTGAAACGTGTATTCATATTTTCCCTTTACAATGAAGTAGTAATTAGCTCTACAGTGCATAACTAGTTGTTATAGATATATCAAACTTTAGAAAACATTATTGAATAAAATGTTCATCGTCATTTTCATATAGATATATATATATTGGAATTAATAATCAATTATGAGTTTAGTCATCTCATAAAAAAGTATGTGTTGACAGTGTTATTTATTATATTACATAATACTGATATGTTTACATGTATATTACAATAACTTTTGTTTTAAAGGTTTCCCTCATTGTCAACGTGGCATCAGAATGTGGATTTACAGATGATCATTATAAAGGCTTAGTCAGACTGCAGGAGTTTTACAGAAAGGAGGATTTCACCGTGCTGGCATTTCCTTGCAATCAGTTTGGAGCCCAGGAACCTGCTGTAATAAACTTTTAAATGTTTTTTAGTGAATTGTAGAAAAATGTTTATGTTTACAGTTGCTACACCTGTGACAAAAATATAATTATGATTGATTAAAAATAAGAAAATCGAAAGTTACATACATAATTATCACACTCCAAAATTTTGAGTGTATCTAAGGTTAATAAAAAGTAAAGTGGAACTTCGTTAACTCGAAGTTGACAGGACCATAAGAAAACTACGAGTTATCTGAGTGTACGAATTAAGTGAGTTGTCATTTTTGGTGCAAAGTTTGGTCAATATTTTTCAACATTATATAATCATTATAACTCTGCTCTCACCCATCAGTTTAGTGTAAAAAGATTGGTCAATACATTTACATTTATATGTAATATTTTGTTTTGTCACCTGTAGTTTGGTATAGTTTTGCTGATAGCCAGTTACGATACGAGTTTCTTTCACTTAGTCACTTCAATAACAGTAAAATGTACATGTCATGTTTGCACATATTTTTTCATGTTGACAGCTGAACTTCTGTATTTTGTATGTAACATTCGTTCTTATAATTATGGGACTGAATACGGCCATCTTGTTTTGGCTCATTCTCAATAATTATACATTCTGCATACTCATCATGTGACATTCTGACTTATAGATCTATGTACAATGTATGTTTCTTTCCAACCTGTAAGCTATCACATTTTTGAGTATATGAAATAACTTACTTCTAAGATATGTTTCATTTTCCTCACTGATTTACAAAACCTCGTTATAAACACCAACATTTGAATGGTTGACATATAACAAGAATTATCTACATTGTATTTTCTTTTTTATAGAGCAACTATGAAATAGAAAAGTTTGCAAGGTCCACATACAGAGTTGACTTTCCAATGTTTGCCAAAGTTAATGTGCTCAACGACAATGTGCCAGATGAATGGAAATACCTCATAGGTAAGAAAGGTGGCAAAGACAGTATTTTAATGTTTTAATTTTTTGGAAAGATAACAAATAGAAAGAAACAATGTATTAATAATTTATGTTGTTAAAGTCACAATGTAAAGTTTAAACAGATTTTGATAAAATTGTATCATTTAAAGACAAAATGACTTCTTTTCAATTCACGTCAAATTCAGGTCAATATTTTCTGTTCAAAATTGACCTGAAAGGGCAATTAATCAAAATAGTCAATTCATATCAAGAAATTGACCTGAATTTTATATGAATATTTTTTCAGGTCAAATTTACCACAAGACATTTTGCCTGTGGAGTATCAGAAAACATTTCAAACTGAATGTTGTCATATCAAATAATTATCTTTTTAATGGCAATTACAGAACAGACTGGAGAACCACCAAATTGGAATTTCTGGAAGTACCTTGTTGATCGAAATGGATACTTACTAAATGCCTGGGGTCCTTGGGTGTCTGTTGCAGAAATTTATGAAGATATTAAACAAGCAGTTGAGGATAATGAATCTGATACTGTGGTTACAGAATCTAAGTCTACTTTAGATCCTCACGGAGGAGAATTGTGAATGATTTAATGGAATATATATGTTTGTCCAACGCTTCTGTCGATCAAAATTTACTCACATATCAAATATATGGCATACAATTGTGTATTAGTGTTGCTGTAAAACTTGTTTTCTGTCATGTTAGTATAGGTCTGTTTAGAAATGCATTGATTTGGCTTCTG
Organism: Pecten maximus; assembly: GCF_902652985.1. Taxonomy (NCBI): domain Eukaryota; kingdom Metazoa; phylum Mollusca; class Bivalvia; order Pectinida; family Pectinidae; genus Pecten; species Pecten maximus. The sequence goes on along the minus strand of NC_047018.1, from coordinate 50,237,332 downwards.
ACTGATCAGGAAGTTAACTGGAATCAAATTGTCTGTCTATCGTTTTGTTTGTCCGTCCATCTGTCTGTAGACCATAACTTGTTCAGAAACATGTATCTTCTAAAATGACCAATTGAATTTTGCGCAAAGACATTTTTTTGGGTGACTTCAGATTTTTCATGTGAGTTATGCCCCTTTAGCAAAATCCTGTATATTGCAATTTAGACTGTTTTGCCAATTAGGAGCCTAGTATGGCTTAATTTGGCTTATAAATCTTTTTCAAACGTGGTCATGCCTCTTGATACTCATCATATCATATATACATGTATCATTAGACATGCTAATGTGCTTCGTATTGAATCTCAAAATATTGCTTGCCAGATATTTTACTTACAGTTAAACCTGAGTACATGTCTTGGCACAACTATTTAGCCAATCAGCTGGTGTTTCACCTGAACCAAGTCCCTGACGAAAATTTGTTTCTTAGGTTTGTAGCTATTTCCTGAATAAAAAAACACATGCAATGGGTACTGTAAAAAGGTGGGAATTCCCCAGGTGGGGGTTCCCCTGTCCATTGTAAATATCAGGGTTACTGTCTTCCAAGTACTGTTGAGCTCTTATATGCTATTAAACCTATCCAATAACATCATTTTTCTGGTAGAGAAATCTTCAAACTTTAATTTGATATAAATTTCACAATATTTGAACTTTAAATGAACGATTGAGGGGATTGAGTCATTGGTAGTAATGTGGGAGACCTACAGGTAAACAACTCAAGTATCAAGAACTAAAAAATACAGATAGGCTATTTCATTTTCATTAGATTAATCTGATAATAATATTTCCTGTTTGTTAGATTTGATTTTATAGTTTTTTCATTAATGGTTGGGATTTTTTTTTTTTTATTTCAATTCTTTTCCCTTAAGTTTGTGTACTTTAATTGGGAATAATATCTTGTTTTTTGGTCTTTTCATATGTATTTTCACTTGATGTTAAAACAAATTTTGTTTGTTTGATTGATAGAGTGTAACTGAAGGAGAATATGAATTTTAGTTATTTCCTTGAGAAATTTTCAGATTTATTTCAAATTTTATTTTCAAAAAAATGATAATTATCCAGAAAATTTGTTAATTGTAATAATTAACAATTGTAATACAATTGTAATACAATTACAATCATCATTTTTATAACTACTCTTATAACTTTGTTGCTATATCACTTTGTCTTGTGACATATAATGATTCAAGAGGTGTCATTTCTTTTTTACAATGCCTAAATCTAGTCAATATTGAAAATATCACTTGCCATTGAAAATATCACTTGCCATACTTATGTTTTAAATTTATTGTTAAGTTTATTCAACCTATGATTTGTTTATTTACAATGATTTAGAAAAACATTTTGTTGTGATGTATACAGCATAATAATCATATGACTTGAATTATCCGGGAAATATGAATCAACATGGCTACACTATACAAATTGTTTGTTTCACACACCTTATAAGAGTATTGTAACGTAGGTCAAAAGGTTAAAATAAGGTGACAGTGACCTACATTTGGCACCTGTTAATGACACACCGTCTCACCTAGGTTGGAAATATAGGAAATATAGCCCGGAATATATCATCATCCTTGATGATGATATTAACAGGATCAATTTATTGTACCTTGATGATGATATTAAGAGGATCATTTTATTATAACTAGATAATGATATTAACAGGATCAGATTATGATACTTTGATGATGATATTAACAGGATCATTTTGTTATAACTTGATAATGATATTAACAGGACTGGATTCCTATACTTTGATCATGACATACATTGCTTATATATACATGTATGTATTTGTTTGTTTTGTGTCTAGATCACATGCTGTGCTTTGTTTACTGTTAAGCTTGTTGTTATTGTGCTATTAATTAAACTTGCCACCCCATCAGACAAAATATAAAAAAAAAATATTTTGTATATGTTTGTTTTGTATTTGTTAAATAAAGAAAATCAATGACTATGATATTTGTTAGATATTGATTGCGCTAGGCAGAAAAAAGAGGATGTTCTCAGTCAATTAAGGATTTCTTTTTGAAACGGCAAAGAATATTATAACTGATATTGATCTTGGTTGGCTCAATGAAATCATAATAATTGATGTACCCGAATCTACAGGAATGATTTTTTTTTCACATTTTGTTAATTTTGCCCTTCTCCTCTTCACCCACCCCCCCCCCCCCCCCCCCCCCCCTTAAATCGCCAGTGAGGGGAACTATAGTTTTGCATTGTGTCTATCCGTCGGTCCATCTTTCCATCCTTCCATCTTTCCACATTTTATCTTGTCTCCTGCACTTCTTGTTACTGGAACTTCATACTTGGGTCATTGGTTCACTAAGGTGAGGAGGAGGTATGTGTTGTATCAAAATAGGTCACCCTGCATTTTGACCTTTGACCTTAGACCTACATTAAGTAAAACGTTAGTTCGTGCTATATTTCCTACACTACTTGTCACCTCATACTTGGGACATGGGTTCACCTAGGTGATGCAATGTGTCCTGTACCGAACGTGGATCACTCTGACCTACATTTTGTCTTTGACCTATATATTGACCTTTTGGCCTAGTTAAAGAAAAAAATGTCCTGCTTAATTTCCTATATACTGGATATTCACAAAGGCATTGGCCAACCTAGGTGAGACGGTGTGTCATTAACAGGTGCCAAATGTAGGTCACTGTCACCTTATTTTAACCTTTTGACCTACATTAAAAGAAAACGTTTCTTCGGGCCTGATCTGCATATAAACTTTCACTGAAAATTCTTACTTTGGGCCTGGTTTGGTATGCATTGTTTAACATCCTATCAACAGCTAAGGTCATGCACTTATTGACAGAATTGATCATCTCTGCATTTTGCATTCTTCGCATATTATTTCACATTGGAAAGGAGGGGGGGGGGGGGGGGGGGGGGGGGGGGTGTCTGCTAAAATTCACCAAATTGTATTGTTATCGTTACTCTCTATTAACACTCTACAATACTGATGGAAATCCATGGCAGATGGAATTTAAAAAGTCTCCGTTTTCTAACATACATAAACCAAGATAACTTTCCACTTCGGCTTGCCAAAACTTTTTATGTTCTGGGTATAAAATTTCATTTCAGGCTCCAACCATTCAGTGTACATTCTGTTTGATTTTGCATGGTGCTAATACTTCGCGGTTCTCATGGTTTTGAGCAGTCCGCGTGGATTAAATTTCGCACAACATCGCTTTATCGAAATAAGACAGTAAACAGTTAAACACATCGCCCTGTGTATAATATACAGCCACAGAGATTAAACTTAAGGTTAAATATTTACCGTGTAATTAATTTCGCGCTATCTTTATGACTGCGAAAATTGCGAAATTTAATCCCCGCGAAAATTACCAACTTTACAAGTATGTTATGAAAAATAGAGCAAAAAAAAAAAGGAAAGAAAGACATTTTTATATGTATTGTATCATATTTATTATATAATGTTTTTACATAAGCATTGCTATTGAACAAGGAAGGAAGCGTTTTTGTCCATACACCGTGTAGTCGTTATGATACACAGTCGACTAAATCTCTCAGACTCCACTACTTCTATCCCTAGCTTTATAGCGGGTCGTCACAGAGCCGTGTGGTGTATCATACCGACTGTAACATCTCTCATACACTCTCACACAGGCTTTCACGAACTAGAACTCTATATAAAATAATATAACTTTCTTATACACAATCATTCTTACAGTGAACACAGAGGCTTGATGAGGGAAAGTCACAAACAAAACATGCGCAAAACAAAAAGGCGTCGTCACATTTTCCAAACCGAATGATTTAGGGGTGGGAATCTCCATCCGGTTAAAACTTCCACTTTTGGAAAGTCAATTGTTAAAAAAAAAATAGATAAATTTTAAATAAACGTCTCTTGATTTTTTCGAACACGTTTTGCATGTGCTTTATTTGTGGCTAACCTGTTTTTATAATTTTACAACAATTTAAAACTATTATAATAAATCAAACATATACAATAATCGGTACCACAGGTTTTGGACCCCGGTCTTTGAAGATGGGGTTTTGGTCGACTTTTATACACGTGCGTCACTGAGGAATACCCATGGCCTGTGACGTCACTGAGAAATACCCATGGCCTGTGGCGGCACTGAGGAATACCCATGGCCTGTGACGTCACTGAGGAATACCCATGGCCTGTGGCGGCACTGAGGAATACCCATGGCCTGTGACGTCACTGAGGAATACCCATGGCCTGTGACGTCACTGAGGAATACCCATAAAGTTTATCTTATTGATATTTTTGGTCAGTGACGTCACTGGGGAATACCCATAAATTTTTATCTTCTTGATATTTTTGGCTACTGACGGACATTTCTAAAGCGACAACCAACCTTATATTTGATTTATTATATTTGTTTTCAAACATATTTTGTTGTTAATATAACAAATTTCAACAAACAATTGTACATCATTCTTAGCAGCAAGCACTCTAACACTTCCTTCCACGCTCACATCTATTACACTGTCTACGACAGTACTATTTTAATTGTCGTAAGATGGTCCATTTCTTTAGTGATATCAGTAATGTCAGATCAGAGCTTTGGCCATCTGGTCAGCCGGGTTATCTGAGCATTGGATACCTTTTGGGTTTTGTCCAAATGCCGTCATTTAGGCTATCCACTGTATGGTCAAGTCGTCCTTGAGACTACGGATACAGATATAAATGTATATATGTCTTGTTTCGGTCAGTTGCAGGGGGTACATTTAGTCTACTCATTGAATGCCCTTACCAAGTTACCAAATTGTTACCGGAAGCGACGATGTTTTGTTTTAACGATTTAAAATTTTTGTTTACGTAACTTTCAATATTTTTGTTTACGTAACTTTCAATATTTTTGATAGAAAAAAATCTTGCATCTTTTCAATATTTACATGTATAGTTTTTTTACAATGTTGTTAATTTTTAAAATATTTTTCAGACATCGGAATGGAAAGTTAGTTGCGTGATTTAAATCTAATGTTTACTGTAAATGTGACCCCGATCATTGTCAGTTCTGTCCAGCCGACTGTCAAAGTCAAAGCGACTTCCCGTTCCGGCTGCTACGTCATTGTCACGTGGCGACGGGTCATTGTCATCGTTGTTGTCAAGGTCACACGGGCGCGCCCACGATCCCAGTCTCCTGTCAGATGCTTCCGTCTGTGGTCAGACCCTGTCATTGTCAGTCCGTGCTGACGGAGTGACAGTGTCACGTGCCATCTGGATGACCAGACAGACTTGGTCACGTGCACATTTCTGATGTGTCGTTCTGCCCGTCGCACTGTCATGTTACGTCGGATGTCATATCAGACGTCAAGGACTGTCACCTGCACGTCTGCTGGTCGGTGCCTCACGTGCAAGGACCTTGTTGGCCGTTGCGACGTGAAGCGCATTCTCAGGTTTTCCCAGTTGTTACGGTTGTTGGTCAATGTCATCTACTTCCGGTGTCACTTCCGGTTCGTCAGTGAACAACTGCGGTTGGAGTTGGACCTATCGGTCATTGACACTGAAGGTTTCCATTTCTGGAAACCTCGCAGTTTCAGTGACAGTTTCCTGTCGTGTGTTGTCAGTCTCAGACGATACTGTCGCTACTTCCGACACTTTCCTGTCCGTGTCACTGTCAAGAGTTGTCGCTGACGCCAGTAGACGTCGTCTGACAATGTCACATGTCACCGTGAGACGCGTCGCTAGGTCAAAAACATGACGTCGCGTCCGAATGTCATTCTCATGACGTCCCAGTGTCAGTTGATCGTCACATACACGACTCGTTAGTTCCCTGTCATACGCAGACGCCCACCTCACAAGATCAGGAGACTGACGCCGACCTGGCGACGTCAGTCGACTGGCCCGTCGGTCACTGACACGTTGCCGACTGGAAATGATCGTCAGTGTCACAGTGTCAGCTGGTCAACAGTCGTCAAGACGGTCGGACGCGCGGAATATCTACGTCATGTCCGTCAACGAACGCGTCACAGTCATATCAAAGACAGCGCACGCTAATAGCAGGTGTGATTTCAGAGCATGCGCAGAAACGCGTTCTACTTGATTGACGATAACGTGTACACGAACATTCGTCCCGGAAGTTGCGCGGACACAATCAAGATTGTGTCGAATCTCCAACAAGTCCTCGTCTCCGCATGTGACGTCACATCCGGTGGATCATTCTATGTCTACTTTGCGGAGTGTTTCGTCCACGACAATTCCGCTCCATACACGTTGGTGTCCGGTTTTCGTCTGCGCTGGAACTTCTTCCACGAGACATTGACACGACATGTGGTTGGTGTCCCTGCATCCGGTCCATGTCCTCCGCGGACATGAGGCGGCGTCTGTACCGCCGACACTGCCTAGCACACCGGTCGCGTCGTGTCACCTGACGTAGACGCCGTTTGATCAGACGAATATTAATGGAATTTTGATCGCGGTCTAAGATATCATCAGATGTCAGCAGATATCGGTGCATTCCACAACTGAAAACAAAAACGAAATACATGGTTATCACGCTCGACAAGATAACATACATTTATTTGCTCACCTGGTCTGAAGGACTGGTGAACTTAAATGTCATGGCCAGCGGCCGTCGTCCGTCAAAATGCCATGTGAGTTACTACGACTCATGAACGGCTTAACGGATAGTGATCATATTTTGTCTGAGAGTGTGGCTACTATGTTTTCAGAGGGGATGGCGAAATAGGGGATACAGAGCTAAATCCCATTAAACGCTACTAATCCAAAAGGACTGGATTTTTATCAGATTTAGTTCTGTAACATTACTGGGAGAAGATCGCATGTTTTATTAATGGAGGATACTATGTCTGAACCAGCCTTAGGAGATACAGATACAAGAAATCGGAAAATATTTTCAATATAACATTTATGATAGTGTTTTGCCATGATCACTGAAATATATCCCAGTAAATGATGTAGGCCCACTTGGCCTCTTTTTCACTTCTAATTGAAATATGATATTTTCTATATTCTACAGTTAAATACCAATGAATTAGCAGATCAAATTGGCCAACCAGAAAAAAGAAACATAATGGATCATAAATCTTAATATGGTTAGTTTTTTTTCAAAGAATTTAATCTTTTCTGGAGGTTGCAGGTATTGTAAAATGTGGTTACATAAAAATAACTTTTGTTTTATAAGTGAGGACATGTGCCTAATCTCAAAATTGAACTTGGACGAAATTAACATGGTGGATGCAACCGGCTTTTCTAAAATTCAAATTCCATATCCATAATTTAGCCAATCAAAATACGTCTTTGAACTCAACTCTGTCTTAGATGAATAATAAACTATTATGGTTTCATTATCTAATTAAGCGTTCTCCCGCCATATAAACACTCTAGTGTTGCTATAGTAACCCATATGCTTACCCGTCATAAATGTAGAGATAGTCTTTGTCTCCTCCAAGTTTTTTCCATATTTCCAGTTGGTCGTTATCCTGGTAAATGGGCATTTCTGCTTCGTTCACGACGTTTCGAAGATTCTCGACTTGCTCTTGAGCTTCATCGAGATTCATGTTAACAATCATGAATTCGAAACCAGTTAGGCCACGGCGTTCGAACCTAGATCGGATACGCTCGAGCCTAAAACAAACATAATTGTGCAACTATAGATCTATTAGAAGTAGGTTTAACCGATATCTAAACAAAAGGCCCATGGGCCTTAACGGTCACCTGAGTTTTGAAATATTTGAGTTAATTTAACCGACCCTTTTTGGCCCCGCCCATCATTCCCGGGGGGGGGTCAGTCAGGGCCAACATGTGCCCTTCAAGCTATCATTCCATACTGATAATGTTTACAAAGTTAGAATGAATTAATATAAATCAAACAAACGATAGTCAAAATTGTGATTTCCCAATATAAACTTTTTAAAAGTTTATCCCCTCCCCAGGGCAAACGTGAGCATCATGAAATTCACAATTTTGGTAAAGCACCTTTAGACCCTTCTATCTGATGAAGAGTATTTGATTCTACCTTATTCAGGTCTTGAGAAAAACTTTCTTGATATTTCAGTCGATTTGGCCTTTTTTTTGCCCAATAATTCCAATACGTTATCTTCAGCGATCCCATTTTGTATTTTGAATATGTGAGAAAGGGTGGAGCATGAATATCATTTCAGGTCAATCTCTTGCGCTTTAATAAGCTATGAGGGTCGATCTTGAAATTTTCACAAGTACTTACGTCATGGCGACTCTCACACAAAAACCTCAGCTGGCCTTCAGTAGAGCCACCAAACGTACGTTGCCTTCCGTTTCCAGCATGGGGCTCGTGCCGTTCACCGTCCTCCAAACTGGGGGACGGGCACAGCGTCGAGCACCCGCGGAAGCAACGAGAATGGCGGCTAACCACACGACCAGCAAAGGGCCGGGGCCCCGCATTTTTAGTATTTCCACCTGAAACAGAGAAATATGGAGAACATCACCAATCAGCAATTACTCGACAAGAAAAAGACAGCGATAAAAAGCCTCTTGGAAACCTTTCGGTCAAGTTCTAATCTGGCAGCGATAATGAACATCTTGGAGATCTGACGTCCACGTGGGGTTAGGTTCCCCGATCGGACGTGAAAAGATATGGGGTCACCTGCCCGACCACGTGGGTTTCCCCCGGGTACTCCGGTTTCCTCCCACAGTAAGACCTTTTATGCGCTTACATCCGGGCCAACAAGATTGATAAATAAGATATAAGTTGGTATAACCTGTTTCGGAATTGTTGAAAAATCAATAAGCTTACATTTATACACATGAAAGAGTACAGCATTTGTGTATCTGAACTGAGGAAATATATATAATATTACTTTGTATACAGCTGTTTTCTCCTATTGGTACTAAGAGATGGAATTCTGTGTGGATTCAGCATTGGTGCCAATATTCATAATATTTAAAAGTTTCTTACAGGGTACTCCATAGCCATCTACGCTAGCTAAAGGTGAATACGAAATGAACCCTTGGATAGCAAAGATGGATAATGATATATTTTGGTAAAACACTGTACACAAACAGAGCTAATCGTCCAGCAATATCAAATAATTGTACAAAGTACAAATATAATTAATAACATTCCGTGATTGATATAGGATCTAAAATGAGTTTTCATTACATAGGAAATTGTATGAAACAGGTTTTAGAAGGAGCATTGGAGTTTGGTTTGTTTTTGTTTAACGTCCTATTAACAGCCAGGGTCATTTAAGGACGTGCCAGGTTTTGGAGGTGGAGAAAAGCCGGAGTACCCGGAGAAAAACCACCGGCCTACGGTCAGTACCTGGCAACTGGTATTGGAGAGCAAAAATTAAGAATTGGGAACGATAACTGGTTAGCAGGCCAATTACGTAGTAAAAATAGTATATAGTATATACGTATTGAGTTTGATGTTCACCTATATACGGAGAGGAAAAAAGAAAAGTTAGCATTTCATTGTATTCATCACAGGGACTTTGATACAAATTCCCAACCCAGCTTATTCTGGATATAGATATACGGACCGCGCGGTTGGGGATTTCGACAAGTCCCGGTGGTACTTGACTTAGACCAGGATGGTATATAAATGTTTAGATGCACTAAAATACTTCGCCCATGACTGAAAATTTGTATTAATTATGTCATTATCACCTAATTTTAATAAATTTACTGTTGATAAATGACCCAATTACAGTATTCTTATCTTGTTTATATTGTTTTAAAGGTTGGGTAATCACGTGGACATGTTGATTGTACTGTGGGGAGCAAATTCCATAGTGTATACTCATTGTTTGTGAGACTTATCTGACCGCTACTGACCCTTTATCACGTACACACAAGGTAGAACAGCTACGACGTTGAATTCGGATAATTCAAATCAACGGAAATTGATCTGTCTAGTCTTTTTCATTTTGTATGTGTTTATTATATTTACCCGATAATGTTTTCATCAATAGGAGTAACGAGGTTTATATGCAAATTATGTTTCATTTTATCAAACAAACTCTCATCTGTATCTCTCCCTCACCTGAACTCATCTCTCACCTATATCCCTCTCTCACGTGTACAAGTCTCACCCCTGTATCCATTTCTGTATATATCTATCACCTTGGCTTACCCTTTATCTGTAGACATCCCTCACCTGAACTCATCTCTCACCTGTATCCCTTCCTCACGTGTACAAATCTCACCCCTGTACCCATCTCCCATTTGTAACAAACTCTCACCTTTACCAATCATTCACCTGTATCTATCCTTCACCTGTTATGCCACTCACCTGTAAATATCCCTAACCTGTATCCATCAAAAAGGCATCTCACCTGTGCCAAACCCTCTCTTGTACTAATCTCTGACCTGTATCTATCCCTCACCTGTACCCATCTTTCTATCACCTGTAACCATCTTTCTATCACCTGTACCCATCTTTCTATCACCTGTAACCATCTTTCTATCACCTGTACCAATCTTTCTACCACATGTACCCATCTTTCTATCACCTATACCCCTCTTTCTATCACATGTACCCATCTTTCTACCACCTGTACCCATCTTTTTACCACATGTACCCATCTTTCTATCACCTGTATTCATCTTTCTATCACCTATACCCCTCTTTCTACCACCTGTACCCATCTTTTTACCACATGTACCCATCTTTCTACCACCTGTACCCATCTTTCTATCACCTGTATTCATCTTTCTATCACCTGTACCCATCTTTCTATCACATTACCCATCTTTCTACCACCTGTACCCATCTTTTTACCACATGTACCCATCTTTCTATCACCTGTACCCATCTTTCTATCACCTGTACCACTCTTTCTATCACCTGTACCCATCTTTCTATCACCTGTACCCATCTTTCTATCACTTTACCCATCTTTCTATCACCTTACCCATCTTTCTATCACATGTACCCATCTTTCTATCACCTGTACCCATCTTTCTACCACCTGTACCCATCTTTCTACCACCTGTACCCATCTTTCGACCACCTGTATCCATCTTTCTATCACATGTACCCATCTTTCTATCACATGTACCCATCTTTCTATCACATGTACTCATCTTTTTACCACCTGTACCCATCTTTCTACCACCTGTACCCATCTTTCTACCACCTGTACCCATCTTTCTATCACCTGTTCCCATCTTTCTATCACATGTACCCATCTTTCTATCACCTGTATTCATCTTTCTACCACCTGTACCCATCTTTCTATCACCTATACCCATCTTTCTATCACCTGTTCCCATCTTTCTATCACATGTACCCATCTTTCTACCACATGTAAACATCTTTCTACCACCTGTACCCATCTTTCTATCACCTGTTCCCATCTTTCTATCACATGTACCCATCTTTCTATCACCTGTATTCATCTTTCTACCACCTGTACCCATCTTTCTACCACCTGTACCCATCTTTCTATCACCACACATCTTTCTATCACATGTAACCATCTTTCTATCACCTGTACCCATCTTTCTATCACCTGTACCCATCTTTCTATCACATGTACCCATCTTTCTATCACCTGTACCAATCTTTCTATCACCTGTACCCATCTTTCTACCACCTGTACCCATCTTTCTACCACCTGTACCCATCTTTTTATCACCTGTACCCATCTTTCTATCACCTGTACCCATCTATCTATCACCTGTACCCATCTTTCTATAACCTGTACCCATCTTTCTATCACCTGTACACATCCTTCTATCACCTGTACACATCATTCTATTACCTGTACACATGTTTCACCTGTACAAATCTCATACCTGTATCCATATCTCAGCTGACGCATGTGTTACCTTGACGAATCCCTTCCCTGTACCTGTACTGGAGTAGATGGAAACACAGACAGCCACTGACAAATGGATATCAGTATCTAGTAGGGGGACACTGTGTAGGGGCACTATCTAGTAAGGGGGGGCTTAATTCAGCTATGGTCATATGAGGACACCTGTACCAAACTTTTCACCTATATCTACCTCTCAGTTGTACCGATCTTTCGTTTCTACCCATCTCTCTCCAGTATCAGTCTCTCACCTATACCCAACTCTCTCCTAAACACATCTCTCACCTGTTCCATCTCTCACCTGTACCCAAATCTCTCACCTGCACCCAACTCTCACCTGTATCCAACTCTCACCTGTACCATCTCTAACTTGTACCCACTTCTCACCTGTCCCCGCCTCTCACTTGTTCCCGTCGCTGTACTTTGTTTCTACCCATACCCCACCTTATCTTTTTCGCATGTCACAAATTTCTCAAATTTATATTATAACTTTGGTATCAATTAATAAATTGTTAATTATGAAATGCTATTTTTACGATTATATTCACCTATAGTGTTTATATTGTCTTAAAAATGGAATAAGAATATCAATGGACATCTATAGACTTGGTAATTACGTAAAAAGAGAGAAGTATTGTTTAATGAAAAAGGAACTGAAAGTTCCGACGAAAAACTTAAAACATTCACACTAGATTATAATATAATATGTTATCCTAATTGTTTTATAGTTATAATTCTTACCTGTATAGGTCGATATTATGAGAGGCTGTAATGAACGTCCTCTCCCCTTCAATAAAGTGTTATCTGTGACGGGTATAGTCGTCACAGTTTGTCGGCAGATCGCCGACCTTGACTAGTACGCTGTATTTTAGACCGGGGGTCTTGACTGTTGACCTAGATGTGATGTAAATGATAAAGGTTTACGAGTTCAAGTTAAACTCTGCCTGTGTAAACATATGACGTCTACTGAAGCTAGAATTTAATCTACACAGTCCTAAGATATATATCAGACACACAACATGTTTTTGCATAAAATATGTATTTAAACGATTGCTTGTAATTTTATTGTAGCATTGTTATCTTGATGTTTACGTGAAAGTTTTCTGATCATTAAGTGTGTCACGTGTTACGGGTATGTGCACACGGCACCACTGCTTCCTTGACACTTTTATGAACCTATCCAGGTAGTAAAATTACTCGGTTTTGCTATCGTTATTGTTGTCAGAACAGTATCCTGTACATTCTTTCAGACGAATTTTTTTTTTTTTTTTTTTTTTTTTATATTTAAAAAAAAAATTTTCTCGTTTTTTTTTCTCTTCATTTTATATATCATTTGTTTTGTAAGAACCCATGTATGATAATCCAGACTGCCTTGAGTATACATTGCTTGAAAAAATCGAGTCTGCGGTCCGGCTATATATAGGAAGTTATTGCCCTTTGTTTGGTGTTTACTATGGGTATTTTGTTTCGGACGTAATGCCCCGTACTGAATTTAGTCCTGTGTCCCATTCACTGCTATTATGATCTTTCGCTTCTCTTGGTTTTGGAGTTTGTCTAGAAATATGCCTCACATGCTTTTCATCCTTGATCACCTAACATGTATACCTATAAGAGGGCTGCGGTGGGCGAGTGGTTAAGGTGTCCGACACGTTAACACTAGCCCTCCACCTCTGGGTTGCGAGTTCGAAACCTACGTGGGGCAGTTGCCAGGTACTGACCGTAGGCCGGTGGTTTTTCTCCGGGTACTCCCGCTTTCCTCCACCTCAAAAACCTGGCACGTCCTTAAATGACCCTGGCTGTTAATAGGACGTTAAACAAAAACAAACCAAAGTATACCTATAAAACTGCAGGTTTTATTTTACGTACATATCAATCGGGACTTGTACTTACAGAAAATTATTCAATTATGATAAGGGAACGAAGATCATTTGTCGCATAAATAAGAGGCCTATGTGGTCTATATTGGCTCTCACCATCGTCTGCTTGCTTGTTATTTACCGAATCATGTCGTCGCCACGATGACGACGGCGACTTATTGTCATCGCCTTCGCCATTATCGCCGTCGACGTCGTTCTCGCCGTTGTCGTCATCATCATCAAAGTCAGTCGTCAATTTCACAGCTAGCGACGACACAAAAATTTTCTCACAAGGCCATTAATGAAGTGTTTGTGTACAATGCTCAGAATAATTAGTTGGGTGTTTGCCAAACCGTGCAGACACAGGTCTTACTTGACGAACGTTTTGGTACAGTTTACCATGTAAGATATGCATAGCCTTACTTACATCCCTTCCATTAACAAGTACAACGTACGGCGCATATCTATTTGGCAAGGTGAGATTGTTTACGATAAAACTCTTATTAAGGAATGCAGGCGAATGCTCCAGGACGCTTGTCTTCAGTATGTTACAATGTATAGGTATACATGTACAAAGAAATGTATATGATAACGCAGCAAGTTTATAACGTAATATATATCACTTTAATATATAACGTATAAGTTACATTGCATATATCCCGGAGAACGCGTGTGATATATAAGTTACATTGTATATATCCCGGAGAACGCGTGTGATGTATAAGTTACATTGTATATATCACGGAGAACGCGTGTGATGTATACGTTACATTGTATATATCACGGAGAACGCGTGTGATGCAGAAGTTACATTATATCACTGAGAACGCATGTAAAGTACAAGTTATATATTGTATTTGACACGGAGAACGCGTGTGACGTATATGCTACTGTTCTATAACGTAACTACATCAATGTATTTGAATCGCTGTAAACATACCAGAATTGTAACACAGAAACTTTTTCGTTTTTAGGTTTTGTTAAAAAAAAAACGTACGGAATATGGATAGAAAAAAGTATCTAAAAATCATGGATGACTCCGGAATAAGGAATCACACAGCGCTGATGGATAAGGCATCCATGTGTCCGGGAAATGTCCGGGAAATGTCCAATCATGTCCCGATAAACCAAGTTCCTCGCTGTGTAATTCGGAAATTGTATACTCTGTAAAGACTATTGCTTGTCAATGTAGGTGGTCTAGTTCTTTGGTGGTCTTGCTCAAGTCCGAGGATATATTTTACGGACACATACATGTATTTAACGGAGGGGTGATTAGATATTGGATTTAAGTTATTTGTTATCTTATCTAAACTATTTAAAAGACTTTATAATTCAATATCTCAACAATGTAAGCAGGGCAGGTGATTTATGTAGCTATGGAGATAATATATTGTCGTTGTATACGTACATGTTTGTGTTGAATTCCATCGAAGGAATTATATCAGACCAACACTGTAAAATCACGGAAAAATAAACAAGCAATCAGAAAAAAATAGCATAAAATGCATAAGATATTTTGTACAAAAAACAAAATAAACAAAAACACATACATGGCGTGCAGCCGCATAAAATAAAGGGATACTGTTGTTTTTCTTATTAATTACTTAACTTCATTTTAACTAATTTGTAGACATGGCGTTGCTTATTTCGCTAATCTATGTTTGGAATTTCAAAACTGCTTCTTTCAATTAAAGCTGAAATCAAAACCATATTTTACATCAGCACTAATTAAAGTAACTTGTTGTACTTAAGATTATAGATACAAGGTACAGAATATGTATTTACAAACGTTATGTGTAATTGCTAGGTATCTCAATGTAATAACTTATATCAACTCTACTCGATATTGGTGTTGAAATGCGTCATATCCCGAAACTGCGAAGTAAACTAAGTGTTGAGCCTTCTCCAACCACTCAGCTGATCGATGTAAACAAAACCATGTGACCTGCCATGTGGCATTAACATGGAAGCGACATTAACCAATCAAATTCGATCCAATTTTCATACTAGCCAATCAGTGGCCTAGAATGTCGTCTCCGCGAAGAATTCCGACACACTTCCTGCAAAACGTAAACAGTTGCGCAAAATCAAAACAAAGAACGAATATAGATGGAATAAGACATAATTCGAGACAATATGCCGTATTTAGGACGTGATTGGAGATCGAATGGCGACGAATGGGTTAAGACACACAATGGATGGGAAAAACTGAAACTATGGAGGATCAAAGTGTTCGAAAGCTTGAACGAAAATATCCTTGCAAGGTATTTATATGATGTATATGTTAGACATGGTCCGTACAGTAAGCTGTTAGGTATCCACCATATACACACATGTGTAGCTATATATATACCATATGTCATCATATGTGTAATTACGTATATATGTCTATATAGATTGCTTTGTTCCGAGTATTCAAACTGATATGTGTCAATATGTTGAGCATGCCGTGACCTGAATTTTAAAAGCTTGCATAATTTTATCGATTATCATCGCGTGCCCTGGTCACGTTTTCAAATCATTATTTCAACACTTGGTTATGTACTGTATTGTATAATTAGTATGCGTAGCCTGAAATGACGCAGCATCATATACAGTCATATACCGTACCGTACCTCGACGATTGCCTCTGTGCATCACTTGTTTAATTATGAGCTTTTATTCATTCATTAATCCCACGTGCATTATCCTATTCGAACTCTCTGCACTAACTGACGCGGACGCATGTCTGTTTGTAAATAAGTAAATAAGTTCATTAATGAATAAATAAGTTCATTAATGAATAAATAAGACAAACATAAAAATTAAATAAGATCAAATTACAATGATAAGACGGCCTGGATTGAGAGAGACGTAAAGTGATTTTCAAAATTAAATGTTTTCCTACTCAATATAAAAATGGTTGATAACGAACCTTCTGTGAGATGATGATATGAAAATATTTTTAGACCGTAGATCAAAATGAAGAAAGGATGATGGAAGTTGTTAATAAAATACGTAAAAGATATAGTTACTCTTTATAAGTTATACTCAAGTACGAACTCTTTTGTATTTACTTCAAAGGGTATACATACATTTATATACATGTACTGTGTATGGTGTAACTGCGTACAGTACGTATTGCATCGCCGCGCGTATATTCCTTCAGCCGAGTTTGCGGTGAGCCTTGATTGAGATAAGTACGGTCATGTTTCTGTAGCCACGTTGTATCCGATGAGAAACAAAGAGCGGTTACAGGGTTCAATGGTCTGTTAGCTTCTTTGTTTAAGGAATAAATCAAAATATTGTTCTTTGTTAGGGTAAGCTATCTAAAGTTTGCCTTTTTATGTAGATTATTGAATATGTTTCTCTTCTGAAACAAACGCCATGAAAAATTATCGTAACTACTTAGTAGTATATGGTAAGTGTGACTCATGTTCCATTCTTGGAACGTTAGCTCGTGATGTCCAGGTGTCCGAAACACCACTTGGTCACTACTGCGTACAGCTTAAGGTCAGTTTGTAAAGCTATGGTATATCAGAATTCGTTTTATTTTGTTAGAATAATATTCAATCAGACTATGATCCCACACGTTTCCCAGTTTCTAATCAAACTTTTGTTCAATGTTTAAAATATTCTTATCTTTATAAATGTTTTTCTTGTTAGTGATGCTTATCATCAGCGTTTATCAAAATATGTTTATGTATATATTTGGTATATCTGGTTTCTAAATGTTGGTAATCATGAACATTATTTAAATTCCAGATTGATACGACTGGCCATGACAGAGTTTCACACCAAAGATAATGATTGGTGCAAACATCACCAGCCTTACATTCACTACGTAAAAACCACATCAAGGGAGGTAAGGCCAACACTGAACTGTTAAGTATGCACGAGTTATCGCCCCTATCAACAATTTTATTTATTTTTGTACTTTATGGACTTACTATAATGTTATGGTACGATTGTGTTTAGTGGTAGCCAGTAAACCGGACACATTGTTTAATGGAAACGATAAAAAATTACTGTGTGTAAAATATATTTGCATGTTAACTGACCGAACTCCTCCGAGTATTGCTTTGTGCATAAATTCGGGTATTCATAGATGATCCGGTGGTTACAGAACCAAACCTGTCTGGCCTGTACACTTAAGTAAAATAAATCTTAAACAAATGGTGTTGGCTATAAAGCTGAAAACAAAGCATAAATAGGCGGTCATAGGTGTAAACAAAATTTTGAAATTATCGAATTTTACGCAAACTGAATCTTAAATGATTTGTTGTGGATGCCAACGAAAACTTATATTAAATACATGTCATAGATAAGATCGTACATGAAGTCAGAAAGTAATGGCTGTTAATGGATTTTTGTCGTGTTATTTCATCATCCCTTGTTATTGACAGAGGAAGATCCTCACGAGTCTGAGTGAAGCGTTTGTCCATCTGGACATGTCCGGAGCCGTGAAGGACATTAGGCGGTTTAACTATGTGTGTAAGGTTAGTACTGACCATTAGTACTGACCGTTAGTACTGACCGGGCCGGACTGTACTCCTTTATCAACCCAAAGTATCAAAACAAAATGTTTAGAAGTGTGTATTGGAGTAAACGTTTTGTTTATTATATAGCGTGAGCAATATATTTTTTATGGGAAGTTTCTTGAATATGATCTGTTCATGAAGACTGAAGAAACCTGATGTCTGCACGAGGAAAATACCTCTCCGTAAAATAAAAACATTTACAAATAGAAAAATACCATATCCTTTTTTTTTGTCAATTTATAGGTACTACAGATCCTACTTTGTGGAAAGCTGACAAATATGAGTGGCACCTCACAGAAACATATTATCAATATACTGGACGAAATGGTCAACCAAGGTGAGTGGTATATACATTAGGACGGGTTTACATCAGATATTATCGGGACGAGTTGTCATAAGATGGCGGGACGAGTTTACATCGGATACAATAGGGACGAGTTTACATCGGATACAATAGGGAGGAGTTTACATCAGATACAAGACGTTTACATGAAACAGAATACGTCGAGTTTACAAAAGACAAGATCAAGATCGCTTACATCAGACACAATAAGGACGAGTTTAAAGAGACACATTCTTGGCGAGTTTACATGAGATACATTCGGGACGAGTTTACATGAGATACATTCGGGGCGAGATTACATCAGATACAATCGGGACGAGTTTACATGACATACATTCGGGGAGAGTTTACATCAGATACAATCGGGACGAGTTTACATCAGATACAATCGGGACGAATTTACATCAGCTACAGAACGAAGAACATACCTAACTGATACATCATTTTCTCCCCTAAAACTTCTATACACGAAAGAATTGAATTTTGTTAATTATCATGTATGTGTACTTGTTTTTGTAGTGCTGAAAACTAAAACGAATGTAGCGAGTACTCGTGACCTAGTCAACAGCACAATGTGCACACTTAACGAGGGCCAGTACAGTCACATAGGGAGCGAGAGTTTGTGGCACAGACATCTACAGGGCGTACACAAGATGCTCGCCAAACTCGACCGATACAAAGTCGAACCGGTATGTAGCGACCGAAAGTGTATCAAGTAATAAGTTATGGAAGACTATCTGGGAACTTTCCTTTCCTTTACCCCTTGATTTGCTAAAATAAATAAGTACAATGTAAATAACTTAGGTTTTTTAGAATCTGTTAAAATAGATTTTAATCTAAATCGGGAAGTTCAGCTCGTACAATAATCAGATTATTACAGATGATAATTAGGCCACTTACGTTGTTTGAATAAAATGTAAAGTGGAATAGATTATAATCAACCCATAACTATATATCTGTGCTTATTTCGTGTATAGCGTGTCAAATAACATCTGTACTTAAGGACTCATCTCACGACGGAAGGTTTTGAAATAAACTAAATGATGAAGAATGGTTTTGATGCCAAACACATAATATGGGGCTGTCTACGGGAACGACAACAAAGAATAAAAAATGAAATAAAATAAAATAAACTGGATGAGCAAATGTCATCATGATAAATTCACAAAAAGTTATTTCAGTGCCAGATATCTCGGCTGGAATGTTGATACTATTGAGTAATGGGAGTTAATTGCAGGGAATAAAAATACATTTTAGAGAAATAGGTTTTCGACCCCTTTTGTAGCCAACCTCTTTTGTAGCCAAAGATGAATTCCCCCCATCCCCCACCACCCCACCCTCTTCTTTAAATCCGTCGCCTTGTTGAAACATGTTCTTGTATGTTGACATTGTAGTATATTTCGCCTTAAATGTTAAAATCGGTATGCATACTTATGTTGCTTTAGTTTGACATTGAGTTATTTTACCCTGTATATCTTATCTACATAGAGAGCTGACGACGGAATGGCGATGTTCCAAGACCTTCCCCAGGACTGTGTCCGGTGTATCCTCCAACGCCTCTCCGACCACACGGATATCCTTCATACAGGCATGACGTCATCATCCAACATGTTAATCGCCGAGGAGAACTCGCTATGGAAACATCTCTGCTTCTTCCACTTCAGCGACCGTCAACTCATCACCTTCATCCCCAAAGAGCTGGAGACAGGACAGAAGAATGTCGACTGGAAGCATGTCTACAAACGTTGTGTTAAGTAAGTAAAGATAGCTGACGGCATGTTTGTTTACACCTAAAATCATGTTACGTCAATATTATTTCATATCAGTTTGAAGGATTGAGAAAACAATGTGTTTACACCTAAAATCTTGAAAAGTTAATATTATTCCATATCAGTTTAAATGATTCAGAAACAAAAGACCTTTGAGGATAAAGATAAGCAATAAACAGACAGAAAATTCCTCCACTATTCTAGCTATTTTGATAGAAGTATATGTTTTGAAGGAGATTTGTGATAGAAATACATTTGTTTTGAAGGAGATTTGTGATAGAAATACATTTGTTTTGAAGGAGATTTGTGATAGAAATACATTTGTTTTGAAGGAGATTTGTGATAAAAACATATTTGTTTTGAAGGAGATTTGTGATAGAAATACATTTGTTTTGAAGGAGATTTGCGATAGAAATACATTTGTTTTAAAGGAGATTTGCGATAGAAATACATTTGTTTTGAAGGAGATTTGCGATAGAAATACATTTGTTTTGAAGGAGATTTGCGATAGAAATACATTTGTTTTGAAGGAGATTTGTGATAGAAATATATTTGTTTTGAAGGAAATTTGTGATAAAAATATATTTGTTTTGAAGGAGATTTGTGATAAAGATATATTTGTTTTGAACGAGATTTGTGATAAAAATACATTTGTTTTGAAGGAGATTTGTGATAGAAATACATTTGTTTTGAAGGAGATTTGTGATAAAAATACATTTGTTTTGAAGGAGATTTGGTAAGAAGGACGTGTATGCAGACACCCTGGCCATTTGTACACACTGTGATACCCTCTTTTGGCAGGTATGTACAATTCTTAAATACTGACTGTTGGTTGATATTTTCTACCTCACTTTTAATGAGTGAGGTTTATCAACATAATGAATAATAATGTATGTATGGTATTTTTTTTAGACGTTTGATAGGTCTATAATTAATTTCGCTAAAAATATATCCCCGTGTTGATTTATAGGAAGACGGGAGACAAACTGTCTAAATTGACAGTTTATAGCAGGCGTGAAGAGTTACATATAAAATAAGCAAGGCGATATTTAGCCCTGTACCAGTAAAACAGAGTATAATTATAGTTACGTATGTTACACCAATGTTTGTCAGTACTCTGACGGATTCATTCCTTGAGGGATTTTGATCACATTTCACACAATGATAAAGTACTATAATATCTGAGACAAGTCCGAATTTCAGCGAACTTGGGTCAAGGTCATGGTCACAGTTACTATTTTAGCGGGGGTCGGTAAGTATGCTTGTTGATGATATAGATATACTTTTAGAATGTACTTTTTAAGTGTCAATGGTTGTGTAGTAGATTCATTCTTATTTTTGCTCATGTTTTAAAAATGCAATTGTATTAGAGAATTCAAGTGACCGTTAACCCATGGGCCTCTCGTAATGTTTACTTTAGCCATAACTTATTACACTCTATTTCTATATTACAGTCCATTGGTCACCCATGCATCAGTGATAAGGAGCCCATGTCCAAACAACTTTCACCAGAGGTGTTCCTGAACTTATTCTCTATTTAGCCACGCCAGCCCCATTTCTGTAGAGATCTGACATCGGTTCGTTTATTAGCTCAAGTCTAGCCCACTTTCACCAGAAGTGTTCCCTGAACCAGTTTTTAATTTTAATATGTCGTTTATACGTCCATAAAGAGATCTGACAGTGGTTCGTTTATCAGATAAAAGTGCAGCCAACATTCACCACAAGTGTTCTCGAACCAGTTTTCTGTTTACATACATCGACCACAATTACGTTAAGATCTGATGTTAATTTGTTTCTCAGAACTGTTCTCCATTTTCTTGCATCTAATTTTTGTTATAGTCCTGTTTCACGACAATGATTCGGTTTATATGGTAATAATATTCAGTTGTATCCCCGGCGTTTTATATGATAATCACATTTGAAAATCAATGAATGTAAAAATGTAGAAACAAGTCATATCAACTTATATCGTAAATCACACTTGTTGTCCCGGATGCAAACGTGTGAGGGGTTTTGCTATGGGAGGTAACCCGAATACCTGGAGAAAACCCACTTGGTCGGGCAGGTGACCAAATACCTTTTCACATCCGATCGGATAATTCAGCGAAATACCATTATCAAATTGATATGTGATATTTAGCGTGGTTTGCAAAACGCAGAGAAAAAGGGAAAACAATAATAATAAATCAAAAATGAATCTTTCGTGAATTAATGCTAAAGAATTTACAGGTTTAATCAATTGTGCAAAAAGTAAAACAGCTGAAAGACAATTATTATTTCAAAATTTAAAGATACAATATCAATATCTTGGTAAGAAGTACTGAAGCGATGAAATGTACATAATGGATAATATCGAAAATTGACCCAGATATGATTGACTGGCAAAGAAGGGCTTGTTATTTCACGTTCGTTATACTTTTAATCACATACTTATTTGAATAGCAGCACTTTAGACGTGCCTTGGTCGCTTTAAACCCACTAATAAGGAACAATGGAAACTAAAACAGAAACGGGGAAGGACAAAGTTCATGTCGGACATGCTGTCTGTAAACGGGATCTTGATTGAAAATGAAAGCATATCAAATATTTCAGTATTAATATTTATACACCTAAAAGTTATCAAATATCACTGCCTCTGATCAAATACCACTGTCTCTATATTCCCACCACGAACAATATCAGTATTATACAACTGTACAGAACTGTCAACAGGAAACATGCCTTTTAACGTATCGCTGTATATGAGTGTTTCGTGGAATTGTCTTCAGTAATTTATTGATCTTTGATGGCATGTTCTTATGAATGCGAGTGCTAATTGTAAACAATAAGTCACAAAAGTTCGGAAAATACGGGGAATCTATATTTAGGATATAAGGAATCTCTTTTGTGTAATGCCTATATTTATTTTAACCCTTCAGGACATTTGAGAATTTGAATGATGCTGTTGTGTTAAATTGCTAATTGTTTTAAGTCGAATGTGATATATTGTACATACACGTTGTTTTATATTTTTTTTTTATTTTATCTCAATTTTCTGTGATATTGAACTTTTATCTTTTTAATTTGAAATGTGTAAACCCATAACAAAATTAAGTTAAGTTATACTAAGACATATTTCGACAAGTCAGAATTGAAATGGAATTTGTAGCCTCATTTCTTATTCATAATATGTTTAACAAATTGTTCCTAGAAAGTTTAGTAACCTTTTACTGATGGTGACTATTTTCATTCTTCAGATACTAGTACAATATCTGTAATATATGACGATATGTTTATGAAACTTTCTACTAGTTATCATTGCTGATATTTATGGCATTCCGTTTTTTTCATTTTTGTTTCGTTTAGAATTTCAATGCTGATCGAGTGATATGTTTTGATGTGTTTGTTTTAAATAAGTTTCAGAATGGATGCGGCTCTTAACATTTGTAATATATTGATTTCCGAATACAGGAAAATATTATTGTGACAATTAAAGACAATTAAAACATACATTTTCATATATGAAACATTCTAACGGTAATGCATTACTGCCACAATGCAAATCATATTTTAAAAGTGATTTAGAAAACTGATTATTTTAATTGAAATTATTATCAAATTTTAAAACAAAACATTACTTGATTAAGCTGTGATTTTAATTGAAGGTTGTTTCGATAAACATAATGAGTGATACTTGATAGTCGCCAGACAAACAAATTAAACCAATTAAGATATTTTTATTTTAGAAATATAAACACATTCGTGTTTGGTTAATTTGATTGGAATATATCATATTGGTGTAATATGATTGGTATGTAAAAAAAACCAACATATGTATATATGATAATGTAATTTTATGTAAACATCGTTTACGTAAAATTCCAAAAACAAATTCGTTTATATGTTACTGTTATTTTGTTTATGAGTCAGAAAGGTAAAGAAATGCTTGTTTTGATATTAGCAACAAGAAAGTAATGTACGTGATCCTGTATATACGAAGATAGATATTTGTTTGTTCTGAGTTCACTTCCTGTGTTAATCCGATACATTGTCGATATATCGTATGAAAGATGTATAACCTTTTGTATACCGTAAACGTGGTTATTTTCGCGATGGTTAACTTTCGCGATTTCGATATGTAAACTATACGCGTGGGGGTCATTTTCGCTATCGATTCACCCATTTGTAGTTCGAGATCACGCAAATTGATATCCAAACAATACGCGTAGGGGGAATTTTCTCGATCAAGAGAACACCTAATTAGCGTAAATTTCCACGTTTACAGTATCTGAATCGTATTTAACTTATTTGTAAATTCACGACGTGTTGGTTACGTATATAACTATAGAGTGCTATTCTAATCGTCCATATGTTATATTTCTTAGAAGATAGTTAAATGCGTTGTCATGCTAAATATCATTGTTTATATGTTGATATACATTAGTATTTTTTAAATGTAGATCTGTTGGAGGTTTAAATCTCACTTGTTTGATGTTTGGTCAATGATCAGTAAATCTATAAGTAATCGACTGCTGTATACTGTAAACCAGATTGTTTCATCGTGTGCTTTTTTCGCGTATTTCGCGGGCGATTAAAATTCGCGAAATTAAATCACCGCGAAAATGTCGTTAGGCATGAAAACGCAATGTTGATTCTCTGCTAAGATTACACACTGTAATATTATTTTCAAACCGTTTTTTGTGATGCTGCTTAAATACCCTTGCATGTAAAGCTGCAATTTTAATATTTTAAGTAATATTGTATTTGAATACACTTTGATTGATGTATATTTACTAGATGTTTTTATCCATCCCTCGACATTACGATGTTTTAGAGTCTATTGTATTACATGTATAACCATGACATCGACCGACTTCTTTCTATGGTGGTTCTGATGTGAAAAGAAGCTATAGAAGAACATGTTAAATTGTTGAAGTAATAACAGATGAATTTTATGCTTTAAGTATGGTCTGTTTGAACACATTTAATTGATGTTGATATTCCACGAAAGTTGATATTATACAATTATTGCCCTTGTTCCGGGTTGACATGAATATTTGACCACCCGAGAGGTGTCATGTCACCCGAGGGCGTAGCCCGAGGGTGACATGACACCTCAAGGGTGGGCAAATATTCATGTCAACTCGGAACAAGGGCAGTAATTGTTTTATTATACCGAAAAAAACATAAGTGAATTAATTTTGGTATCAATAAGTTTATTTATTACTATCAACAGTTTTTAAGAAAAGTTTTTAAGAGGTACCCCATCGTCTTTCTGGACCCGGCATAAAATTCTCCCAGTTGAACTTTCAATGTATGGACGTCGAGGTTTTCACAATCCTTTGGTCTAGGCCTACCTGTTGCAGATAGGAAATGTCTAAAGGAATCCACGGCCACATTGATGACCCTTTTGGTGTTTTTAGAATCCTTTTCTTGCAATAATTTCGCCAATTCCTCCTCTGTTGGCAGACGATAGCGTCCGCCGGCAGCCATTGTTGTTGTCAAGCAGAATACTCGGAACTTCTCTGATTCGACTACTTTTGAAGACGTTACGGAAGAGAGTTCCGAGTTGGGGCTCACGAGAGGGTGACATAACGATTTTGGAGGGCTCACGAGAGGGTGACATAACGAATGTTTTTAATCACGTGACATGGTTTTCACTAATCAGAAGCTGTGATACAAGTCTGAGGTATAATAAAAATTGTTATTGGGTTTGCAGGCGTGAGAGAGATTTGTGACACTATATGACGTCACTATTGACTGTTTGTTGGCTTTCGATATTTTATCTTAATACCATATGTATATATAACATACAGAATATTTATGATGTGTTGGGTTACATATATATATATATGACTTGTTGAAGAAGAATTATGTTTACACTGATGAAAGAAGGTTGTCATTTGAATTTTAAGTAGCGCAATCGTAGTCAAATAATGAATGAAAGCATAGTCATTGTGAGGGAGAGATGGTCATGACCACATCATATCTGTCACGCCCTGTCATATTCTCACAAACGTATGTTATTGTTGTAATATGATTGTTTATCAATATTATTGTAATGTGTTATTAATAATCAAGCCATATGGCAAAAGTATCAAGCCGTTATGTAGGCTTTGTTATAGTGTTCCAGCAGTTTCAGTAAAATAAATTCAACACCGAACATTCAATATTTCATATGATACGATTGCAGTATTTTTAAACCTAGGATATGTGCCACTTAAAATCTTATACCTGTGTTTGACAAACCGATTTTTAAAGATGCTAAAACGCCGGCTTATAAAGTGCTTTTAACAAAACGCATATAATGTCACTCAAGTTATGGAATTATATCTAATTAACACCAGCAACGAAACATACTTAATGACCGCGCCACAAAAGTGATCGTTTAGACCGGAAGTAACATTCTAAATTTAGAGGCGAACTTTCTTCAGGATGCAACTATGTTTTCACTTTGAAAACAGAAGCTTAAACTTAAGGATGTAACGTCACTTTGAAAACAGAAGCTCAAACTTAAGGTGTAACGTTTGATATTGTTCAAATATATACAGCAACCAAACCTTGCTTTCAAACGGTCATAATTACTCTTTTAAAGTATTCTATTACACGTCCAAAAAGCCATTTTACTTTTTGAAGTGATGCTCCTTTCGGAAGGAGATGTATACTGTAGTTTGGTAGCATATATCCTTAAGTCTACATATCAAAGCAGGGAAACACACAGCCTGAAGTATACATGTCGAATACACTTAGATGGTGGTGTATTATATGTCAAGGAAAATATGAATGTTTTTTAATGTCTTGAAATATTTGATTTTCGAAATCACAAAACAAGCAATTGCATACCATTCACACTTTTTTTGTGGTCAAAGTGATTCAGATTGTAAACACGGACGTTTTGAACGTTTTTAGTTGGAGTTTGAAATAAAAGACGTTTTGTTTTAGGTGTAAAGAATCAACAAACTTATTGTTTTTGTATGAACTGCGATCAAGTCATGACACGAATGTGAATGTTTTGAAATGAGAGAAGAAAGAAAGGAAGCAGACAAGAACGTAAGATTGATTTATTCATTGGATTTCATTCTTTAAGTTGTAAATGTTAATTAAATGTTTGTTTGAAACTAATTCTGTTATTTAATATTTTGTTCGTAGATTTAATTCGTATATGCGGTTTCCCCATTCTACTATCAAGTAATAGTAAACACACTATTGATTCCACGGTTTTGTCACAGAGCTTGGCCCGGATACTTTGAAAATTAAGAGTAACACCGTCTGAACATGTTTAGACAGTTTGGACTTCGGGTAAAATGCTTCCGCGGAATAAGACAGGGACATACTTGGATCTCAACGATTAGAATCTACAAACAATTCCCATGGAATCGCCCTTTATAATCTCTTCAAATTCGACATGAACATTTTCCGGATATCTCACATGTTTTGATCGATTTCTTGTTAGATTATAGGGATCACAGAACCAAATCAAAAATATGTTGTGGGTTTTCCCCGTTTGGGCAGAAGATTTGATAGGGAGGTGAATGCATCGGGGCCTACTGATTGGATATTGAGGTGAGAGAATTTTCCAAAGTTTTATGTGTGGGCTGGGCAATACATGAAAATGTAAAATATATAGAAATTTTCTAGCCTGTTTTTGCCAGGGGGAGTTAATTAAGTGTGTATTTTTTTGTAAATTTAGGTGAGTTTTAGGTGCTAAATTCATTACAAGATGGTGGCCCCCATATAAACAATTCAAATTTGAAGAATTTTTAAACATTCTATTAACAGGTTTGCGAGATGACATTCTTCAAAATTATGGCTAGTGGACCAGTGTTGAAAACTCAATTTAAGCATGACAGTGATACACATAAACATTATCGTCTACGGGAAATCATTTGGGTCCGTGGTTCCTATACAATCTTGACCTGTTGCTGTACTTATTGATCGACGGTATTGATATGAACTTACAACTGGCCTTTGCTTTTTTCAGCATTTTAATCCTATCCGGGGACTTCTCATTTGATTTGGTCTGTTACGTCGGGAGTTCGAGGCGCGGTCAACGTCTTCTTTAGTCGTTCGTGTTAAGATATATACGAGATGTTAAAAATAAAGACTGTGCATTGTTCATAAAACTTTTATTTATCGTAGATTTAAAGTTATAACAATACAGTATATTAAAATGGTAAATCCAGGTATGTGTTTACATAGCTATACATATGATGATTGGC
This sequence comes from Pecten maximus, assembly GCF_902652985.1. Lineage (NCBI taxonomy): Eukaryota > Metazoa > Mollusca > Bivalvia > Pectinida > Pectinidae > Pecten > Pecten maximus. The sequence continues at coordinate 50,208,835 of NC_047018.1, read as the reverse complement.
ATATCATCGTAGTGTAAATAAATATATAAAGATATAAATAAACGTTTGCGTTGTTATATAACAAACATTCATTATAAGGTAAAGTGTACATATATCGTGTTATAATATATAAAAAAATATCGCAGACTGGGGAATATTACAATTGAAATTGAACATTTAGCTATACATGCATTCAATGGTAACGCAAACATATACTGAAAAATAGTCTGTTCAAATAAGTTGAATGTTGACTTTAAACAGTGTGGTATATACTGCCTTATTCCCGCGTTCAATCAAGTTATATATTTACTTGAACATAGAAATGCTATTTAAATCCTTCCATAAATAGCACACGGTGTTTATCCTTTTAACACACGGGCTCTCAAAACTCAACATTCACACAAAAATTCAAACTGAAGTTAAAAAGATATTTTTTGAATTTTCTTTTAAATAAGTGTTAGGTTTAAAAAAAACCTTTTGAAAAAATTGTCAAATACTGAAAAATAGGGCACAGTGACATAATTTTACATCTTTTCTATTTTGGTCGCAAATACTTCGAAAAATGACCAAAAAACTTCCATGAACCACACACTAGCAACTTTTCAACGATACTCTTGCCTCATATTGGGATCATATCGAAATCCGACGAAACTTTGTAGCAATAATGAACAGTTGATATAATTCTAATCTATATTCAGCTGGTTGTGGTAATCTCCAATACTGAATTTTGTATCAGCTCAAACAGTGACACCCTGGGACCTTTGACCCCTGAATTTTCTATGAGCTGTGAGAGAATCTGATGTTTTAAATAACATACCATATGCAACTAACGTTATAGTCTCTTGCAGCAAAATAGTACACTTATCACTGAGGGGCCGCAGAATACCCTTCTTTATCACATCGTTTAATGGGTATAATACAAATTAATACAATGTTACGAAAAAATACATGCATTGATATTTCATGAACTCTGTCTAGCAGTGGATATCACTTAACGTTCATTTGATGACGTCATTATACATGACGTCACGATGTTTACTTTGAGTAAACACATGAAATTGTCTCCTATAAGAGAGAAATCTTTGTTTTAAACAAGCATTTGTATATCAAATACAAACCAGCATTATTGCTAAATTTCTTTCAAGTTTTAACGACATACGGACAAGAACATTTTGCGTTATAAACGACAATACTGGCGGTGATGCCATCGTGCTCAATGTAAAAGACTAGATAAGAATGTCCTTTGTGAATATATTATTACCGTCATATCTCAAATTGAAATGACTGTTAAATTGTTTTGCTTGATTAAATATGCATATTTTATTTGTTATCCTAACTGATGATGAAGCGTAATGTAAAATATAAAAACACTAACGAATAGAAATTATAGATTGTCCTCAGAAAGTAATGATTTTCAGTAAGCTTCCATAGTGGTCCTTACATGTATTAAATGCAGTGCAGTACATTTCAATCACATCACCTCTTCACAGAATTCCATTACACAATCATTGATTGAGTTTCTGGGACATTGTGTCTTAAATGAAATTTGACGTATGACCCATACACATTTGCAATGATTAGTGGTGACTGCATGTAATTGGTTCTTCGCTAATTAATATCGAATCTGATGATGAAGATCAATTTATTTCTGATAGCCTCAAACTTGCTAGCTTGCTGTCATTTTTCTAGTACCATTAACTTAAGATTAACCAGTCGCATTAGGCAGTCCCTCCGCCAAGGCCTCGTGAAGACAGATGTACTGTTGCTGAAACACAGAAATACGGATAGTTAAACTGGGTTGTAGACTAAGCTGTCAGTCTTTATTATTAACTCAACGACACATTAAGTGGAAAAGTGATATGTAAAATCAACTATATATAACATCACCATTAGACTTTCATACAAAAGCACCTCCAAAAAATTCTGTATTGAATATTTCTATACATTTGTGTATATTTTCACGCTATATACTTCAAACGTAAATATATTCGCGGTGAACTTATTTTAGCGCTTTTCGCGTTGAAAATCTTCGGCTAAATTATGCTAATTGAACTTTCTGTGCATTGTTTTCTATGGTAAGCACTTTTAGTGCGATAATTCATAATTACGCTAATTTGTTTAGATTCTGTTATCCGCAAAATTTTCAGTACGCTAAAATAGGCAAGTTTACATTATGCAGTGATGCAACTTATACTTACAAAAACGACAAACCGGAAACACTTACCACTGTCTGTATCATGTTCATTCGGTCTTTCCTCATTTTCAGTGTATACTCGTACACATCTAGGGAGGCAGCGTAACGGCCATGCTTCGTTAGGGCATCCAGGGCGATGTAAGTGCCAGTCCTTCCAACTCCGGCGCTGTAACACAAAACAAGACTTGCATAGGCAAAGCTAAAATTATTCCGACCTTTCCAGCGGTTTTATACACCCAGATATTAACGAAAACGGCCAATTTCCGAGTTCTGAGTTCAATTCATCACTGAAATTTATCCCGCGTTTGTTGGGGGAGGTAGCGCGCCAACACGGGAGATAGAGCTAGAATGGGAGGCAAGCTGTTGTCTCATTGTTGTCACGATATTGTCACATTTCTGCTGTGTGCTGGGCTGTAATACGGCAACGAGAAATCTTCATAAATTCGTTAAATATCCATGTATGGAAGATGTAAAATTCTTTTCGCTACCAAACATGAAAATATGAATATTCGAATTCGAGTCGACATATGGTGCTTCGATGCAGACATGTGTATGATAAAGCATTAATTTATCATGCATTTCTGCTGGTAATTTGAAAACAAAAAACCTTTTTGAACAATGCAGGATACATAGAAAATGTAGCAATTGTTGGACTACAGCTTCCTGTTGGTAGGCGTTACCTGCAATGAACGACTTCCGGGCCCTGTAGTGGTGTCTGAATATTGCTGGAACTACTATGGAAGCTGAGCAGCTGCTCAACGGTAGGGGTTCCGTGATCTGGCCATGTCGTAAAGTGCAGCTGTTGTATCGTCCTAGTCATGGTCTCATCCTGATATTTAAAAGTCAGTAAACAAACATGTCAAACTTTACCAACATCAGACTTTCCGCAAAGTGTCAATTCAGATAATGTACTTATTCCGGAACCATTGTTCTACACTAATGTCGTTATGATATCAGACGCATTGTTTTCTCAACTAAATATTAGTGTTTTTATACATAAATATTTAGACTATTTCAAATATTAGGTACTAACTCTCGCCAGAATGATACGCCTTTGGACAGTCATTTTTGACAATGGAAGGGAGTGGAAGCTGTTTGAAGATGATTCAAAACCCAACATTCGACAAGCAACAATCAGAATTCGAAAATATGCATCTCGACATTATAATTCGAATTCTGAATTTCGAAACCAACTTGACAAAGCTGTGTGTTTGTAGTAGGATTTGGGACCATGGGGCTTATCGAAAGTAGGCCATAGGCCTGGTTGGTGTTGTAACCATGTTTGTTTTATTGATCTGGTGTGGGGAAGTTGTATGAATGTTGTTAGATAATGGACTTGTTGTGAAATGGCTGTCAAATGTGGGACAATTGTCTCGTGTATAACATTACCTGGGCGCGATGTAGCTGAATCTCACGGACACTAAAACACTTGCCCTCCTTTTCAGACACCGTTTTGACTACGTACGATCCAAACTGGGAGGATTCTGACACGTTGGGCCAGTACTGGTGACATTTTGGCTATACAAATACAAATATTTATAACACTTGGAAAACAACAACAATAACCATGCTGTAAATATAATGTTATGGTAAACAATTATCTGAAATATATCAAGATGCTGTAAATCACTTACATTTCTCATTGGATTTATTTTCGCGGTAATACGCGTGAAGAGTCAATCGCAAATTCAAATTCTTCGCGGTTATTGGTACATGAATGAAAATAACACCTCTCGATGACGGCCAATCTAACGGTTACCGATATAGATAGGAGTCTTGCGGAGTCCATGACGCTTCTAATTCATCATTCGCGAGTTCAAAATCATTTCTAGATCTGAGTTCGCGAATATGTCTGTAGAGGTAAGTTCGCGAAACAAAGTACTCACAAAATCTTAGTGATTTACAGTAAGTAATTGCATTTTAAAAGGTAGACTGGAAAGTGTATTCACAGAAGATGAAAAAAAAGAAATAGGAATAGGCTGTTGTTAAATTATTACCCCTATATTATTTGATTGTCATTATATATAATTAGTAATAATTACTGGTATTAATGTAACTCTTACCCGCCCCAGCTCTATGAGGTTCGCCAACATGATCACTTTTCCAGTGTTGTTTTCCCAAATCATCTGCCAGAAGTCGGCCACCGTGTCGTCTTTCGGTCCTGAAATGTACACATAGGATTATATTGTGTATATACTTGAAGCAGCAATGAGACAGGTATCTACTTAATAACTTTCACAATTGGAGACGGGTTTCCGTTTAAACTGATTTGTACGTTTTTCTGTAAAAGTTTTCATTATAAAACTTTGAAATTAGATACACGTGCAATTTACATTTGTATTTGTGATATGTATACTTCAATAATTTATACACAAACCTTGCGTGGCGATGTACTGTCGCTCGCTGTCTATTCCCTGTAACACAATAATGCACGATATAAGCAATAATGCATGATCTAAACAATGATGCACGATATAAGCAATAATGCATGATCTTAACAATGATGCACGATCTAAGCAATGGTGCATGATCTAAACAATGATGCATGATATAAGAAATGATGCATGATCTAAACAATGATGCATGATATGATAAATGATGCATGATCTTAACAATGATGCATGATCTAAGCAATGGTGCATGATATAGTATGCGCTGTATGTTTATGTTTATCACATAATAACGAAAATCCTTTTGTCAATTTAGGATAAACATTCTTAGGTTGTCCTGTCTTCTGAATGATATAGACAGATTTCTTTCAAGATCTTGTTTTCAGTAATGGAAGAAAAAACGTATGTCAAGTATAAAAAGGGACTAGCATTGAAGAAAATAATGCATCTCAAATACCATGTACATAGTAAAAATCTACATCAGTATGTGAAGTCGAGACAACAGTTTGAAACTGGATCAGTTATACATCTAATCAAATTTGTAAAAGTTCCAACGATTGCATGAATAAGACAAATAAGTATTTTGGATAAACATTTGGAAAACGTGTTCATAACAATGGAAGAAAAATTCGTTTCATGAATTAAAAAATATATAGGACATGTCCTTTAAACATAGTAATGGGAGATATAAATAATATAGGTGTCATGATGACGACTGGTTTCTCCTATTCAACTCACATCAATATAACTTGCGTTGATGTAGTCATTCCCACCGCCGTCTTTCTCCAGTACAACCCTTGAATGATCATCTTTAATAAAGTAAGAAATATGTGCATGATTTTAATTAATTAGCAATTCAAAAAATTACATATCAGCAAATCAAGATGTGTGCACATACAAAACAAATTCGGGCATGTCATTGAAGACTAGAAGCGCCATCCCTGACAGATATATAAGACTTAGCAGTATATAATTTACTGGACATTAGAGAATATACTGATTGTCTTAACATACACAACTTCATAATTTACAGAAAGTTACAAACATAAAAAAAAAACCTTAAGATCCATGTTAGTAATATATTTGTCCAACATAAACTTATAATGTAATATCAGTATAGTAACACAAGCAGGCTGGTTCGAAACTTCACTAGAACGACCAGTTGTGGATTACTTACAGGGAAGGATGTTTCGGAATCTATTCTTCGACTTATTTTCTGGCTTTTTGCCAACTTCAACAGGAAGTTTCGCTCCTTCGGGTAAATTCTAAAGAGAAAGAAATGACCTGTTAATCTAGAGTAACTCTCTACTTTGTACGTGTTCTACAGTACTTAGTTGTATGTCTGTATAATTGAGTGGCTCATTTAGAAGTGAAAACACCTGCAGTATAAACATGGAATACTTCTTTGGATATGATAAATTTGTAGTTTGAAAATAATATCGTGACCCACATTATTTTGTCACGGTTTTGTTACATTGCTTGACAAATATACGAGTTATAACTGCCTATTACGCAGGGAAATCGATGACATGAGTGCGCTTTCATTAAGGCAAATTTCTGAATCATTATCTAATTTTTGCCATGAAGGAAGACAAAGAAAAACATTTGAACATATGATCATGTTTTTCACATGAAGTGGTTTAGCAAAATAACCATAACTAACGAATAATAAAACATTCCAATAAGGAAATTTAAATTCCACATTACTCGTTACCTGGCCTATGTGATGTGAGTATAAGAAACATCAGGTAGATAGTTATAGCTTTATTTTCTATTGGACGCAAATGGTTTCCTGACGAAACACTCTTAAACAATAGAAGGAAATATTATTAATTTACTTTCACTTATAAAAAACTTACCTTAAATTCGTTTGCCAAATTCCCACACTCCTTCCTATTTTTAACGGTAGTCACAAATCCTGACAGTAAAATTCTTGTCCCAACGATTTCCGGTAGTACAAATCCATATGTCATGGCAGTGGGCAAGTCGGAGGTCCCGTCCGTGCCAGACGTAGCCGCCGGTGTTGCCGCCAACCCCGCCGTTGCTGACTCAGAACCAGTACCACCTACATCAGACTTGCCAACATCCCCATCAGGGTAATCTTCATCATTGTCGTTCTCTGTATCAACATCAGCATCCCTCTCCTCCTTCTCGACGAGTATTTCTGTCGGTGGAGGAACGGGTTCAGGTTCTTCCTCTACTGCGTCTAGTTGATTATCAACAAGAGCAGCCTCATCATCTGTGGCGACGTCGACCAGAGGTGTCTCAGCTATGTTGGGGCTACCAGTGTCTCCATTTGCTTCAGCAGTTATGTCCTGATAAGGAACACTTGCCCCGACTTGCAGAAAGAATACCAAATGGTGTTAGACTAAAGTTAGTACATATTAGTTGACATAACGTATAGTAATCATACCGTACATATGTAAACCCAAACGCGCCGCAATTATTGTCATTATTCCAATTATACATAATGGTGTATATATCTCAAATATTTTAATTGGGCCGTTACTCATACAGGCGTGAATCGTCATTGTATTCATATATCATGTACAATCTACCAGAGAACAGTTCATTGATTTCCTCTATGTGTATTACCGATATGGACAGGTGTGTACCGAAGACTTATTGACATGGTGTAACTTGTAAACATAATGCTATCGGAGGGAACTAACTTAATCGGTGCACGTTTCTGATTTAGAATTTAAATTCAGTTCAACAAAAATAAACAATAAATAAAAAGATAAATAAAATACCACAAAATAAATAAATAAAAAAAAAAAAAAAAACAACGAAAATACGAAAACAACAACAATAACAACAAAAACAATAACATCAGGCATACAGAAACGACTTGCGAACCTATACACAGAAATAGGAATCGAAACCAGATGTTAGGTAATTATTTCTTAAACGACATGTTTGGAACAATTGAAATTGTCCTTTGGAAATTATTCTAAATTTATTAAAAGCATGCTACATCCACGTGTTCACACCCATATCTAAATCTAAAACTCCTAAAAGTAAATCAGCCACCATATTTTAGATTTAAATCTATAAATATTTTTCATATTAATAGAGCATGCTATTCAGTTTAACAGAAATATTATATTGTATATTTTTCTGGTAATACAGTTGACACTGCCCCATGGAATAAGATTCAAATATTCAAAACTTCATCGTTTGTGCTTTAACATTGCCTGGAATTAATTTCTTAAATAAAGTTAATAACTAAATTATGTATCCTCCATGATATTTATTGAATGCCATTTGCTGGTGATCATACAATGGTAAAATGCCTACCTCTGATAGCGTGTTCCTCAATACCAAACGCCCTCGGGACCCTCTTTCGTTCCTTAAGTGTCCGTCTGTGTGTATAAAACGTAATTAATGATTATAAGTCTGATATAAATCACTACCCCTAATGTATGTGTCCTTCGAAATGACGATTTAACGGTATCCATTGTTTAAATCATTATTAACACAGACCGGTACATGATAATTGTAATTCATTGTTATGCTCCGGAATAGGTCACACTGAATACATACCGATATGTTCTGTATAGAATTATATACTGTCGGTGTAGTGAGTATATAATCATTCGTAAGACAAAAATCACCCAAACAGCCCTTACGTTGATTCCATTGACACGTTATCACCAAATATTTGCTTGAAAATTTGAGATTTTCATGCCGTTAAAAAAGAGAGAGAGAGAGAGAGAGAGAGAGAGAGAGAGAGGAAATATATTTTACCGTTATGTTGAGCGTTCAAGTTCTTTTTCCATTGATCAATTACTTATACAGCAATCAGTGTTTGTAAATAAAATGACGATTGACATTTTGTTGTTTAAAATGAACAGGTAAATCAATAATATCGCGCGTGGACTCTGAAATCAAACTTTTAACTTTCTTTTTCAGAAACAGATGTTATCTAAAACAGAGAGAGGTATTTGCCGTTTAAAACAGTAATACAGATAAAAGTCAATAATTTACCGTCTCAAGCAACACAGGACCACCAAAAATGCCATCAGGAACAGAATGCCCGCTATGATGTAAAGAACCAGTTTGGTTTGCTCTCGCCAATAATCTGCAAAATTATCAGAGTTTTGTGTAAAAACAGTCATAAGTATATAATGTTTATTGCTTCAGTTTAGTTCAAATTATCAATCAAACACAATTTTCAATTATTTAAAATGTCATGTAAGGACGAGCGGATCGTCATTGTAGTAGCTGGTGACTACCATAGCATGCAATCGAGAGCAATTATGGTAAAGTGTCTTGCCCAAGAACACAACGACGACAGCACAGATCGGCCCGTTTGACTAGCGTAAAGCGAGGGTCTATACGGACGGAATAAAACATCTTGATGGGACTAAATGGGTATTCTCATGTAAATAAATATCTCATTTATCCATATATGTAAGGTAGGTGTTATGTCACTACAGACATGGTGTTAGGGCTAGATGAAACTCGGGCTACCCGTTTCTCTGCTTCCCTAGAAACACAAACCGACATGGTAGGGAGCGTCGAACCACGCCCCTCGGATCTTCACCCTGAGGTTACGTGGCCGGCGCTCTAGCCGACTACGCTAACTGGGCCCCTTAACATTTAATGTGATGAATTTTATCTCCAATTCTCAAAGAGTGCATTGGTTGCCAGGTTAATGCAGACAGACACAATTAACAGAAATCAAATAGTATGTGTTGATTATTTTGTGTTTGGATCAAATCTATTATTCCTACCATCAGGTGTTGTCACTACCACCGGGTCGGAGCATGAGTGTCCCTGATAACCTGTTACGCAACCGGAAGTACAGGTGGAATTGAACCGGTCACATTCTTGATTCACACAGTTCTCGGAGCACAATGACAGACATCCTTCACCATATCTTGTAGGAGGACAAGCTGAATACAATAAATCAATGTCATTATCGGCTGTGTCGGTCTTAACAAAGAGAAATAGTACATAAGATATTATCACTGTTATTAGGGATTCTGTCCTCCATAAACCTAATTTCAGTAACAAATTATAAATTGTACATTGTCAATTCGTGAAATTTCATGCTGATTTTTTCTCGGTGATTTCTTAAAGGTAAGTCGATCAAACACGCTTTGATTCCTAATCCTAACACCTAGATTCAATCTAAGTTAAATATTATTTATATTTCTACCACAATACCCCGTGTTATTCAACTCTCAGACCATCAGTTAATCATTACACCTGTTGGTTAACAATCTGTTTATACCACACGTGGTATAAACTCTGTACGCATTTTGATTGGTTAACATGGTGAACTTTGACCCAAGCTGCAATTGTTATTGACGTCATCAATAATCTAATGACGTCACATCACCGGGTCCCGGACGTCACCGGTACACTTTATTTGCATACGCGAATATTATACTTGGCCACGTTTCCCTTTGATTCAAGCCGATATTATTGTGGTAGAAACAGGTCACACGACTCGTGATTGTTGGATATGGAATTTATTTCACACTCGTAAGTTATTTTTTAAAAGTTGCAAAAAACAATCGCTAAAGCTCGTGTCTTTTGTAACTTTTAAAAAATAACTTACTCGTGTGAAATAAATTCCATATCCAACAACCACTCGTTGTGTAACCTCTATATATATCAACCCATTAAGTAAAATATTTATCATTTTATTATTTTAGAGACAAAATACAAGATGTTGAAGTTTGATTTATCGTTTCCGACCTTCGGTACACGTCGTTCCCGTCCATCCATTGCTACACAGGCCGTTCGGACACATTCCCGTGACTGGATTACATATGGCGTCCCGATAACAGTAGCCACATCTCATGGCACAATCCTGTCCATGCCACCAGCTATCACATGCTAGAAAAGAAGATATATCTATAAATTAATCACTCGAATATATTAGTGTGTTTATTCTTTATGATATTTCATATCATTTATTAAAGATTCAATTCTAAATAAAACGATTGCGGTACCGGTTCAAGATCTAGAAGTCTACAAATCAATACTGATAATTGAAATGGCCCAAAAAGTCCGTCATTGTTTTCTGTGTGTTAGAAACTTTTTTACGGATAATTCAAGGTCTGCGAAGTGTTTATTTAGGTTGTTGCTTGTCGAAATTTGTCGATTTTAGAAGCATACTATATCATGGACAGTTAACAACGCCGTTTTTCAGAATGGACAGGTTCTGAATATATCAGGATAAGACAGGGGTCCGTGTTGACAAGTTATACTTTATATCCTTGCAAACTCGGGAGTGAATTGCGAGAATGGTTATCGTTCTTACAACCATGTGGTGTTGCGTCTGACAACAACTGGATTACCTATGTATGAAAGTTCTTTCACGAAATATTGTCACTAATTTATACATGTTCCTTCCACTTAGCAACACATAAACATGCATTGTAATTAACTGTGCCTTGATTGGAATACGACAAAGACAGAAAATAACGAGTCAATTGTCATGTAGATTGACATAAGTTATCTTTGAGCCACCACATGCTTTGTTATTACCCAATAGCTACTTTGCCTTTCCATGCTAATTTCTCGATTTGTAGACTTTTAGGGGGAAACATGCAACTTGATGAAAAAGTTCAAAAATGTTACAGTTCTATGTAAATGTTAAGATGTTACAAGGAGAAGCCTAGTTTAGTTATGAAATTCTATCTACAAAAAAAGAAATTTATTTTGGGGGCATTTTATTTCACCACCATATGGAAATATTGACATTCTTTTGCATATAACCTTCCTTGCAATGAGATATTTTGATAGATATTAGATTAGGGAAGAATAAAAGTATGACCTTACCATGGAAGTGAAAATAATTACTACACATTATTATGATCTTCAATTTCATGACACAAAGGAGCATTATCTCCCTTGCATATTTTGTCACACGACTGTGTCGTTTTCCTGGTGTGACAGCTAAACAGGCTTCCTGACTAAGCATGTATCTAATATATTTCATTTATTTATTGTAATACTGCAAAAGCTGGATTGAGCAACACAGTTAAGCAGTACGAAATAACAAAAGATGGAATTGTTGATGGCTTAGCAATCCACTCTATTAAACATTGGTAGTTGAGTTTGGTTTCGTTCTGAGCGTTAAGCAAGAGTATTAAATTCACATGGCGCTACAGATTTCTTTTGGTAATACAGGTTATTGTTGGAAAGTGAATCCACGGAACAGAAACCTAAACTGTGTTATTTAAAAACGTCGTCGTCTTTATCAAAGAATTTTCTGATACGTACTGGTGGTACAAGTCAGGCCAGTGTATCCCTGGCGAACATCCTGTTGGACACACACCAGTCGTGTGGTCACAAGCTGCCCCTTCGTAACAGGATCCACATGTCCACGTACACGATGGACCGTACGTACCATTAATACAAACTGAAACAAAGTATCAATCATAATATATTGTTTATGAAAGAAATAATGTAAAATACAAAAAGATAGATACATTAGAGTAAAAAATGAATGGATTGGCATCATACAGCTGTTTCGTCTGTCAATGACTCGTTAGTGATGTTAGGGACATCATACAGCTGTTTCATCTATCTTTGTCTAATCAGTCATTTAAGGGACAGCATGCAGCTGTTTCGTCTTTCTAGGATTCATCAGTGATGTAAGGGACATCATATAGCTGTTTTGTCTTTCCAGGACTCCTCAATGATGTAAGGGACATCATACAGCTGTTTCGTCTTTCTAGGATTCATCAGTGATGTAAGGGACATCATACAGCTGTTTTGTCTTTCTAGGACTCGTCAATGATGTAAGGGATGACTTAGATGCCGAAAGAATTGTTAAAAGGTCTAGAAAGGGAGATTAATTGGACCTAAATGATTACATAATCAATATTAGATTTTTGAAAGAGTGTCAAGTATATTTTGAATTAAAAACGTAGCAGGTATGTTACGGCAAACCTCGGAAACTTAAGTCCCTCCAGTAACCCTAATCCCTATGCCTACAATCACAAAACTTAAACTTAGCCATCTAGACATAAAATATCCTTGCGATCGAACTAGAAAGGTAATTCTTTTACACCCCAATGTAGGCTCATGATATAAAACATAAGTCTATGTATCATTAGAAGATGATTTCTATTGGTTCAATGATATGATATTACTACATACCCTCATTACAGGCCACTCCCATCCAGCCTGGTAGACAGCCTATAGGAGGACAGACCCCGTCCGGATCCACAGGATTACAATAGCCGGTTAAACAATAACATCTCTTCTGACAGTTGTAGGAGAACGTACCGAGAGGGCACACTAGTAAGTAAACCGAAGAGCGTTATGGTGACGGAAACAATGAACAAATAAATAAATAAATAAATAAATAATAAAACATAAATAAATAAGTGATAGTTATCAAATAAATAAATAGTCTTTAACAAGTTTGATTTTTTTATTTTGAAAATCCTCATGATTTAAATAAAAATAAATCGTGGCTAGTTTGAAAAAAAAATATCATGAAGTTACACTTCATGTGAAATTCCGTTTATTACAGACTAATATGTTTTATCAAATATTCTTTAAAACAGCATTTGTTCACACTGATTTACTGTCTAGATCTGACAGCATTTGAATCCATGAAGCTATGAAATCACAACTGAAACGAGGGGAACCAACAACCAATTACAACAGCGATATATTTTATATATGTTTATAATAACTAATGTAATTGGTATTAGTAAACTAAAAACAGAGAAATTATAGATAATAGGTTTAACACAAGTAACAAGACTTCTGTCATATAATGCATCTGACGGTAGAAACAATTCAAATGCGTCTAAATTAACAAGAATAATATCTAAAATTTTCCCGGTTAAATAATTCGTAAGAGCAGTTGACATACTTTTTGCATTACGATACCTGAAATATTTGCATATCTAAAAATAGATCACCATACACAACAAATAAGCTGTTGATACTTTGTCCTTCCTTTACTGTCGTTTAACACATCCATTCGTTTGTTGACGTGGAATATTGAAAATAATGAAGATACTTACAGTCGCTGCACGTGGAACCATTCCATCCTGCCTCGCATTCGCCGTTAGGACACGCGCCAGATACTTTGTCACATGCTGTGTTGTTCCTACAGTTACATATTCCTGTACAGTCTTGTCCAAAGAAACCAACGTTACACTCTTCAATAAAAAATGAAGAAAAGGTAGATTGTTCGTTCGGTTCGTTCGGACATCAGAAACATGAATAATTTCTATTTATGAAATGTATGTCCTAACGATGATTACATGAGTATTTGTGCCATCATGTAATGAAATTAACGCCGAAAATGTACAAGAAAAATGCGTATCGTGTACAAATACCGTATGTCTATGAAGTAATCAGGGATACTTCGGGTCGAATTAAGATTTTTTTTAGGGCTAAATACTCGAAGAAAAACGGCCTTAATAATGTAAAGATAATAACGTTTACTACTTGGAAAAAATACATATTTTCCAGTAAGTTTAACATTGCCGACCTAAATTTATTCAAACGAAGGAATGTCCCTTTAAATTATTGTTATTAATTCGAAGTCAAACGTGTTCGATGCCAGTTGATACACCACACTAGTCCTCATTTCAACCTTGATTTGACCTAGTTTCGCTAAGCGGTGTGGTCGATGAATCAGAAGACTCTTAGTCTTCCGCAACGTCTGGGTCCATTAAAGTGATTAAACTAATACAAGTTTAACTACAATTTTAAAATCCTAATAAAGTCATATCTGATTGACTAATTTGACAAAATATTATGAAACTATAACACTCGTAAGCCTCTTCCTACCAGGCTACTTTAAGGAAGACTTACACAGGTTTTAAAGCGAAGGAAGGAGTCAAGCAATTGAGCTAATTATCTTTTGAACGTCATGACCCCTAGTCTTCTCATCGCACTTTTGCAGGGTCTCAATGTATTTTTTTCTATTCTTATTTTGTTTTATGAATTTTGAGGACGAATTTACTGTTGTTTCCAACAGGTTGTATTAATACATGTAGAATAGACAAATATACATATGCAGCCTGACCAACATACCTCATCACTAGATAATTGTGTGTTTGTTTTACCAGAAAGGTAACACATAAACATAATGTGAATACTCGAAACAAAATAGTTCCTCAAACTTCAACAGTTCATTCTATTTTTAGAAACTATGAATACAGTGTAATGACTTTATATTTTTTTTTGAACAAATGTTCCAAGAGAGTAGATAGAAATACGTTTGAAAGTACAAACAAAAGATGTTATCGATAATCTGTATATTCAGCATATGTAAAAGGGATGTGCAGCGATACGTATACATTTTTGTATAATGCTAATCACGATCTCATTAACTCAGCTGATTTAGCATGCTACTTTATCTCAGGAATATGTTCCCTGTTATTTCACACCTTTTTTCATATTGCACTGACGCTTCAGAACAGTACAAAGCAAAGTTATGATGCTGGTATGTATATATGTATGATGTGACATACGATCTCTAGTACTCAGCTGATTTAGCGTGCTACTTCATCTCATTATCAGGAATATGTTTCCTGTTCTTTCAAACATCTCTTCTCATATTGCACTTACGTTCCAGAACTTGGCAAAACAAATTCCTGAATTTGGTTTTTTAACATGTACAGTAATAAAATGGTTATGCCTTTTTATGCCTTGTTAGGCATGTCACCATACAATTTATTTATGCCTTGGCATGTCACCATATAATTTATTTATGCCTTGGCATGTCACCATATAATTTATTTATGCCTTGGCATGTCACCATACAATTTATTTACCTGTTTTACACATCAGTCCTGTCCAGCCAGGCTCACACGAATCAGGACACACCCCCGATATGAGCTCACACGCCATACCGTTTTTACAGGCTCCACAAGTCTGGGCGCAGTTAGTTCCATATGTACCGTTCGTACAATCTGTTGACGAAATACTTCAGGCATTAAGTTATAGTTAACACGACTTTGGGATCTATATCGTCATTGGTACATCGCTTTGTTACAATCTTTTAATTTTTTTTTTTTTATTTATTTTTTTATTCCACAGCGTAAAAAAATATTCATATAGCTATCAAATTAAAACGCATTATCTAATCTGCTATACATGTTATTCACATATAAAACCGACCTTCCTTGCATTGAGGATTTATGCATTTAAAGTTAACTTGACTTTTGGATCCATATCGTCTTTGATAAATCGCTTTGTTTCGATCTTTTTAAAGTTTTTTTTTTCGTTTTTTTTTTTTTTTTTTTCGTTTTTTTTTTTTTTTGTTTTGTTTTTGCGTGGTTCAATAGCGTAAAAATCATTCATATGGATCTTAAATTAAACCGCATTGTCTAATCTACCATACATGTAACCACAGATTAAACCGACCTTTTCTGCATTTAGGCTGTTGATATCCATCCTCGCAGTCGCCTGGACATCTACCATCAATATGGTCACATGATTGGCCCCCAAGGCAATAACCACATTGCTGACTACAACCAGCTCCATAGAATGACGAGTTGCATGCTAATATAGAAAGTGTAATAATCCATCAGTTATCATGAAAGTTAATTTACTATAGAAATATCTACATATCACATATTCAATCCATTGTTCCTGTCATTTACTATCTGAACATAAGAACTGGTTTCTGACGTCATTTATAGGGGCATTCCTTTGTTTGAATAAAGTTTAGGTCATCAAAATTAAACTTACTGGAAAGTATGTATCTTTTACCAGTAGTAATAGTTATAATCTTTACATTAATAAGGCAGTTTTACTTTCAAGATAAAGTCCTGAAAATTCTTAATTCGACCCGAAGTATCACTAATTACTACAAGACATACGGTATTTGCATACGATACGCCTTTTTCTGGTACATTTCGGCGTTAATTTCATTACATGTAGGCACAAACACTCATATAATCATTGTTCGGACATAGATTTCATCAATAGAAATTATGCATGTTTCTGATGTCCAAACAAAGGAATGCCCCTTTGAACAGTTTTTTCTAAGCTCCTTAAAGTATAAGAATTTTGCTACCTAATGATGGTGAAGAAATATCATTTTCATAAATGCAATTTTTAAAATTATCAACTTGTAATTATATATTGATTTTTGTTTATTGTTTAAGCTTAAATGATAGTTAATCAGCTTTTGTTTGTTTAATTTTACGTCTGATATGTATAAACCTTCGCTACACGATTGACCCTGCCATCCATCATCGCAACCAGCGGGCTCTATACACACTCCATTTACATGGTGACAACCGCCAACTTGACAGTGGCACGTCGTTGTACAGTTGTCGCCAAACTGACCAGCATCACACACTAATGACAAAATAAATCGGTAACTGTATTAAATAATGGATAGATAAGTGTTAAAAACATGTATTTTATAGCCATTACATTTCCATTGAAAAATGTTCATCTCCGACAAAGAGTAAATATTTAAGCATTTATGAAAATTGTTTGCAAACTATGAATCCGGGTAGCTTCAATAGCAGTACTGTAATGTCACATATTTTTCGCGGCATTTTCGGATTTATTTTCATAGGGGTATGCTTTTTTTTCAACCAATCAGAAAGCCGCATTCTGTGCGTACAAACAATGCCAAAATTGATTATGACCAGATGAAAATAAGAAAAGGCTGATACATTTCTTTTTTAATAACCCCCCCCCCCCCCCCCCCCCCTCCAAAGTTACATACTTTACGCTATTACCACACTACAATCGTTCGAGTTTCTGTTATATCTTTAAATGTAAAGTGAATAAATAAGTTTCGGTTCTCTAAACGATCCTTTGTGGCCATTGTAAGCATTTTTATTTGATAAGATATATTTCAATACTTTTTGTGCCGGCGATTTAACATCTTCAAATAAGTATATCTTCTGCCGTTCCATTGCTAAAGAAATTGAATGTATACTAGTACTTTCGTAACAAAAAACATCTTTCAATATTTCTCCTTCATAAAAATGACCTTTGAACAAACGTATGTTAATCAAGAAATGCTGGTAACCCGTGCGAGTTTATTTAGGAACATTGATGATTTCAATCCGAGCTTAATAAATCCACACTGATTATTATCACAAAATATCGATGAAAAAATATGAAAGTTTCGTTTACCCTGAATATTACGACAAAAATGCGATTTTGTTTGTATGTTGAAATAAGTACTGTACGATAGTGATAAGTTAGCGTACAACAATCATCAATATCTCTTTAACTACCATTATGACAGTGAAAACAAGGCATTGGAAGGTATTTTTGATTAATTCATTTATTTCTGTCACCTTAAATGGATATCGTAGACCTCAAGCTTTTGTTTTCAATTTATCTTATTCCAAAATTGCTTTGACGACTTTACCTACCGTCACTACACGACTCTCCCATATATCCTGCCTGACATATTTCTATGTCACACTTGCCGGTAACATGATGACAACCACCGGTTTGGCAGTAACAGTTTTGGGAACAGGCGTCACCAAAAGTCCCACTTGGACATTCTGAAAAGAAACCGACTTTGAGCTGGCAATACATCCAGTGCCTTCCTTTATCGGGTTCGTACCAGTAATAATGGAACGTAATTGAATATCACGCGAGTTCCCAAGATGGCGGCCGTCGCTCACTTCAAACATCTAAAACGATTATTCTCCTTTTTCTAGAGCGTAACAAAATTCAAAATCAATACCTGAATAGTTACTTCAAACATTGTCTAATATAGTGTATAAAAAAATCATCGCAAATGGAGAGTTCCCGTCTCGTTTTTAACAAAAAGTAGTTTTACATGGCAAATGAAGGAAATCACAGTTCCGCCATCTTGGATCCCAGTAGTACGTTTACAAACCGATCCACGATAACCGACTCGGTATTGCTGGTACAGTGCGTTCAATTATGAGTATAGCAGATCTGTACCGGTACAACTGGTACAAACCGGATACAGAAAGGCACGGACAGTCAAAAATTACTTACTGATGTTTAGGCGTTGTCTTATTTTAGTGTTTTAATTTCTCGTGAATTAATTCTTCCCGTTGTTTTTGTATATTACCATGCCAATTTGTAGAGAAAACGTAAGAACAATATATGTATGTCATAATGTTACCTGTGTCGCATTTGTCAGTTTGGTAACCAGGTGCACAGCCGTTAGAACAAACCCCGTCCACGGGGTCACAGGAGGCGTTGTCCTTACAGTAGCCACAAGTGTTAAGGCAGTTCAGACCATAGGTGTACATGTTACACTCTGTAATAGGGAGAGCGGTATCAGAATCAGGGACGAATATGACTTTTCTTTATCCATATTGAGAGAAAACGGATATTTTAGGATCAGTATAGGTACGCATCCATTTGACCTTCATGTTAATATTGATACACTTCAAAACAAATCTCCCATCCGGGCACACAAGCGTGATCAAGTTGACATAACTAACTTCGCCATTGTTGTAAAATAAATAAAGTTAACTAAAAAAAAAAAAAAAGAAGAAAAAAAAAAAAACCCAACAAAATAACAAACAAAAAAACAAGAAAAAAAAAAAATACAAAAAACAACACAAAAAAATCTTAAGATTTTTTTTTTAGAAATTATGTTTAACGCAGGTGAAGGAATCGTCTTTAGAACCAAAATGTACCGCTATCCCCTCTGAAATAGACACAAATGCGTTGTATTTTTCGTCTCGTTTTAGGATTCTTAGTATAATCTGGAATGTATTGACTATAGTAAAAGAGAAAACTTAAAATATGTACAGTTATATATAGTACATTTGTACATCATGCCTGTAATATCATAAACAGCTACTATTTGTAACCTTTATTCATTTCTCACCTTCATTACAGAATATAGTCTGCCATCCAGGTGCGCAGCCATTGTTGCAATATTCAAATGGACAACTCTCATTGTTAAAACAGTGACAAGTTTCATTGCAGTTATATGAAAATTTATTCCCGGGACATTCTAAAAGTAGAAAATAGTAAATTATATCATCATCCAGCGATTTTTTTTTAGCGACATAATGAACCTTTTAAATTAATGTATGGCATCAGACAGAAGATTTGATCAGTTTAACTTTAATGTATTTTGCGACGGCAATATACCACTCCAGATATAAAATCCAGGCACAGATTATTAATACAGCACTTGATAATGAATTTTTACTTGAGATCGACAACAGCCTGGTGAATGCTGGGGAATTTCTCAAACTGATTATTCCATATATAATCTGATAATGTGTAATGGAAGTTTGTACTATGATGTAAAGTTAAATAAAATTAATTGTTTACCGAACAAAAAATATTTCTAGGTACACTACTTGGCAAACTTTTTAAATTTTTTTTTTCATCCTTAATAAATGCACCGAGGCATTATATCACGGCTGATATACTTTGTATATTAACATAAGGTAAAAAAAAAACCATGATTATGTTGATACATGCAGAGAATGTAAAATGTAGGAAATCATTGTATGATGATTTTATACACACTTTCACTGCATGTTGGCCCCATCCATCCTCTGTCACAGTCGCCATTAGGACAAATTCCGGTGACCGGATCACATGTTCCGTTCGGAAGACAGTTACAAACATCCATACAGTTCATTCCGAACGTACCGTTAGGGCAGGCTGTCAGTGGAAATACACACATTTTACTGAATAACTATAATAGTATAATTTATATAAAAGATATTCAACTCCAGGATAACCGGTACATTTACATAGGTTTTATAATATCGGGACCAACATTTTACTTCGAGATAACCGAGTTTTTCGAATTACCGAGTTCGAATTATCCGAGTTTTTATTACTAAGAAAAAGGATTTTGGCCGGGACCAGAGTAATACTTCGAGTTAAACGGGGTCTTTGAGTTTTCTGAGTTCGAGTTAACGAAGTTTGACTGTACATAAGAATGTTATTACTCCAAATACTCAGCTTATTTAAAATCATCGATAATTTTCAACGGATTAATTAGCCTACATGTGTTAATTATTATATTCTTGTATATCATCAATTTTCTGGAAAATAAAAAATATTATTTGAAAAACAAAAAAATGTATATTAAAATCATTTTGTTTTTCAAGTTTACAAATACGTGTTT
This sequence comes from Pecten maximus, assembly GCF_902652985.1. Classification (NCBI taxonomy): domain Eukaryota; kingdom Metazoa; phylum Mollusca; class Bivalvia; order Pectinida; family Pectinidae; genus Pecten; species Pecten maximus. The sequence continues at coordinate 50,188,212 of NC_047018.1, read as the reverse complement.
GTTACATTCTTTTTATTTTTCAATGTTTTGAACAGAAGTCACTCTGTCACGCTGGTTTGAAATTCTGGGTAGGCCACTTATCTTACCACATCTTTGCTGTTGTTTTGCAATTTTAAAGACAGGTTTGATTTAGAATCACTAAAACGTTTCATGTTAAGACAAGATAAGATGTATCTGAGTTTGAATGTTTATGTCATAAATAAATGACCTCTGCAGCAACAGTACTATTCTACTACTTAATTTGATGGGTCTTACACTCCAAGTTAATCTGCAATATCCAACACACTGATTGCGTTGTGTGTCTATACCATTGACTTTCAGATGTCCCAAACTTCATACTTAGATATTATATTGATGAAACATAGTGATAAAAAACGCTTGGACTAAAACAGTATTATCGATGATACAATAAACTTATTTAGATATGAATAATAACAGCATTAAATAAACTTCCGGCTCTGACAAGGGTCAGGGGTCAAAATATGTATATATATTTACATTTTGGTGGCAAAGCCACGGTATAAACTAAGTAAAAAGATTTGCAGTCTATTTGAGCATAATTGACACCCAAAACGTGACATCAATCCATGTCGCGCATGAATATATTCACCCACAGGAACTACTTGTAACTAACGTAAACAATCATATGGCTCTATGAAAAAATCCCCGTTGACGAAGTCGCTGAATATTGGCATTTTTTAAGCTACCTCAATTTTAATTTTCCAAAATAACAAAACATATGTCGAGAATGTAAATATAAGCATTAAACTGTCTTTCTGGCATCTACATCGACCATAGACACCAAAAAAGACAGTTTAATCCTTAAGTATATTAAAACTTACGTGTTACACACATAAACCCTTCCCAGCCTGGTCCGCATGGTCCAGGGCAGAGACCAAAGTCGGGATTACAAGTTGTGTTGTAGCATTCTCCGCAGGTGAGGTTACAGTCAGGTCCGTACGTATTAGTGTCACACACTAAAATATTCCAAGTTGGATGAAAAGCCGGGAAAAAAAATTAATGAATAATATAATGAAATATATCGATAAACATTAAATTGTTATCTCTAGTTTTTATTCCTGCGTTCATGTCATATTATAACATTTTTGTTTAATGCCTATTTAAAAAAGCTCTTGATTGACCCTGTCATCTGTGGTGACCATGGTCTTTATATATATATATTGATTGTTGTGGAAAGACCGTATATAAAAACACCCAACCAGTTAGGATAATTAAAGGCCTTTAAAAAAAAACCCAAAAAACAACCTTTTATAACAAAAATTCTTTCATTTTACAAAAAAAGTTTTTGAACAGTCACCTCACGGGGTTAGGCAATTGATTAAAATTAGGCGTCTTCCTATCCCTTGAAATGACGGTCAAGATTTGTCTGACGTTTATATGAATTCTGACATGTTGAAAAGGCATTCAGCAATTACAAAAAAAAAAAAAAATAAATAAACAACAAAAAAAAAAAAAAAGGAAGAAAAAAAACAGTACCAAGCCCGCTTTTTTAAACTATGTTTCTAATTAAAACAAAACTGATGTGCACACCTTCGTGACAGGTATCCGGTTTCCAGCCAGGCATGCATTGACCTCCCGGACATAGCCCAGTAACAGGATCACAGATCGCTTCGTTGAGACAATTACATGTAAAATTGCAAGACGGACCGAACGTCCACTCGAAACATGCTGAAACACAGGTATAAAGTTAGGTTAATCTGAAATGATGACACAGATAAGCAGATTTGTGAACGTCTGGACTAGCATGGCATTATGGGACACTTACGTTGGTTGCAGTTCACGCCTAGCCAGCCTGGACGGCACTGATCATCCGGGCACATTCCTGTTAACACGTCACAATTCCCGACGTCACAGAAACATGTCTCGTTACATAGGGTGCCCCAGGTATCGTTCAGACATACTTAAAAAAAAAAAAAAAAAAATTCACTGTTAAATTCATCAAAGCCTAAACGCAGTTGAATTCTTTAAAGCGATTACAGATGTAAAAATCACTGATGAAAAACAGTATAAGGTGCAATATTTTTCGGCATAGCCGCGCGTATAATATTCTATTTTCCCCGGAAATGACGCGACAGGTGGCGTTACTGGTAAAGATGAAGTAAGTGATTAGTCAATGTAGCGGTAAATGCAAAATGCAGATATGCAGTTAAAAACGGAACAAAGTAAAGATTGAATGCAAGCTGAATAAGTGGATGCATCTTTTTAATGGCACATTAATAAAATCATATTCCTGATTGAAATGCAGTCGTATTCAGGCGCGTAGCTGCCTTAACGCAAATACGCAGGAAGAAAAAAACTCTGTTATTTATATGAGCTTATCTATACACAAACTATGAATGCTGTCCCTAGGTGATGGTTCTAGTCCAACCCACTAATTGATATACATCATGTAACTAGTCATTACGTGGTAGGGAACGCAATCAATCGGTCGGTTAAAGTGGGACAAAAAAAATCCGAAGACCTGTTTCTTTGGAAGAAATTTCAGCTCGCCCCGCAGGAACCATCAGCATCAGAAACAAGTAAAAATAGTACACCTGATGCAACAAAGCTCCCTGGTGGTTGTCAGAATTGCAAAATGCTTACGCTAACATTTTAGAGCATTCAGGACATAAAAGATCAATGCCAAATTTACGCATTTTATATACAAAATTTGCAAGATATATGTATATATGAGAGGTTGAAGCAAATTCTAAATAGCACACAAAACTTAGTTTTGATATCCAACGGTTTACACAAAATATGGGAAAAATGAAAACAAATCCAAATAATTTCAAAATTAGTTGTCAAATAAAAAAGATGCCAGATATTATATACTAATATAGACTTAAAAACTTAATATAGACTTAAAAGTGTTTCTATAAGTTTAAAATGAGCTTTGATACAAAAACACAGGAAACTTAAATTAAAAGAAGCCGGAACTTTTGCCGATTTACAGTGCTACCTCACTGAAGCTTACTGCCGAAGACACCCAGCAGCACACCCCACCCAGTCACATTATACTGACAACGGGCGAACGAGTCGTTCCCACTCCTGATATGCTGAGCGCTAAGCAGGAGCAGCAACTACCATTTTTAAAGACTCTGGTATGTCTCGGCTAGGGGACAGAACCCAGAGCCTTCCTCACAGCGGCGAACGCTCAAGTAAAGGCCAAAAGTGAGGCATTGTCAAGGGAGACATTAGGAAGAAGAAAGTTGTTCAGAAAGAAGAGAAAAGATAAGATCCCAAATTTAGTCGCCTCTTACGATCATGCAATGGGGGCAGCAGGTACGATTCTTACACTATATTATACTTGTACTTATACTAAACATATTATATTTTTTAAATATGTCTCAAGTACTCGTATTTGCTTTTTTTGCAGTTAGACGTACATGTAAAACCATTTCAGTGGCGTAGGAAGCCGGGGGCACTGTGCCCCCTTCCCCACACTTTTTACAGTTGGGCAAAAAAACAACAAAAAAACTAATGAATTTTTATATTCATTTCGATAAATATCTGTAAAAAAAACTAATGAATTTTATATGCATTTCGATAAATATCTGAACATGTTTTCTTGAAGGCAACGATAAAAACTTAATCTTGTACATCCGGAACATTCCGACTTTTATACTAGTATATCAATCCTCACACCTGTGTGTCGGTCGTCTGCACTAGCCTGGTAAGTCAATATTTATATCTTAATACGAAATTTTGCTTAACTTCACCACATAGATTCTATAAGTTGATGATAATTTGTGAAGTTGATTGATTTCATAATGAGAACAAGACAGAAGCACAACATGTATAAGAATGCGTGGTTTTAACGTGAATAGAGTGATACTAATTACCGACAGGTATGAATGAGAAACACCGTATAACATGAAAAGGCACTGGCATCTTTGTCGACAAATTAGCAGCATATAGGGTTCGCTTTAGATACACATTCTACCAGATTCGAAAAGTTCAAAACCTGTCAATTATTGAGAAATAATAAGTTTTTAAAGTGAATGCCTATTCTAGGTAAATTTTCCCCTTTTTCGGAGGAGGAATTTTTTTTTTATAGCCTTGAAAACGAAAAAATTCGCCTAGCGCCTACGGCGCTCGCATTATCACTAAATTACTGGAAGCCCCCCTTTCGGAAATTCTGGATCCGCGCCTGATCCCGAATGATTGCAAATTTGCTACATTCATTTTCCGTCGGGGGGGGGGGGGGGGGGGGGGGGCTAAGCCCCCCTGAAACCCCTACCAGGGCGCTGCCCTGGACCCGCTGGGCGGCCCCCAGACCCCTCGCAAAAAACAAACAAAACAAAAATCGACTCGCGCCTACGGCGCTCGCATTATCACTACGTTACTGGACCCTCCCCCCTTTCGAAAATCTTGAATCCGGGCCTGGTGATTCATGTTTTACTGTAATTAATATATCCTGATTTGCGTATTTGCGTAAATAACTTATTTCATACTACATAAATTATCATGGGGATGTTGAAATGATAATTATTGGATAATTTTGCGGAGATGGCATACGATTTGTTTAGTGCGTAAAATTTAAGATTAAAAAAAAAAATTGCCCCCCTCCCCCAACGTTTTGACGACTTCCTACGCCACTGTCAGGTAAAAGTAGATTTCAATTGATTCCACGAGGAAAATGGGTATCTGAAAGCTCTTTTACACATGACAGGCAATCTAACAGCTATATTCAGAAGATACGTGCTGAATGTAAGCTATATAGCATTGTTAGATCTCCTAACCCTGAACATGTATTATCTTATATAAGATATGTTATCTCGATAATATGCCGAAACACAATATAACATAGAATTATAATTTAACTCATTCCATTATAACAATTATACACAACGAGAAAAACTTTTTTTCAAATATGTGTGTGTGTATTTCGGCACAAATTGCATGAAACTTGTAGAAAAAATAATCTGATACTTTCTCAATTAGGAAAAGTAAACTATGCGCCTATATCATCTGTTATTAAACGTACATGTAGTGAATGAGCAAATAGTGAAAATTGGAGATAATATCTCATTTACATATTTAAATTGCTCATTTAAATATGATTTAAAATTTGGGCATAGTAACATTTAAATTTTTTCTGGGGGTTTGATCTAGCCCACCATCCTCCCTTTGGTGCCATTCCTATAAAGGACTACTTACAACCGGAAGCTAGGGTGAAGTCTGATTTACATATTTGTTACAGTTAATCTCAAAAATGAATTATAAAACATTAACCAAAAGAACAGGTCCGGAGTTATATATGCGCATAGAGTGCAAAATTCACTATTGGAATTTTCCTCACTACATGATAGTTGGTAAGACGCAGAAATGAATCAATACTTTTAAGGAAATCGTTTGCTTTCAAACGTTAGGTGAACGTTATTCTACGTATGCTTAGGAATGTTATTGAATATAATGAAACACAGCTTTCTGAACGCAGATAGACACAGAAATCTAATTTTCAAATGTACAGATTTTGATATTATATATGTACCCTTTGTCTGATCTTCAATGAAATTAGTAAATTAATGTATTTTTAAATCATTAGGTTTGCACACCAACGCTGTCACGAATGTTTTGCCTTATATATGAAGGCTGCTAAATAGTGGGATTAACGTCTCCAAACGAGACCAAGTGTGGTTTTCCTGGCTTGCCTGGGTTGTCACATGAACACAGTTCCCTGTCAGTTAAGCTTCTGAACTCTGACCCCTATCTGAGAGAGTGTCCTAGGCTCGGCTATAACCGGAACAAGGACATTAATCTTCGTCAATCAACCCCTATATGAGTATAATGATAATCGTTATAATTCCAACTTTTATCTTGACTCTAGAACACATGTCGTGCTATGTTATGACCAAGGGTACAGTTGAAAGATTCATTTATATTAAATTCAATTCGACTTTACTGGAACTTTTATAACTACAACTGTATTTCTATATATATAAATGCATTTAACCTACACATACCGTCATGAAAGCATCACCCATTATCGCAATGATCATCCCAAAACGTCGTGTTACGGTAACGCGAATTAAATACAAGGCTGATCTCAGGTTTTTGGTCTTGATTTCTTTCCTTTACAGCCCTTCCCACAGGAAAGGTATTGCTTTGCCCAATGGACTATGGTTATGTACGTATGGTTATTGAACACATATTCGGACAGTATGTAAACGTGTTCCACGCGTGCAAAATAAGGTAAAGTCAACACAAATTATCATTCTAAATACTGTACAAGGCTCGTCGTTTCAAGAAAACAGGACAACGTAACTATTCGGACATCGTTAAATGACGGACTTAAATTGTCCAAACACTTAACCGTATATCATAATACGGTACTCATTCACCCCTCATTCCATTTCTCTGCATACACCTACAAAATAACTTGGTATTATCACCAAAATGAAATCATTTCCCTTTTGTAAAATTCCAAACTGAACAAAAAAACCCCCCAAAAAAAACAAAAAAAACCTAAGAAATCTCTATGTAAAATAACCTTCCTTCAAGAGTTTGCCGAATATATTTCAATACAGGACGAGAAATGACGATACTTCAGTTCAATGACGGGTTTTACTGTGTCTAAGTATTGAGGGGTCTAGAAAAATAAAGATCACAACGAATCGTGCTTATTGTTGCCTAGTGTTGGCACAGGACCTGAGAACTTGTTACAGTTTCTCCCGTGTGTATAGCTAGATTAAAATCAAGAAAATATGACACCTCTTGTCGATATAATGACACCGGGGATGTTATTTTTACCGAATTTTAAACAATAATAAATGCGTTTCAGCACGGATAACAAAATTATATCAGTTTGAATCATTTTTGGTATTAATAAGACTGCATTTGAATCAGGAATATGATTTTCTTAATACGTCGTTTGAATAGATGCATCCACTTATTCAGCTTGCATTCAATCTTAACTTTGTTTCGTCTTTAACTGAATAACTGCATTTTGCATTTACCGCTACATTGACCAATCACATACTTCATCTTGACCAGAAACGCCACCTGTCGCGTCATATCCGGGGCCAAAAGAAAATTATACGGCTATGCCGAAAAATCTGCAAATGTGCTATACACACTAGAGAAGGTCCAATTACACAAGGACTGTCACGCATTCTAAGGTCTCTTTAAGTTTTGATACCTTCGGAATCTCTCATTGAGACCGCTCATTTTAGTCAAATTCGTGGAGGTTTACCAAACGTTCAGAATTCTCCTAATGCTTTAAATCGAGTACACCTTAAAATCAAAGACAATAGTTGTTATACACAGTGTTATTAGGAAGACATGTTACCTTGTCTTTGGTCACAATTGTCGCCTAACCACGAAGGCTTACAGCCATACGGACAACTCCCATTGTTTGGAAAACAAATATTGGCCTGGCATCCTTCCGTACAGGAACCGTTACAATCCGGACCGTAATATCCATTAGGACAACCTTTAAGTATCAAAAAGGTGTATATATATAATGTCAGTGAACAGGTGCGTATGCTGTTAATACATGGCGGCTCGTGCACTGTCGATGAGGCGGTTGTAATGTACAAGATCGAATTATAATATTAAAATTAAATAGTATACACATAAGTATATCTAAAAAGACATTTCATATCTACTCTACATGTAGTTCAAATGTATTCTCATGTACATGATTTAATCTTATTTTACCAAATATGTATATAGGTAAATATGGCTGTATTTCGTGTACGGTAAATATGACTGTATTCCGTGTACGGGAAATATGACTGGTAAATAATACTGTATTCTGTGTACGGTAAATAGGACTGTATTCCGTGTACGGTAAATATGACTGTATTCCGTGTACGGTAAATGTGACTGTATTCTGTGTACGGTAAATGTGACCGTATTTTGTGTACGGTAAATATGACTGTATTCCGTGTACGGTAAATATGACTGTATTCTGTGTAAGGTAAATATGACTGTATCCTGTGAACCATTGTATGGCTAATAACCTTCGTAGGACGGTAAATGTGACTTTATTCCGTTAGGGTACAACTTAAGTATTTATGTACGGTGATATGATATTCGTGACGGTGATATGCTGTATTCCTGCGCGGAATTGACTGTATCGTGGGCGGTAATATGACCGATTTGTACGTAAATATGACATTATTTACGGTAAATATCTGTATTCGTGTACGTAAATATGACTTATTCTGTGAGGTAAATATACTGTATTCCGTGTACGGTAAATATACAATTCGTTAGGTAAATAGACTATTCCGTGTACGGTAAATGTGACTGTATTCCGTGTACGGTAAATATGACTGCATTCTGTGTACGGTAAATATGACTGTATTCCGTGTAGGGTAAATATGACTGCATTCTGTATACGGTAAATATGACTGTATTCCGTGTACGGTAAATATGACTATATTCCGTGTACGGTAAATGTGACTGTATTCTGTGTACGGTAATATGAATGTCTGTGTACGGTAAATGTGACTGTATTTCGTGTAAGGTAAATATGACTGTATTTCGTGTACGGGAAATATGACTGTATTCCGTGTACGGGAAATATGACTGGTAAATATGACTGTATTCTGTGTACGGTAAATATGACTGTATTCCGTGTACGGTAAATATGACTGTATTCCGTGTACGGTAAATGTGACTGTATTCTGTGTACGGTAAATATGACCGTATTTTGTGTACGGTAAATATGACTGTATTCCGTGTACGGTAAATATGACTATATTCCGTGTACAGAAATGTGACTGTATTCCGTGTACGGTAAATATGACTGTTTTCGGTGTACGGAAATGTGACTGTATTTCGTGTACGGTAAATATGACTGTATTTCGTGTACGGTAAATATGACTGTATTCTGTGTACGGTAAATATGACTGTATTTCGTGTACGGAAATGTGACTGTATTCGGTGTACGGAAATGTGACAGTATTTCGTGTACGGTAAATATGACTGTACTCCGTGTACGGTAAATATCACTGTATTCCGTGTACGGTAAATTTGACTGTATTTCGTGTTCGGTAAATATGACTGTATTCCGTGTTCGGTAAATATGACTGTATTCCGTGTACGGTAAATATGGCTGTATTCTGTGTACGGTAAATATGACTGTATTCTGTGTACGGAAATGTGACTGTATTCCGTGTACGGTAAATATGACTGTATTTTGTTTACGGAAATGTGACTGTGTTTCGTGTACGGTAAATATGACTGTATTCCGTTTACGGTAAATATTACTGTATTCTGTGTACTCGGTAAATATGACGGTATTCCGTGTACGGTAAATATGACGGTATTCCGTGTACGGTAGATATAACTGTATTCCGTGTACGGATATGTGACTGTATTGTGTGTACGGTAAATGTGACCGTACTCTGTGTACGGTAAATATGACTGTATTCTGTGTACGGTAAATGTGACCGTATTCTGTGTACGGTAAATAGGACTGTATTCTGTGTACGGTAAATAGGACTGTATTCCGTGTACGGTAAATATGACTGTATTCTGTGTACGGTAAATGTGACTGTATTCTGTGTACGGTAAATGTGACTGTATTCCGTGTACGGTAAATGTGACTGTATTCTGTGTACGGTAATGTGACTGTATTCGGTGTACGGTAATGTGACTGTATTCGGTGTACGGAAATGTGACTGTATTCCGTGTACGGTAATGCGACTGTATTCGGTGTACGGAAATGTGACTGTATTCCGTGTACGGTAATGCGACTGTATTCGGTGTACGGTAAATGTGACTGTATTCCGTGTACGGTAAATGTGACTGTATTCTGTGTACGGTAATGTGACTGTATTCCGTGTACGGTAATGTGACTGTATTCGGTGTACGGAAATGTGACTGTATTCCGTGTACGGTAATGTGACTGTATTTCGTGTACGGGAAATATGACTGGTAAATATGACTGTATTCTGTGTACGGTAAATGTGACTGTATTCTGTGTACGGTAAATGTGACTGTATTCCGTGTACGGAAATGTGACTGTATTCGGTGTACGGAAATGTGACAGTATTTCGTGTACGGTAAATATGACTGGTAAATATGACTGTATTCAGTGTACGGTAGATATGACTGTATTCGGTGTACGGAAATGTGACAGTATTTCGTGTACGGAAATGTGACTGTATTCGGTGTACGGAAATGTGACAGTATTTCGTGTACGGTAAATGTGACCGTATTTCGGGTACGGTAAATATGACTGTATTCAGTGTACGGTAGATATGACTGTATTCGGTGTACGGAAATGTGACAGTATTTCGTGTACGGTAAATGTGACCTTATTCTGTGTACGGTAAATATGACTGTATTCAGTGTACGGTAGATATGACTGTATTCGGTGTACGGAAATGTGACAGTATTTCGTGTACGGAAATGTGACTGTATTCGGTGTACGGAAATGTGACAGTATTTCGTGTACGGTAAATGTGACCGTATTTCGGGTACGGTAAATATGACTGTATTCCATGTGCGGAAATGTAACTGTATTCCGCGTTCGGTAAATGTGACTGTACTCCGTGTGCGGAAATGTAACTGTATTTCGTTACGGTAAATGTGATTTTTTGCCCTGCTAAATGTTACGTGTACGATAAAAAGTAGCGTTGCGCTTTTAAACATATATACAAAGAGAAACAAAAGAATCGGAAATTATAAAACGTTTTAAAACCTAATATAAATGTACCAGATACATATTTATGTCCCCTCACAGATTATGACGTCACCAACAGGTGACTATGCACTGGAGAATCTTAACAGTAAAAACAATTGTGCAAAATGTAAAGCCTTGGATCGTCAATGACTATTTTTTTCATATATTTTCATTGCATTCCATAATGTTAATTAAAGGCATGCTTGCTATTATACCAAAAGCTTCCAGCTCGCAAAGTTCGATGATTGGGTTTTCGTCGAATTCGGTGGCGGTAGGATCTTCGTAAATGACGTACTGACCAATGGCGAAACAGTTGATTGACTGTGTAGTGGGTGGATTAAGGCGGGTTTCGAAGTGACAAAGTGTACCAGTGAAAAATCCATCTACTCCAGTGGACGAATTAGATACGATGAGTCTAAACCCGCTCATACGTTCGGGATCTACACGAAAAATTAACAAAAATATTGTGAAATATTAATTGCATCAAAACTATATGTGAAATATATTCTTTGTAATGCTTATCAATATAACTTATGATAATTGTAACCATGGTAAATACTAGCCGCAATATACCGATCGGTTGAGCGTAAGACTAGTAAGCCAGAGGTCATGGGTTCGATCTCTAGCGGAGGCAGTGATTTAAATCTAATTAATCCTGCGCTCTATTTCCTATTGATTAAATATTTTCTTTGTTTTCGGAAGAATAATTACACAAATGAAAGCAGCATAACTCATTCAAACAGAATCAACAGGATAATCGCAATGAATTATACATATATATCATAGGTGTCCGTGAAATAGTCCAAAATATTTGACCCTCGGTACTGGTAATGGACCGCTGTTCTACTGCACGAGGCCAAATACCCATGGTATACTTGTTTTATTACATAATCACTAAAACACACTTAAAATCACTGAAATCTCGATTTTCCGTCGCTATTACTGTCGCCTGGCAGTGTTGACATCGGGGTGACTTAGAGGCTTCAAATGGTAGGACTAAATTCCGAAATGTCATAGGTTCGCACGTGACCAAATTCCAAAGCGTAATAGAGGTTGTATAGTTGGCACGTGACCGTGTAATAGTCCTTTTAGCCATGAACTAGTTCATATAATACCTTATGCGTAAAGTTAAGGAAAATCAAATGAATTATGTAATAAAAATAAATGAATAATAAGCGACAGATTCAGTGGTAAAACACTTCCACCAAGGTGGACGGGGTTAAATCTCCGATCAGAAATGAAAGTATTTCCTCCCACACCTGTACATATAGCATGTTACTATAACTGACACACCTGTACATATAACATGTTTACTATAACTGACACACCTGTACATATAACATGTTTACTATAACTGACACACCTGTACATATAACATGTTTACTATACCTGACACACCTGTACATATACCATGTTTACTATAACTGTCACACCTGTATATATAACATGTTTACTATAACTGTCACACCTGTACATATAACATGTTTACTATAACTGTCACACCTGTACATATAACATGTTTATTATAACTGTCACACCTGCACATATAACATGTTTACTATAACTGTCACACCTGTACAAATAACATGTTTACTATAACCGACACACCTGTACATATAACGTGTTTACTATAACCGACACACCTGTACATATAACATGTTTATTATACCTGTCACACCTGTACATATAACATGTTTATTATACCTGACACACCTGTACATATAACATGTTTATTATAACTGACACACCTGTACATATAACATGTTTACTATACCTGTCACACCTGTACATATAACATGTTTATTATAACTGTCACACCTGTACATATAACATGTTTACTGTACCTGTCACACCTGTACATATAACATGTTTACTGTACCTGTCACACCTGTACATATAACATGTTTATTATAACTGTCACACCTGTACATATAACATGTTTATTATAACTGTCACACCTGTACATATAACATGTTTACTGTACCTGTCACACCTGTACATATAACATGTTTACTATAACTGACACACCTGTACATATAACATGTTTATTATACCTGACACACCTGTACATATAACATGTTTACTATAACTGACACACCTGTACATATAACATGTTTACTATAACTGTCACACCTGTACATATAACATATTTACTATAACCGACACACCTGTACATATAACATGTTTATTATAACTGACACACCTGTCCATATAACATGTTTACTATAACTGTCACACCTGTACATATAACATGTTTACTATAACTGTCACACCTGTACATATAACATGTTTACTATAACTGTCACACCTGTACATATAACATGTTTACTATAACTGTCACACCTGTACATATAACATGTTTACTATAACTGTCACACCTGTACATATAACATGTTTACTATAACTGACACACCTGTATATATATCATGTTTACTATAACTGTCACACCTGTACATATAACGTGTTTACTATAACTGTCACACCTGTACATATAACATGTTTACTATAACTGACACACCTGTACATATAACATGTTTACTATAACTGTCACACCTGTACATATAACATGTTTATATAACTGACACACCTGTACATATAACATGTTTACTATAACTGACACACCTGTACATATAACATGTTTACTATAACTGTCACACCTGTACATATAACATGTTTACTATAACTGTCACACCTGTACATATAACATGTTTACTATAACTGACACACCTGTACATACAACATGTTAACTATAACTGACACACCTTTATTGGTTTATTCTTTTAATATACAAGTGTAGATTTTTTTCAATGTGATATAATTTACTTACTTTGTATTCTGTAGGTAATGTTGAATGATATCAAAGTGACTCTTTCACCAAAGTCAAGAATCCAGTACGGCGCCGTGTCATCTGGACTTGTATGACTACACGTTGTCACTGTCCAGTCGTCGGTGGTATTTCCATCCACGGCGAGTTGAGCTACATAGTTCTGGTAAGTGGAGCTTTGTTGGGCCGCCTTGTTTAAAGCAATGTTCACTGTAAAAAGTTTGATATAATTTGAAGTCGACTTTAAGGATCCTTTAATCATATTTTTTTCAGATTTATGTAGAGAAAATGGCGAGAAGAAACTAAACAGCAAATCAGAGTCTTATCAAATGATAGGTACAGGTCATACGATTTTAATTTAATTTATTGTGAAGTACATATGTCAGGATGCTTACTGAAGTTCTGACGTTCCTGAATGTCTTTCCTCTCAGAGTCACCGAAGATAACATGAAATCATAAACCCAACCATCTCACAATTTTATCTTTATAAATTTTGCATGACCTACGATCCAATAGTTTCTAGCCCACATCGATATTTTTTGTTTAGCCTGTCGACCATTATAGACAGTAATCGAGTCTGCTTCTAAACAAATAATATCTTTAAAGATAAACGGCATAATTTTAATGCTGGTGGTTATAATGTATAACTGCTGGTGAAATAAACTAACGAACTAATGCGTTTCAGCACGGATCAGTTTGAAGAATTTTTGGTGATACTAAGACTGCATTTGAATTAGGAATATATTTTTGTTAATGTGTCATTTGAAAAGATACATCCACTTATTCAGCTTGCATTCAATCTTAACTTTGTTTCGCATTTTGCATTTGTCGTTACATTGAGCAATCACATACTTCATCTTGATCAGTAACGCCACCTGCGCGTCATATCCGGGGCCAAAAGAATATTATACGGTTATGCCGAAAAAGAGGCATAAAATGCCATCCGAGATGTGGAAAAATATAAAATAAACATCAACAAACGTGAAATAATAATGACGTCCTGATTATAAACCATATAAAGTTCAGATATTGAGCACGAATTTATTTTCATGTTTATTTCAAATGTCAGAAAACAAGCTTAAACTTCGGAGGGTTGTGATAGCATAATGTTTATTTTCGTTATTGCATAAAAATAAACAACAACACTTTCTTGATTTCAAATTGATCCACTTTTTGTCGGAGATATAGAACATTTAAGCTAGGGAATACAGAGTGTTATGATAGATGTCTTTTGGAGCTGATTCAACCATTTGTTTTTAAGTGTCAAAATACAATTACAACGCTAATTTAAATGTATTAAGATTGTTAATACAAAGTTTTGATTAAAGCTTGGTTGATGAAATGGCATAGGAACAGATAAAACATTTTTTGAGAACATTTTTTGGCGAAACATATATATATGAAGTAGTAGTTTGTTTTATAAACCATTAATCAATGCTATTGTAATACAGAACATTTGGAGAGTGTTTAAGTTTTCTACAGTATGTGTATGACCGCTGTTTGTAAAATATATTGTTGGACACTAGGTGGTTTTTTTTTTATTAATTAATATTATTGGTAGAATCTCCTTTAGTCAATATTAACTGTGAAGTTTAGATGATGGACAAAGGATGACAACCTACTGGCCTATTCCTCAACTTTGTCTTGTTCAAGGTAGTGTACCTTTTGCGGTGTGTTGGGATGCCTCGTTTTATCTGAGAATGGTTTGGTTTGGTTTATGTTGTTTAACGTCCTATTAACAGCCAATGTCATTTAAGGACGGCTTCTCGTGCGTGCGACATGCATGCGTATGGTGGGTGCGTATGTGTGTTTTGGGAGGCTGCGGTATGTTCGTGTCAAGTCTCCTTGTGATAGACCGGAACTTTTGCCGATTTATAGTGCTACCTCACTGAAGCATACTGTCGAAGACACCCAGCAGGACACCCCACCCGGTCACATTATACTGACAACGGACGAACCAGTCGTCCCACTCCTTGTATGCTGAGCGCTAAGCAGGAGGATCAGAGAATGGCTCGAGCTCGTTATGATTACAACAGAAACATCAAACAAGTCTTACTTCATATCGGATATTTCCAAATGAGATCGTGAAGCCGACTATAATACTTTCCTATGGTCAAAATAAGTTGCTTACATATATACGTGGTAATACATGAAAATAAATTCCCTAAGTCTCTCAGAAAATGATTTTGAATGATATTCAATTTTAAAGCAAATAATTTGGTCCACAAATATTATACATTCATTTATCTATGTATGTATGTTATAATATGAAGTGTCAAACATTTATTTTTTATCATATACATTTTTATAATGAATACTGGATTTCCGACGTGAATAAAAGCGATTTTCGTTATTTATGTAAATGTTTCCCTCGTTTATTCCGGTTCACTCTTAAATCATTTCAGGGTTGGTAATCAGATATATATATTCATTAGACAAATATTTTGTTTTCTAATTGTGTTTTGAAAACAATTCAGGAAGAATACAATAGCATAAAACAATGAAAATTTTAATTTTAGTATATGTTAATAAAAGGAGATGGGTTTTCTCTCTTTAAAGGCACATGAAGTGTCGAAACAATTATTGTATACTGTATTTTAGGATTTTGACTGAATTAATACAAAATTATTACATAATGTCCTTACCTGAAGCAGTTGAAATGTGAATACCGTACAGAAGACAGAAATATATGAGGTAGTCCATCATGTTATAATATCTTACTCTACTGGAATCTATGTTGGTGATGGAGAGAGGAAGTGAACAATACTCGGATCATTTCCGATGAAAATGGTAGATGCCATGTATATCATAGTAAATGCCCTGCATTGTAGCAGTATTAATACAAAGAACTCAGGGTGTACATTTTTGTTTAGCAGTGTTATATTGTTGTATATCAGTGTTTAGGTAGCAGGCAAAAATTGTAACTTAAAACACATGCCGATTTTATAGTAATCAACGCTTATTACAAATATAAGATTTTAAGAAATACAATAAATATCTGAATGGCTATAACTAAAGCATATAATTATATCTGACTAATGGGGGAGTATAGGCCACGAATTTTGTTATCATTTTACATAATGTAGCATCAACGTATTTAATTTTATGATTGGTATAAAGCGTATTCCTCATTTAGACAATGGTCCAGAATTAAGTCTAACATAAGTCGCCGATTTTTACACATTGAAATAAGCCAGAACATATCTAATTCAGAGCATCAGGGAGAAGCCAAGATTTATATAGTCATCTTAAATGTGAATATTTTTCGGCATAACCGTATAATATTCTTTTGGCCCCGGATATGACGCGCCAGGTGGCGTTACTGGTCAAGATTAAGTATGTGATTGGTCAATGTAGCGGTAAATGCAAAATGCAGAAATGCAATTAAAAACGAAACAAAGTTAAGATTGAATGTAAGCTGAATAAGTGGATGTATCTTTTCAAATGACACATTAATAAAATGTATTTCTGATTCAAATGCAGCTTTATTATCACCAAAAATGATTCAAACTGATATAATTTTGTTATCCGTGCTGAAATCCATTAGTTCGTTGATTTATTTCACCGGCATTATAACTACCAGCATTGAAACTATGCCGTTTATTTTTTTAAAGATATTTCTTGTTTATCTTGGTTATATAGACAAAATTAAATGCATATGCTATCAATAAACTGTGTAGTTATTGCAGTTTCCTGTTGGAATATAACATTAAGAGAAAAATTCAGACGTATGACGGAAACTGACAGGAAATAATACCGGACAATGGTCTCACTGATAAATCTCAGACTTTACTGATGAGTCTGATTGATACACATGTATATTATCAAACTTCCATATAAGCATCACCGCCATTTCCATCTGACATAGCTTACATCTGTTCCAATAAGACCATATTTGTATTTTTGTTATAAGCTGATTTGTATCTTTGCTAAGTTTATCGTAGTCAGGGGAGGTTAGGCATATATTAAGTCGATGATGACTGCCTGATCTACATTACATATACAATTAACAGGCCTGTCTATCCAGATAATCGTCCCATTATCTATAAAGGAATTGGGCTACCTACTTCATTTTTTCATACTTTGCTTTATTAGTACATGTATGATGCTCTACCAACAGGGCTATTGCTGGTCCCTTATGTTATTGAAATTATTTTATTTTATCATGTATTGATATAAAACTTTACATATTATTTATTGAATTAAGTATTGTGATTCCATTCAGTAAGCGGAAGAACTTGATATCAGTCGAGACGAGAGAGAGAGATATTCAGAGATATCTTGACAGAAAAAGAGCTCTTTACTAGCCAACGGTCACCAAACTTATGAAGTATCCACAACGTTGCTAATATATTTAATCAGATTTAAGTTAATGTTTTATCCGGACGTGATTTTTCATAGTTAAACAAGTCTCTATTAACACCGATATATGTAACTATCGAGATACTGTTGTAATATAGTGATTTACTTATCCGGGTATATTAACGTACAGGAAACAGACGTTTATTCAATCTAATTTTACGATGATATTATAATACTTACTGAAAGGATAAAGTTGTACATAATAACATGATTATCCTATCTATAGATAATCCTGATCCTATCTATAGATAATCCTTAACCTACATATAATCCTTATCCTATCTATAGATAATCCTTATCCTATCTATATATAATCCTGATCCTATCTATAGATAATCGTTATCCTATCTATAGTTAATCCTGATCCTATCTATAGATAATCGTTATCCTATCTATATATAATCCTGATCCTATCTATAGATAATCGTTATCCTATCTATAGATAATCCTGATCCTATCTATAGATAATCGTTATCCTATCTAGAGTTAATCCTTATCCCATCTATAAATAATCCTGATTCTATTTATAGATAATCCTTATCCTATCCATATATAATCCTTATCCTATCTATGTAATATTACTACTTTGATATAGTCATTCACTTATTTTCACTTCGCACCAGAAGGTAGTGACTAAATATTAAAATAATCATTGCTGGGACCAGTAACATCAACAATCCTTAACTTAAGGGAATTGCTTCTCTTACTATTTTCCATAGAAAACTGTTACACAATTTATAGAGGGTTACTTAACTAAGATCCCCCTTAAATTCTGTACAGCTTTTCAAAGAAATTTTAAGATAGGGAATTTCCCTAATCAATGAACGTTGATGAAACCGGGTTCAGGTGTTGAGTTTGTGGAAACCGTATCTAAACAATAAGGATTAGATGCTATAGTTGCCTGATTGACCTCTTTTCATTGATGATGTGATTTTATGATTTTATTTTATTTGCTTGAATGGATATTCTCGAATTTAATCATTGAGAACTAACATGTTGTGACGTCATGTTTTTATATCTATTCTCAAGTGAAAATATATGTTGTAAGAAATACTGAAAAGTATAAGTGCAATTAATGTATTAATTGCATGAAACAGTACGGAGATCGGGCTTCAATTGATGGATATTGTAAAAGCAAATTTGTCAGTCTCAACCACTAATAATTATGGTAGCGTGGCTGACTGATTCATCAGTTTGGGTATCAGTCTGATCGCCATGTTTGCTGATGACCTCGTCATTCTAATCTTTGAACTATATTTTGTCATGAACTTTCTTGTCCAGTCTTCATTTTCTACGGTTACCAGCTCCAGCATCAATAAATATGTCCAGTCATTTTACTGTCTATGTTAGTAAAGGTTTGGAATCAAACTTCACTAGAGTTGTCTGCCCTTTGATCATGAGCTCTTACCAACAAAATTTGTTTTGGACTACGGGAATATCTTTACTCTATAATAGTGATGCTAAAGGCCGTGGTGATTACTCAAATATAACCAAGAGCTTCTTCAAGTTAAATAATTTATTTTTTAGATATTTAAAACCGTAACAATGACATAAAAATCCTATATTGATTCTAGCATATCCGCACATGTATTCTCTCGAAATCTCTCACCACACTCAAACTTCTAATTAATTTGATGTATATTTACAATGAAAGACTTGAACAAACAACAAATAAAATAAGACGATTGCATAACCTTATCTGGCCGTACCCCCAGCTAGCCCCAGTTTTTGAAATCCCAAAAATACATACACTGCCGTACGATTTAATTTTTTTTCTTCAAAATGCATTGTATTTTAATCTTTTCAAAGGAATAGCCATATCAAGTGAATTCCCTTAACAACTACATTTTTGAAACCTCAATAAAAAAAAAAAATCTGGAAACCTTATTCCCGTAGCCTCCCCCTAAAGTGGATAAAAAGTTCAGCCTGCTTAAAAAATTCTAAAAAAATAATTATCTGTTACATATAAGACAAGACAGCCGCATTGAGAAATGAGGAAAATCCTTTATCATCCCTGGCAGGAAATACACAGAGTGACATCACATGACCTACATCCAGCTATAGAAGTCAAAACAAAAACATTCGAATTATGCTGGAGCGTCCCTGGATTACTATAGCAACCACGTGCGCTTATTCCGTGCAGGACTTTTCGTGGAAAATATTGAGTACACAATGTACAACTGTTCTTTAGATGCACACACATGGCAAAGACATGCTTAACTCATAAATACCTCTTATTCTAAAATAGAAAATTGTTGCATACGACGACTTGCGTTCTACGTCACTTCCGATTCTCGCTTCCTGTAAACAACCATGTTTTCCCTTCCCGACTCATTCCTAAGCTATTCTAAATCATGATGCCTAACATAATCAGGTTAAGTTTAAACATATTTTATCGGAACAAAAGGATTCGGCTCAAGTTGTTAAGCTTATATAAAGCCCTCTCAAACACAATTACATGTATATTTATTGTTAAAGTAAGAAAATGGAAGACATTTGTACAGAGCAGAATCAAAATACTCGTAATATCATCACGTTCAAAACATAATTATGCATACAGTGTGTCCATTGATCAACGAATTGTGATAACCTTTTTATAATTAATAATTTATGTTTTTTATGTACATATATCATCAAATTCGAATGGTTATTGTTCATAAGGTTATTTTTTTTTTCTCAAGATATACCCAATAATATGAAAAAATACAAAATAAAAATTGGTTTACCGTGATGTACTTTTAAATTCTCATAAATAGGAAAGGATTCAATAACGTTTCTGAATACTTCCTTACTTTTTCTGGCTACACCGACTCGCCTATTTATTATCATTAACATCATCAACCACACAATACGTGTCTTATTCATTCTGCTATGCCTTTCGCCTCCATCTTGCCACAATATCGATCATCCGGAAACCATCACTTAATGTCCTCATTGTTTAAATTAACAATGCTACTATCACTAGAATCTACTTGTGGATATCACAGTGTAAGTAAGTAACTAATTAACTAATTGGTCGCGAGATTGAGTCACATTATGAAGTAAATCACTGGAATCACTGGATGACATCGATATAAGTCTTATTTGACTTCTTTGATGTATCGTGGCGTTTTCCAATTACTGGAATTTATCTTTCGCGACTTCCTACACCAACTCTATGATATATTTATACGTTACATGGTTTGGCAGTTCTGATAAATATAGATTTGATAAATCCTGATAATGATTAAAATAATTATCTTATCTGTTAAAATATTTTATCAGATGAATTAATTAAAATCATAACGATACAATTGTCTTTTTTACATATCAATATTCTACATATACAATAACAACAGATGCGTAAATGTCTATTTGAACAAACACATTATGTACAGATCATAAAACAATCATGTGGCAGCCTTTTACACAAGTTGTTAGCTGTGACCGCCTTTAAGGCGTGTAACTATTGAACTACACTGTTTTGCGGTCTAGTATTGAACCATCAAGTATGGAACTATGGCGCATTAGGTAATTGCAGCCGCATTTAGGACAACTATGGAACCATGGCCGCCTTTAGGACAACTATGGAACCGTGGCCGCCTTTAGGACTACCATTGAACCGTGGCCGCCTTTAGGACTAGAATGGAACTGTGGCCGCCTTGAGGACCAGTATGGAACTGTGGCCACCTTGAGGACCAGTATGGAACTGTGGCCGCCTTGAAGACTAGTATAGAACTGTGGCCGCCTTGAGGACCAGTATGGAACTGTGGCCGCCTTGAGGACCAGTATGGAACTGTGGCCGCCTTGAAGACTAGTATAGAACTGTGGCCGCCTTGAAGACTAGTATAGAACTGTGGCCGCCTTGAGGACCAGAATGGAACTGTGGCCGCCTTGAGGACTAGTATGAAACTGTGGCCGCCTTGAGGACTAGAATGGAACTGTGGCCGCCTTGAGGACTAGAATGGAACTGTGGCCGCCTTGAGGACCAGTATGGAACTGTGGCCACCTTGAGGACCAGTATGGAACTGTGGCCGCCTTGAAGACTAGTATAGAACTGTGGCCGCCTTGAGGACTAGAATGGAACTGTGGCCGCCTTGAGGACCAGAATGGAACTGTGGCCGCCTTGAAGACTAGTATAGAACTGTGGCCGCCTTGAGGACTAGAATGGAACTGTGGCCGCCTTGAGGACTAGTAAAGAACTGTGGCCGCCTTTAGGACTAGAATGGAACTGTGGCCGCCTTGAGGACCAGTATGGAACTGTGGCCACCTTGAGGACTAGTATGGAACTGTGGCCGCCTTGAAGACTAGTATAGAACTGTGGCCGCCTTGATGGCTAGTATGGAACTGTGGCCGCCTTGAGGACTAGTATGAAACTGTGGAGTATGGAACTGTGGCCGCCTTGAAGACCAGCATGCAACTGTGACCACTTTGAAAGCTAATATGGGACTATTGACACCTTGAGGGGTAGTATGGAACTATGAACGCATTTGAGGATTGGTATGACAATGTGGCGGGCTTTGAGGACTAGTTTGGAACTATGACAGCCTTTGAGGACTAGTAAGGACCAATGGCCGCCATGAGGGATTGTATGGGAAAGTGGCCGCCTTGAGGACTAGCATGGAACTGTGATTGTCTTTTTAGACCGGTAAGGAACTGTCATCACCTTGAAGACCAGTATGGAACTGTCACCGCTTTGAAGACCAGCATGGAACTGTGACTGCCTTGGAGACCAGCATGGAACTGGGACTGCCTTGGAGACCAGCATGGAACTGTGACTGCCTTGGAGACCAGCATGGAACTGGGACTGCCTTGGAGACCAGCATGGAACTGGGACTGCTTTGAAGACCAGCATGGAACTGTGACTGCCTTGGAGACTGGTATCGAGTTGACCGCTAAGAGCTTTAGTATCAAACCGCAATAACTCTGGGATAAGTTACTGCTTGGTCACGGAGGATAGTTGTTGCAGCAAGAAGACTATATGATATTATTTCGGCATCATCAAGCTGCGAACCAAGTTGGATTGATGCTGGCATCGTGGTGCTTATTCCATGGTGACTACTAGATATACCTATTGTCAGGCCACCATCGTACGCAGTCTACAGTTATAGCTGCTTTCATGAACAACTATTGTCAGCGTCGCCTGCTTATGCATTTTGGAACTTCAATTATTCGTTCGAATAGATAGACGTTGAATGTATGTATTCCTCCAATGCTTGGTATGCAATTCGGATATCCCCCTGAAATAAAGACAATGAAAAATTACTTTATGATAAAATTCTATTATCATTTCATTATCGAGTAAATATAATGGTTTATTAAGTTGATTCTGTGCGCAGATACATAGCTTTTTTGGTGGTTGAGAAAGTGTAATCATTATCTGATAATAGAATATATTACGTTAAGGTAAAATAGATACTCTTTATCTGACATATAAAGGTAAGATATTTAATGTTAAATATATTTGTGCCATTCTAAATTCCGAATGACATTGGTATAATACTGGTCCATTCAGGGAGTTAGAACGTTTTAAGATTAATTTCAGAAATGTTGAAGACGAGAATTAAGACATAGTGAATACATCATGGCTGACAGCGTAGTGCATACTTTTCCTGCCTTAATATAAAACTTTATAGAACTTTACATACTTGTATATATTAAATATTAAACTAAAAAACAACTAAATTATGGATCGTTGTCACAGCCTCTATACTTCACGATACAATATCTTCCAAGACAAAATATACGTTCAGATGCATCTCCAATTGTAGACAAGTAGTTTTTATACAATCTTCAATATCTTTATTAGGAATAGTTTGATCATGAAGTTGATCTTTCATGATTTAAAACAAGTCAAAGTGCCGAGTAAAGACGCCTGAATAAAATTTCAAAGTAAACGTATTCGCTGATGTAAAAGAGCATATGTATGCATTAAAAAGTAGGTACCTTATGACAAACGCTATAGATGTTGAGCAATATTGTAGAAATACAAACCAAGGTATTGAAGGCGTGTGGTTGTCTATTTTGGATTTCCCTGGCGGCGTTGAATATGTCAATAGTGCCGTCTAGGTCCATCCTTTCAATGACTGCTTTCAGTAAACAGAACGGGGCACAGTTTGTTTTTCCATCACTACAAACAGACATTATATTTAAAACAATTCGTTCTGTTTCTTTCGTAGTGTCAATGTTCCGGCAATGTATGTGTTATTTATATATGTACAATGGAATCGTATGTATAAAGGGTTCAATGCATTGCTTATTATGCAAAATGGATGCTTTTCAATTCTATACGAAATTAAACTGTGTTTGAGAACACACACACACACACACACACACACACAAAATAAACGAAATAAATAATTGAATAAACTTCAATTTTCGGGATAAATACTGATTCAGACAATATATCAAATTATAGTAGACATCGCCACATCAAAATGTAGTAAGAGACAAATTGATTTCTTTGACAACATACGCCCGTCTATCCGTATTGCATGCATATCAAATACTTTACATACATAAGCTGGAGAACAAATGACGTTGCACCGGCTGTAGATTTAGATATCATTAATCTATGCATGAGCAAAATTAAATTTGTGTTAAAAAACAGTTACTAATTTTAGTATTTACGCTATTGTTTATCACGCATTCTTTTATATACATTCTACCTATATCGTATTGTGTTTTACCTGCAAACAACTGTAAAGATAGTATCCTTGTGTGACATTCCCAGGCGAATCGTTGACGTCACAGCATTGACCAGCTTATGAGTGGCTATGTGATCGGTATGGTCGCTGCTTATTGGTGCTTTCAAAACTTTCACTAACTTTCTCTTTTGATCCTAGGAAAAGATTCAAAATTGGATTTCTTGATACAACAACAACGAAGACGACGACGACAACAACAACAACAACAGGATATCTTAATAGAAAACTCGACCCCAAAACCAGAAAGGTTATCCCAGGTTTTTTTTTACGGAATAAGCGCTCACTAGACAGCCTGAAGCCAGAAAGCGAGCGCTCTGCTCTGACATTAGAAACAATTAATGCCCGTTACCAATATTTGTCCGTCCGTCCTTTGTTAACTTTTACTTGTCCAGCAATTTCTTACATTTTTCGACCGAATTCTTTGAAACTTTTTATACATTATAATCATATACCTGTAGTTGTATTTACAAGAAAAAAGTTTATTGTACTACATTTGGAAAACAAAGTTATTGCCCTCGTTCATCTCGCTATTTGACTTTTGTCCAGATATTTCTTTTCAACCGATTTCTTTGAAAACGATTAGGATTTTTTTGTAGAAGTTATTGCCCTTTGTTTATGTCTAGTACTTGAGATACCGGAGAATGGATATCTCCTTCAGTTTTCTGTCGATTTCTTTGAAACTTGGTAGGCTTTATAATCAAGTTATTTTTAATGAGATATAACATTTTGTTTATTTCCCTCAAACTGTCAATTGAATATTGACTTCGTACTGAGGGTGAGATTCATACCATGCCAGCTAACCACTCTTAAGAAAATGCAGATATTATTTCAATGTGCACTATTATAGAACACCGTATAGCATTCAACTGGCCTATATTGTTCCGTTTCGCGGTACTTTTGTTTTATCATGTATTTTCAATTTACCTGTTTTTGAATGTATACTTGGATTTCTTCCGCCTCCTCCATTGTCTCATTAGTGTCGACTATACTGACGGTAAAGCCGACTATTTCAAGAACTGGCTCGTCGGCCGTAGGGAGAAACTGAGCGTCCTAAAACACATAGAATACTGTAAAGTATGGAATATGACATTTTTCATTTGATGCTTATCATTTCTTGGGATCACACCTGTCAAAGAAAATTTCTAGATTTAGCATATGTATATAAGTCACTCGGGATAGCAAAACAATACTAATATACCCGACAATAATGAGATATAACATAACAATCGGCAAATGTATTGACAGGGTATGCATAATTAGGAAGTAGTACTTGGTATGAAGAACAGAGCACGTATATTATAAAGATTCAACACGAATATCTAATAGTGTTGTGTACATGTATATGGTAGTATGGGTGTGATGAGACTATCTAATTGTAACGGTGTGGTCTAGCGGGAGATAATTTGTAACTCGTATTGTATGAGTTATCCCCCTTTCTAGAATTCTCTTCATGTAACATGGAACTGGAAACATGTGTTTGCGTTTTATCTACGAAGATGTCATGTGAATCGTAAGCGAGTTCCCCACTCACCTCGCACATTGACATAACAATAGAACAAATTTTATTTTATTTGTATACCAATCCGGATAAAGCTTACCGACGTTTGTTTTGAGATAAGATAAAACAAATAAAAACTGGAATGGCAGTGAAGAGATTTTAGCATGATGACTGCTATTGTCTGATTATCATTTGTATTAACAATTTGTGCCAAAAGCATAGATGCATCAAGGATGAGAAATAAGCGCTGCTAAAATACACTGGAAAGGAAATACCCAAACATAGTGTTTAGTACTTTGTTTAATAATCAGGATATTGGTCAATAAAATTATGATTACTGTTCGCGCACATATTTTTTGCGGCAATTTTATTTCAGCGTTTTTCGTTCTTGAAGCATTCCAGTAAATTATGATTGAGCTAATTACATTATCTATGTGATATTTCTACAGAAAATATGAAAGTGTGCTAATTCTTCATAGTGCGAATTTGTTATAATTTGGAAATGCGCGAAAATTTAAGTGCACCAAAATTGATACGTTTACACTATATAACATTGATCACTTACTGTCTCTTCTCTGTCGAGTAAAACAACGATCTGAGAGTTGTTGTCATAAACCATCGTCCAAAAATCCGGAACAGTATCAGCCAATGGTAATTGTGTTGTCTGGAAGCCGCAGGACCTGGAACAAGACTAAAAAACAAACAGATAGAAATATTGATGATGAAATATAATGAATACCAGGTCAAAGTGTCAAACCGTCGATACCACGATCAAGTACACTCACAGGGAGGTAAACTGCGTTGATATAATCTTTTCTTCCTTCCAAAGGCGTTTTTAACCGCACCCGAAAGCGGTTGGCTGAAATATGAAAATATAAAGCAGTTAAAGGGATGTAACTTTCACATCTATGGCAGGGAAAGTAAATTTGTGTTATCTGGTAAACAAATATAAAGTCAACCGTCGTTAACTCGAACTCGGATAACTTGAATACCCCGTTTAACTCGAAGTATTACTCCGGTCCCGGCCGAAATTCTCCTTTTTCTTAGTGATAAAAACTCGGATATTTCGAAAAACTCGGTTATCCCGAAGTATAATATCCCGATATTATAAAACCTATGTAAAATATACCGGTTATCCCGAAGTTGAATTATTTTAATTTCTAAACCACTTTTGTGACGAATTGGCACAGCCCCACTAAGGGCACATATGAGGAATAGGATATATACCAAGTATTTATGTATGAATAAAGAAAAAGAATAGAAACACAAAGAACTTTTATATATCACTTCTCTTGTCATATTTCAATATTGAAAAACACTTACCTGGTATGAAATCCTTTGACCTGTTTTTCCATACGTTTTCATCTGAAAGTGCTATCGAAAAGTCCTTTGCAACAAAAGTTGGTTTAATTTTGCAGAGTGCCTGTCAAGAAAAAGTGTTTTAGAAGATTTTGAGGAATTTAAAAATAATCGAAATAGGTTGCATGTAACATTACAATGATGTAGTTATTTTATTTCATTTGGCATCAATATTAATTACAGATTACCTGGTAGACGTAACATATAAATAGAAATACCTTTCTATTAACTCTATATAAAAGATTTCATTGATTTATTTAAGTAGCAGATATTTATAGTTCCTCAAAAATTCTGTTTTATGTTGAATTTTCGTTTACTTCAAATTCGTCTTGTATGCGATTGTTGCGAACTCCTTGTCCCATTTCTCCAAATTCACTCTTAAGAACAGATGTGTCTGGGAATGTCAAACTGACATCTAATGCATCGTGTAGGGCTATGTACTGTTCCTGTAACGAAAACCAGATATTGTGTTAGGGATAATTCAATCGATTGAATGATCTATACATATTGCCTCGTATACCATATCATACTATACTGTTACGTTACATTGTAGTTTGTGTTCTGCGAGCTTTGCACCACTAGCTTCTTACATATAAAACACAGTAAGGATTTCTACTTGCAGTTACAGCGAGTTTATACTTTGGGTTTGTTTTTGTTTAATGTCCTATTAACAGCCAGGGTCATTTAAGGATGTGCCAGGTTTTGGAGGTGGATGAAAGCCGGAGTAACCGGAGAAAAACCACCGGCCTGCGGTCAGTACCTGGCAACTGCCCCACGTAACTCGCAACCCAGAGGTGGAGGGCTAGTGTTAAAGTGTCGGGACACCTTAACCACTCTGTCACCGCGGCCCCCAGCGAGTTTATACCTGTTTCATTTTCACCTGGAGCGCAACTATATAAAGGTTAAAATATTGCTCTAGAAACTCGCATTTAGGTTAGGAGATATACAGGTATACAGAACATACTCACCTCTGTCTGAATCATATTCAGTCTGTTTTCGCGCATCTTCAGAGTATACAGGTAAACGTCTATTGTCGGGGATGTCTGTGCATGTTTCCGGAGAGAGTCCAGGCCTATATAAGTACCGGTCCTCCCTATCCCAGCGCTACAAACAACAAGTTTATTTGGTCAATTATTGTTTTTATTATCGGTAAATCAATCATCGCTGTTTCTTTTTGTTACTAAGCATAACTGTCGAGTCCTCGAAGGACATATATCCATGATATACTATAATTGTACTTATTTTGTTGTGCTCAAATTTAACGCAAACTCTAATCAAAATGAATGAGCAGAATGTCAAATAGGCGCAACGGCAATGTTGACTATATAAAACTTTGTAGATAAACAACCATTAGCACAATCAAACTTTATCGAAATTCTTCCACCACGAAAATCGCAAAAATAAGATTACCACTAAAATGTGTACGTTGACAGAATTCATTACTCGACATGTACCGTAGGTTTTAGAAATATCATATTTAATTGGATATGAAACCCTCAAAAATGCTATCTCCTTTTATATATTGTCATAGTTATCCCCCTTTTCCAAGAAAGTCTAGATTTCCAGAAAATAAGCATGGAAAGGAAAGGTAGTTTTTTTTGCAAGAATGCAGATAGTGGAGCAAAAATCACTCATGTCAATTTTCATGACAATCGGTTCATTAGTTCCTGATCTTGTCGTATCCTCTTGTATGTGCCGAACTTTCTTGGTGCTTGATCAAATCTTACAACAATTGCGAAACAAGTTATACCAGCTGATATCTGTCACGTGTGTTGGCCCGAATGGAAGCACGCGAGGAATCTTTACTATGTGAGAAAACCAGAGTACCCGAAGATAACTAACTTGGTCGAGTAAATGACCCCATACCTTCTTAGGTCCGATTGGGGAGTCAAATCCCGATCTAGGTGAAACTGAGTTCCGCCTAGGTGAAAGGAAAGTGTTACCACCATGCTACCCGACCACCCCACTTGCGTTTCTACGATCCCCTGTATCTATTTTGACATTGACATTTTGATATTGACATTTGTTAGATGACATCGACAACCGTGAACCATATGTTATACATTTCCCCTCAATGATATTGCTTAACCGCTTTAACGTGTCAAAAACTGCCTATTCACTTGGCAGGAGTAGAAGTTAATATACCTGCAATGCACAACTAGCGGTCCGGGTAGGTTTGTCTTTTGTTTTTCTACTGATCTTTGAAACTGTGCTAACTGGAACGGATTCGGAACTCCATGATCTGGCCAGGTGATAAAGTGGAATTGATACACTTTGCGTTTTTCCTCGGTCTAATTATATGAAACAAATATATAAAAGTGTCAATTATTACACTTCTTTAAACCACAGAAAAGCTGTCGATATATACATGTAACGCGTGCATGAATAATCAAACAAAAATACATACCGCGATTTTTTTGTATTTAAATTCGAGATCCCATAGAAACCATGAAAATATTGAACGATTCATGTTAGACAGTATATTTCTCTTATATACGCGAACTATTGTATATATTATGTAATTGGCAATATCTATTACATCTAACACATCATGCACGGTAGGTGGGGTTAAACAAATACATACGTTTTTATCAATTACGGACAATGTCCTAGACACAAAAGCTAGGTATTGCTTTTCGTCTGTGAGAACTACTGATAGCTGATCATTCGACATCATTCCACCGAGAGGAGGCCAATACCGATGGCATTTCACCTGAAAATGTATACGAGCGTTTTGTAAGCAAAATACGACACATACATTTTATACTGCGCCCTACATCATACAGACTACCACAAGCATATATAACGTAACAAATTATGTGAATGATTTAGTGCAAATTTACTGTTTCTATTTTTGTCTATATAACATTTGAATACTTTTGTTTAGATATGGTTTAATATAGCATTTACTTTTGTCCCCATGTTCATTGACAAATAAAATATTAATTCCTAAAAAAAAAAAATTTCAGCCAAAGTAATACCTTTTTCCCTTCTTTGATGTTTGTTATCATCACAATTTTCCCTGAGTTCTGTTCCCAAATCATTCTCCAGAAATCCCATACGGTGGCTTCCTTTGGACCTGTAAATACAAACCTCTTGACAGTCCACACTCGATTTAAGATATAGGTATTATGACACATACGTGTCAATATCAACATAATTTAACGAGGAGTTAAAGACATGTATTTACGTAGGATTTTTTTATTTGAAAGTAGTAAGGTCTATCTTCAGATCCTTACGACCTATCTGATGACTGGAAAATTTCGCCAAGAGAATAAACTTTTATTATATGATAGTGTGAACATCGAGATAACGGGTCCAGGACATATTGTGCACATAAACATTTTACAATGTAATTTTAAAGTTAGCAAGAATGACCTTTGACTTCTAAGCTCTGACTGATTACCACTAGATTTCTTATAACATTTTATTTTGTGAAAATTTGTCTGCATATTGACCACCGCAATCGAACTCCGGTATCTCGAAGTCAGCTGGGTCATTAAAAAGCATCAATATATCACGGTATTTCGAGGGAAATGAGTATATTCTGTATAGAATGTTTTATCTATTTGAACAATTTTATCTTCGGGTTAAGCAGTATCTTCGAGTTGTAAGATTTGAGATAATGAAGTTTGACTGCATTAAAACACAATCCTTTATCGAAATATAATATGGATCACAATGGATGACTGACCTTGTGTACCTATGTACTGTCGCTCCTCGCTTACAGACTGTTAAAAGGAAAGCCATAATGAAATGAATACGTTGTCAATATATATTCAGTAATTTCATTTCGTAACAAAGATTTTGATTGGCTTACAATTTACATTATCAACCAATGGCGTAGGAAATTGACGTCGCCGTCTGTAACATTGGTTTTGATTGCATTATAACAGAGATGTAATATTTCTATGAGAAAAGAGTCCATCAACAAAAATACATGTCAAAAGAGATTGTGCAGGATAAATTAATTTATAAAGTTTTACTTGAATACATTTGATGTGATGGAGCTATAAAACAAAAAAGATTAAAAAAAAAAAAAAATGATAATAATAAACAAAAAACAATTAATTTACAGTTTTCTTGAACCAGTGTAATCGTCACTTTTATCTGTATGATTCCCTAAGAAATCAACCGCCATATGTAACTTTTAACTTTTACATTTTCTTTTCTTTCTTTCTTCTTTTTTTTTTAATTGATTTTCATCTTAGAATACCTTACAAAGTCAGTTCAATGTTTCAATTTTACCAATATTTTTCATTTACTTACATTTATGTAGTTTCCATTGATGTAGTCAGAATTATCCACGCCAGGTAATGTGTTTAGAACAACACGAGAATGGTCATCTGCAAACATTCCATTTTTCATGAATATTGTAAATTTCACAATCTCCACAGCAAAGACAAATACTTTTATGTAAAGGAGTGCATGTCACAAATCCGAGATATACATATGAATGTAGCCACAAATGCATATTTGGATATTAGAGATATTCAAATCATGTTTAAAAATCAACTAAGTGAATACTATATAATGATTGTTGAAATGTTCACAAAAAATCATAATTAATTGTTATATTAATGCGAGTGATGCAAATTTCGTTATTATATATATTTCCATATTATGATAATATCCTGATATAATACTATTATTCTCCTCCATTTGAATACATTTGTGTGTGAGAATATTTTACCGTCATATGTTTCAAAAAATCATTTATTCAACATACACATTTATGATTCTTTTATTTATCATTACTTACAAGGAAACATGTCCTTAAACCGATTTTTTACTTTCTTTTCGGGGCCCTTTCCGCTTTCATGTGGATGCTGGAGTCCTTTGGGAAGTTTCTGTAAGAAATTATCATTTACAAATTATTGTTAAAACAAAATAAACACATCACTTTTGACAATGCGTAAATAAAGTAGCATCCTTACCACTTAAAGTTATTTGTATCGAGAATTGGGATTTTAACACTATATTTAATTCATTTCTATATTCTAAATTCATGTATTTTCTCGATAAATCGTCATTCCTGGGATTGTTAATACTTGCGCTGTATTCGTCAACGAACGCTCCCGACTCTTTCTTGAACGCTATGGTCTCAGTTAACTTGGAAACATTTATTTGCGTTCCAGAATTAACTGCGTAGTTCGTGTATAAATTGTCGGATTGGTCCAAATTGTCTGAAATATCTTCATCGGTTTCGTCCTGGTCTTTGCTCAAATTTGACGCCATACTCCTCACGGAAATCTCGTCATCGATATTTTTATATATGTTTTCTTCGTCATTGATTACTTCGTATATTGCTTTATCATTTTCGTGTTTGATATCGCCATTACGCAGCATTTTTGTTTCGTCCTCATTCAAATTTTCCTCTGTCGGTGATGCTATGTTACAGTATACTGCGTCATCTGAAAAAGAGTATTGATCATTTTAATTACACTTGAAAAGGTAAACGGAGAATAAGATCAAGTGTTCCGGGAATGTTAGCATCCTTTGCTTCTTCGTAGATGTCCGCCATATAAATCTTTGTCATATTCAGAAAATGTCACGTCCTCAAAGTGAGAACCTATATATTACAACAGAAATATCAAGCATTTTAAAGGTCACTGAACACATGAAGGGTCCCTTCGCTACAGAATTAAAGTTTCACCTCAAAATCAATATACAGACAGTAAAATTAGATATTTTAAATAAATTAGATATACCAAAACATTTTGATTAAAATTAGTGTTATACAGATATCCATCCATTTCAAGATTTACAGATTGAAAATGAAATTCATTTACTGAACATGACGATACATTTAATTTAGAACATTCAACTGTCGTAGGCTTACAGAGGAAAATGATTAGAACACATTTTTCAGCGCTAATAAATATTCCATAGAATTCATCCAGGGTATGAATTAATGTTCCTGCACTGAATTTTGTATGTCCTTCAGCATTTCCACACATTGTTTTATTCTTATTTGTTGAGTATTTTTGTCATAAAGAAGGAGAAAGACAAAAACAGTGACCAATGATTAACTCACCAGTTCTGTGAAATTCTACAGACCGTTCAGCTGACCGAGTCCTTTTTCTGTAAGAAAATAAATGTCGTTACGGTATTTGATCTCAAGTTATAACAGATGAATATTGATTAGTATATACAGTGATTGATATAATACGTAGGAGCAAACATACATTAATTGTGTAATCATTCACTATACTTGCAGCTTTTATTGAAATTAATAACTTGTTAAAAAGGCGTGTCAGCAAATCGCCAAATATAGATTAGGATCCCCATGTGATGTACGATCGTTGTTGACAAGCTATTTATAGATGGTTGATGGAAGTTTAAGTCATTTTGTAAAACGCCTGTTATATCAAAATAAATTAGACGCAAAGATATCTCGTTATGACATATGTGTTCAGTTTTCATCTGAATATTTGAAATATAAAATTGCTTAAAGAGAAACCTCCACTGATACATTTTAATTTCATAATTCCACTTTGATCCAATAATTTAATTTTAATTTCATAATTCCACTTTGATCCAAATATTTTCAATGATTCCCACGCAGATAGATATAAATTGATATAATATAAATATATAAAAGCATACATTGTAGAGTGAATATGCTTAAAACTGACACCCCAGCATCCCCAGGTTTACTATTTGTGTAGATGATTAAAATGTCTCACCTGTAGTGCAAAAGTATTGCTACAATCAAACCCACTGTGATAAAAAGGAATAAAATACCCAATACAGCTCCAATGGTGGTCATCATCATACTGTCGTCTTCCGTAACTGTCAATACAAAGCGCAAACTGTCCTTATTAAACTGTCAATGGATGTCCGGGCGAACATTTACTGGAGCATTGCTCTTTGCTAAAAAATATGTCTTGAAGAACAGTTTGCCTGCATTTGTAATGAAAAGCCTGAGGTTATCCATGTAATCATTCACAGATACTGCTAACGTACTTTAGTTGGCGTAATACAATTTTAGCGCATTTTTAGCGAATTTAAACAGGTTAGCGTATAAATTAATTGGTGCGACAAAATTATTTTATATAGTTACAATTTTATAGAAACAGTATATAGAAAGTGTTATTTTATATAGAAATAGTATATAGAAAGTGTTATTTTATATAGAAACAGTATATAGAAAGTGTTAGTTTATATAGAAACAGTATATAGAAAGTGTTAGTTTATATAGAAACAGTATATAGAAAGTGTTAGTTTATATAGAAACAGTATATAAAAGTGTTATTTTATATAGAAACAGTATATAGAAAGTGTTATTTTATATAGAAACAGTATACAGAAAGTGTTATTTTATATAGAAACAGTATATAGAAAGTGTTATTTTATATAGAAACAGTATATAAAAAGTGTTATTTTATATAGAAACAGTATATAGAAAGTGTTATTTTATATAGAAACAGTATATAAAAAGTGTTATTTTATATAGAAACAGTATATAAAAAGTGTTATTTTATATAGAAACAGCATACAGAAAGTGCTTTTAGGGCAATCAAACTTTAGCGGAGAGCTTCTAGCGCGAAAACCTCTAAAAACAGATAACGCTACAATACATACATTTACACAACATAAACTCTTTATAACATACCACAGTATATTATCTCTATATTTATTAAAAAGCCGTATCTATATCTGGTGAAGATTTTTATATAAATTGATCTATTGGTATATACATTCCTTAATGTTACGATAAATATATATATTTCTTCACTTACCGTGTTTGTCACACAGCTCGCCAGACATACCGGATATGCATCCTCTCAGACAGGCCCCGTGGACATGTTGACACTTCCCTAGATGGCAGCCATTACACTTACTTTGACAGTTGCTTCCATATGAAAAATCATCGCATTCTAAACAGAGCAGAGAAATAATGAAATCGATATGAAAACAATGAAATCGACAAGAGAATAATGAAATCGATATGAGAATAATGAAATCGACAAGAGAATAATGAAATCGATATGAGAATAATGAAATCGATATGATAATAATGAAATCGACAAGAGAATAATGAAATCGATATGAGAATAATGAAATAGATATGAGAATATACCAATATATGAAATATGAAATCGATATGAAAATAATGAAATAGACAAGATAATAATAAAATCGATATGAGAATATACCAATATATGAAATATGAACTCGATATTACAATAATGAAGTAGACAAGAGAACAATAAAATCGATATGAGAATAATAAAATCGACGAGAGAATGAAGACATGTAAACAATGGTTTATATATAGTTCTACAGAATTAAGGCACCTTAATACAAAATAGAGGTCGTGATCAAGGTTACTTACTTCTTTAAAACAATATGATAAGACATGTAAACAAATTATCAATTTGAATATGAAAAGCAATAGATAATGATGTACATTCGCAATTTTGTTTTCGAAATGCTGTATTGAAATCAGTCGTTTTTTCTGTTCATATGCAATCTAAATAGACATTTTAGAACAGCTGTTACAGCAGCTTTGTACCAATAAAATGACAGGAATCAATGTGATATTAGATGATATAACGTTAAGATATTTAATTTGAAATTAATAAGTTTTTTCTTAAAATAATATTTAAATAGATATATTTCGCGTGGAATAGCCTATTTTTATTTCCTATTGAAGAATATGTCGATATTTTACTTTGGCTCAAATTCGCACACATTATAACTGTACTCTGTACAATTTATGATAAAAAGAGGTGGGTGACAACAATAATAAAACGAAATTAAATATGACATTTACATTAAGTGAGCTTTTCCCGACACAGAATTTGTAAGGACTCTCACGTATCAGCTCAGAGTGCCTTAATGCTGAAGGAAGTAGCTCAATGTGTTGACCAAGTACTTCCTTGTCTCTCTCTATATATATTATACATTTATGAATGCACACAATGCGTTAAGTGTTTTTGTGTGGGTCCATTGTCACTTAAGGTTATCTGTCACTAAACGCCTCACAGAATATCCTATGCAAGTTACTATAGCTGTTCACAAATCACTATTGAAAATATATTATTAGACGTTATATTTCTGGATGTTAATATATTTAGTATATAATATATTTTATTAAAGTTCCCCTAACTAAGAAAAATAATCTATATTTTAAACACTAAAAGTGTAGAAATGGAAGACAACGGAGAAACTTTTCCATGCCAGAATTACAGTATTTTTTGTTTTATTGTATTTTGATTTTCTTTGCCTAACATTTCCGTTCTTCTTTCTTCCTTTCATAAATAAAGTGTTATCAATGTAAGATTTAGAAAATTCAGCAAAGAAAATCAATTTGTATGAAGTTGTAAGTAATATGTTTGCATGTGAGATTTTCTGCAAATTTATAAGAGTATTTACTTCGAATACAATTAAATATACCCAACATTATATACCCCCCCCCCCCCCCCCCAAAAAAAAAATAAAATAAAAATAAGATAAATAGAAATAGGAAGTTTGATTTTATCAACGTATATATGATAAGTTGAACTTGTTATCATATATATCGCAGATACGTGCTACTTCCCCCTTCAATTCTTGGCGTGATCAACCTTAAGTGGTACTTTGGGAATGTGATGAGGCCTGCGTTATTTGTTGAAGTGCGTGTTTGGTTTTTTTACATGTGGAATACTAATATACAGGAATAGAAAGTGTGTAGTTAATTTTCGCTAAGATATTAACGAATATCACATAGATTTTTTTCAATATTAACACCATTTGAATGACACCAATCAAAATTAGTTTCCATTGAAATTAGTTTCTATTAATTGAGTATGACACGATGATTTTATCTATACATCGCTCTTATCATATACAGTAGTATACTGCAAACTCACATATTTTAGTGGTAATCTTATTTTAGAGATTTTGGCGCTGGAAGCATTCCGCAAAATTAGGATTGCGCTTATTGTTGTTTATCCACGTTGGTCATGGAAGTCATTGTTGGTGTGCTAATTCCTCAGTCCGCTAATCTGTTTTAATTTGATTTTACACTACAATCTGACAGTGTCAGCTGAAATACATTTACAGAATGTGTTGTGGTTCAAATTCCTCTCTAAGTGACCACATCTCACCATGAATAATGCATTAAAGATTCCTATATTTTCATTGTTTAAATATATATTATTTCTTATATTGGTTTGCCATTCATCCACTCACTACCAAATACAATAAAATAGAGAGTGAAGATAAATGTAGCATTCATAATTTAGGGCTTTATATAGAATGATTGCTCTTAACTGGCTTGAAATGTCAGTGGGTTCAAAAGCATACAGCAACGATAACAACAGCAGCAACAACGACGACGACGACGACAACAACAACAACAACAACAACAACAAGGCACGGGCCATATTTTGAGTACAACCAAAGTTAATTCAAGGAACACCTTCGTAGACAATTTTATATCTCTCGATGTTAACTGTACAAGAATGAGGTTTATGTTGTTAGCGACAGAGGTGTACTATCTGGCCCTATTACAATAGTATATACCTTTGTGACATTGCTCTCCATGGAAACCAGGATCACATCCCTGGGTACAATGGCCGTTGATGGGGTGACAGCTCCCATTATCTGTACAGTTTCCACACGTGCCAGAGCAGTTAGTCCCGTAAGAACCTCTATCACATTCTGAAATAAATATCGATTTCAACTGCATAATGACAAATATACATTATCAGGGTCTATCATCTTTTATCGAATTTGCAATTTAGGGGTTTTTTTTGTTTTTTTTTTTTATATATTTTTACGATTTTCTAGTCAACTTAATCCCTTTGATTCAATTGATAATGGCTTTGTAGTGTGTTAAGGTGAAAGCATTTTTTTCTTATTTTGACTTACATATTAACTAACATATTTAACGCAATATGAATAGAACAGATAGAAATCAAAATGCATGTGAAGAATGTCACGAATCCAAAAAATCCTCCAACACACATGCAGATAAGCATATGCCA
The DNA here is from genome assembly GCF_902652985.1 of Pecten maximus. Lineage (NCBI taxonomy): Eukaryota > Metazoa > Mollusca > Bivalvia > Pectinida > Pectinidae > Pecten > Pecten maximus. The sequence continues at coordinate 50,149,859 of NC_047018.1, read as the reverse complement.
AATGTATACTTACTCTCGCTACACGTGTCGGTCTGCCATCCGTCTTTACAGCCACCCGGAGGACATAGTCCTGTCGTCCGGTTACAAGATCCTATCCGACATTGACATGCCTTCTCACAATTGTAGCCATAGAACCCAGCCTCACATTCTGAAGAAAAAAACATTTCCCCTGATATGTAATAAAATTGCAAATCAGCATCAAGAGTATTTACAATCCTATCCATTTTAAACCTAAAATGCGTTGGAGAGGTAAGTTTTATATCAAATTGTTGGATAATTTGAAAAGTCAGTATAGTATCAAATGGATTGGGGAAAGTTTGATATATATGTTAAGAAAATTTTACTTACGTAAGCTACATGTCGGACTACGCCACCCTTTATCACAGTCACTGTCTGGACAGGAACCACTTGCAGGATCACACGTTCCATTCTTACAAAAGCATTTCCTGGTACAGTTGAATCCAAATGTTCCGGTTGGACATGCTATGGAAAATAAATCATACTCGATTAATATTCATTATAGACGTGTGGTTAGGGTTAACTCAGAGAAATAGAGAAAAAAAAAAACATTCTTACTTTAATATAGCACACGCGTGTAGAGTATTTGCATCACTTTTTATATAATGTACAATTCAAAATGCAATGATTAAGAAATTAAATTAAATGTTATTATCATACCCCTACATAAACCAATTCATGAAGAATTATATGAATTGTCTTTTATGATCTGATGTCGCAGTGGAAAACTAGACACGTGTTTTAGATATATAAACACAGTAACTTAGCACTACATATTATCTATACAAAAGTATATAGAATAAAGTTGAAATGTCCATGTGACGGTAATTAATAACAAAATAAAAAGTCAAACACAGATCTGCTGTCTCCCTAGTACTTTCGCGGCTATAAAGTATATATATATATATTATTACGGCTGTGAAGGATAAGTAAACTTACTTTTTCTATATATACTGTATATATATATATATGTAGGTATACATTTTTGTCATTGCTATCAAGAGTTTTAGAGAAGACTTAATCCACTTCTGTTATAAAACTTAATAATATATAATCAACAAACTATTTTTAGATATAAGGTTCGTCTATGGAAACGCTTAACATATTATCAATCAATGTTTTAACTTACTTTCATTGCAAGAGGGCTTGGTCCATCCATCTGCGCAACCATTAGGACATATACCGGTCACGTGATCACACGGAACATTGTCCCTACAGGCACCACAAGTAACGCTACATTCATGGCCGAATCTGCCTTTGTCGCATTCTGGTAAGACGATACAAGCTAATGATAATACAGTAGGATTAATTGTACATGCGGTATGGATTGAATAATCAGCCTTCTTTGTTAATCTTGTTTTGCTGTATTCAAAACAAAATCATTATGTCTTGAACACTCGTGTGCTTGACTTAATTTGTGGAAGCATTATATCATACTCTTTTTGTCTTAAAAAGTTTCCACAACAAGCAGAGAAGGCTAATCTTTGAACGTGATGCATTTCATGTGCAAATATGATAGCTGTGATTTATCTGGGATAATACTTCTGCTGCTTGATAGGAATTCAATACACGATGGACATATAGTTGATACGCTCGCTGATTATATTATCTCAACCTTCGATGAACATATTATTCTGACCCTGCGACTGAATATCATCAATTACCTTTTGATCACCATTTAATAATATATAATCATTCTCTTGGTGTATATATAATTCTTACCTTCGTTGAATATATAGAAGATATTGAATGGTTTCCCGTTTAATATAACATATTATTCACGAGTATACCAGGATATCGATAGTTTAACGAGTGCGAAGCACGAGTGAAAAATATCGAAATATTCTGCCATATAAGTTTTATTATTTTGATAATTTTCTATATTTCACTGGCAAAAATGCAATAAATTATTTTTCCTATTTTTTTTTTTCTCTGTGTTTTATTTATTGCTACTCTTGTTGAACATATAATTATCAACCTCTCTGAATTTATTATCTTTTCCCTTGCTGAATTCACTACCATACTTGTTGGATACATATTCCTTAACCTCTCTGAATATATAATTCTTACCTTCGTTTAATATATCTTCCTTTCCCTCTTCGAATGTTTTACTAACCGTGTTGCATATATAATCCTTAGTCTCTCTGAATACATTATCTTTGCATTCTTTGAATAGATTACCCATGCCCTCGTTGAATGTATATATGTCCCAGTTGAATATATAATCCATTTCCTTGCTAAATATATTTCTCTTACCTTCGCTGAATCTTCCTACCGTACCCTAGCTGAATGAAATATCCTTACCCTCTCTGAATATATGATCCTTACCCTCGCTGAATCTGATAACTGTACCCTCGTTGAATACGTTATCCTTACCCTCGCTGCATGATTCTGTTTGCCATCCTGGCAGACATCCTTCATAAAGGCAAGTTCCATTAGCAGGATGACATGATCCCTGCCGGCAATGACAAGTCTCTACACAATTGTTTCCAAAGGTTCGGGGACCGCAAGCTTCAGATTAAATCATTATCATTATTATTACAATAATTTATATATCACACATTGTTTTAATCTCTCTTACTCTATCAAATGAAGTTAAGTAAGATTTGTCTTAACCTTCGTTATGACTCCGCTAATTACATAATATGCTAATTACAATATAGAAGCACTTTTCATTACTACTTATATGGCAAATAATTCTGGCGTGCTAATTTGTCATTGTGCTTAATCTGTTTGAATTGTGTAATGTAAAAAAAAAAAAAAAAAAACAACAACAAAAAAACGGCAAAAATTACTATGGTTACAGTATTACTCTATTTATAGATTTGATTTCTCTACCAGAATTATGGAATGTACTTACTCTGATTACATGCTGAGCCGTTCCACCCTAGCTGACACCTGCTGTCAGGACAAATTCCTGTTTGTGGATCACATGTCTCACCGAGACAATAACAATATTGCTGGCATCCTTAACCGAATCTGCCATCGTCACATGCTGTAAGATACATTTCAAATGTCCATTATTAAAGGAGCATTTCCTCGTTCGGACATCAGAAACATGCACAATTTCAATTGATGAAATCTATGTCCGATCGATGATTATATGAGTGTTTGTAACTAAATGTACATTTAATGAAAGTAACGCGGAAATATACAGAAAAAGGCGTATAGTATTTCTATTTACTTCGGGCCGAATTAAGAATTTTCATGACTTAATTTTGAGAGTAAAACTGCGATATTATTGTAAAGATTATAGTTTTTCTACTTGGAAAAAATACATATTTTCCAGTAAGTTTAATATTGACGACCTAAACGTTATTCAAACGAAGAAATGTCCCTTTAAAGACATGCAAGGTATTAGCATATTTCAATACCAATTGAGAGTTAGATAGTCATTGAACATATTAAATACCAATTATATAAATGAGAAATTGAGACTCAATGTAGTCTCTGTTGTGAGAGACGGGCGGGACCGAATGCACGATCGGAATAGAAAACAAATATAAAAAATAAAAATAGATTCTTAAGTGCTTGTGTAAGCAAACGAACATTGCATTACATAAAATGTTCATGGAACTAAGAAATTTAAAACATGTCATCACTGGCTGAATATGTCCTAATGGAGGAAATGTAGGTAGTCAGCAAAAGTGAACAACTTTGCTTGTCCCGTAGTAGGGTGCGGGTAGACGATTTACAGGATCGGGTAGGATCGAGCAGGATCGGGCAGAAATGGGCAGGATTGAACAGGATCGGAGTAGAATCGGGCAGGATCGGAGTAGAGTGTAGGGTGTAGGGTGTAAAATGTAATCACTTGTATTGCACGTGATTCCCTGTAATCCGGTTTTGCATCCGTGAAAGCACGCGCCATTGTCCGGATTACATGCTATTTCCAAGCATCCTTCAGGACAAGGATTATCGCAGTTATTCTGTCCATACCATCCAGTTGGACAACCTGTATTAAAGATACAATACGAATATGTCGCCAGGGATATATACTTAATAAGTACGTCCCTGATATCACACACATGTAATTACAAAATCTGCTGTCCCTGTTTTATATCTACAGTTCATATTAATCATTATATAACTACGATATCTACTGTCAAAACAATAAATTAGAGTTCATATTAATTAGTATATAACTACGATATCTATTGTCACTGTACAATAATTACAGTTCATATCAACTATTATATAATTACGATATCTACTTTCACTGTACAATAATAAGAGTTTATATTAATTATCATATAACTACGATATATACTGTCACTGTACAATAATTAGACTTCATATTAATTATTATATAACTAGATCATTGTATTATTATGTTTCAATAATATGAGTTGAGTGTTGTGATGGTATTAATATATATATCTTCAATTTACCAAGGGCTTCCAACTCGCAAAGTTCTACATAAGGGTTCGGGTCTTTAGGGGAGCGATAATCATCAGCATATGTTATGTACTGTCCCCTAGCTAGACATGGTACCGTCTGTTGTGTTGGCGGATCTGTTCTGACCTCCGTGTAGCAAATGTGACCAGCTATCCTGTGACCCCTGTTCCATCGACTGGTAGATTCTGTGTTCGATACAATTAGTTTGTACCCATGCATTCTGTAGCTTGTATCTGAAACAAAACCCAGGTTTGATAAATATCTTCACCATTGCAAAATGTCTTTTCATGTCGATATCGATTTCCGATATCGATTTCTTTACTATTCTGAATATTTCTTTTTATGAATGGAAGGAATACATCCATTTTGTTTACAGTGACAGCCTCGTTTTGGCGAACACTCGCTCTCCAAACGATATGGGATTTGGGAATTTAGAAATTAAACTATTGTATTTTATCACAAGTAGATATCTATATAAACCATAGCTTCATTGGCCAGTATCGTAGATGGACTGTGAATTGCTTTCTCTCTCATTGTGTATCAAATGCAAGTGTCTACACACAAACACGGACAGGACGTGTTGTCCTTTTATTATATTTTGACAAGGCGGTGTTGCTCGAAAATAATAATTACGAATCAGTTCCTACCGGGATAGTCTAAAAATATGTAAATGGCGAAATTGAATAATTACACAGTATCTAAACCACTTGTTTCGACCAATCATTATTTCGTATGTTTCCTGATTGATATTTACAGACAGATATATCAGATAAGACCGGGAAGGAAGAAATAACAGATTCAGAACTCTGCAGATAACATGTCATTTTACTAAGCTGTAGTTTTATATTAAATATGTATATGTATCGTTTGTTAACCCAGAAACCTACATACCCCTCCTGTAGTCAATATCGATCCTCGATATGGTATAATCTCCGGTTAGATTTACCCACCAGCGGGGGAACGGTTCGAAACGTGTGTGGATACATCTTGGAAAGAGAGTATCGTGGTTTAAATATTTAGTACCGTCAACAACATTCGAGGCCCTCGAAGATAGAGTCCAGGTAGATGACAGCCAGGAAGGCTTTCCAGATGCAACATTAACTACAATAAAAAGAAATACAAATTATAAAATGGCGACAATTATGGTATCATACATTCTGTGTAGTGAAGTAGTGTGTGATGAAATGATCACAGGAGTTGTGTACGAGTGTATACTACATGTGTAGTGTACGAGTGTATAATCTATGTGTAGTGTACTAGTGTATAATATATGTGTAGTGTACGAGTGTAAACTACATGTGTAGTGTACTAGTGTATAATATATGTGTAGTGTACGAGTGTAAACTACATGTGTAGTGTACTAGTGTATAATATATGTGTAGTGTACGAGTGTAAACTACATGTGTAGTGTACGAGTGTAAACTACATGTGTAGTGTACGAGTGTAAACTACATGTGTAGAGCACAAGGGCATAATATACGTGTAGTGTACTAGTGTATAATGTATATGTAGTATATGAGTGTATAATATATGTGTAGTATATGAGTGTATAATATATGTGAAGTGTACGAGTGTAAATATTGTTGTGAATGTACGTGACGAGCTGACTTCTCTAAGCGAAGGTGTTTATGTGACCTCGTCCCGGAGTTTATGTTCGGCCGTGCGTGACCAATATCGGCGTAGTCAACACCTGTGTGAAGTCTACGAGTGTATAATATATGTGTAGTGTACGAGTGTATGATATATGTGAAGTCTACGAGTGTATAATAAATGTGTAGTGTACTAGTGTATAATATATGTGTAGTGTACGAGTGTATAATATATGTGTAGTGTACGAGTGTATAATATATGTGTAGTGTACGAGTGTATAATATATGTGTAGTGTACGAGTGTATAATATATGTGTAGTGTACGAGTGTATAATATATGTGTAGTGTACGAGTGTATAATATATGTGTAGTGTACGAGTGTATAATATATGTGTAGTGTACGAGTGTATAATACATGTCTAGTGTACGAGTGTATAGTTTATGTGTAGTGTACGAGTGTATGATATATTTTTAGTGCACGAGTGTATAATATATGTATAGTGTACGAGTGTATAATATATGTGTAGTGTACGAGTGTATAATATATGTGTAGTGTACGAGTGTTTAATATATGTGTAGTGTACGAGTGTATAATATATGTGTAGTGTACGAGTGTATAATATATGTGTAGTGTACGAGTGTATACTACATGTGTAGTGTACGAGTGTATGATATATGTTCAGTGTACGAGTGTATAATATATGTGTAGTGTACGAGTGTATAATATATGTGAAGTCTACGAGTGTATAATATATGTGTAGTGTACGAGTGTATAATATATGTGTTGTATATGAGTGTATGATATATGTTTAGTGTACGAGTGTATAATATATGTGTAGTGTGCAAGTGTATAATATATGTGTAGTGTACGAGTGTATAATATAGGTGAAGTGTATGAGTGTATAATATATGTGTAGTGTATGACTGTATAATATATGTGAAGTGTACGAGTGTATAATATATGTGTAGTATATGAGTGTATGATATATGTGTAGTGTACGAGTGTATAATATATGTGTAGTGTACGAGTGTATAATAATGTGTAGTGTACGAGTGTATAATATATGTGTAGTATATGAGTGTATGATATATGTGTAGTGTACGAGTGTATAATATATGTAGTGTACGAGTGTATAATATATGTAGTGTACGAGTGTATAATATATGTGTAGTGTACGAGTGTATAATACATGTGTAGTGTACGAGTGTATAATATATGTGAAGTCTACGAGTGTATAATATATGTGTAGTGTACGAGTGTATAAGGTATGTGTAGTGTACGAGTGTATAATATATGTGTAGTGTACGAGTGTATACTATATGTGTAGTGTACGAGTGTTTAATATATGTGTAGTGTACGAGTGTATAATATATGTGAAGTCTACGAGTGTATAATATATGTGTAGTGTACGAGTGTATAAGGTATGTGTAGTGTACGAGTGTATAATATATGTGTAGTGTACGAGTGTATACTATATGTGTAGTGTACGAGTGTTTAATATATGTGTAGTGTACGAGTGTATAATATATGTGTAGTGTACGAGTGTATTATATATCTGTAGTGTACGAGTGTTTAATATATGTGTAGTGTACGAGTGTATAATACATGTGTAGTGTACGAGTGTATTATATATCTGTAGTGTACGAGTATATAATACATGTGTAGTGTACGAGTGTATAATATATGTAGTGTACGAGTGTATAATATATGTAGTGTACGAGTGTATAATATATGTGTAGTGTACGAGTGTATAAGGTATGTGTAGTGTACGAGTGTATAATATATGTGAAGTCTACGAGTGTATAATATGTGTAGTGTACGAGTGTATAATATATGTGTAGTATATGAGTGTATGATATATGTTTAGTGTACGAGTGTATAATATATGTGTAGTGTGCAAGTGTATAATATATGTGTAGTGTACGAGTGTATAATATATGTGAAGTGTATGAGTGTATAATATATGTGTAGTGTACGAGTGTATAATATATGTGTAGTGTACGAGTGTATAATATATGTGAAGTGTGCAAGTGTATAATATATGTGTAGTGTACGAGTGTATAATATATGTGAAGTGTACGAGTGTATAATATATGTGTAGTGTGCAAGTGTATAATATATGTGTAGTGTACGAGTGTATAATATATGTGAAGTGTATGAGTGTATAATATATGTGTAGTGTACGAGTGTATAATATATGTGTAGTGTACGAGTGTATAATATATGTGTAGTGTGCAAGTGTATAATATATATGTAGTGTACCAGTGTATAATATATGTGAAGTGTATGAGTGTATAATATATGTGTAGTGTATGACTGTATAATATATGTGAAGTGTATGAGTGTATAATATATGTGTAGTGTACGAGTGTATAATATATGTGTAGTGTACGAGTGTATAATATATGTGTAGTATATGAGTGTATAATATATGTGTAGTGTACGAGTGTATAATATATGTAGTGTACGAGTGTATAATATATGTAGTGTACGAGTGTATAATATATGTGTAGTGTACGAGTGTATAATACATGTGTAGTGTACGAGTGTATAATATATGTGTAGTGTATGACTGTATAATATATGTGAAGTGTATGAGTGTATAATATATGTGTAGTGTACCAGTGTATAATATATGTGAAGTGTATGAGTGTATAATATATGTGTAGTGTACTAGTGTATTATATATGTGTAGTGCACGAGTGTATAGTATATGTGTAGTGTACGAGTGTATAATATATGTGTAGTATATGAGTGTATAATATATGTGTAGTGTACGAGTGTATAATATATGTAGTGTACGAGTGTATAATATATGTAGTGTACGAGTGTATAATATATGTGTAGTGTACGAGTGTATAATACATGTGTAGTGTACGAGTGTATAATATATGTGAAGTCTACGAGTGTATAATATATGTGTAGTGTACGAGTGTATAAGGTATGTGTAGTGTACGAGTGTATACTATGTGTAGTGTATGATATATGTGTATAGTACGAGTGTATAATATATGTGTAGTGTACGAGTGTATTATATATGTGTAGTGTACGAGTGTATTATATATGTGTAGTGTACGATTGTATAATATATGTGTAGTGTACGATTGTATAATATATGTGTAGTGTATGAGTGTATAATATATGTGTAGTGTACGAGTGTTTAATATATGTGTAGTGTACGAGTGTTTAATATATGTGTAGTGTAAGAGTGTAATATATGTGTAGTGTACGAGTGTAATATATGTGTAGTGTACGAGTGTTTAATATATGTGTAGTGTACGAGTGTATTATATATGTGTAGTGTACGAGTGTTTAATATATGTGTAGTGTACGAGTGTATACTACATGTGTTGTGTACGAGTATATAATACATGTGTAGTGTACGAGTGTATGATATATTTTTAGTGCACGAGTGTATGATATATGTGTAGTTTACGAGTGTATAATATATGTGTAGTGTACGAGTATATAATATATGTGTAGTGTACGAGTGTATAATATATGTGAAATCTACGAGTGTATAATATATGTGTAGTGTATGAGTGTATAATATATGTGTAGTATATGAGTGTATGATATATGTTTAGTTTACGAGTGTATAATATATGTGTAGTGTGCTAGTGTATAATATATGTGTAGTGTACGAGTGTATAATATATGTGTAGTGTACGAGTGTATAATATATGTGTAGTATATGAGTGTATAATATATGTGTAGTGTACGAGTGTATAATACATGTGTAGTGTACGAGTGTTTAATATATGTGTAGTGTACGAGTGTATAATATATTATGTAGTGTACGAGTGTATAATATATGTGTAGTATATGAGTGTATGATATATGTAGTTTACGAGTGTATAATATATGTGTAGTGTATGAGTGTATAATATATGTGTAGTGTACGAGTGTATAATATATGTGTAGTATATGAGTGTATGATATATGTTTAGTGTACGAGTGTATAATATATGTGTAGTGTACAAGTGTATAATATATGTGTAGTGTAAGAGTGTATAATATATGTGTAGTGCACGAGTGTATAATATATGTGTAGTGTACTAGTGTATAATACATGTGTAGTGTACGAGTGTATGATATATGTGTAGTGCACGAGTGTATAATATATGTGTAGTGTACGAGTTTATAATAGATGTGTAGTATACGAGTGTATAATATATGTGTAGTGTACGAGTGTATAATATATGTGTAGTGTATGAGTGTATAATATATGTGAAGTGTATGAGTGTATAATATATGTAGTTTACGAGTGTATAATATATGTGTAGTGTACGAGTGTATAATATATGTGTAGTATATGAGTGTATAATATATGTGTAGTGTACGAGTGTATAATATATGTGTAGTGTACGAGTTTATAATAGATGTGTAGTATACGAGTGTATAATATATGTGTAGTGTACGAGTGTATAATATAGGTGAAGTGTATGAGTGTATAATATATGTGTAGTGTATGAGTATAATATATGTGAAGTGTATGAGTGTATAATATATGTAGTTTACGAGTGTATAATATATGTGTAGTTTACGAGTGTATAATATATGTGTAGTGCACGAGTGTATAATATATGTGTAGTGTACGAGTGTATAATATATGTGTAGTGCACGAGTGTATAATATATGTGTAGTGTACGAGTGTATAATATATGTGTAGTATATGAGTGTATAATATATGTGTAGTGTACGAGTGTATAATATATGTGTAGTGTATGAGTGTATAATATATGTAGTATATGAGTGTATAATATATGTGTATTTTACGAGTGTATAATACATGTGTAGTGTATGAGTGTATAATATATGTAGTATATGAGTGTATAATATATGTGTAGTGTACGAGTGTATGATATATGTAGTTTACGAGTGTATAATATATGTAGTGTACGAGTGTATAATATATGTGAAGTGTATGAGTGTATAATATATGTAGTTTACGAGTGTATAATATATGTGTAGTGTACGATTGTATAATATATGTGTAGTGTACGAGTGTATAATATATGTAGTTTACGAGTGTATAATATATGTGTAGTGTACGAGTGTATTATATATGTGTAGTGTACGAGTATATAATGTATGTGTAGTGTACTAGTGTTTAATATATGTGTAGTGTACTAGTGTATTATATATGTGTAGTGCACGAGTGTATAATATATGTGTAGTGTACTAGTGTATTATATATGTGTAGTGTACGAGTGTATAATATATGTGTAGTATATGAGTGTATAATATATGTGTAGTGTATGAGTGTATAATATATGTAGTATATGAGTGTATAATATATGTGTATTTTACGAGTGTATAATACATGTGTAGTGTATGAGTGTATAATATATGTAGTATATGAGTGTATAATATATGTGTAGTGTACGAGTGTATGATATATGTAGTTTACGAGTGTATAATATATGTAGTGTACGAGTGTATAATATATGTGAAGTGTATGAGTGTATAATATATGTAGTTTACGAGTGTATAATATATGTGTAGTGTACGATTGTATAATATATGTGTAGTGTACGAGTGTATAATATATGTAGTTTACGAGTGTATAATATATGTGTAGTGTACGAGTGTATTATATATGTGTAGTGTACGAGTATATAATGTATGTGTAGTGTACTAGTGTTTAATATATGTGTAGTGTACTAGTGTATTATATATGTGTAGTGCACGAGTGTATAATATATGTGTAGTGTACTAGTGTATTATATATGTGTAGTGTACGAGTGTATAATACATGTGTAGTGTACGAGTGTATTATATATGTGTAGTGTACGAGTGTATAATATATGTGTAGTGTACGAGTTTATAATAGATGTGTAGTATACGAGTGTATAATATATGTGTAGTGTACGAGTGTATAATATATGTGTAGTGTACGAGTGTATAATATATGTGTAGTGTATGAGTGTATAATATATGTGTAGTATATGAGTGTATAATATATTTGTAGTGTACGAGTTTATAATAGATGTGTAGTATACGAGTGTATAATATATTTTTAGTGTATGAGTGTATAATATATGTGTAGTGTACGAGTGTATGATATATTTTTAGTGTATGAGTGTATAATATATGTGTAGTGTACGAGTGTGCTGGGCTATACATATATGTAGTATACGAGGGGCTATACGTGTATTTGGGGGTATGACGTCATCGATGTATGCGATTTAGCCCTGCTTCCAATCAGACTTATTAATTGTTTGGGTAAATCATTTACGACTAAAATTAATCAAAGCCTAAATAATTATACAGGTAATACTGAACTCATACTAAAAAATCAAGCTGGGTTTCGAAAGCAACATCATAAACTATTGGTAGTGTATTACCACTTTCCTCTATAATTAAACTTTCTAAACAGTTAAAATATCGTATGTTTTGTGCTTTCATCGATCTTGAGAAAGTGTTCGACATTGTCTGGAGAATAGGACTTTGGAGCAAATTAATGTCAAGTAATATAGACGTGAAACATGTTAACGTTATAATTAACTTGTACAAAAGAATAAAGGCGAAAGAAATCAAATGTAGATCAGCCATTAATATTTTCAATTATAAATCCGGGGTTAGACAATCTTGTTAAAATCTAGATGGTCATTCTCACTACGTTACATGAACATCTAACAACATTCCACACGGGGTCACGTTCTGATGACCTCTGAGATGTGTGTATTTCACTTTCAGGGCGAATTGCCAATTTGTCGATGTCATCGAAGCAACCCATTTCGTCACAGCATGCATCTGAAAGAAACCATTTCGGTGCAACATGTACATATAGCTTTCTGCTTTGTGGGACGAAATGTTTTGAATCAAATTGACGGATTATGCAAGCTATGCACTCTAGTCATGCTAACTCGGACATATAAGATTCTGGAAGTAGTCATTCAATTGGCTAATCCAAAAGGTCATCAGAACGTGACCCCTTACGGAATGTTGTAAGATGTTCATGTAACGTATTCAAGAATGACCATCTAGATTTTAATTAGATTGGGGGTTAGACAAGGGGAAAGTTTATCTCCATTTTTGTTTTCCATCTTTTTAGGAACATTTAATTGTAGAGGCCTAACTAATTTTGCGGGAAAACTGGAAACTGAGCTGCAAATTTACCTCAAGTTGTATGTAACGCAATATGCCGATGATTCCATTCATTTAGCAGATTTTGTCGAAAATTAGTATGACACCTTGAGGGACCACAGAACCAAATCAAAAATAGATTGTGGGTTTTCCCCGTGGATTGAAGATTTATGGTAGCACACCACAGTAAGACAGCCTGGCCATGGGCAATTTTTTTGTTAAGCAAATAACTCCTGTATTATGATATGTATAAAAAATGAAAAAATAAATGTACACTATAATTGGTATATCCAGTATGAAGTAGTACATACAGGCTTCACATTTATTAAAACAAAAATCAATAAATTGGTTCCGGATTTTAAATATCCGGATTTTCCGAACGTGTGTTTACACAGGAAATTTAGTTTGGCCTACAGCGCAAAATGGAAGCCCACAGAAAAGGTAAGATAGCGGAAAAACTTAATTTACAACATATGTCCAAACAAGATTAATTCTGTCTTTGGGATAGAGATATTTAATTTTAAATAGGTTTCAGAAAAAAAATTGTGTAGAGAATTGTGCCATTTTGGGTCAAATATCATAATATTTTGCAATTTTTGAGAATTTTTTAAGCTGTTACCATGGTATTCACAGCTCTAAAAATCACAGAAAATATCAGTTTACTTATCCTTCAGAGCTCTATTAAAATTGCAAATGTTGTACAGATTTCAAATATATATACTTTATTAGAGGTTATATGTAAGGTTAACTGGCAATGTTTACATATCTAAAGTATGTGCCATATTTTTCAGAATTTGGCATTTTTACTGTACACTGCTACCTATAGGAAGGTGAATGCATCGGGGCCTACTGATTGGATATTTAGGTGAGAGAAGCTTCCAAAGTTTTATGTGTGGGCTGGGCAATACATGTAGATGTAAAATATTTAGAAAAAAAGTTATTATTTTTGCTAGTCTGTTTTTGTCAAGGGGAGTTAAGTGTGTATTTTGTTGTAAATTTAGAAGAATTTTTGATCCTGAATTCAATACAAGATGGTAGCCCCCATATACAAAAAATGTTCAAATTGGTAGAATTTTTAATCATTCTATTTACAGGTTTCCGAGATGACATACTTAAAAATTAAGGCTAGCGGACCAGTGCTGAAAACTCCATTAAAGCAGTACAGTAGCAAACGTTAACATTACCGTCTATGGGAAATCATTTGGTTCCGTGGTTCCTTGATTAGGTAATAGTTTTCGGTAGAGGACGGTGTCTCGTGATGACCTTTTCACCTATAATGGTAGTGATGTAGAAATTGTGAAAAGTTTCAAGTATCTTTGGGTTTATTTTAACCGGAACGGTTTTACTCGTTTTACAATTATATGAAAGTGGTCTTCAGGCCGTGTATGGTGCTTTAGCAACCGACTGTAAATTAAATATATATTTCATGGCTGTGCGATTTGGAGTTTTTGTGACACCAAACTTTGAGAATGTTTACATTTTAAAAAATGGAAGGGAAGTGGTTTAACATAAGCTTGACAGCTTGTTTCCATATCCTATTCAGTCTTAAAGCGATATTTGTTGTATTTTGTCTTGTCTGTATGAAACGAAATAAATTTTAGACTAAAATGAAAATAAAATAATAATAATGATAATAAAAGCAAGCAAACAAACAACAACAAAACTAAGAAAACAAGAAACAATAACAACAAAAGTACAAATAAAAACTGTAAATAAATTTCTCCGTCTTTCTAATCAAATTTCTCACAATATATAGACTATGTAGGGACATTTTCGTTCAGCTCAAGTACTACATGTGCGAGTAACACAAATTGTAACAGAGTATTTAAGACCATTGATTAAACTTTGTGTTCCATTCCATAATAATATACACACAAAAGGTACCATTTCATATTATGTTTATTTCATGAGGAACAAACTTAGAGTAAACATTAACCTAATACTTCATCTACTGTTGAATGTGTTACATGATCGAATAGTGAAAATTGAGCTAACATCCAATTTGAATATTCAAATTGCTCATTTAAATGTAATCTAAATTTGGGTATAGTTGCATCTAATTCTTTCTGAGGTCTAATCTACCTTCTGTGCCGTTCTCATAAAGTTCTGCCTTAGACCGAAAACCTAGAAGAAGACTCTTTTGCATATTTTGATAAAGCTTAGAACATTAAGCAAACAACAGGCTCAGATCCGGAGTTGTTGATGTGCATAAAGTACAAAATACACTACTGGAGTTTTGCTCACTATCGGACATTAGAAATCAATTTATATTTTTCACGGAAACTATTTATGCTTTCGAACGTTAGGTGAGCGTTACTATACGTATTCTTAGAAATGGTATTGGATATAATGAAACATATCTTTCCTAATGTAGGTAGACAAATCAATTTAATTTCTAAGCGTACAAAGTTTGCTATAATATACATTCTATATGTACTCTGTCTGCTTTCCCATAGAATTTGTAAATTAATGTATTTTTAAATCGATAGGTTTGTAACACCGCAATTTTTCCATTGTACGTAAACAATGGGTAACCGGAACAAGGACGTTAAGCCCGATCACTCGTGGCCAAGTGTGATTTGAACAAAACTCTAGAGTTGGTAATTTGATGAACATTAGTAAAGCTTCCTTCCTCAGCCAGTAACACGAACTGAATCTATGATTAACTATCATTGTTTACGTATAGAAAATATCACATGCGTACGAGCTCTTGTGAAATTTTAACCCCATTTTAAATGATTGATTAAACTATTATTATCTTTTTCATTTCCTCCAGAATGAAGAGTGTGTAAACAGAATAAACGTGGAATATACAATAAGGCATCACCAATTATATAAATGTATAGAATTATCTTATAAGTGTAAAAATATGAAAGATCAACATGTAAAACGTAGTCTAAGTGTCGAATACCTGAAAACTAATCTTCCACTGGAATCATAATATACTTAATATGTAACACAACACTCTCTTGTAAGATACAGTTTTCCATTAAAGATTACTTAAAGCCAAAATTCTGGGTGAAGGCGAATTTGTCGTTTATAGTCAATAGTTTATTGGAATAGTTTACTTGAATTGTTTATTCATTTGATAATCTATAGTCGTAATGATTTTTTTTAAAATTATATCTTCATTATAACTCTCTCTCTCTCTCTCTCTCTCTCTCTCTCTCTCTCTCTCTCTCTCTCTCTCTCTCTCTCATATGTAAATATATGTCATCTTGTAAAATAAATGTATTATATGTATGTAAAATTATATAGGGAAAGGGCTTAATATAAGTTTGATAACTTTAACTTGTGCCCAATTCCCATGTATATACATGTATTAAGATACAATAAAATATGTTTAAATCAAAGGCGACTTTGTATTATTACTAGTCTTTTAAAACATATTGTAGAATATAAAACAAAAACTTAATCAAAAATAGTCGCCTTCATCATATACTTTTGAACATACATGTGGCGTATGATCAAATAGGGAAAATAGGAGATAGTATCTAATTTGCATATCTAAATTACTAAATTACTCATTTAAATATGATGCAAAATTGTGCCATAGTTATGTTTAAATTTTTGCTGAGGTCTGATTTAGTCCACCATTCTCCCTCCAGTGCCATTCTTAATATATAATATTTAATTAACAAAACATTAACCAAAAATAACAGGTTTGTATTTATGTATGTGAATAGATTTCAAAGTACACTACTGGGGTTTTTCTTACAATCTTACATTTGGTAAGATGATGAAATTATATATATATATTCATAGAAATCTTTGGCTTTCAAACGCAAGGTGAACGTTACTATACTTATGCTAAAAATGTAATGAATATAATTAAACATAACTTTCAAAATGTAGATAGTTACAGAAATTTAATTTTGAAATGTACTATAATATATGTTTATATATATTCTGTCTAATTTGATGGACTTTGTAAATTAAGTCAATTTCAAATGAGCAGGTGTGCAACACCACCGCGTTCACGATACTTATTACTTCTATATATAGACTGAACGAGCCAGTAATATCATATTACGTCATCGAACGAGGCTAAGTTGGATTTTCCTGGCTTGCCTAGATTGTCACTTGAACGAAGCTCCCAAATTATGATGTCTCTGACCCCTTACCCTTTACATGTAATCAGCCCAATATAGCCGATTTCTCAACTCTGGGTTCAGAGATCATTGGCTATTGTTTGCCATATCCTTAAGTCCCTGTTTTAATTTGTTTGCTCAGATTCATTAAAATTTTGATAATCTAAACTAAATTTTAATTTGATTTTAGAAAAAAAAAGTTAAATTATATGTATAAGATATGTCCAAACTTGAACGGGATATTGGTGATCATTGATTCATTAATTTGTTTAAACTAAAAAATTATGAAAGGACTTTACCTAATGTTAAATCCAAGGCTAATACTATAAAGTTAAAGTGTTATCTGTAGAGGTAAGGTTTCGGCGATCAGTTAAAAAAAAACTGAAAAGGTCTCTATTCAGTCTAAGATAATTTTAAAGCGGGATTAAAAATCTACGGAACAAGGATAATCTTGACATTGCCCACATTATCATACGTAAATAAAATATTTATGATACAAACTATTTCTCTCTGTTTTGTTTTTCAAATGAACGCACATTGTAGCTATACATGCAAAAGGTTTTAAAATGAACAAGGAAGTTTTTAAAGTATTTTTGTTCTAGCTCTCGTTTTTTTTTGTTTTTGTTTTGTTTTAGTTTATCGCCCCGTGAACAGCCAAGGTCATTTTGAGGTGGGATTATCCTTGTAGTAGTTGGTGACTACCGCACTGAACATGTATGAGACCTGTCCCATTCCATCCAGAGCAATTAGAGTTAAATGTCAGGCCCAAGGACACACAGACTAGTTTGTTTCTCAGCTTCCCGAGAAATACAAACTGACATTGGAACCTAACACCTCGGGTCTTCAACTGAAAGATACGTGACTGACGCTCTAACCGGCCGAGTGATTGTGGCCTTTAATAGCTCACGTTATCACATGTTATTTAACAAATACTTCGGGTAAGATCGCTCTGTCTCTTTTAGAAAAAAAAAAAAAAAAAAAACTACACCCAAAGGAGGATTCGATACAAACCAGGACGTGCTTCGATTTTGCTTCTACTCGAGACATACAGAAGACTTACAATTTTGTAAAACATTAATTTGAAAGTTGAAAGTGTTATGATTAAGAAACAAAATAAATTTTCGCCTTTACTTTATATGGATGAGATGACATTTTGTAAAAACGGTCCTGATATTATGTAAACCTCATCCAAGCACGCATCGCCCTGAAATGGCCGTTTGTGTTATTAGGAAGTTAAACCAAAGAAAACACAGGATCCTGTGATACGATTGACGCACTGTATCTTTGTTTAATATTGTATAATATGCTTTCTCTGTACAGCATACTTTTGTAGGGGCGCGTTCGATAATTCTAGATTAGGAAGGGCGCGTTCGATGGGTCCTACAGTGGGAAAAATACTGACATAACTGTATCTGTCTGTGAAATCTAATCGAACGTTTCCAGAACGATGTTCCTGACTGTACATATAAAATCTCATTTCCAATGTTACAATTTCAGTTGTGATATTGAGGAAGTGTTATAAATTTGACTATTAGG
This sequence comes from Pecten maximus, assembly GCF_902652985.1. Classification (NCBI taxonomy): domain Eukaryota; kingdom Metazoa; phylum Mollusca; class Bivalvia; order Pectinida; family Pectinidae; genus Pecten; species Pecten maximus. The sequence continues at coordinate 50,131,137 of NC_047018.1, read as the reverse complement.
GAGTGTAACGTTAATAGAAGGAAAAGTCTGTATATGTCGGTGAATAAGATTTGACAGGATACTTTAAGTCACCAACGGGTCATTCTCTCAAACATCCGGAAAGGATGATGTACGCGTTTACCGAGACAAGGATAATCTCAAGATCGCGACGTCAAGATACACACATACTTTTGTAGGACCATTATCATCAGTTTGTCGGTTAAAGTTAGAGATTTTTATCTCATACACTACATCAAGTATCTATTTGTTTGTTTGTTTACTTTCTCTTTATTCAAACGTCATCAACATAATTCACGTCAATGAAACCGGCCGTACATGTGTATGCATATGTGTTCCGTACTTATTGAACTGAAACGCGCACAATGTATGAATATGCTGTGTGTATTTGTGTCACATGCACGAATGTTCGTGTACTGTACGTGTGTGTGTCACATGTACGAATGTTCGTGTACTGTACGTGTGTGTGTCACATGTACGAAAGTTCGTGTACTGTACGTGTGTGTGTCACATGTACGAATGTTCGTGTACTGTACGTGTGTGTGTCACATGTACGAATGTTCGTGTACTGTACGTGTGTGTGTCACATGTACGAATGTTAGTGTACTGTACGTGTGTGTGTCACATGTACGAATGTTCGTGTACTGTACGTGTGTGTGTCACATGTACGAATGTTCATGTACTGTACGTGTGTGTGTCACATTTACGAATGTCCGCGTACAGTACGTATGTGTGTTACCCATGATACAAACGCATATGAAAATGTTTACTGTATACAGATTTGTGGCTCACCAATAACAATATAATCGTATGCCTCACACGGCCATGATATCGTACTGCATCACATTTGTTTAGACGTTTTGGAGGATTTGATTAATCAGTAAAAATGACATCTCTTGATGGAAATCAATTATATATATTGAACACCGAGAGGTATTATTTTTAATGGATCTTATTCTGGTACCAAAAACATCTGAAACTGTGCTATATAGATTAGGATAGGTCAAATTATATTTACAGATATGAATGTTGACATGTGACCGTTCACATATGAATGTTGACATGTAACCGTTTATATATAAATATTTACATGTGACCGTTCACATATGAATGTTGACATCTGACCGTTTATATATAAATGTAAACATCTGACCATTCCGATATAAATGTTGACACCTGACCGTTCAGATATGAATGTTGACATCTGACCATTCAGATATATGAATGTTGACATCTGACCATTCAGATACGAATTTTGACCTCTGACCGTCCAGATATGATTTTTTTTTTTTTTTTACATCTTACCGTTCCGACTGGAGTAACAGTTGTCATATAAATACTATGTACATACGTGCATGGAACCTGTTGAGAAACGATCATCTGGAAACTGATGATATTTGGAAAATATCAAAGACGGATGACTACGGGATATTGAAGCTTAAAAGGCCTGTGACACGCTGGGTAAACCTAGAATAGGCTATCAGATTAAAACTTACTTTTCTAGCGTTATACATTGTGTGGAAATCTTAATAACCTTCGAGATAACGCGATGAAATTCCCTTTCCAATCGGTGAGATTTCTACAGTTTTCGACTTCGAGATAACACTACTTATCATGTTTTAAATAGACTTACCGGAGGAATCTACTGCGTAAAATCCAAGACACATTAACAGAGCCTGAACTGTTGGCGACGTCATCCTGCAGTGAATTCTATTTCAGACAATGTAATGTACACCAGGAAGAAGCAGGATATATATTCACTAAAGGTGAAAGGTCAAATACGACACACCAGTGCAAGTGTGAAATTATGTGTTTAGTGGTGAACGCACTTTGTGGACGGGAAACTTATATCCGGCTTGCCTGTTGGTGATGGATATCTTTTTATGAAGTCTATATTTATATTTAGAATCAATCAAATTCATCCTTAATACCATTATATTTGTCAACTATATCTATTACGAATCTACTACAACAGGTATCGCTTTATCAAAATTATTAAAATTATTAAAATTTCGAGATTGAGTCACTTTTCGAAGGTCGTTCGACAATTAGGATTTTTTTTCATAATGAGAGATACATGAACAAATACGATAGAAGAAAATGAATTTATTTATTATCGGTTTATTTATTGTCTCTATTAAAGAAGAAGGGTTATGAAGGCAGTGGACAAACAGTTTTCTGTTATGGACGAATAAAAAATGGGATAAAGAGCCTACCACAGTAATAACTTTATCTCACATGTACATTAAAAGGTATTTTATTAATGTTACAGGCCCCTGTGGTAACGATCTATACAAGCAGCTGAAATATCCATGTAACATGCCCGTGTAGTAGTTATGTATATTAAAGGGATAAAGTCAAGTTTGTTTATCTTTTTTATAATTTCACTGATTATTTCATGAAATTGTACTTCTGTACTCCTTATGAATTAGCCTTAGCCAGATATCGATACAAGCTTAAGTTTTCCATGCGTTTGTTAATTAATTGTAGTGGGGATCCTAATCGTATAACCATACGATTATAACTCTACTGTACACACTTGACTTGTATACATGTGTGCAAGTGCAGTCCCGTCTCATGACTGTAAACAACGTTGGTTTGCATTTGAAGCCGTTAGCGGATATTTTAACTGGGTTACGGGTCTCACACCAAACGTAGACAGTGAATGGATGAAACATAATATGGAAAATTACTGTTAAGACAGGAAATAAATCACCTAGGTGGGTGTAAGCGTTTGTTTGCATTCGTACACAAATTCTAATATCGGAAGGAAATGCGCTCGGTGAATGCAGTTTTTACGGGGCCCCTTCGGGTATATCAGAATTCTATTAGCGCTGTGGATGAAGGAGAAAAATATCACTTGAAAAGCCTACCTGATGACATTATATGGCTTCAAAGAAGTAAAACAGTGCAAGAATGTTCAACACTCCTCATTTTTTTTTTTTAAATATTTTTGCCTATACAAAACGTTTGGTTTGCAGAATGATCTATGTCTTTAAATAAACAAAGAAAATGTTGCGTGGGTTGTACAAAAATTGCAAAAAAATGCTTTCAGATTCATACAGTAGATGGTTTGAAAACGTCAGAAAATTTGACTTATTGATGATATCTGTACGTTTTTGATAGGATTTGTTTTTGTTCACAATTTCCTGGTGATTTGCTATAATAAAAGTTTTTGCAATAGCTATTTGTTAAGTTCTGTTAAAAGAAACTAAATTGCCACATGTAACCTGACAGCACATGCCCAATGTAATGTGCATGACGTCTATTTTCCACATTTTTTGGGGGTAGGAGAATGGGAATTGGGGTTGGGTTGGGAATTGGGTAAATAAATGGTAACTTTCCCTGACGAAAATACAAAACATCTGCTGTACCTCTCATTTTTGTAAGCCCACTGATCTTTCCTTGGATCAAAAGCAATATGCATACCTTTCTTCAATTTCAGAGACTATATATAATACCAAAACTATGTCAAATTATGTAACATCCGATTTTCGTATGTATATATCTATATATCTATCACAGAAACCGATGTTGCATAATTAAATATAACATAAATGTACTAATGAAAATACTGGCCTTCATACTGTATTTTATCTAGTATGAGAACTATAGCTAACAGTGTGTTAATTATTTATTTAAAGAACACCAGATTCCTTTGGATCTGCAACGTAACATCTAATAAATGTTCGAGAATGAGCCAACTAGAGGGGGCATTAGCCGTACTCAATTTATTTGTTACAAGAGTAACTAAACTAACTATAAGTTTCAAATATTAGCAAAATGTTATCAAATAAATTAACAATATTTTATGTAAAATGCTAGTCCAGCTAGAGACCTATACTGTTATTATTTAGTTATATAGTCCAGCACTTCCAAGTTATATGTGTAAACATAAAGTTACAAAAAGTTCTGAGTTGATAGTTTTCCCAGCACACCAATATCTGACATTCACGAGGAGTGAAATTACATATGTAAAAGGAATGTTCTGTATGTAATCACAGCACAACACACATTTCCAAACCAACGATTTATATGTTTATATCGATGTACACATTATATACAGTACATGCATTTATACCATTTGCAACGACCGTGGACAGGACTTTTGAGCTTATTAGAATATCAAGTTTTGATGATTTATTCCAGTACAGGATTTGCACAATCCTCTTCACCTAGGTACAATGGAACTTATTCCCTTAAAAAAACATATGTGCCCCAGGCAAACCTGCTACAAACAGTCGATCTATTTATAGGAAAATACCCCGAGTGGGAAAATACTGAGAAGGTCGAAAATATAGGCCATTTACAAAATAATCTTGTGACCGTCCTGTTAAAGATATCCAAAAACTAAACAGATCGTTTTCTTCAGGGAACATTTATCTATTTATATGTGCATAGGTGTTTCTGGATTTTTCTTGAATTTTGAGGGTGATTTAAACAGAACCTCTCGGTTAAAATGACGATTTGGCATGTTAAACCCAAAATATTTCATAAAAACGAATTTACACAGGAATACAAGATGCACCCAGACCTAGATCGAGCCGAGTTTTACAATGGTGCAAAACATCAGCCAAATTGTATGTGCCATTTTTTCCGTTCCCAAATCGCTACACTAGCCGGCGAAAATCACAAATTAGCTTATATTATCATTACGTTCCGTAAGGATCAATAACAGAGTTATCGCCTCTTACTACACTTTATTCTTTACAAGGAGTGTATGAGATTTGTTGTGTTCCGCCATGTATGAAATTTGCTGTTTATGTTTAACATCTTGTAACACACACATTTGTGTGTGTGTGAGCGATAAATAAAAATTTCAAATCTCAATTCTGTCAAAGTTATGAACATACTCTCAACAGAATAAGGAACACAAATGTAGCAAATGTGGCAAAACGCGAACAGATCTCATACGACATTACGTGACAAATTTATGACAAATATTCTGGATCTATGTGATGTAGAAATTTTCTTAAGATTTAGACAATGTTACAGGTTTTGTCAAAATTCAATGTGGAAAAACCAACGACAGAATTGCTAATATCAAAACTCACAAAACGATGGCAACTCTATTGGCGAGAGATGTATTGCATACTTATCTTGCAGCTTAGGACATGTTTTTAATCACCCGTAGAGCGCGACGCGAACGCGATGACCTGAATTTTTCTTTCTTTTTTGGGAAAAAAAACGTATATTGTAATATCTGAAACTAATTACTTTATACTTATTATTTTCTTGATTTTTTATGTATCTATTTGAAGAGGAATGAATGAATGAATGAATGAAAGTGTTTTTATTACGGAACATTCTTCTTTGGCTCAGTTGGTAGAGCCGGGGAATATCACGTCGGGGACATAGGTTCGATTCTCCACGGTGCGCTTGAGAGTTGTTAACCATTTTCTTTCGTAGATTTGTTGATTTGAAATCAAAATGTCTAGGAGCTTGCATTTTTGTCAATATATCATGTAACTTCTATAAGAAGCATTGAATAAACTTCTAATGGCAAACCACAAGTGATAGGATTATAAAACAATGAATGGTCAATTTCAAAAACTTTCACAGAAAACAAAATCCCAGTTTAATCCATGTCGCAAAATAAAGACAAGAAACACATCTAAAAAGATACCCATTTATTTTTAAATGCTTCGGTTCTTAAGATAACAATTGTAATCATAAACAAAACTTATCCGGTCAAAATGTGAAGGGGACGTCACTCAAAACGGAACTTTAATAAAAACGATGCTGAGTTTTAAAGTACAAATGTATGGTTGCCGTCTGAAATGGAATTTGAATATACATGTACTTATACACTTATATGCAATTGAAGCAATATCATATGGTTACATAAAAAAAAAAACCAAAAAAACCCCACATGTAACGGCAATTGGTTGACGTTTGACAAAAAACACGTTATATATTCAATATATTTGAACAAATAAGTGGTTGAACCAATACGAAAATTAAAAATGAAAAGACGAAACAAAACTCCTTTTCTTTCCGTTTGTTCATCATCATCATCATCATCATCATCATCATAATCATCATCATCATCATCATCATCATCATCATCGATGCACCTCTTAAAATTTTATTGTAACGCCGTGTTACTTTTAAATGTTATTTTTGCGAAATGTTTAATTGTTAGCTAAAACAATCAAAATGTATGGAATGAGCAAAAATATATTTGCTTGTCTGAAAATGTTTAAAAAAAACTCATAACAAGCATCAACATATTTTTTTTCTATAAACCCTGTGATATATCACTGTAATATTGTCATTATTAGTAAACAATACACGTATACATGGTGATAAATATTAAACTATAAAAAGTAACAAACTATAAAATAATTATAAAAAAATATTAAACATAATTTGTATAGAGTTCATTAATAAATTTTACTACAAATACATTATTATTATTATATAGAACATTACTTATCGACAAACGCTTATAAATGGGTGCTGCTGACGACGGTAAAGTATCGCGGGTCGGATCAATATTCAGACAAAATATTGCTTTTAGAAAATTCCAATTTACGAAACTTTCTTATCGTCTCTCAAAAAGATTAAAATAATGGAATAAACATTAGTCGAAGCAAAAGGATACTCAGTACGGAAATTTAGGTTTATGTAAAAGGATATGGTCTCCAAATATGGATTTGATTATAATTAGAACACGCCCTCACATACGAGAACTTTTGGTATTGCTATGCCACTGGAACAAGACAGCGAGGAATTCGCCTTACTATCGTGCGCATGCGCCATACATTTTTCATATCACATGTCAAATAAAAACAATTCTCATAATGGCAAACTTTGAATAATGAGAGTACAAACAATACCTTAAAATACCGGTAAAAAAGCACCTACAATGTAGGCATAACATCAACATTGGTTTTAAAACTTAAGAACGTAAATTGTTAACCTCTATGGAAACTATAACAGGAAAAACATAGTAGAAAATAATTTTACTTTAAAAGATATCTACAGTATCAAACGTGAAATATAGGTCATACGAAAAAACAAGCATCTAAATAGAAAGCGTATATGATTCCGATGAACACGTCATTGTTCTGTGAAACTGTCATGTATATTTCTGTTACCCGAAGATATAGACTTTTGTGTCATAAACAAAGATTGTAGAAGGTAGAAAGTTCTTATCAAATGTGCTTACGTAGCGGTTTGCTATTTTCTTCACATTCTTCAGTAAGTTTTGACAATAATTAAGGATATCAATATAATGTACAATTAGTTATGTATTATGCAAGCATATCATGAGTGTCTGTGCAATAGTCCAGAACATTTGACACTCGGTACTTGTAATCGACCGCTGTTCTAGCAATAGGACAGCGGTCTAGTAACAGTACCTTGTGTCAAATATTCTGGACTATTGCACAGTCACTCATGATATACTTGTTTTATTACATAATCACTTAAACACACTTAGAATCAATGAAATTTCGACTTTCCAGTAGGCCTAGAAGTCGCCATGACTGTCGTCTGGCAGTGTTGACATCTGAGTGACCTAGACGCTTGAAAGGGCAGGACTTAATTAAAAAACGTCATAGGTGTTCAATAGTTCGTACGTGACCGAATTCCGAAGCATCACAGGTGTTCAATAGTTCGCACGTGACCGTGCAATGATCATTTTAATCATTAGTATAATCATGGAACTTCTTAAAAATACGCCTCCAAGACAATTGTTCTAAGGTGGGCTTCTGACACAGCGAGGTAGAGAATGTTGAAGAAATTAATTTTGACAAAAGGTCAAGACCTGGGCCCATATTCATAAAAAAACTTAAGTTAAGTATTTCACTTAAGAAAATACTTAAGTAGGACATTTGTACTTAAGTACTAAAATAAACTTAAGTATTTACTTAATTCAAGGTTTTATCTTAAGTTGTATTCATAAAACTACTTCAGCTTTAAGTATTACTTAAGTTTTTACTTAAAGTTAAGTAACGTCACGAGGATGTTTATCTTCCTTTAAAAATACTTAAGTAAATACTTAACAACTCAGGTGAAAGATGTCTTCACGAAATCGACAGAAATCAAATTGTTTTTAAGAAAAAAAATCATTAACTTCAGATTTTGTTGTATTCCATCATTTAAAACAAGATGTAAAGGTTTGAATCGAAGATGGAGGAGTCAATCTCACTGTCGTTAAGGCCCATTACGAAGGCAATACTACAACGACACGGAGCAATTGTAGTTTATAAGAAACATACCCATATACCAATCAAATTCTATTTAGATAAAACTTCATTTTTGTTTCTCTTGCTGACTTTGACAAAGCAGAAATACTGCCTCAAAGTTTTATTGTATCTTTTATTCATTAATCTAAAAAATTGTATATCTATAGAGTTCTTACCTGTGTATTAAAAAACATTGTGGTTACTTGTACTTTAACTTAAAACCCGTTCATGTGCATTCCGGCCCTGTCATGTAGTACTCCCCTGCTTTGATAACGAAACGAAAGTTTTAAATAACAGTTGATTGTTGTGACAGTTCTAGCATGTTTGGGGGTGGGATTTTACAGATCGTACAATGTAACTAGGGGTTTGATATGTACATTTCAACTGATGTTTGGTTTAGTGGAAATTAACTAAAACTTACTTGTTCTCCTTGACTCTACGATGAACACGATATGTGCATTTTTGGCCTGAACGACGAGGTTAGTCTAATTTTTTGTGCATTCTTCCGACTCTCTCCTGATTAATACATTTGATCTGTTCAATCTGCCGGCAACCTGAACCCACGCTTGCCTATTTGCAGATGCCGACATTCCGTCCTTAAATCGTCCACGTATGACATGTTTTCTTTCACTTGTAAACATGTACTAGCCTCACCATCGCAAGGCATTCGTCCTTTGTCCAGTTTGGTCATCTCGTCTTTTTTGCTGTTGCCATTTCCGGATTCTGATCGTCTTGGAATGCCAGGAACGCCGGTGCCAAATTTCACGTTTTACGAAAAACATCACGCAGCTACTTAACAACAACATAGCAACTACATGAAATACTTAAATATTTATACTTAGCTAAGTATGTACTAAGTAAATACTTAAGTCGTTTATGAATAGTACTTAAGTTCAAACTTGAGTTTTATTTAACTAAGTAAAATATTTATAGTTAAGTATAACTTAAGTCAAACTTAAGTATTTAACTTAAGATTTTTTATGAATATGGGCCCTGGTATGGATTTTCCAGACATAGTACTGGAAACAAGAAATATCTTTAAAAAAGATAAACGGCATAGTTTTAATGCTGGTAGTTATAATGTAAAACTGATGGTGAAATAAATTAACGAACTAAAGCGTTTTAGCAGGAATAACAAAAGTATATCAGTTTGAATCATTTTTGGTAATAATAAGGCTGCATTTGAATCAGGAATATGAATTTATTAATGTATCTTTTAAAAAGATAATCTACTTATTCAGCTTGCATCTAATCTTATCTTCGTTTTTAACTGCATACCTGCATTTTGGATTTACCGCTACATTGACAAATCACATACTTCATCTTGACCAGTAACGCCACCTGTCGCGTCATATCCGGGGTCAAAAGAAAACTATACGGCTATGCCGAAAAAAACTTAGCAATCTACGCTATTTAGATATTTCAGAAATAAACACATGGGGATATAGAGTATGAACATGAGAAAAATACCTGGTGGTATCGCTTTCCTATTCTCTGGCAATCTTAAACTCTGACGTCAACGCAAACCCTACACCTTTTCGGATTTGTTTCGCTATTTAGAGTGCGAAATAAAATCAATGTCATCGATTTGTACACGGTTTAAAATGATCAAATTAGCTTAAGTGATTCTACACATGGCGATATTTTTTATCAGTGTGTGTTGATATCGTCATGTTTTTTTTATACTGATATATGAAATTTTACATTTCGTAATTTTCCAACAGACGAATTTTAAACACGCTTTCTACCCCTTCATTTTAAACATTCTGCCTTCGAATAATTACAGCGAATACTACCGCTAGGGCATTGTTTAGAACTTGACACATTAATGTTAGTGAGGTGACGTGTTACTCTGGCATTGGTATAGAATTTAAAAAATCTAATTTTTTGTCTCACTGCAGTAAACGTATGTCTGAATAAGTGTTAGTTGTATCGTTAAAACTGTCAAGTAGTTGTTTTATCTTGTTTTGTCATGGTGTCTTAGTGTCGTAATTTCGTGATGTCGTTGTGTCGTGATGTCGTAGTTACGTGATGTGACGCTGTCGTTATGTGGCGGTGTCATGATGTCATAATGTAACGATGTCGTGGTATCATGGAGTTATAATATCGTGATGTTGAAGTGTCGTGATGTCTTGATGTCATGGTGTCGTGATATAGTAATATCGTGGTACCGTGATGTCGTGTTGTTATGGTACTGTGGTGTCGTGATGTGGTGGAGTTATGCTATCGTGATGTTGTGATGTCGTGATGTCTAAGTGTCGTGGTATCGTGATATGATGGTGATATGATGCTGTGGTGTCGTGGAGTTGTGCTATCGTGATGTCGAGGTGTCGTGATGACGTGATGTTGTGATGTGGCGGTCTTGTGGTTTCATAATGTTATTAAAAGTAATGTTGCAAAGGTGAGGTTCAGTTTAAATTATCACCCTTTAATAACACAAGTTTGATAACTAGTGTATGTTCTACTTTAATAAACTATATATTATTCATAACACTGGTACAAGTCCTACCGTGTATGGTTATCACTTTTCGCGTTAGCGATTCATGGTAAATGTGTCCAGAAGCCAATGTTGTCATGACTTCATGAATGTTGAAAAAACATTTTCATTCCTTATATTGACATTATGATTATTTTTCATTTTATCTGTTAAAGCACCCAATATTCAAAACAATGCATTTTTCATGTTTATTTAGGGAGTGACGTCGGAGAGAGAACAGCCGTTTTCGCTGGAAAGTGCGAGACAGTTCTTGGCACGGTCTTGGCAACCGTCATATCAACAACACGAACAAAATGTAGTTCCAACTACAATACTTATTCTGTGAGATTTTTGGAGCGGTTTTTTTCTGTTTTGAACATTTAAATGACGGAAACAACATCAGATGTATGTAAATGCTACATTGATCGTGTTATTTAAAAGAATACGAGAGGATAAAAAAATCCTACGGCGGAGAGTACTACCCGTGGTAACACGGTCCCCGACATTACTACACTCTGTGATGAGGCTAATGTTGTTATGAAAAATGAATACAATTTTTGCCAATGCTTTCAAGTATACTGAATGTAAATATATAACGCTGATACCAGTCCTTCAGTATACGGGAATCCAGAATAGTGTCAGTTCATGTAGACGTCTGTTGTCTCTAAGTAATCCTTGATCATGTTATAACAGCACTGGTATTGTTCCTGTGTGGAAACATATTGAAAATAATTAGTGATAATAAACATATTTGTCATATGCCTGGTTTGAAATAAAATGACATATTACAGATATGTGTACGATTATCTGGTATACATTAACTGATGGTTGCCGGGAATTTGAAGAATTCTTGGAAAAAGACAAACTCTCGCTTGCTTGACAAAATGACATTTCAACCGAATTTATCGTTACACTTGCGTGTCTGTCAGGTAAAATGCAGGTTGTGAAAACTGCTTAATATAAGAGGTTATTGAATAAATAATCTATGCATACAATATATAATTTTAAATTAAATCAAAATGATATTCAATTCATGCATCAGAATTATTATTTTACACAATGCTTTTGACAATGGCCAAACATAGACGGTGCTTAGCATGCGTGCTACTCACGAGAAACAAACACTGTTCTGTCTTATTAGCATGCATGTTGTTTGGATATGAAATGTCAAACGAAATAAAAATGCTCAGAAATAGATTTTTTCCAAGAAAATATCGACGAACATTTGACAAATTACCATTAGCCAATGTATATTTTATGAAAAGGTCGAAACATGTGCTAATGTTTTGGGTCTGGCACTTGGCAGAATAAACAAATTAAATGAAAAAAGTGTTAAGAATAATAGTAAAAAGATCTATACAAAATATAAACTTACAAAACGTATTAAAAATTCTGGACGTCTCACAAGCAGTTGACGAGAAATCTGAAATATGTCGACCTCCTCGTCAGACTTCATCTGGTCTCTCGAACTGCTGATACAACAGAAGAGTCCACTCTGGGAATATCCGTCTCTATAGCAAAAATTGAAAAAAAATTAATCATATCGGTTATTTCAACAAATTTTATCACCCTTAAGGGTCATCTATATAGCAGAATAGTGTTGAATTTCAAACACGAATAAATACCTTAAGATTTGCACAAAAAATGTCATGTAATATACCAAAATGTTTGTTTGGACATGTAGCTTCTTACAATCACCAATAATATACTATAGATGCTACCAGTTTCTTCTGTAGAGTAACTTTGTGGTAAGATTTGGCATGGAATAATTCTAAGTCACGCAAATGATCAAACCTGAAAAATAGCCATGCTGTTATGTTCACAAGTGTCTATAGCACAGGGTAGGAGCATTTGTTTGACCGGATTTTACTGTATGTACGTATAAACACTTATTTTGTTTTGACCTTGAAATGCAAATGGCAGCTGAGAATAATATTACACAAATATGGATTAAAGGAGGCATTTCAGTTAATAACAAAACTCCTATATCGTACTTTGAAGACATCTCATCATAGTAACATGAACATTTGAATGTCAATTTGTTAAAATGGTGAGTTTGCAGCCTTTTTCAGATATAGGCATATTTTACCCCAAACTCAACGGTTGAACATTTTTTCATAAAAGCAGTCTTCTTGCCACTTCAAGAATACTTTATATTGTCTAATAAGAGCATTTTTGATGTTTTAAATACCTCCTTATATGCCATATTTGTGTGATATCATTATAATATAATAACGTCAAAGCTGGTCAAACCAATGCTCCTGTTTTGTGCTTTGGACACTTGTGAGCAAAACGACATGGCAAGTTTGTGTAATATATGGGATACAAATGAGTTAATTATGTCCCCCTGAAACATGCATTTTTCTTACGTTTTGTTGAAATTTACAAACAGCTTAACAAATTACATGTCAACAGCAAGACCCAGGGTTTGCCATGATACCTACTAAAAGTCCATCATGTTACTTCTGTGACATTGCACCATAATAGGGATCTATTGGCCTGTAAAATATCAATGTTTTGACTGGATTTGCTGTTTAGATGCCCCTTAAGATGCTAAGCTTATCTTCACGGAAAATATACTTGGACGAGAGATCCTAAAAAGTTTGAATATTAAAACACAAGTCATTCAATGCAAAGCTTAACTAGGCGGGTTTCCGAAGTCCGTTTTCCGATTTGTATGCTATTTATCTCTTATTAGTCCGTCCGTACTACAGCAATACAACGGTTACTGTAATCTCGGAGAGAATAAGCCAATGGTTTTAAACTCTTCATTCATGCACTGCAGCCTAATTCCATTTTCTGTTTCTTCACACAAGGACAATTCTTCGAATATATCAAAACGATATAGTTTGTACCTTGTCCCTGGAATACATTAATTCATTGCCATTTTTCGAGGAGAAACAATTTAGTTCATGATATGAATGTTTAAAGCCAATGGCGAAATAACATACCGGCACATAACTACTGTTGTCTTGGTATCGTCCGATTTACGTCTGCTGTCAACAAGTTCCATCAGCTGAAGAAGTGTGGACGAATCCCGAGGGACTGCCGAGTCACTATCCCATCCAGTCATGTGGAACATTCGAACGGTGTCATTGAAATCATAACTCTGAAAACAATGAATAATATTATAAAAAAAATATTCATTGAAACATTGTTTTGATCCTAAACATTATAATATCAAGGATTTTCTTGATGTTTTTGACATTGGCTGTTTTACAGATTGGATATACCAAAATACTTAATTTCCACCAATCATCGAACAAAAATCACTAAAATCATAACTTTAAATTGTAAATGGCGTATATTGGTATATTAATGTAGTTTTAATCCTTCCAATTATAATGTAAAGCATATTCTATTATGAATTATCTGAATACGTTAATTCTTTTGTAAGTGACCTTGTCTGAGTACAAATTGATAACAAATCAAATGTTTACCCTATTTGTGATTGCGATTTCAAACAAATCAACATTTGATATCGTTGATGATTTTCCTTTTTGTTCTAGCGTGAAATCCCCAATGGTTTTCTTCTGATCCTCCTCCGGAAGCCAGTCCTACATCATGAAATAATTGATTACATTTTATAAGTTTAATTATTAATTAATTAATTAATTAATCAAGTAATCAACACAGAAATAATCTCCCTGTATTGTTTCCCTTTTTGATCGATTAACAATGTAAGACAAGGACAGGAAAAGACGATACACCGAACATTTTATTTATTTTAAATGTTTTGAATTTTAATTTATTTACTCTTTTTTTGCATAACCTTTCTGCATTTTACCCTCAGTAAATAATAGCCATGTCGTATTTTCTTGTATTTTTCATTGTGCGCTGTTGTCTCACTTTGCAAGACGTCTGAGATAAAATGTTATGGCCTGCATTTAACATTTAGCTGACTTTGATATTCTGGATTTTCAGGAAGGATATCCAGTAATGTAAATGTATCATAAACTCCCTGTTGTATGAGAGCCCTCCTTCGAGAGGGTCAAAGCTATTGTTTGGGGAGACGAACCAATGACTCCCCAACCCAGGCAATTCCAATCAGTTCAATATGTACTTAGCCAATATTGTTTACAGACATTTAATTTTTTTCCCAGTTGGGGAAATAAATATTTGTACCGTAAAAAAATCAACTTTTATTTTATGATTTGATAAACAAAATGATACTTTATTATTCAACTGATACATGCATCAATAATATATGAAATGCCAATACAATTTAGGCAACGGATTTCATTCTTGTAATTTGTCAACCAGGTTGCATTAATATTGTCAATACATACAATGTGACGAGAGTTTAATGGTCAAATCAAATATTACTACGAGTGAAATCGGTATACAAGACTCTGTGGTTATTTGTCATTGTGGATACGTATACTTACAATGTCGTCCGGCTCGATGATGACAATTGTTTGACAGCTGTGGTCCATTATCATCGTCAACAGATCCATCACGGTGTCCTCCAGAGGAGTCTGTGTGACGATGTACCCAGTTTTGGACGTATAGGACTAGGTAATATTAAAATAATTAGCTTTAACACTGCTCATGGGATGGAAACAATATGGACATGGAAAATTTATAAACATGTCAATGGAGTTTCTTTTTCTCAATATGGGAAGCAACCATTCAGAAGATACATTTCACTAGAACTCTCTATCTTGGAACTCTTCAGACATTTTGAACTTGATATCATCAACAATTATCTCACAGTTTGTTTTTATTTAATTTCCATTGAAATGGACATAATTCTAGGTAACGAGCATGATAGATTTTATATATTTGGCCTAACATATGATGGACAAAACATAACTTATTTTGTTGAACGTTTTAGTCATAGGTAATTTTGATGTAATACGTCTATAACGAAAAAGCGTTTTATTGGTGTCCAAATTATTTATTACAGCATTTTGTTATAGAGGTGCCAATGTAGATCAGTGATAGATTTTATTCATTTTCTTAGAGGAGGCATTATATGATGAGTTATAATCAGATACCCATTGGGATACTGAAATGATGACCATTGTATATATAACGTTTAATATTTTATACCTTTAGAAAATTCAAGTTTTCACTTCTTAACTCTCATTATCGGCTAAACCTCATTGACTTAAAATATCAAAAGTTGTAATTATGCAAATCTCCATATAGGTATAGAAAAAGAATGGTATAATAGATATAATCGATCACGAAAACCAAACAATGGAAAGCACTATTCCCAGGCCTGGACATTGATAACTGTAAACCAAACAAAGGAAAGCACTATTCCCAGGCCTGGACATTGATAACTGTAAAGAAAATAAAAGAACAAAAGAAAATAATATTCACTGGCAGAGACAATGGTTACTTTCAGCCGAAAAAAACAACAACAAAAAAAAAAAAAAAAAAAAAAGCAAACAATATTCACTGGCTTAGAAAATGACAATTCTTAACCGAAAACAATGTATAAATACTCACAGGTACAGCTACAGCATTGATGTAATCCGTCCTGTCACTTTCGTGAGATCTCAGATAGGCTCTGAATCTGTCCACTAGGCAATACAAGAACAATATACTCTAATATGGAATTCATTTCAAACATTCAGAAGATCTTGATATTTCTTATGCAAATCAGGGTTGTACGCTTCTTAACCGATTTGTCACTGTTTTGGCAAATATGTATGTTTAAACGTATATGAAAACACACTTTTGTATAGAAATATTATCTATGAAACCTACATAAGTAGGACATGATTCACACTGTAGATAAAATTCAAAGATTTATCAATGATAAAAATATTTCCCATATATTTCCTGTGTGCTACGTCAACGTTAAACTGGGTAACAACATATGTACTTGAATATTTTATTTATTTGTATAGTATGTAAACATTTAAACTTCGAAAATAGAATAGGTGGTGGTTAGAGAAGCACATAGTGGCATCAGAGTTATCCCCCCTTGCTTCCTATTTGTCACTTACCTGCTAGAACTGATAGTGTCTTGTTCTTCGTCTTGTTGGTCGGTAGTAACCCAGCTTTACTATCAGACTCCTCGTATTTTGGCTTCAAGCTTTGTGTCAACTAAATAAGGGAAATTGGACTAATGTTGGTTTGTTTTTCCTAATACAATAAATATTAAAATAAAATCTTAAACGTAGAAAATGGAAATCATCATCAAGCCCTTTTCGTTTCTTCCTTGATGCAAAACTTTTCATTTACAAATGTATATATGAAACAGGCGTGTCTACAAAAAATGATACAGCATGTGTTCTTTGTGTTTGTTAGTTCTGATAAGGTTAAAGCACAACTATGTTTTAAATGTTGTCCACAAAGAATGTTTTACTTACAGTGACAAGGGCACTGCACACAGCTACATACAAAGGGCAATAATATAATGTTTAAAGAAAACACTTCAAGCTTTGTCTCTTGACACAATTTGTCCCGCCTTGTGCTCTCTTCTTGTCTATATTCATAGTTTATAAGGGAACAACCAACCAATTGAAAATATTTTTTTTTTGAAACAGCCCCTGTGTATAGAAAGTTGAGCCAAGGATAAAATGTCTGGCAGCCACTGATTGGCCAGTATGTTATGAAGTGAGAAAATAGATATGTACCCTGATAGGTAACTATCAATAAGAAATGTTGATATAAATTTCGTAAGTCCGATTGATTTCTCCCCAAAAGTTTAGGTAATAATAATAAACAGGTAAACATTTAAGCTTTTTGAGAATTTTACTGCGAAATTCACCTATTTTCAAAATAGCTACCCTGGAGAAAATTTGAGCTGAAGGACCCAACTTTTTTTTTTGATTAGGTGTTATATCAGACCCTAAACTTTTGTTATAAACCATAATTGTCATATTGAATTCAAGAATTTGAATGAAATACTCCAAAACGTTAACACTAAAGTCTATGGGAAAACAATTGGTTGGTTGGTCTCTATAATGATACTGTATTGTTGCATCGTTCGGTAGTACTGTTCATCTTAAAATACGACGATAACCAAGTTTTACAGAATTATTTTATTCCAGTATTACTAAGCGTATTTCTTTAAAGGTTCAAATAACTTAAATTGCTCAAGAAAAAGAGAGAAGAAAACACAATGAGCTGCCTTCATGCAGGAAGGGGTCCATTCGACAAACTACACTCATAGCCTAGAGATTAAGATGCATAAATGGTCTTTATATTAACATATCGTTAAGAATGGACAAACAGTTTCCCGCTCAACTACAGTATAGTTTCCAGACAGTGTATTGGCTGACGAAGTTGCCTCCTCTAACCTTATTGCTAAGTTGATTATACTCTAATGATTTGATTATTACCTGATACTCTTTCCTGAGTTTAGTTTGGTTCGTTGGTACGTCATCAGAGAGTGCAGTAAGTACAGAGTGGTACTTCATCTTAGAAATTAAGGTGTCTGGCATATCGAAGGCTTCTATCAGCAGCTGGTGTATAGCAATGTATTGTTCCTTGGGAAATAAATGTTCAGATATTACTGTCTGCTAATGTCTGAGAATTGTGAATATATTCAATATTTAGGAACCATATGTTTATTGTGTGTGAATATCCAGACCTTATTAACATTTAAAATGAAATTGAAACTGAAAGATATTAAAATGATGTGACGTAACCACTCTCATACCATCAATGTGTGGAAGACATTTGGTGCATATTTCATTCTTGATATATTCATAATATGATAGTCATGTCTTTCTTAAAGCTCGCACTGTATGAACAAGCATGTATATAGAAAAAGTTTTCCTGAAATTGAGTACATTCTTTAACTTAAACTGTTTCTTCTGACGATATTTTAAGATTTTAAGGAAATTAGCGTGATCGAAGATTGTTTCTTTAAAAGGCTTTTCCGTAAAAAAATCTTGGGTTAAGAAATTTCCTTTAGTTTGGGAATGTCGATAAATCTGGGGCCTAGTTATTTAAGGATGGGTTCTTTTTTCAGTTACTGTATGGAGTAATCCATGCATGACATGTACAAAACTTACCACAGTTTGAACCATATTGACCCTATCCTTCCGCATGGTTATAATGTATTGCATGACGTCAATTCTTTCAAACTCCTTCCCGTATTCTAGTAAAGCATCCAGGGCAAGGAACGTTCCTGTTCTGCCAATACCGGCGCTAAACATAAATTACCTCGGTTATTACCGCTTTCCTGATAATTTCAAAGACAAATGAACAATATCTAAACACAGGAACAAGCTGTCAAATTATCTTTACACTGTGATAAAATAATAAATTACCACCGAGTAAAAAATACACGGACACCCAAGTGCATGGATAAAAGATTGCTGTCCCTAAAACGTATCAGTCTTCTGCTTGTGTCATTCAAATCTAGATGAAATCAAGGAATGTGACGTTACCAAAATCAGAGACGAGGTGATTCACTAAAAGCACTTGCCTTACTACTTACTCTCGAACACCACAAACTTTGATTTACACAGATAGATTATTTATAAATGAAACCATTATTGCGATCATACCATTTTGATACTGATTTTCAATATGTCTCCAAAACCTTTGTTTGGAATCTTATGCCCAGTAGTGGTTCATACCATTGATAGTTACTTATTTCTGACCAGCCTTGATAATGGCTTTGTTTGCAACAATGCATATATCATTTACAGAAAACATCAAGTGCACCGGACACTGCCAGTGCTTTTTTTGGAACAACGTCCATATCTGCGGCCCTAAGAATAATAAAACAAACGTCCCATTTGCCAGAACAGTATCGAAAGTTAATGCGACAAAAACAAGAAATGAAAAAATATAAATAAATAAAAATAAACAAAAAATAACCTTACTTACAAAAAAAAAAAAACGATTTCCTACTAAAATTACATTTAAAGAAACGACATACAGAGAGTTGCGCTGACAAAAGTAACACTGAGAAATAACATCTGTACCGTACCTGCAGTGCACAACCATTTTCCCAGTCAATAAAGTTGTGTAATTCTTCACTCGGCGATGGAACACGACAAGTTCGTTCGGATCCGGAGTTCCGTGGTCTGGCCACGTTGTGTAATGGAATTGGTGTATTTGTCGGACTGACTTTGTCTTAAAATAAATTTAATTTTTTTTTGTAATTAAAAGTGAAATACATTTAAGTATTAAAACAAAGAAGATTAGATATATAATTTGTGATATAGAATTTTATTTTCAGCACACACTTTGTCGTCGATATGTTTCGTGGCTTCTAATAGAAAAGATCTATATTTAGTAATGTTGATAAAATATCAAAATTTTTAAATGTTTTAATTTTTAAAAATACTATTTCCCCCATATAGTCTACCTTCTTTTCTGTAACTGTAATGTCCCGGATGACGTAGAAGGCATACGACCTTTCCCTGTCAAGGGTGATGTTGAAATTTGCCGTGGTCAAAGGTTCTCCCTCATCTGGCCAATACTTGTCACACTTTGGCTGGAAAATACCACAACAACAAAACTTACAAAACAAATTTTGACATTTCCAGATATTCTAACAAAAACATGTTCTGTTGTAACGGTGTTTTAATCCTTCATTTTGTTCATAATATACTTACTTAAAAGAAGTCATCTATCAAAATTGTACTAAAACCATTGTCGCTAAATATTTCGTCATTTTTTTCTTATTTTTGTGGTTTTCCTATGATATTGTTAACTCACCCTGGCCCCTTCTATCAGATTTGTCAACATGACAATTTTGCCAGACTTCAGTTGCCAAATCATCCGCCAGAAATCGTTAACAGTGCCAGGCCTTGGTCCTACAAATTAAATTCCCACATAACATTGATACGAAAGCCAAATAGTTGTATAATCGAACATAACATATCCAAGAAATATTCGTGTAAAAATGTTTTTTGCCTCTTTAAGTTATACCATTACATGGCAAAAATATAAAAATAATTAAATAATGGGATTCTTGGACCTCCCATCAAGGTTTTGACTTTTCTCTAAACATGAGTTTGTCCCCTACTACAATATCTATCGATCGTTAGGGCTTCCACATCTCTGATAAGACATAGAAGGTCAAAATAGCTTTTCATTGTGTGTCTTTGGTATAATCCTCCGAAGTATGATTTAATATCATTCATCAAAATAACATTTATCATCTTGCAGGACCATTCCACATGATTTAAACTGTTAAATATGCTTTAATATCGTTGGGTACACATTTCATGTAACATCTTTCAGGAAAATTGGTACTGATAAGATACACAACCAACACTTATCTAAGTTCATATATGCTCCAGAAGTAATAAATTGATAAATAGCATTTACTTATAAGATAGCACGCTGAACATAATTGTACAATAATGCAAAATACAAAGATTCAAGAATAATTTAACCGACGATGTCTACGCTTACTTACAATGCTATTTATAACTCTATAATAGGATAGCTTCTTAAAGACATATAGTGCAGAAATAAAGTTCTAAATTGAAATCTTCATGATTAAATATCAAGAAGTATTAATCCAATTATGTATTTCATTTATCGGTAACGCAAAATCATCTTACCTTGTGTTGCTACGTATTCCGCAGTTTTTGTGACACTCTGCAAGAAACGACAGCATTTTAGTTATAAATAAACATATTCATCACAAAATTACATCCACTGATTACACTGGCAACTAAGTGACTTTGTGATTGAAATCTCATTTAAGTAATGATATTTCTTATAAAGGTGCTTTAATATACTAACGTCGATGTAGTTGGCATTGATGTAGTCGGAATGTGGATCTTTTCCAATGGTATCAAGGATCACACGGGAATGATCATCTGTAAAAGATGAATATATGGCCATGTTTCCTTAGTATGATGTTTAAACAACATAATTTTTTTCTAATATAGAAAACTAAAGTTTTGACGTGCGCGGTATAATGTAATCCATCTTATGTTAACACTTATCATATTATGATTAATCAGGATAAGTGGTAAACCAACGGACATTGATAGATTAGAACGGAAAATGATCGATTATCAAGAAATCATGTACAGATACTTGTATCAATTCAGCTCATACTTACACGGAAATGTAGTCTTAAATCTATTCTTTGCCTTGTTTTGTGGTAGTATTCCAACACTATGCTCGTGTAAATCTCCAGATGGTATTGACTATATTTAATATCAAGTGTATATTGTTAAATATGTATGATATATTTATATCCTATTGTAATAGCAAAATGCAATATGATATAGACAGGAACGTACATTCAGATGAATCAAGGTATTTTTATCTTATATCTCTCCTGATTGATGCCTGACGAATTGTAATACGCTTTATAATATACATGTATTCAAATAATTAGTGTAAAATAATGTACTTTGTATTCGTCCAGGAAAGCCTTCGCCTTGTTTTTCAGTTTTGTTTGAACAAGAGATTTGAGGGTGGAGACAGGAAACCCAATAGGACCGGAATTATAGTAGACGCTATCACCGGCTCCTGATTTCCGCGCTACCTGCTGAGCGTTTACATATACATTGGCGGAGTCCTTAGGCAGCTCGTCTGGTTGTTCGTCGGAAACTGTAGAAATACATTCATTCAGCATGAGACCTACTTTTTTGTTTTTCGTTTGTTTGATTTATTTAAATTAGTCACTTTTTTTTTAGAAAATTGTTTGACGAAAAAAAAACCAAAACAAAAAAAAAACAACAACCAAACAAACAAATAAACAAAAAACATAAAAAACAAACAAAAACAAACAAAAGTTTCCTTGATAAAATTATTCTTTCTTCTACTCTATTTCAAATGTATTTAAAACACAACAGCAAGGTGAAACCCTTTGAGAACAGACAAATATGATAAAAAATGATACCTCATAAATTTTAATTTTTATTATATCATATATTAATTGTCCGAATTGTAAATAAAGCTTTGTTACCTAAAACATTACTATAGACATTTTTATCGGGTCTCTTGCGGTTCGAGTCTGCTCTTTCTAGCGGTTTGTCATATATTCGCTTCTCGTCGACGTTGCTACGACCGATATCAACAAATGCATCTTGTTTAGCAGCACTCAGTCGACGCCTGAAAATTAAAGTGTTAAAAAATGTCTTATAACAACGCATTAAGAGTTTGAGAGTCTTTTCATAAGGAAGATCATTGTCGACTATCTGCCCACCTTTTATGATTACATAACAGACGGTTCAAGTTTGACAGTATATTTGCCTTAAGAAAGAACAGCAAATAATTTGACATTGCTTGTACGTTAACGTTCATGTGTATAACGTGAAATTGACATTTAGAAATATTTTACACTATGTACAAATAATGTGAAAAATTGTTTTTCCATCATTTAAGCTGTATTACAGTTTATTGTATGATAGAAACGTTGATTATTTGAACCAAATTTACCACAGTTTCGTAATAAGTGCAATCGGTTTGAAGTGGGAAAACATAGGATGGTTCTTATTGAAATTAGCTTTCGATCCCTTAAACAATAAACATTTTCTCAAACCCACGTGGAAAACACAATTGCTCTTAGCACTATTTCCAATGTTTCTTTTAGGGAAATAGTCTATTCATCTTCCGTCATATAGCATGTTTGGCCACAGTTTATAATTTTGAAAAAAAATAACACAGTGAAAGTTAGTTCCTTTTAACAGTGAAAAGAATATTAGAATAATTTCAGGAAAAAAGAATTGCAGTTGATATCAGGTTTTCTTAATCTGCATCTGGTATATCAATGTGGAAAACATGACACAAATGAACATTTTATAAAAAAAAACATGTTTTTTTTTCTTGTTATGGACCTAACACATGTTAGACTACATGTACCTTCTGATGAGAAAAACTATCACAACGGCGACGACAGCGACAACAATCACCCCTACAATAGCTCCTGCTATAGGCCCTGCGTCTACTGTTGGTGGACTCTCGGTAACCGGGACTTGTTCTGATACAGAGAACGATGAATTCATAAATGTCTCGTACTGTAAGATAAAGAGCTGACTGTCGCTTTTTTAAAGGCCATGATAAGTTAATAATGTCGTAGAAAAGCTGGTACGAATTCACATGGAAGGAATATTTAAAAAAAAAAAAAAAAAAAAAAACATCTACTGATTTGTGTCAACAAAGAACATATGCCGACATTGCGTTCAGTCTTTGTTGACATATAACTCAGTAATGCTTTCACTAAGTTGAAAATTAAGAATTAATTATATCAATGACCGGCTGTGATATCAAATGGTTAAGATATAATTTCATTATTACCAGCATACAAAAACTTTAAATAAATATTCATTATAAAAGCTATCATGAGCTATTAGTCTATCTTACAACAACTTATTGAGAAACAATAGTTAATGCCCTTTAGTGTATTTTATTTCTATGTGTATGGTAAGTCAACGTTGCAATCGAACGAGGACAAAACAATCGTTATTATCCCGTGGACATCATACACATCACAAGATACAGAAGCGCGGAATCAAGATTTTGTCAGCTGCTCACACCGTTCTTTGAGGTAGATACACAAATTTAGATTCGTTCTTATTGGCCACATAGAAGTGCTTGCTCTTTTCGTTTTCACCGATTACAACTATTCCAGTGAGTTGATGAAGTAAGGACTAATACTTACTGGCTTGACAGAGACTTCCTTCATATCCAGAATCACAAGGAACCATGCATATACCGGAATCAAATCGACAGCTACTGCAATGGCCGCATGCCAGGGTGCAATTCGTCCCGTACAAACCTACCTGACATTCTTTCAAAGAACAAAGCAATATAAATTATTTATTAATGTTATGCAAAATGCATACATTGTCGTTATCGATATAAATATATTGATATTATAGTAATGAATTGCAAACAATAATTGACAAAGCAAAGTTGTATCAATACTTTCGCCTTCGTAAGATTGTATTACAAGTCTGACAAAACGTCTTACTTGTGCATTGACCACTTTCTTGGGTACATTCTGAACAGTTGCCGCCGCAAGCCATCGAACACTTCGTTCCATAAAACCCCGCTGCACAACCTGTTATTTAAGTAGAAACATTTAAGTTAATCAAATAATTATACTTACAGTGAGCTCTGTCTAAACCGGACTATATCGGGACTACATAAACTGTCCGGTTTGCAGAGGTTCAGATTTTGTATAATTACATATACAACATAATTATTATATCTGGCATATATACTTATATGTAATAATCTTAAGACCGCAATTAACATGATCCGTACAATCACAAAATCGCAAAAATATACAACAATGTGAAAAGTTATCACGGTCATGAAATTCCTTCGTTATCGCGTCGTTTTATGTTATCAACGTGGACAACACCCATAATTTATGATATTTGTATCAAAAACGTCTTTGACTATCTTTAGAATAAAGCTCGCCTGCATCTCAATGATCTAATCCTCTGTTATCCCTTTTCAATTCATCTAGTTGAAGTAGATATCGGTCATCGTTTTTGTCCAATTTAGCCTAGCTCATCTAATTTCATTTCCGTTTCGATATCCGACTCCTAATATGTTTTCGCACCATAACCAACTAAACACTGTCAAGTGTAACTTAAGAAGACTTACTCTAGATTTCAAATTGATAGCGATAGCTGCTAAAACGTGTTACCGTTTGAAATTGTAGCTATCATCAATAAATAATTCGTTTTAAGTATCATCGAAATAGCGTTATTTTATAAATCACGACAATAGTACAGCATCACAGAAGTGACTTGATCAATAACAATATGTGTCATGGCTAATCATGGTCTTTAATGTTGACATGTAAATTGTTAAGCTGTTTGTACATTTAAATAAACATGCAAAAAATGCATGTTTAGAGGAATACAATTAGCTCACGTGTAACGCATATTGCACAAAATCATCATGCCGTTATACTTAAAAGTGTTTATATCATATGGATTTGAGACTTATATACGTATAAACATTATTTTTTACCTTTAAATGCAAATGGTGATCATGAAAAGTTTCACAAAAATATAGAATATAGGAAGGGATTGCAATCATAAAAATGCTGTAATATCATTTAACAGCTGGTAAAATATGCAGATTTCTAAAACAATCAACCCTTAAACTCAACAGTATAACTTCAATGATCAGATGTCTTAAATATGTCAAATAGGGGCATTTTTATTAGTTAAAATCCCTTCCTTGATGTCATAATTGCGTAATATTATTCACAACCGTCATTCAATTTTCAAGGTCAACACAAAATTATAGAGTTTCGAATCCAGTCAAACAAACGCCCCTATCTAGTGTACTAGACACTTGTAAGTATAACGGTTAGTTTTGCAGGTTTTATTATTAGTGTGACTTAAAATTGTTCGCTGCCGAAGCGTACCACAAAGTAACAATACATAAAAAATGTCAGCATCTGCAGCAAAATATTGATATCAAGACACATTCTTGTATAGTACGAGGGCTGATTGATAAGTTGTGAGCCTCATATTGAAGGATTTGAATTTTGCCGGACATATTGTATTGTATTTCAAAAAAATCTCCTTTCCTTTCTTGGCTGTTCAGAAAGTCGTCAACTGCATGTTAGAGTTAGGGTTAGGGTGCCTGAAATTGATGTTTTCAGTTTTTAGAAATAGATGAAAGTCTGACGGAGTGAGATCAGGTGAATGAGGCGGATGTCCAATCAATTTAAAGCCACAATCGTAAACGGCAGCCATGGCAATGACAGACTCTTTCACCCTAACCCTTACCGATTTTGACCATTTTGCAAAAGCCACTTGTCTTGTTTACTTTAGAGTGCTACGTTGTCAAAATAAACTAACCAAATGAGACTAGTCCATTGGTACATGGCCCTTTATAGTCAGAGTATAGTATATTAAAAAAAGAACACCCATCCTTGAGTACCTCCTTCAATACGAGGCTCACAACTTATCAATCAGCCCTCGTCAGCCCCCGTATATTAGTTTTGTGCAAATTTGTGGATATCTATTCTGTTTTAAAAATCAACATCATTTGTCTATATAGATGACCCTTGATCAACAAGGCAGTGCTATTTATAATGCGCGGAAGGAGTTTGCTGACTATGTCCAACTTGCGTGATCATTTGATAGTATAAACAACCAACTTGCGCCCGCACAGCCACTGCAGCACGCTGGACCAGAACGAAGTCGACGCCATTTTACATAGATACGATCACTAGTGTTAAGAGGGACATGACCATGAATAAGTGACGTAATAGAACATACAGATTCCGGTTAAGACAGAGCCCAATGCATTTTGAATGCTATATAAATAAACAAACTGATATCCTGATCAAATTATATATTACTTATTTGAATATATGTTTTGAGACAGTTAACCAAACTAAAATATTGCAGTACAAACTTGAACAAGCTGCCGTGTCTTTATCGCAAACTTCGCTATTGCAGTTGGGTGGACAATCCAGGTTACAAGTATCACCACGCTTCGTCGGAACACAGGCTGGAATGTTGATATAGATATCCACATGATAATTAATCAGATGGACGTATCTAGAGATTTGTGTAATTTAGACATGATTTTATACCAAACCAAAACATTGTATATTTTTCTAAATCCTTGAAGTAGAGTCATTAAATTAGAGAAAAGGAGGTGTTCCGATAGATTTGTATTCCACGACCAACATGGGTTGTTGTAAAATCTAAGTGTGAAGGATTTTCAGTACAACTATATAGTGTTTCGGTGTACTTAAGCTACGGTCAACGACATTATGGTTTTGATTATTAAGTATTGTCAAAACAAATGCCATTGTTCCACTCCACAGATTGGGCTAGCTATAGTTAAACTAACTGAATGTAGGTATAATGTACGTAACACCTGTCGAAAAAGCTCAGGCGGAAGAAATGTACTTATATGCTAGGATATGTTCGATACTAGGCCCGACAAGCTTAACTGATCTGTAAAAAATAATGCCAGTATTTTGAATATAACAGCTAAGCAAAATTCTACATGAATGCTACTAAAATGCTAAGCTCAAGAATAAACGGTGATTGGGTGCAGTTGCATGAATAAATATGTCTATATGTTTATGGCTGCTAAAATAAAGAACACTTTTTCATAATTTTTGTCAAAAGTTTACATTATTTTAATCATCGTTATATTGTAAATGACGTTATAAATACCCTTAATACTCACCAAAGCAATGTCCCGAGTTAAAAGAACAATTGCTGTTTTCACAACCTGTACTGCAATTCTGATCGCATTTACTACTGTAATATCCGGTAATGCATTCTATAATAGAATAAGTCAATAATTTATAGAATTTCCTGACAAAAATGACATTCATAGATAGGGAACTATTGCGTTGTAGTTAAAATGCATACAAGTAAACTCTGATCACTGACTTTATGATGTATTCCCCAGGGAGTCTACGGTAACAAAGATATTGCTTCAAGTACTTATATCTAAATTCATATTGGACTGTTTTTTTAATAATTTGAAATCAAGTAGTCCTCATGCAATTCTGCATCTGCCGCTTCTATCTTCACTTACAGGGACACAATTCATCTAAGCTGCATTCGCGATGATTTAAATTCTTGATTGTGATTTTACCATTTTATGTTAATTACATCCCTATTTCCAAAATATTTTGTTTTCGAATGTTGAACGATTAGGCTCAATTTCATGACAATCGTTATAGATGAACAGTGGGGAAGTAACAGCAGAGAGTTTCGAATGATGCGTATTGATGAATTCGAAATCTTTATATCAAAAGGGGAACTATGTTCTTGCCTTGAATGATGCGGATTTATAACTTCGAATGGTTTCTAATTTCAAAGGGAACTATTTTCTTCCCTCGTAGCGATATATGTGTTCGTTAAACGGTAGTATACCGGATAATCCCATTTTCACTACATTGGACAAGTTCCATGACTTTGATTTGACAACGTCATGTCACGCATTATTTTCCATACATTTTCAGTTTTCAGAGTTACCACGTAAAGTGTCCTTTGTTTCGTGTTCTATACTTTTGTAATTTCGATTTACAGTTTTGTTAAATTTTGCATCTCCTCTTCCTTCTTTTTTTGATGTCGCCTTGGTGAAATATATTTAAATATACATGTGAAATACTGTTATGCGTTCAAAGAAGGCAAAGTGACTTAAGCAAAAACATAGTGTGATGAGCTAAAATAGATAACAGCGTGCCAATGAATCCAACAAGGGGCAAGAAATGATGACGATTACAGCATATACGGGACATCTGAGCACATACATTTTGTACATCTTGTAAATATGTATCTTTTTAGGGATGTTGTAGAAACCGTAGGTCGCATTCGTTCTGTATGGGCACGAATCGAAAATTGTCTACCTTTGTCATTTTTGCTTCTATGTTATATGCAGACACATAATACATTTTATACTGTCTATATTCAGTCCAATGGTGATTATTTTAGTACAGAAAACATGCGTCGCCAAATTCCAATCAACTGGCATCGTTTTCAAGTGAATATGTTAAATGACATTTACAACGAGGTTATTTACAATGTATTTTTGAATTACTAACCTTCTATAACTGCAACTACTTAAGTAATTAATAAATAACATTAAACATTTACACAAAGATTGAAAATATAGCATTATTTCACTTTAAGCTCACTCTTTCCGCAGTTCTTTGTGTTCTTTCTCGGATTTCGTACTGGAAAAAGTTATCAGGCTCGCCCTCAGAAGATTAAAAAAATTGCAGACTTCTTTCTTTTTTATTTTTTATATACATATAGGAATGCAAAGATAAGATTTATTACTGTATGTAATAGGGAAATGTATTTAGCTAAATTAGATCTCGATTTAGATGTAGACCACCATGCAACGCCCTTAACACTAATATCTAATAGGAAAATATAGCAAACGCCATATTGTTTACATTAACAACCTATGAAGAAAATTTTACCTTTTACACCGACGTAAAATGTAATATGAACGATATAAACAAAATTTAGAGCCTAAAAGGTGCTTTGCATTATGACGACTATGATCGACAACGGTACAGAATTATCTAATAGTAAAGCGTGCTTATTCAGCCTAAAAAATAAAGGGGGGGGGGGGGGGGGGGGGGGGGGGCTGCATCGCTTTAATAAAAGAGTTATACTATGCAATGCATTCTTTTATAAGTATAGGCCATACATTTACAAGCTAACTAGCCATAAAGCTAAATGGTCATAAGATAATAGACATTGAAATATAATTCTTTCCAAACTAAAATGGGCATTGTTAGTAAGTATGATATAATATCTGAATATCAGTGGTGCCCTTGATTTAAACATTGATTTGGTGTCATTACATCTAGTCAGGGATATAATTAAGGTCCCCTGATCAAATCAGTCACAAGAAATGGCCAGTGCAAGTGATCTCAACTTATGATACAAAATAGTTGTCGGTTATCTATATATCGATATATCCTTACCTGCGTTACATTGTGTTACATAATGTAATGTGTTCAATGGTACATACCATTACAGATACCAGAATCCCGGGCACACACACTGTCTTTACAGTTAACTGGGCAGTCATTGCCACAAAATTGTCCATGCTTTCCCACAATGCATTCTGAAAACAAACCGTTAATATGTTAATTATTTTTTACTTCTATGTCGTAGATATTAACATGGAATGTCAACCAGTTACTTGGATATATAAAGTTATTTGGGACATTTAAAAGAAAATGTGAAACTTATATTGATGAATTGTATCATCACAGATTAAACAATCATGTTTTAGTTTATACTACAATCTGAACATCACATTTCTATGATTTTCCTGAATTGTTTATTTAGATCTACATTTCGAAGTGTGTTGGTTGTTATTTGGATGACTAGTCTTTAAACACACAAAGCAATATTCAGTACATATATTTCTATTTTGCATGCTTGGTTTTACTCGGATATTGATATTAGGCTGAACTATGTGCAATCTGCCATTTAATGGTCATTCCAACCTAGGTGCAAATAAATATTTCATAATCTGTAGTACATAAATGTTCGACATATACACAAAAACATTTCATCTGAAGTGGCAGATTACAATAGTCACGTTAATACATTTAAAATATCTGTATAAAAATGCAGTTCAAACACCAGTAAACGAAGTAAACAGTAGTTGAGCAACGTCAAATCTCATTCGGCAGGTATTTCTATATCACCGTATTACTACTGTTCCCGGCAATATTTTGTGAAAACATGACACTACATATTAAGATTCAGGTTTTCACCATTAATTAGATTTGTTTCTGAATTCAATAACTTATACTAAACTAATTGTTTGTTAGTTTAAGTTGAAAAAAGCAAGGTCAAGGACTGTACAAGGACAAGATATAATAAATGTACCTGCATTCAATGTTGAACAAAAACTTATAAAATACAGTTATAAGAAAATTACAATGGGAACAGAAATATTCTTTTTTAGCAATATAATCGGAAACAGCAACACTATGTTTAAAATTTATCATGGACTTCAATAAGGTAATTGCTTTATCATTACTTTATCATAAAAATAATAATTATTATTGTTGTTGTTGTATTATTGTACGTTTGTGTCCTTAGTAGGAGAGGTATAAACAAGGTTCTTTGTCTAGAAAACTTTTTATTTTCCAAATATATTATCTTAAAAACGCGTTTATCATAAAAAGTAGGTCGTGTCAGATTTATTAACCATGTCGGACCAAACTGCCATAAAAACATTGATAAAATCACTCACCATCACATTTCCCTGAGTCCTTGGCACAAAGTCTATTTAAGCAGTTTACGGAGCAGTTTTGTTCACATGTGTTACCAAACTTGCCAGGAACACAATCTGGAAACATAACATAATTATATCTATATCATTTGTGTAGATCTCATTTCAGTTCATACAATGGAGGGATGTTTTATTAAGATAAAGATATGTCCATCATCAAATAATCAGGAATAGCGGACCTATTGAGGGTTATTCTGTGAGGCTGTCCACTTATCTACCCTATATGTATCTTTCAGGATTTCCCAAAATATTTTTAAAGGGGTATGACATGCCTGAGCATATTCACGAAAGCAATGACAATAAAACGCATGAACGACCTACACAAAATATGTTATTTAGTAATTATTTAAGGCTTACTTAATCATCTACTTACCATTACAAAACCCGTTGTCTTGGGCACACAATCTGTTATTACAGTTTACAGAACAGTCTCTATCGCAGGTATTGCCGAACTTCCCAACGACACACTCTGTAAATGTTTACATAATAAGGAATATAATATGCTTATAATATGCTTAAACTATTGAGTTCTTATTGTAAGTCAAGCCATCTAGTTATCGGTGCGTGCCATTCATCCGTGACTAGTTGTGTAATGTGTGTTATTTAACTAAAATAGTTATATTTTCGTTGTTTATAGCAAGTTAAGTCGTTGGGAATGTACTTCGGCACAAACTCAAAGGTAAGTTCCAATCTTAATTGGGCAGACAAAATTACAAGCATTGATGAACTAATCAAAAACTGGAAAAAAAGAAAATTGACCATTATAGGAAAATCTGTCGTTGTTCAAGCTATAATATTACCACAGATAACCTACTTAGCAAGTGTCCAATACGTAAGTAAAGAACAAATAAAGGAGCTTGAAAGGAAAATATATTGTTTTATCTGGAACAATGGGCCGGAGCGTGTTAAACGTAGTGTTATGATAAGTGATAAATCGGAAGGCGGTTTATTAATACGGGATATTGAATCCCATATTGATGTTTTAAATGTAGCCTGGATACAAAGGTTAGTATCTCCTGTAGACGCCTGTTGGAAGGTGATTCCAAATTATTATTTGGAAAAGCTTGGTGGCGCCACTGTGTTGTTTCGTATGTCCCCAGGACACATACGCAACCTTCCAAAAAACGATGTACCATATTTTTATATTAACATCCTACAATCATGGTTGAAACTTAGAGAAAATAACGCGCCGATCGTTGATTATAACTTTACAGATATTTGTCGAGAGATCATTTGGGGAAATAAACACATCAAACTTAACGGAAGGTCGCTAATTTTTAAGACCTGGATTAAGTCCGGGTTAATTTTTATCAACGATATAATTGATAATGATAGTATAAATGAAATAAAAATTTACCAACAATTAAAAGAAACGAGAGACTGGATAAGTGAGGTAAGTCAGGTAAAGAAAGCTATTCCTAAAGAATGGAAGGACAAAATCAAGGGAGATAATGCACGGGTAAATGTACAAACTGACTCTGATTTATTAGTCCTCGATAAAGGAGTGGGTGTAAAACTTGATCAGGTAAATAATAAGTTTCTTTACTTAGCATTTATAAGAAAAAAGAAATCAGAGTCATACTGCAGAGGTATGTGGGAAGATTTGTTTATGTTAGAAAGCAGTGGTTTGATTTTTCATGAATTATTTGAATTTATCAATGATATCTTAATAGAGAATAACGAAAATTTTTCAAATGGAAGCTATTCCATAATATTCTTCCAAATGGAATCTTACTTAAAAGATGGAATATTATTGATAATGATGAATGTTGTATATGTAAAGTTAAGGATGATTATAAACACTATTTTATTGAATGTCAATGTGTAGACCCATTGTGGAATTTGATACATGATCTTTTACAAAAACATAATTACAATGTTCAGCTAAGAAATATGTATTACATCGTGATAGGATATAAGATTGTTGATAAGAAGTACAAAGAATTTAACATTCGTATGTCCCTGATTGGTTATACAATATATAAACACTACCACATCTCTAATAGAAGGGTCGACAGTTGTTCAATTGTGTCTTTATTCAAACATTTTCTTGAGAGAAAATTACTCCTACAACGATATAGAGATATAAAATGATTGAAAAGCATAGCAATGTATTTAAACGAGTAACATGTAAAAAAACGAATAAAAAAGAATGATTAAAAGAATCAATAGAGAATGTGCAATGATGATAAACATGGCTCTGCGAGCTTATTAGCTCTTAAAATGTACTAAAACATAAAGTTATGATCTATGTGTAAAGATGGGTAAATGAAAGTATTATGTTCACATGAAAAGGGCGTATTGGTGATATATACGCTGCGTGTGTACTGATGGTGATGGTGTTTTTACTGTGAGTATTCTCTATTTTTGTGTGGGTCTGTGTATAAACAAGCACGTATATGCAAGTATGCTGCCGTTAGTATAGAGTTTCTGCTTCTGTTTTAAGGGTACGTGTGTGCAAGGGTGTGTGTGTGTGTGTTTGAAGGAGAGAGAGAGACAGAGAGAGAGACAGAGATAGAGACAGAGAGAGACAGAGAGAGACAGAGAGAGAGAGACAGAGAGAGAGAGACAGAGAGAGAGACAGAGATTATTACTTTCGAGGATGAAATTATGAACACCACGTTTGTATGATATGTATAACGAGAAATGTAAAAGTATGGCAATGAAATATGAATGAGAAGTTGGACTATATACATATAATATTAAGATATATCTATGAGCCTATATCTGAGCATCAAAAAAAAAATTTAAAAAAAAGAAAAAAAAAAGATAAAGATATGTCCATCATCAAATAATCAGGAATAGCGGACCTATTGAGGGTTATTCTGTGAGGCTGTCCACTTATCTACCCTATATGTATCTTTCAGGATTTCCCAAAATATTTTTAAAGGGGTATGACATGTCTGAGCATATTCACGAAAGCCATGACAATAAAACGCATGAATGACCTACACAAAATATGTTATTTAGTAATTATTTAAGGCTTGCTTTATCATCTACTTACCATTACAAAACCCGTTGTCTTGGGCACACAATCTGTTATTACAGTTTACAGAACAGTCTTGATCACAGGTATTGTCGAACTTCCCAACGACACACTCTGTAAATGTTTACATAATAAGGAATATAATATCCTTATAATATGAGTTCTTATTGTAAGTCAAGCCATCTAGTTATCGGTGCGTGCCATTCATCCGTGACTAGTTGTGTAATGTGTGTTATTTAAATAAAATAGTTATATTTTCTTTGTTTATAGATAAGCTTACGTATTGTACATGTATGTCAGTTAACATATTAGTTTAACTGTTGTAAAAGTGATAATTAAACTCAGTAACTTCATTTTGTTCATTATTGTAATTCGTTTGTCGGATGCTGCGGATGCCGTTTAATTTTCTACTGTGCTGTTTTACCGTGAAACATGGAATTATTAAGGCTTGCTTAATCATCTACTTACCGTTACAAAACCCGTTGCCCTGGGCACACAATCTGTTATTACAGTTGACAGAACAGTCTTGATCGCAGGTATTGCCGAACTTTCCATCGACACACTCTGTAAATGTTTACATAATTAGGAATAAATTATGCTTATAACATTGTTTCTTTTAAAGATGCTACATCATCGAAAGCGTAAACACTGTTTGTCACAAATACAACCAACTAAAATGATCGCTCAGAAGGCGGAAGGTAACACGTCAATTATAGAAGCGGAGCACGATAGGCTTTCTTCAGGACGAACTTAATCATAATATCAAATTAAATACAACGCTAAATTGAGAGAGTGGAACGTTTGGAGAAAGATAACAGGGTAATATATGTACTGTTTGGGCAAATAACATTATAGAAATTCTCATCAAAATTTATTTTATTTTTTGCACAAAATGTACGTGTTAAAATGACTGAATGATTTTGTATTGTTTAGCTGTACAACAATGTGACAAAATGTATATTTCTATAGCTTGTAAGCCATGCCAAGCCAATAGAGATAAGAACGTTAATCTTTTCAATGTAGATTTTGAGACATTGCGACAGAATAAATCAATATTTTGTAATACACGTGGACGTCTATATCACTCACCAGTACAGTATCCGGTGTTCTTTGCACACATACTGTCCTTACAGTTGACAGAACAGTCCTGATTGCAGGTATCCCCAAACTTTCCAGGAATGCATTCTATAAGATAGAAAATATCCTGGAGTGTGCCATAGCTAACGATGTAACATGTTGATGTTCTTAAACCTTGATATTTTAAGCTAAATGAGATATTAAGACAAGATTGATTACAGATTGAGGTCATTAGCAGACATGGCGTCTCTCTTTTTCTTTCTGCATTAATTGTCAATTATTTTTGAACAAGTGAGAATAATACAAACCTAAACAAAATCCAGAGTCTTTATTACAGAAACTGTCTTTACAATTCGCAGAGCAATCATTTTCACACACAGTGCCGTATTTTCCTGGAGAACAGTCTGAAAAAGATGAGAGAGGGAAATTTTAATTCTACTGTAATAACTAAATGCCAGATGACAGAAGGGCAGTTACATAGTATTCAAGTTCTTAATGAATAGAGCAAAAATTAAACTAGCTAGATTCTACTTTGCATTTTTTTTTTTTTTTTTTTTGCGAAAACAAGTTATCTCATCTTATACAAATCAGTCTTGCACGTTGGCCCGCTTGGGAGTTACTGTGACAGAACACAAGAGAACCCGGAGAAAAAAAATGCGGTTATCATTGGGAGTTGAACCATAGCCACTTTAGTAAAAGGCAAATGTGTTACGACTGTAACGTCCAATAACCCTAGCAAATAGGGTAAAAGTTTATCTATTTTATTGTTTACGAAGTCGGATGGGTATACCATATAGCAATAAAAACAGAAAAACCGTAATGTCAATGGATCTCAAGTATAAGAGTATAAACTCACAAAAAAAAAAAAAAAAAAAAAAACGAGAGCAGAGAATATCAAAATTTAAAAAAAAAATGTGAAATTGCATAAACAATAATAATCGGACCAGGTGGTCTAGAACTCCACAACATCACTACAGTTTCCGAAAAATAAGATGATATATCGGTCGCAAAGGTAACAAAATGAATGTGAAATTGTACATTTTCACTGAAAATAGATTTCATACTGAATATACCATATAATAAAGGTATACACAAAATGATGTAAAAACAATAACAAAAAATAATTTATAACTGTAAATGTAAGAAAAACACAAAATGATGTTAATCTGGTATTGAAAGGATTACACAAAATATTGTAAAACGGAAAATGTAAGAATAACACATAATAGTGTAAAACTGTAAGTGTAAGAATTACACAAACATGTCTTTTCATGAACTTATGCCTCACATTTAAACATCGTAGTTACACAATAGTTACTTACATATGCAAGAACCCGTTTTAGAGTTACAGTTGCCTCCGTAACAGCTCGCCGGACATAATTGGTTACAGTCACCGTTACCGTACATTCCTACTGGACACCCTTATTGTAGAAACGTATGTACCATTTACTAAGAGACAATATATATATAAGTATACATGTATACATCTAGTAATACAGATTTGTAAAGTATGTATATTTATAAATGTAATGTACTTTATTGATATAAAACTACCTTATATAGCATGTGAAGTTAATAAATGTAATGTACTGTATTGATATATAGCTACCTTATATAGTATATTTAGTGTAATGCAGATTTGTAAAGTATGTATATTTATTAATGTAATGCATTTTATTGATATAAATCTACTTGATA
Organism: Pecten maximus; assembly: GCF_902652985.1. Classification (NCBI taxonomy): domain Eukaryota; kingdom Metazoa; phylum Mollusca; class Bivalvia; order Pectinida; family Pectinidae; genus Pecten; species Pecten maximus. The sequence goes on along the minus strand of NC_047018.1, from coordinate 50,094,038 downwards.
TAGCATGTGTAGTGTATACATTTAATGTACTTTAGTGATATCAAGCTGCCTAACATAGTTTTAACTGACGCAAAATCGACCATTGTAATGTCATGAACAAATGGTCAAGCTTGTCCTGTAAAGTTTTCTTTGAGCATTTGTCTTCAGACTTCATTGCTGATGGAAAACAAATGATAGGTGTAGATTTATTCTATTTAAATTATTATACACTCACCAAACACTTGAACCTCACAGAGCTCTAATACTGCATAATCACTATACCAGCTGTATCGTTTTGGGTTGTTTCTATAGTTGTACACAGTCACATACCGCCCTACATACGGGCACTGGTGTGTCTGGTCTAACTGTACCGCACTTCTACTACTACTAGTGTCTTGATAGCAGAGGACGCCGTCTGTGGGCGAATCGGTGGTATTGGATACATAAAGCTGGAAACCAGCCAGTCTTTGCTGAAAATCATCTGGAAAGGAACACAGAATATGTAAACAAAAAGTGAAGAACCTAATTTGGATCCATAAATATGCACAAATGAAGAGGAAATCAAATTACAGACTTAGTTGCAAGCGATAATTCTACAGGAAAAGATTTAAATGAATCGGAAAGTATTTATATTAGTTATTTCATATATAATAGGTCAACAGTAGCAGTGATTTCAACCTTATGTATAAACGGATATACACATGTATCCCGAAGTGGGAGAAACAATTATAAGAACTTTTCTATAAGCCTAGATCATGTTCAGAGACTGAAGCTTGTTTGTTGCAAAAAGCGGACTCGCAAAGACCAAAAAAATAAAAAAAAAAATAAAAATTGTTATTAAAAGGTCATTTATTGAATGACTGCTGAACTCTTGCGAGTCCACAATATGTCATTATTCAACATGAATAATGTTTGATGTAATGGAAAAAAACAGAGTGTATTTACTGAATATCATGATGTAGCAACAACGATGGGGTACAAATGATGGCAGGTCTGGCTCTAGAGTTAACATTAGGGTAGATAAACAAAATCTTATTTATGTGTTAAAGTGAGCGATATAATATCTTTAATGAATGCAAACAATAAGCCTTTTCTTTAATTTTTAACTTGTTTTAATTGAACTCACATTTGGATAACCTTAATTTTGCTCACATTTCAAATCAAATGTCGCAAGAATATGTAAAAACAGTTTTTACAAATGTAAATTGCACAGAAATGGGCACGGGACAAAATAAAAGTACAATATGACATAATCATGCGAATCAGCGGCTCATGACATCATGTATAAATGACGTCAATATATTGTACATGACGTGACGTTTTTGTCTCCAAAGTAAAAGAAGTATGATATGGATTGAATACAATAACTAAATGAGTGGCTTGTCACATTGGGAACACAAATGACGACAAGTTATTATACATGACATCATGTTTTGTCACCTCAGTAAAAAGTATCAAATACAAAAGAAGTTTATGACATACGCTTTATGTGTCTTTTCGATTAAGTACAGGTTTCTCCAGAATGCATTTATGTATCCCTCTTTCTTCATCAACTCCCGAAATAGCGATGTCAGAATCATAACAAAAATGTCGACTATACTGACATTCATTGTTACAAACAATAACATGCAATTAGGTGCAGAAAGCTTTAAACATATACTTTATAAAGTTATAAGACAAACTTACTTCTGTACAGTATTCTTATTGTGTTTATTGTACTCATTTGTCCAAGATCAACCCGCCACCATGCGATCTTCCGACTTCCTCCCAATGTATGTGTACAACAACCAGGATCTATCCATGTCTTCAAACATCCATCCACAGCAGCACTCGCCAGCCAATACCCGTCGTTATGGTTACTACTCTGTGTAGCTGTCTTTGACAAAGCGAGGTTTCCTGTAATACACCGTTACTGTTAAATCTAAGTATTCTACCCCTTCCCAGAAAAACATGAATATGTTCAAATGTAGATAACATCGTAATAGTTATTAATCAAAACAATGAGAATAAATCTAGTAAAATAGATGAATGGCCATATATGAAATCTCAGTCATTCAACCATACAATTTCTGTATGCATGTCACGAAATTATTCAAATCCACAAGTCATCATCATCACCATGCCATCAATAAAAAAGAGGAAATCTTGTTTGTTTAAAACAAGATAATCTGCAAGCTAGGGTAGATTCTAAATCAGATGAATAAAAAATAAACTATCGTAAATATCATCATGTATCTATCTAATATACTAACATTAATTCCATAGCGACTGACCAAACACCATCAAAATCGGGTTTAATCAATAATAATGCTTCAGTAGCTGATTAGAGGGTAGAACGTACCAGCATATCAAAATATATGGAAACGCATTCATCATCAGAGTCAAAAACTAAATGTCACAGAACAGTAAAGGGTTCGGTACAAACTGTTTAGCGACAATACCGTCTCAGATGAATGAGCAGGTCTCGTTCGTATTATCAGCTTTATATATCCTTTTTAAGATGGTACATCGGCGACTGCTTATTCACTGTCTGTCGCAAAAAAAAAATGAATTGCACCCACGGTATAGTAACAATCTAATTAACACCAATAAATGATATAAATAATAATATTGTCCTAAAACTATCGTTTTAATACTTAAAATTATATTCCGACCAAAGTGACCGTCGTGACCTTTGATTGGCAGACCAGTCGATATTTGTGTAGCAGAATTATGGATGTCGTATACGTGTAGGTACGTTATACATTGACGAATTAGTCATGATGGCTAATTGATATTGCTAGTCCAAGTAAAAATGTAAATATTTTATCAACTTAATTTTTCACTGTGCGTGTCCAGAACACCTTTTCTCGGATTGCAGGAATTTGAATCCTGTGATCCGAGTTCAGGTCTTGGTGATGGTAACAGCACGTGTTTAATTCGTGGGAAACTGATTATGTCAGTGAGCACATGTATAAAGACATATTGTTGATAGTGGGTTGTTTATGTGTACATTTGTTTGTTTGTGGTTTGCTTGGGTATTTGTGGCATCTGTTTTTCTTCTTTTTCTCACATATATATATATATATCAATATGGCACAGCGGTATAGTCTGCGGGTTTTTCTGGCTAGGCGATTTTATGCCGAAGATCGTGAGTTCGAAGCCCGGTCAGGGCACGAGTAAAATGGATTTGCTATCCTTCACCAGTTGTAGTACTATGTTTAACACTATGTGATAGTGATCCGAAGGTAAAGATTTGAATTTCCTGTCGTAGTTGAACTGTGATTTTCCATCCTATTGTTTCCGTCATCCTTGCTGGTGACTTAAATTACGCAAGTTACAGACAATGTTTAATATTCAATTAAAAATATATATATATATATATATATACCATTAAGATACAAATCTACAATGTAAATAGCATTGATGTTATTTAACCTATATTGCATATACAAATGACAGTGCATACTTATTTGCATTTCAATGACGGGGCCTGTTTATTTTTTTTTCTATTTTCTGTTTTACCTGTGTCGATAAGCACATTGAGTGTGTGAGGCAGGTACCACGCTGAGTAAGCGTAAATCGTTGTATAATATATATTACGTTACATTTTTAGACCATTTACCTCTCGCTGTTGTGTCTCAAAATAGCTTGTAGGCATATACGTTATGTACTCGATGCACCGAAACATTCACTGAACCTTGTATCTACCTACACACAAATTGGATCGCCTAATTTACGGGTCCTACGAAGGGGTCAATAAAATAACTTGAAGAGACGGAGAATGCTAAAATTTCCTCGGGACGCAGTATGGATTTTTTTCACCATACAATTTGAAATATGCAATTAGATGCCGTGAATTTCGGAAGGTGGTAATAGCATAAACCATCTAAAGGGGCATTACTTCGTTTTAATAAAGTTTAGGTCGTCAACAATAAACTTAATGGAAAATATGTATTTTTTTCTAAGTAGAAAAAGTTTAATCCTTACATTAATACTCTCAAGATAAACCAATGTTTCTCGAGTGTTTACTCCTGCAAATTGTTAATTTGATCAAAAGTGTCACTTATTTATCGGTGATTATTTTATTACATATGGGCACAAGCACTTATATAACCATCGTTTGGACATATATTTCATCAATAAAAATTGTGCATATTTCTGATGTCCGAACGAAGGAATGCCCTTTTAAATTTGGGTTATATATTAAAATACACAACAGCCTATTCTTGTTTTAAATCGATCATAACTTCTGTCAGTCGGCGTTGTAGCATCTTTAATGATTGCGTTAACCTATCGGTAATATAATTTGATTATGTAGTTATGAATTCCTGATAACCTTGTTAACCGGTTAAAGCTGTCTTAATTTGAAACAGACCATTTATGGCCATACTAAGCTTTGTTTTTCAGTAAAAAGGTAAAGCAAAAATCAGAGAGAGAGAGAGAGAGAGAGAGAGAGAGAGAGAGAGAGAGAGAGAGAGAGAGAGAGAGAGACAGACGGAGACGGGGACAGACAGACAGACAGAGACGGGGACAGACAGACAGACAGAGACGGAGACGGGGACAGACAGACAGACAGACAGATAGAGACAGATAGACAGAGACAGAGAGCATCCATAAACTATTTGCCTGGGTACCATTAAATGTGAAGTGTAATTCTTTGTCAACCTTTCCTAACAACAATTAATGAAAAAAAGAGACAATTTAAAAAAAAATAATGCATTTGAACAGAAATCATAAACAAAAGTTATGCAACCAGAAATATACATCACGTAAACATTCAGGATGTACTTGTAACGACTAACATGCATTAACAAAAATAAATACTGAGATAGCAGCAAATTCCCCCAGGTATTCATATATTCTTCTGTAATCTGGAAATAAGAAACACTTTACATATCAGCTAATTGTGTGTGATAATATACTGATATGAGTCATTGACATCTTTGCTGTATAATCTTCGCTGACGAACCAATACAGCCCCTACTGCTCAAACTTCCGTCCGTTTTCATATCCTATCCCATATACCTCTTGTCATAGTAAAAGTGACTGTTTCATGCATGACTAAGATCGAAGATATATTTCTCAAAAAGCAGTGAACTCATCATTGATGCTGACAAAACATCTTAATATCATCAACTGTACAACCACCTTACTGTTTATACCTATCTCGACTTTATCTGGTTATCAATTTTTACTTAAACTTACCAAAATCTTTATTTTCTGTACAAACTTTCTAACCAGGAAGTAAGATCATATTTTGTAATATACAAATTCACCTGTATGCATGTTACACTATTTTCTGTTTTAGATTTAGACCTTATGTACCTACCTTCAGATCTTACTCCGTTTAACACTAGAAACAGGATCAGACAAACATCTCTGCTTGGCACCACTCTTCCTTTCGCCATTTCTGAGCTCACTGGCTACTCGGCAGCAACAAGGAAGTACAACGCAGTCTTCCACAGGTCTGTATGTGTAAACTAAATTGTCATACAAATGTGAGGTGTATTAAAAGCCCAATACATGGCTTGTTCGGGCTGAGTGAACTTAATACAATGGATATATATAGCGGTGTGCCCCTTCTCTGGCAAATGTACATACTGTATGTGTGACAACAAGTAGGTGTGCCTGCTTGTACCGGGTATGTGTATATACTCACATGTGTATTTGTGGGTTTGGTATATGGGAGAAAGAGACCCTATATCTAGCAGTGTTATTCAACTTCAGGATATTCCTAAGTATTCCATAAGAACACATGATTTAATGTCATAGCTAGGGTCCAAGATATACCCTAAAATAAAATCATCCATCTTAATTGATATAAGCGTTACTACATTATGTGTAGTTTTAAAAAAAATGACAGTTTGTTACACCTCGAATATAACTCGAGAAATGTGATTTTTGAGCCTTAAAATCATTAAGCGAAAAAAAAAAACGTCATTGCAAATTTAAACACGATTATAACAGTGATTTAAAAATGGAAGGTACTTTAATGTATTTATTTAACCTGAGAGTCGTTTCCCCGAAAGAAAAAAAAACCCAAAAAAACCCAAAAAACCCCGAGATATATATTTTTCATATGAACATGGTAGAACCTATGACTTTACAGTAATTTTCCTGAATGAAGGGGGCGTATTTGAGTAATGGCTTTTCTTAATTTATTGAATATTGACAAAACTGGGCCTTGGTTTGGTTTGACGACTTATTTACATAATAAGATAGTTTAAAGTCTGACTGCGGATTACTAGTTAAACATAGAATTACACACACTTACATAAGCCAAGGAATATGTTAAAATACTTTCCACTAGTGAAGTTAGTAAAGTTTTCACTCTGCTTACATAAGACAATTCCTGTACTCCCAGTTTACACATGGAGACCCACAAACATAGCTTACCTTTCATTTCACCTAGTAGACCGGCATATTGGTGAAATAGCAAAGACACGGTTTGTAGTTTATGCTTACTGAAAGTCTCAGTCCATTATTCTCACTGTTCGACCCAGTTTTGGGGAGGTATGTACCCTATCTATAATAGGTAGAAATAATATTGTTTTTAATGTTCATTTTAATCATACAACTCGGACTCGGATATTTTGCAATTTTAATTAATAACTGAGGCCTGCGGCCTTCGTTATTAATTCAATTGCAAAATATCCTCGTCCTCGTTGTATATCCTGCAATAATACACGAATCATCGTTAATTATTTCTTAAATAAATCGTTGAAATACCGAAGGAAGAAAATAAAAATCGTGATGCGTTACGACGTTGGTTACTAAGGCAGCTGTGGTTGCTAATATAATATAGTTCCAGTGAATCTACGGAAATACACCAGTATTGTTAATAGAATGAAAAGTAACTACTCAACATTTGTGTTTAATACCTTTTCCGTTTTTATTTAATTGATATGTTCACAATCCACAATTTCCGTTTCAGATTAACTATAGTTGTATTGACGACATATTTAGTAGTGATTGTTCTATATATGCACACATTTCCGCAATATTCATTTTAGTTTTTGATGAAATACTCACTTGACATTTTCTTTTTGTACAGAGATCACCGGGTAACTGGAGCAAAACACTAAAATTGCGTTGATCAGTCCTTGCAAAATGGCGCCGTCTAATTCACGTTCCATAACATCACGATTATGCTACAGATTCCCGCGCTTTTTAATCCGCTGAGCCTTTTTCACTGCGTTTACGGTGATATGAACACAGTCAGAGTTTACTAATCTGAAGAAGGGAGAAATACAGAAATATAATCATAACACGCTAATGTGAATTATTCAATTTGCCTGCAATACTGCTCCATGTTATAGGACCGTAATGCTTGAATACCAATCGTATTGTGACATAGACCTGTTCAGAATGTAAGACATAATATGTTGCCTAAACTTAAGAATTAAAGACAGTTGAAATATACTATGGATATAGACGACAAATTCACATACAGGAACATATTTATTTCAGTGCTAAGTAGGGATGAGATCGCGTAAATGTTGTAAAAGATGTTTAAGTATAATTGCAATTTCCGTGAATAACAATGATATATAGCTAGATTATGGGAGCAAACTGTGCCAAACATTAGATACACAAATGTCAAGCCATGGAACACAGTGTGTACACAATCACATAAGATGGATGGTTGTAGACTTAATAGAAAATTGTTAGTTTGATTAAGCCGGAAGTGCGAACATATCTGCCGAAATTTAAACTTCCGGGAAAAGGATAATTTTCTTACGTTAGGATTTCCGGATAAACATTTAGTCCTATTATGTCTTAATTAAGCAGCACTAGAAGATCATTATTACTACAGGGGAACGCAGACAATTTCATTATCAAATGGATTTTTCGTGAAGATAAAATTCAGCAATTAGTGGTTACGACCGGGGTTGGATTAGGAACATATCAAACAGTTAAGTGTGAATTTGTTAATGAACATTAAATATACAGAATACCAACCCCTGGTCGACGTAGTGTAAAATATATATATGGAGTCGCCCTGGTTCGTATTAAAACAGTTCGTTATGAAAATCTAGATCGGAATTTAAGAACCTGTACTAACGAGGAAGAAGATATAGAGGATATCTAACAGTGTCTTCAGTAATACCAAATATATTTCACGAGTGGGGCTAATATTTTGATATTTTTCACGAGTGCGCAGCACGAGTGAAAAATATCAAAATATTAGCCACACGATTGAAATATATTTGGTATTACTGAAGACACTGTTAGATATTCTGTTTATTACATTTTTTATCAACAAAAAACCTACCCCGTATGCTTACTAGGCCTACAGCGATAATTTGTAAACAAAAACAGTAGTTCCCCCTGTCCATGTGCTGACATATATGTCGGGCTTTCTGATTGGTCAATTATTTTGGTGAAAATATCACTTTTATAGAATGAATAATTTTTGATATTTCACTGGTAAAAATGTAATAAAAGCTTAATATTTTGATTCACTGTCCATTAAAACAAAATATTGGATACATTGTTTGTTAGCTCGTCTCATTCTACTCCTACTCGTTAAGACCCTTTTTCAAATTATTTTTTACAGATGACGAGAAACAACTCGTTAAAATAAATATATTATTATTATTTTTTGTGGTATAACTCTTCTTGATGATTCATCTGCTGATTTGCTTGTATTCCGAATATAATAGAAATGATTATACATTCCTTAATAATACAGTAGAAATATGTGATATTCTGCAAGTTGGGAAACTATGTAGGGCCTCCGGTGTTGATGTTATTAGTAATCATATGCTAAACGCTACTGCATGTACTGTTTGATCTCCTTTAAAGAGCTTATCTAATGACTCTTTCAGGTGGTTTTATATAAAAGCTTGGAAACTTGTGAAAGATATACCTCTGTTTAAGAAGGGAAATACATTTCCTTACTAATTATCGACTAGTTCTTTGCTATAAACGGTTGGTTAGGTTTTTGAAAGAGTAGTTTTAAAACATATTCATAATTTTTTAGGAAAACTCCTTCTTTTATCAACACCGGTCTGGTTTCATGCCGAATCATTCGTCACTCTATCAAATTATTTAAATATATATCCAATATTTGTCTAGCGTTAAACATGCTTATTTAGCGTTCTATGACATTTCGAAAGCCTTAGAATCTTATGGAATATCTAGCTAATTGGTTCATTTCTTATCTCGAATTCTTTTTTAGTATTTGTGTTATAAAAGCAGGAGTAACCTAAGGTACCATTTTAGGACTGTTACTATTCTTAGTGTATATTCAGCCATCAGCGACGACGCTACTCTTCTCCTCTTGTCTCAAAATTGAGGATTCCCAAAAACTGTCTGTGTTACCACCGTGTCAGCCGACCACCCGAGTGTGTTACCACTGTGTCACCTGACCACCCGAGTGTGTTACCACTGTGTCACCTGACCACCCGAGTGTGTTACCACTGTGTCACCTGACCACCCGAGTGTGTTATCACTGTGTCAACCGACCACCCGAGTGTGTTACACGACAACCCGAGTGTGTTACCACTGTGTCAGCCGACCACCCGAGTGTGTAACCACTGTGTCAGCCGACCACCCGAGTGTGTTACCACTGTGTCAACCGACCACCCGAGTGTGTTACCACTGTGTCAACCGACCACCCGAGTGTGTTACCACTGTGTCAACCGACCACCCAAGTGTGTTACTACTGTGTCAACCGACCACCCGAGTGTGCTACCACTGTGTCAACCGACCACCCGAGTGTGTTAACACTGTGTCACCTGACCACCCGAGTGTGTTACCACTGTGTCACCTGACCACCCGAGTGTGGTATCACTGTGTCAGCCGACCACCGGAGTGTGTTACAACTGTGTCAACCGACCACCCGAGTGTGTTACCACTGTGTCAACCGACCACCCGAGTGTGCTACCACTGTGTCAACCGACCAACCGAGCGTGTTACCACTGTGTCACCTGACCACCCGAGTATGTTACTACTGTGTCACCCGACCACCCGAGTGTGTTACCACTGTGTCAACCGACCACCCGAGTGTGTTACCACTGTGTCAACCGACCACCCGAGTGTGTTAACACTGTGTCACCTGACCACCCGAGTGTGTTACCACTGTGTCACCTGACCACCCGAGTGTGTTATCACTGTGTCAGCCGACCACCGGAGTGTGTTACCACTGTGTCACCCGACCACCCGAGTGTGTTACCACTGTGTCACCTGACCACCCGAGTGTGTTATCACTGTGTCAACCGACCACCCGAGTGTGTTACCACTGTGTCAACCGACCACCCGAGTGTGTTACCACTGTGTCAACCGACCACCCGAGTGTGTTACCACTGTGTCAACCGACCACCCGAGTGTGTACCACTGTGTCAACCGACCACCCGAGTGTGTTACCACTGTGTCAACCGACCACCCGAGTGTGTTACCACTGTGTCAACCGACCACCCGAGTGTGTTACCACTGTGTCAACCGACCACCCGAGTGTGTTACCACTGTGTCAACCGACCACCCGAGTGTGTTAACACTGTGTCAACCGACCATCCCGAGTGTGTTACCACTGTGTCAACCGACCACCCGAGTGTGTTACCACTGTGTCACCCGACCACCCGAGTGTGTTACCACTGTGTCAACCGACCACCCGAGTGTGTTACCACTGTGTCAACCGACCACCGAGTGTGTTACCACTGTGTCAACCGACCACCCGAGTGTGTTACCACTGTGTCAACCGACCACCCGAGTGTGTTACCACTGTGTCAACCGACCACCCGAGTGTGTTACCACTGTGTCAACCGACCACCCGAGTGTGTTACCACTGTGTCAACCGACCACCCGAGTGTGTTACCACTGTCACCCAACCATCCGAGTGTGTTACCACTGTGTCACTCGACCACCCGAGTGTTACCACTGTGTCAACCGACCACCCGAGTGTGTTACCACTGTGTCAACCGACCACCCGAGTGTGTTACCACTGTGTCAGCCGACCACCGGAGTGTGTTACCACTGTGTCAACCGACCACCCGAGTGTGTTACCACTGTGTCAACCGACCACCCGAGTGTGTTACCACTGTGTCAACCGACCACCCGAGTGTGTTACCACTGTGTCAACCGACACCCGAGTGTGTTACCACTGTGTCAACCGACCACCCGAGTGTGTTACCACTGTGTCAACCGACCACCCGAGTGTGTTACCACTGTGTCACCTGACCACCCGAGTGTGTTATCACTGTGTCAGCCGACCACCGGAGTGTGTTACCACTGTGTCACCCGACCACCCGAGTGTGTTACCACTGTGTCAACCGACCACCCGAGTGTGTTACCACTGTGTCAACCGACCACCCGAGTGTGTTACCACTGTGTCAACCGACCACCCGAGTGTGTTACCACTGTGTCAACCGACCACCCGAGTGTGTTACCACTGTGTCACCTGACCACCCGAGTGTGTTATCACTGTGTCAGCCGACCACCGGAGTGTGTTACCACTGTGTTAACCGACCACCCGAGTGTGTTACCACTGTGTCAACCGACCACCCGAGTGTGTTACCACTGTGTCAACCGACCACCCGAGTGTGTTACCACTGTGTCAACCGACCACCCGAGTGTGTTACCACTGTGTCAACCGACCACCCGAGTGTGTTACCACTGTGACAGCCGACCACCCGAGTGTGTTATCACTGTGTCATCCGACCACCCGAGTGTGTTACCACTGTGACAGCCGACCACCCGAGAGTGTTATCACTGTGTCAACCGACCACCCGAGTGTGTGGCCACTGTGTCACCCGACCACCCGAGTGTGTTACCACTGTGTCAACCGACCACCCGAGTGTGTTACCACTGTGTCAACCGACCACCCGAGTGTGTTACCACTGTGTCAACCGACCACCCGAGTGTGTTACCACTGTGTCAACCGACCACCCGAGTGTCTTACCACTGTGTCAACCGACCACCCGAGTGTCTTACCACTGTGTCAACCGACCACCCGAGTGTGTTACCACTGTGTCAACCGACCACCCGAGTGTGTTACCACTGTGTCAACCAACCACCCGAGTGTCTTACCACTGTGTCACCCGACCACCGGAGTGTTTTACCACTGTGTGAACCGACCACCCGAGTGTGTTACCACTGTGTCACCTGACCACCCGTGAGTGCTACCACTGTGTCACCTGACCACCCGAGTGTGTTACCACTGTGACAGCCGACCACCCGAGTGTGTTATCACTGTGTCAACCGACCACCCGAGTGTGTTACCACTGTGACAGCCGACCACCCGAGAGTGTTATCACTGTGTCAACCGACCACCCGAGTGTGTGGCCACTGTGTCACCCGACCACCCGAGTGTGTTACCACTGTGTCAACCGACCACCCGAGTGTGTTACCACTGTGTCAACCGACCACCCGAGTGTGTTACTATTGTGTCAACCGACCACCCGAGTGTCTTACCACTGTGTCAACCGACCACCCGAGTGTGTTACCACTGTGTCAACCAACCACCCGAGTGTCTTACCACTGTGTCACCCGACCACCGGAGTGTGTTACCACTGTGTGAACCGACCACCCGAGTGTGTTACCACTGTGTCACCTGACCACCCGTGAGTGTTACCACTGTGTCACCTGACCACCCGAGTGTGTTACCACTGTGTCACCTGACCAACCGAGTGTGTTACCACTGTGTCAACCGACCACCCGAGTGAGTTACCACTGTGTCAACCGACCACCCGAGTGTGTTACCACTGTGTCAACCGACCACCCGAGTGTGTTACCACTGTGTCAACCGACCACCAGAGTGTGTTACCACTGTGTCAACCGACCACCCGAGTGTGTTACCACTGTGTCAACCGACCACCCGAGTGTGTTACCACTGTGTCACCCGACCACCCGAGTGTGTTACCACTGTGTCAACCGACCACCCGAGTGTGTTACAACTGTGTCAACCGACCACCCGAGTGTGTTACACTGTGTCAACCGACCACCCGAGTGTATTACCACTGTGTCACCCGACCACCCCAGTGTGTTAACACTGTGCCAACCGACCACCCGAGTGGTACCACTGTGTCACCCGACCACCCGAGTGTGTTACAACTGTGTTACCTGACCACCCGAGTGTGTTACCACTGTGTCAACCGACCACCCGAGTGTGTTACCACTGTGTCACCCGACCACCCGAGTGTGTTACCACTGTGTCAACCGACCACCCGAGTGTGTTACTACTGTGTCAACCGATCACCCGAGTGTGTTACCACTGTGTCAACCGACCACCCGTGTGTGTTACCACTGTGCCAACCGACCACCCGAGTGGGTTACAACTGTGCGACCCGAACACCCGAGTGTGTTACCACTGTGTCACCCGACCACCCGAGTGTGTTACCACTGTGTCAACCGACCACCCGAGTGTGTTACCACTGTGTCAACCGACCACCCGAGTGTGTTACCACTGTGTCAACCGACCACCCGTGTGTGTTACCACTGTAACCCGACCACCCGAGTGTGTTACCACTGTGTGACCTGACCACCCGAGTGTGTTAATTTGTGTCAACCGACCACCCGAGTGTGTTACCACTGTGCCAGCCAACCAACCGAAAGCAATTTGTATAAAATATAGAACGACAGCTTGTAAATAAATTCTGCCATACACAGTACTCGTGAAATATATGGTAAATTAATGTGATAACCATGTGCTATACTCGAAATATATACCAATTTTTAGACGTGTATCCCTCGAAAGGTTGATATACAATAGACATATACCTAAACTTGCGGGGATGATAATTTTACGGCAAGGCTACAGTAGTCCGTGTAAAAGTGGTCTGACACAGGGTGTTTTCACCCAAGACAATATCTCATTACAGCTCAGTCCGTCAGAAATTGTGTTCTGTAGCTTGAATGGAGGAACGGATGTAGGGTGAATTTTTATTAACCTTTTTAAAGTACAGAAATATTAGCTCATAACCAAATAAAACAAAATGTATAGATAAGAGTCATTCAATTTAGAATAGTTCATTCTGAGAACATGACTGGCAATTGTATCTTCATAAACGCTTGGTTGGGCATTTATACATGTATAAGTACAAGTACATTTAGGCTTTTTTAATGTGCATTTCATTAAAATCCGTAGTTCAATCCCGCCATAAAACAATCACTTTCATTCAAAATGTATCTTCGCTTTTGTTGCTCCTAAAGAGAAAATTCATGGAGAAATATGAACGTCAACGGGAACGCTATCGAAACAGAACTTAAGCACTAAAACGTGAGTCAAATGTTCTTCAAGTGCAATTACATAATGTCAAGTGACAATGTTTCGTGTCAATTGGCGAGAGTACAGGGCGTTTTTATATACGTATCCTGACTAGCTCTCAACAATCATTTTATCATTGATGTGTGGGTTTTCATAGAAAAAAGGAAATGACACTATTTCCCTTAATCTTTTTCACATGGTAACGGGAAGGATTTAAACATAAACGAAAACAATTTTTATATATATGTTGATGACGCCTTTCATGATTTGATAAATGTCTTGGTTTCGTTCAACATAACCGAAACGCCGGTATTGTGCATGTGATGTGCACGTGGTGGGCTCGTGGTGTATACGGTGACCCTGGTACCCTCACGACTATTGAGGAATACGTTTATGAATTATAAAAAAATGTGGATTACACCTTCATTTAGTAGCTCGTATTGTATATGTATATATTTTTTTGTTTGATATTAGTTTCCTTGCTTTATTTCCCGAATCCGTAATACCTTTCATGTGTATGTAAATTTGAGACCTACATTTTGCTTTTTGGTCCCCCATTTGCATAAATGCAATTTTATCCTGGTCACATGAAAATAATGTGAAAATAACATATTTATTAGTGATAATTAAATGACAATAAGGTGATGATCACATGACAATTATGTGGTAGTCACATGACAATATTGTGATGATCACATGACAATAATGTGATGGCCACAGGACAATAATACGAGAAAAAGACGATTAGTTATGGAAAAAAATAGTCAGGCTATTTTGTAGAAATATAGAGTCGGAGTTAGATTTCATCGATATGTCATTATCCATTCACTTCAATTCAAAAGATAAAAAGAGATACTCAAATTTTTTACGGGCGGTTCAAGTCCTTAGTACGAAGTACAAGCATGTAAAATTTACCCTGATTTCAAGATCAGGTTTTGCGTGTATGAGATTTACGTATGTACATGTAACCGATACATACAGTTGACAGTTTATTGGAAAAGAATTTGTGGCTTGTTACGAAATCCGATTTTCCATGAATTCAGCTTCAACGGAAATAGGTAAACAGATATAGGGTCACAGTAGCCCTCTGTTTCAGTATGTGCCAATGGTCACTTGGAAAACATTGTAACGAATTAAAAAAAAAATGGCATTTTCAACCTTTTCCCCCCTATATAACGTTTCAGTCCTAGATAATATCAGATATATATTGTATTGATTGGTGGACTATGTCCTCTTCGATAGCACATGCGAGGTCATTCCGTCACTGGTATTAGAAATAATATAAAAAGAACACACACAAAATTATTACAAAATATCTCTTAATTAGTAATGATGTTCGTTGTGTCAGAAGAACATAAATGATCCTAAAATTATTTTCTGTATTCATATATCCTCGCTGTTGTCCTAATTCAAGTATCTAATGATGTTATCAAAAATAATATGGGGACAACTATATCATACTTCCGCCACATGGTCATTACCGTATTGAAAAGTAACTTACGCATATTAAATTAAGTGAAGGGTAATTATTGTACTTACTACTCCCATGTGAAAGAATACATGTTTCATTTGTATTACTAAACATCCTATTTACTTTAAAATCGAGCCTATACCTTGAAGTGAACTTATTAGTGTGTCATAAAAAGTAGGTACTGTCAGATTTCGTGTTAACTACTACCTTGTCAAGCGTTCTGATGATCAAGCTTGATTTTTTTTAAAGCGTCTTTGACACCGAGTCTTCATCAGTGTCGTTGAGATGACTAATGGACCTGTCGGGAAATGACTGGCAATTTTGGTTTGTAAATCAAGCTATTTTTTTTTCTTCTAGACACTGTCATATGTATCCTACTGTACGTTTATCCTAGCGATGTTGATACAAGGAAACGTCTGTGATGTTAATCAAATCAAAAAGATGAAATATTTGCAAAATATGCAACAATTATACCGGAAATGGAAACAAAATGTTCCTTTTTCAAAGAAAAGATAAACGGAGATACATAGAAACCGGATGGAAATCGACCAATATAAACACTTGTAGTCCACATATTGAAATTTCAACTCCGATGTGAACAATTATTAATAGTAGGCAGTGTGACGTCATTATTTTTATAGACAAATCAGAGAATACTGTCAAAATACAGTCAGGAAATAAAAGTCAGGAAATAAAAGTCCTATCTTGGAATTGATAAAACAAGGGCAGAAAACGAACAAATACTTTTATACAAGTAGTCCCTTGGAAAAGTAGTCCCTTGGAAAAGTAGTCCCTTGGAAAAGGAGTTCCAACTTGGAAAAGAAGACACTCGGAAAAGGATTCCCTTGGAAAAGGGGACCCTTGGAAAAGAAGTCCCTTGGAAAAGAAGACCCTTGGAAAAGTAGTCCCTTGGAAAAGTAGTCCCTTGGAAAAGGAGTCCCTTGGGAAAGAAGACCCTTGGAAAAGTAGTCCCTTGGAAAAGGAGAGAATAGGTGAGATCTAGGCTGGTGACAACGGAACTAACAGACATATCAACAGACTACGACTACGCCTGTCTTCACATCGCACAAGGAAATATAAAATATCAAAATGAAGCCATTAATTGAACGGTACAAGTGTTGCAGTAATACTATACCTGCATAGCAGGATACATATTGTTCACAGTAAAAACAGGATTTTGATTTTCGTCGACACTGACAGTGCGATAAAAAGCCATCATTATCAAATCACTCATTGTTGATTGTTGAGTAAGGAGCTGGTATTATGAGGAATGTATCTCGAGAGGAAAAATACACAATGGAAATAATTACCATCCTCTTATAGAAATGAGTCTTTTGATCGAGTAAACCCATTTTTCTCATAAGAGGAGGTCACACGAAAGGTCATTTTGGTACGACCTGACAATTTAATAAATTCGTTGCTGAGTTGCTTTTAACTCTACAATAATCAAATATGACTTTATGTACATTATATATTGTTAGGCATCAGAATTTTAGACACGGTACACGCATGAACAATTTAAAAAAATTATATAAAAACCGGACAAATAAATAATTATGACTATTACAGTGAGTTATAAATTGTGCTGCCCGGGAACATATATACTACAAGTATAGGCAGGTATGTATTCCTTCACCGGTTTCTAAAACGATCTTGGCACAAGTACATTTCTAATCATAAAAAAAACACTTTTATCCTAATATGTCCATTTTTAGATTATAAACGCTTAATTAACAGAAGTTATGTTCATATTTCCTCAAGTAGATATATTTTCTTTCCCAATATAATCGGAGACTGACATCAGGCAGACCAGATAGATGGCTATTACAGAACACGATTCTTCATCTGATGTATTCACGGTCTTAAGTGAATCTTTGTCTTCCAACACATAAGCCGTAATTTCTCGATTTGGTTAAAAACTTCAACAAAAATTTAAAAAGAATAATACTTAGACATTGAAGTGGGAGGCGATTCCATAACAGAGAGCGGTTTTACAACAAGCAGTACGGTTATTTTGTTGATACACCAATCAGTCGTAATCACAAATGTCGAGAGAGTAGTAACGGCCTCAAGGGATATAACTTTTCGTAGGCAGCCACTTCTCCTCTCCAGAGTTTGGTATTTCTTTCGTCGGTTTTTTAGTTTTCTGTTAGATGAAGTTTGACACTGAATGTTCTTACAATTTCGATTCCTACACATTTTCTGCAATTAAAGAAAATCGTTCATTTCCTTTCCCCATCCTTTGGCCCCCATCCTGACCTTGCTTCTCAATAGCCAATATATTAAAACACCACGCTAAGATGACGGACTATCACGTTTGTTCAAATGAATGATATGACCAGTTTTCAAAGTCAAATGTACCAAAGACTAAAGCAGCCTTCGATTTGACGATTTTTTTATTTATTTATCTTATTTGAAAATTGTTGCCACTTTCACTATTTTTTATTGTGTGGAACCGGGACAGTGCTGCTCCACTGTTCTCGTTCACTCTCAAGAAACCTTAAAGTGTCGCCTTTTGATTAGGCTAAAATGTCGATACGCATACATTCAACTAATTGCACGATAAAATATATATTGCCAAACAAATCGATATACTCGTTCTTTCTGATCATTTTGATATTGGTTTGTAGCCAGCTTGTACAATGATTGATCTAAATATTAAACTGATCCTGTAATGGCCAACATTTCGTTTCGTTTGTTTTAATATTCACGATCCCATTTATCATTCATACGAGCTTGTACTGCACGTGGGTGTTCTCTTTCAATATAATATTTTAACCTTCCAAGACACCTTTGTGTTCATACGTAAATTAACCTCTACAATATATTTTCGTACCTATATATAGGTGCATTAATTAAGATTTTTATATCAAGTACGTCTTCAATAAAATATGTGAGCATCAAAAGAACTACACTTGCTTGTTTTGTGGGAGTCTTCCGAATTGTTATATTATTGTTTTCACTGGTATATTGAATCTCTACTCTTATGCTTAAGTTTAAGAAATGACCAAACTTGAAAGACGATATTCCTACAGAATAACCACCAAGACATTTCAGCCCTTAACGGGCGACATTCTATTTATCTGTCACCCAAATTGTATTCATATCGACTGTATACTACCATTTGGTAACAGTTCAATGCTTAAATTTACATTCAAAAAGAGTTTTTTATTAACTGTAGCGTAAGATGCGTTTAAATTTGCCGCTTTCCCTACCACTGACGTCATCAAGTTAAAATACCGGAACAGCCGAAATTCCTGAAGGAATAAATAGTCCCTCATGTCGTTATTAATAGCAATCACATAAAATGTTTTTTGCACACATTTAGCTTTATCTGATATTTCATATACGTTTATAGATATGGTCAAATTGTTCACAATTGCATATTTTCTGATTGTTTAAAATCAAACCAGTTTTCCGGCGCAATGCTGCACGGTTTACATTTAGTGATCCGGCGTTGAACGGGTATTGCACAGGACAGACTCGATTCCTCGGAAACATTTAGCCTATGTTTCTATCGACTGGATTTGCGTTATTTTCAGAAGAATATAAGCTCTTACATTTTAAATGAAAGTCACCTTGACTGTAGGTGAAAGCGATTCCAAGGATATCTCGTTCGATTCCAGTCTAACCCGTCACATCAGTGTCGCTAACTTAGGCATAGCAGACGATGTTCAACTTCACAGGGGCTCGATTTTTGAGTACAGTAACGTAAGCCTTTGACATTGATAAGTGAATAACCACAAAACTGAAATTCAGTATGCATACACAACCGGAAATTATGTCGATACTGCCGAATATTCACAAGATTTTTTTTTTATAAATGCTCGACTTTTAATGTTTTCGTGTCTAGCATTTCTGAAAATTCGACAACGAGCCCCTGTGAGTGTGACGACATTGACAATATGATAACTTCGTATAGATCAGGAGCTTATACTAATTTTTGACGAGTTCGTCTTTTTTATTATTAAATTTTACTTTCATATTTTGTGTTGCTTTATTTTTTGTGGTGGTTTATGTAGATAAATGCTAACATTCGAAAGCTCTCTAGGCCGAAAGTAACTGGCTGCCATTGTTTTAACCTACATGTACAACACTGGAGCTAAAGCTATATGTATTCCTATACAGACCGAATCACTGTAAATTGTAATATACAGTCTCATGAACACAGTTTGGTTTACTAACGACATATCATAGCCTGCCGTTCCGCGTGGGACACTCGAGGGAATAAGCATCCTTCAACAGATAGCTTAGTGGAACTTCTTAAGCTAGTACTCACGCTGAACAACTTCACATTCAACGGAGAGCACTATCTTCCCGTAAGTGGTACGGCAATGGGCACCAAAATGGTACCATCTTACGCAAATGTGTTTATGGGCCATCTCGAGTCAAGGCTACTAATAGCAGCCCCATCGAAACCATTCAGCTGGTTTAGATTCATTGACGACATCGAGATCAAGTGGACATCCGGTAGAGAGTCACTCGAGGAATTCATTCGTTTCGTGAGTGAGTTCCATCGGACCATTAAGTTTACTGCCGATATCTCCGACGAGAAAAATACTTTTTGGGCACCTGTACCACACTCGTCAACGGCGAAATACACACGGATTTATACAGTAAACCCACGGACACTCACCAGTACCTTCGCCCGTCCAGTTGTCACCCACCCCACACTACAATAAGGAGCATTCCATACTCCCAGATTTTGAGATTCAGGCGTATCGTCTCTCATATCCCATCCTCTCAATACAGGGTATGGCGCAGCCCTGATTGATCGTGAAATTGATAGGTTGAAAGAATTGGACAGGGCGAGTACACTGGAATACAAAGCCAGACCGAAAACTGGAAGAGTACCTTGTGTGGTAACCTTTCATCCCGGCATGCCCGCATTGTCAACAATCTTCCAGAAACACTGGCACATCGTGTTATCGTCCAGCAAACTCGAGGGTATTTTCCCGGAACCCCCTATACCAGCCTACCGCAGACCAAAATACATCACGTGGCGAGAACATCAAACAATAATGTGGAATAAATAGTTATTTATACCATCATTCGAACTCCAAATGAATGATAGAGGCGACTAGATCTCCAGTTTTGACATATAGTGAGGAGTTTCTATTGTGAGAGTCTCTCAAATACGTAACATGTGGAGGATTATCTCTCATTCATGCCGAGTGGGTAGCCGGTTTGGAATTGGTGGATCCAATGCCGTTCCCTATTCAGGCGTTGCTGATCATTCCAACCCCTGCAGTGGTCAATTGGGACCACCTGCATGTCATGCCATGTGTGGCTCGGCATGTTGAAATGTCTCGCTACTGGCAAGTCCTGGCGTTTCTGTTTGATGGAACAACGGTGGTTGTTTATCTTCAGATTCAGTGGTGTTTTGGTCTCCCCTACATACTGCATGCTACACTTGGCACACGTAATAAGGTATATAACATTGGCCGATGTGCAGGAGACCGACTGGAGGATGCGGTATTTCTGTCCATTAGTCTCACAATTGAATGAGTTGGTGCTGTGAGTGCACCGACAGAGTTTACACCTCTTACTGCTACATGTCTCGAAACAGCCAGTGGCTGTAGCATGAGATGGATGAGGTAGCTTACCACTGACTACCAAATCTTTGATGTTTTTTGGTCTGCGGTAAGCTAGTATAGGGGGTTCCGGGAAAATACCCTCGAGTTTGCTGGACGATAACATGATGTGCCAGGGTTTCTGGAAGATTGTTGACAATGTGGGCATGGCGGGGTGAAAGGTTACCACACAAAGTACTCTTCCAGTTTTCGGATCGGCTTTGTATTCCAGTGTACTCGCCCTGTCCAATTCTTTCACCCTATCAATTTCACGATCTATCAGGGCTATGGGGCAGCCATAGGCGGAGCACAAGAATATATTCCAGTCCAGCTTATATATATATATATATATAAGAAAAGGGAAAAGATTGATTCCCGCTTTAGTAATGATTTCATACTTAAAGCTTTGGAGATTGTTTTGAAACGTAATGCCTTTTACTTTGACAAAGGATTTTTCCGGCAGATCAAAGGTACTGCTATGGGTACTAAAGTTGCCCCTACATATGCTACTTTAGTTTTAGGATATCTAGAGGAAACTCTTTATTCTAAAATTGAAACTACGTTTGGATAACTTTTACTGAATATGTCAAGAATAACTTTTTAAGGTTTCTTGATGATTGTTTTATAATATGGCCTCCTGGTAAGGACGTACAATATGTAGATGAATTTCGTCAAATGTTGAATACTCTTCACCCATCAATTCGTTATACCATGGAGTGTAGCGATACTTCGTTACCATTTTTAGATGTTTTAATTTAGATAGATACTTTATGGAAAAATTTCTACTGATTTGTATTGCAAAGCTACTGATGCACATAATTATCTTAATTTTAATTCAAATCATAGTAAACATACCAAGGTGAATATTCCTTTTAATCTTGCCTCAAGGATTATAACAATTGTCAGCGAGAAACAGGTACAAGATATTAGACTTAGTCAGTTGAAACAATATCTTAAAGCTCAATGCTATGGTGATAGAACATGGTATAAGAAAGGCTATTGAAAAGTGACCGTTTACATCCCGTGTACGCACAGAAAAATGTAACAGAAGATTGATTCCTTTTGTTTCAACTGTTAATCCACGGAATTTCAATGTGTATTCATTGATAAAAAACAAATGTGAGGAGTTAAAGCAAAGTAGCAGCCGTATGAAAAAGATTTTTGATAACCACACAATTTTACATAGTAGACGGCAACCTACAAATTTGAAGCAATTGTTAACACGTTCTAGGTTTGATAATTCTGGTTTAAGTCCCGGGGTATCAAAATGTAAGACACCTCGATGTGCTACTTGCCCTATTATTATTGAATGTGATACGTATAATTTCAAAAATGGCTTAAATTTTACAGTAAAAGCTAATATGAATTGTAAATCAAAATGTGTTATATATGCCGTTATCTGTTCCAATTGTGGTGATTTTTATATTGGTCAAACCAGTAATGAACTTAGAACAAGAATGACAGTACATAGGCAACAAACTAAGACCGACTCGTTGCGAAATTTACATGTTAATAAGCATATTCATGATTGTGCCGGTGATCATTTTAATGTGATACCTTTATACCAATTACATTCGACTGACACGTTTTATTAGAAAAGAAAGAGGACCAAATTATAAAAATATTAAAACCAAGCCTCAACAGGCCATAGAAAAATTGTTATAAATGTGTAAAATGGCGCCACAATTTTAGCTTGTTTTGAAACGTTGTACATGTATACCATTGTGACGTCACATTATTTATGACGTCATTAAGTTGTCTTTTCAAAATAAACACTTTCTTGATGAGCAGCAAGAGCTGCGAAAGCGCTTGAAAGTCAGTCGTCGAGTCTTTTTATTATTATATCTATATATATATATATAGGGTCTAGTAAGTAATAACGACGGTATAAACCAGTTTAAATATGTATGGTAACACCTACGATCAGATGCACTTTGAAGCGATGGCAGTGTTAATGATTCAACGTTTATACTGCAAGGTACATTGATCTTTATACACTGAACTTAAATTTCTGAAAGCATGATACATTATATATCAGTTACGACGCCAATCTGCCTAGAGATCAGTTAAACATAACACTTAGTCAGTTTGATTCGCTACTTAATATGAAAATGACTTTAGACAAGCCATGGCTGTGTGTTTTGTTTTACACAAATCATTATTTTATTTCATCAATGCTGATCAAAATAGTTAAAAGGTTGATTATTGCTTTGATTCTGAGGCTAAGCGTTTTATTTTCTCTGTATGGAGTATAATTTCAAGTTAAAGAGGTTTACATTTCATGTTTGCATTGGTGATTTACTGCTGTGAAAAAAAAACAATCATCCATATTTGTCTGCTAAAATGTAACCAGACTTGTAACTCATATTTTCATTGTAGCAAGATGTGTAAAATGTCGACAGAAACGGATATAGCTGTACGTAACACATATTAACACAACTAAGCAATTTTTGATATAATAATCACACGTGAAGCATATGTAAATCAAAAGTAAATGACATCATTTTTACCCTCATTCACATATTTGCTAAATGATAAATATATTTTATCAATCCTCAGCACTTGTAATAAATTAAAAGATGGTTCCCGAGTATTAAGGCTCAA
Source organism: Pecten maximus (assembly GCF_902652985.1). Classification (NCBI taxonomy): domain Eukaryota; kingdom Metazoa; phylum Mollusca; class Bivalvia; order Pectinida; family Pectinidae; genus Pecten; species Pecten maximus. The sequence goes on along the minus strand of NC_047018.1, from coordinate 50,070,223 downwards.
TTCTTGTTCTCGTGAATCTTTAATTATCTCGGATGGCTTAGTTGTCTACTCTATGTACTCAATGTTGATAATTATGTCATATTATTGTGTCAAAAACGTTTACTTCTTAATGTTGATAATGATGTCATATAATCTTGTAAAAACTTAAGCTTCTCAATGTCAATAATAATCATGTCCAAAACTGTGACTTCTCAATGTCGATAATGATCATGTCATATAATCATGTCCAAAACTTTGACTTCTCAATGTCGATAATTATCATGTCATATAATCATGTCCAAAACTTTGACTTCTCAATGTCGATAATGATCATGTCATATAATCATGTCCAAAACTTTGACTTCTCAATGTCGATAAATATCATGTCATATAATCATGTCCAAAACTTTTATTTTCTCAATATACTTACACACTTTAACTAACACCATAAAAGTAATAATGAAACCTATGTATCTGTGTACAGTCATGAAAATGCGAGGCCCAAGATTATGCTACTGGATTTCCTCGCCTTTGTAACTCGTAGATTCCTCTCTTTTTCTTTCTTAAAAATGAAGTTAATAGAAAAGTTAAGTTTCACGTTGAATGCTACATAATTTTGTTCGGGTCGTGTGACAGAATAAACTGATATTCTGTCATACTCGTGATATCCCGATAAAATATACCGTGCTAGAGTGTACTTTCGGAAAGGGGATTAAATATTTACATCATCTACGCCATGCACCATTGCAGATGTAAGCATATAATCACGCCCATTTATAGGCTATTCGTCTCTCGAAAAACACGACACTGTTTCTGTATTGCTCGGCCATTTGACACCGAAAACAATCATCACGGGTGATTACAATGATGTGTACCGTAAGTACCAAGCACTCGTATTCAAATGCCATTCTTAGTTTTACAAAAGACAAAAAAAGATAAATGCGGCTGTAAGTAGAAATGTGAAATTTGAAATAATTACTATGGCAGTTTCTATAATGTTCCTATAATGTCTGAAGTCTGAAGCCACATTTAAATTGCCGCCTTTTGAAAAAAAGGCTTAGCTATGACTTTCCTGATTTAAAAAAATGTAAACTTTATTTTATTTATCTTATGTTATTATTATTATTATTATTTAACTTTATTTTTTAAATATCCTTTGTATTTATATTAATCACGCTTGTTAGCCCGAATGGAAGCACGAAAAGGGTCTTACTGTGGGAGGAAACCTGAGTACCGGGGAAAACTCATGTGGTCGGGCATGTGACTGACCCCTTACCCTTTCCCGTAGCGATCGGGAATCGAGCCCCGGCCGCCTGGATGAAAGGCAAATGCGTTACCACTGTGCCACTCGACCACCCCGATTGGATCTTTGAGACTTGTTGTGGTGAAAATAGAACTGGTCTGAATTGAAATTACATGTATCTAATACTGATCAATTATTGTATAATAATTGGAGTTTTATCCTAATTTGTCCTTTCAATTTACCCTTGTAGATATGGTGTCACCAGCCGTGCTTGATGGAACTGACCATCTTGATACTGAGTTGTTGTTGCCTCTTGGTGAATGCAGGTAAGTATAGGTAGTTTTATTTACATTATAAGACATGCGTGTATACAACATTGTATTGTATCATCTGGGGCCGTGGTGGCCGAGTTGTTAAGGTTTGGTTTGTTTTTGTTTAACGTCCTATTAACAGCCAGGGTCATTTAAGGACGTGCCAAGGTTTTGGAGGTGGAGGAAAGCCGGAGTACCCGGAGAAAAAACACCGGCCTACGGTCAGTACCTGGCAACTGCCCCCACGTAGGTTTCGAACTCGCAACCCAGAGGTGGAGGGCTAGTGTAAAAGTGTCGGGACACCTTAACCACTCGGCCACCGCGGCCCCAGTTGTTAAGGTGTCCTGACACTTTATCACTAGTCATCCACCTCGACTCATACTACCAAATTGTAGCATAAAGGAAGATAATATTCTGTCATCTGATGTTCTCCTTTGTCACATAAATCTTCACACATCACAAAAACGGATGCCGAGTCCTAAATAAAACATAAGCATCATTTTGTTTAAAACATTATTTGTTTAAGGCTGACTTTGATAAGAGTCTACAGCTCGTTTCCTGCTGTCATAGAATACACCTAACTGCAATCAAAAGACAACATAACATTATACAAGTATTGCCCTTGTTCCGGGTTGACATGAATATTTGACCACCCGAGAGGTGTCATGTCACCCGAGGGCGTAGCCCGAGGGTGACATGACACCTCAAGGGTGGGCAAATATTCATGTCAACTCGGAACAAGGGCAGTAATTGTTTTATTATACCGAAAAAAACATAAGTGAATTAATTTTGGTATCAATAAGTTTAATATGTATTTCTTCAAACCATATTTTAGACTGTTCAACGAAGATCGTTTAAGAGGTACCCCACCGTCTTTCTGGACCCCAGCATAAAATTTTCCCAGGCGAACGTTCAATGTATGGACGTCGAAGTTTTCAAAATCTTTTGGTCTACCTGTTGCAGATAGGAAATGTCTAAAGGAATCCACGGCCCCATTGATGACCCTTTTGGTGTTTTTAGAATCCTTTTCTTGCAATAATTTCGCCAATTCCTCCTCTGTTGGCAGACGATAGCGTCCGCCGGCAGCCATTGTTGTTGTCAAGCAGAATACTCGGAACTTCTCTGATTCGACTACTTTTGAAGACGTTACGGAAGGGAGTTCCGAGTTGGGGCTCACGAGAGGGTGACATAACGATTTTGGAGGGCTCACGAGAGGGTGACATTATGATATTCAGAGGGTGACATGATGTTTCGAAAGCGACAGCAAGTCAATAATGATTTTTTTGGAAAGTTGTGGTTGACATAACGAATGTTTTTAATCACGTGACATGGTTTTCACTAATCAGAAGCTGTGATACAAGTCTGAGGTATAATAAAAAGCTATTGTTGAAGCGGTCATTCATTAATGACATAATAATTAAAACAAAGACATGTATATTCAGTTGACATAAAATGTATCAATTACTTTACGGGTCCCTTCGCAGGTGATCCTAAGTAAGAGTCAACCCTCATTGGTCAGTTTTCTTTGGTTACAGCTACCATGACCAATGATCTGACCCCATTGTTCAGAAAAACTTTAGCACTAAGTACAGTTATTCAGTTTACTCAAAAGAGACATAACGGTCCTAAACCCTGGATAAAATTTTACCTTCTTTCTATCTACATTTTCTCGTACACCATTGCCCATGTAGATCGCAATTAGACTATATCGACTGACAGGAAACATTATCAAGATATACACAAAAGTGGAAGTTTTAGGTACAATGTTTTATTCATACTGACACAGCCACCACTACATAATTAATAACTATGTACAAATAATTTATTTCAATGGCGTGTCAATACGTTTGGTACTTACCAGCAATTTATAGTGTTCCTGGTACCTACATGTTACACTTTTGATAAATGTTAACTGCCTGTCCTACTGCTTGTGTAAAAGTAATGGATGCATTAATATTTTAGTTCATCTGATCCGAAAAGGTAACAGCCGTCATGCTCCGTCCATCGCCGTCTGCCGAGCGATGTTAAACTTTTACTTTCACAACACTAATCCTCCTTAATTCCAGGGCGAATTACTAACACAATTTGGTGTTAAACAGTATTTGGGGAAGGAAATTGTATTCCATATAAATGAGACTGTTGTGAGTCCGGGTAGGAGGAACAGTGCCTCAAAAGGGAAAACATGGTTAAATTTTGCTTTAAAACTCTACTTCCTTTACCCTTAGTCAGATGACAAAGGGAGTATTGTTATGTATATAGGGGTAATGTTATGAATCAATGAGCACTGTTTCCGTATCTAGGGAATATTAAAATGTATCATTAGAATACTGTTATGCATACAGAGAATACCGTTATTTATACAGGGAGTACTGTTATGAATTGAAGGAGTACGGTTGTGTATTCAAGCAGTACTGTTATGTATCCAATGAGTACGGTTATGTATCTAGGGAGTACTGTTATATTTCCAAGGAGTACGGTTTTGTATCCAGGGAGCACTGTTATGTATGCAAGGAGTACTGTAATGTATCCAGGGAATACAGTAATGTATACTTGGAGTACTGTTATGTATCCGGTCATTACTATTATGTATCCAAGGAGTACTGTTGTGTATCCAAGGAGTACTGTTATTTATCCAGGGAGTGCGGTTATGTATCCATGGACTACTGTTATCTATACAGTTTATACTATTATTTATCCAGGGTATCATGCATTAAAGGAAATTGTTTTGTACCCAGGGTAGCGGAGTAAAGTTATATATCCAGGGAGTACTGTTATGTATCCAGGGAGTACTGTTATGTATCCGGTCAGTACTGTTATGTATCCGGTCATTACTGTTATGTATTCGGTCAGTACTGTTATGTATCCGGGGAGTACTGTTACGTATCCGGTCAGTACTGTTACGTATCCGGTCAGTACTGTTATGTATCCGGTCAGTACTGTTATGTATCCGGTCAGTACTGTTATGTATCCGGTCAGTACTGTTATGTATCCTGTCATTACTGTTATGTATCCGATCAGTATTGTTATGTATCCGGGGAGTACTGTTATGTATCCGGTCAGTACTGTTATGTATCCGGTCAGTACTGTTATGTATCCGGTCAGTACTGTTATATATCCGGGGAGTACTGTTATGTATCCGGGGAGTACTGTTATGTATCCGGGGAGTACTGGTATGTATCCGGTCAGTATTGTTATATATCCGGGGAGTACTGTTATGTATCCGGTCAGTACTGTTATGTATCCGGTCAGTAGTGTTATATATCCGGTCAGTACTGTTATGTATCCGGTCAGTACTGTTACGTATCCGGTCAGTACTGTTATGTATCCGGGGAGTACTGTTATGTTTCCAGGGAGTACTCGTATGTATCCGGTCAGTATTGTTATATATCCGGGGAGTACTGTTATGTATCCGGTAAGTACTGTTATGTATCCAGGGAGTACTGTTACGTATTCGGGGAGTACTGTAATGTATCCGGGGAGAATTGTTATGTATCCAGGGAGTACTGTTATGTATCCGGGGTGTATTGTTATGTATCCAGGGAGTACTGTTATGTATCCAGGGAGTACTGTTATGTATCTAGGGAGTACTGTTATGTATCCGTGGAGTACTGTTATGTATCCAGGGAGTACTGTTATGTATCCAGGGAGTACTGTTATGTATCCAGGGAGTATTGTTATATATCCGTGGAGTACTGTTATGTATTCGGGGAGTACTGTTATGCAGGCGTTGAATATATCTTTTCGTGTGAAGATGCAGGACTGAAAAAACGCCATTTTCAGGGGCATGTCCTCGCTTGTTTGCTATTTCTTCTTTAAAAATTCTTGATTTGAATTGTTTCCACACAAAATCAACGTGTATCATTTGGCACTTCAGTTATAATTATTGATAAAAAATATTAGCAAGTTTCATGAAAAAGCTTGAGGATGATAGTCTGAGGGCTAAGTACACTTTATCCGTATTTGTTGACCAAAATCGTTAATACGTGTATTTTTACTTGTGATGATGATATAGTTTGTGTGAATTAAGTTCTTATCACAAACATAATCACGTTTTCTTTGTAGATGTCCTGATTTGTTCGGATTACTTAGTCTCCGGTTTCCATGGTGTCAACGACACTGCCATGACGTCTTCGAATAACTTTTACGGCCCACCGCTTGACAATAGTGCATATTGTGGCCGACTTGACTACCCTGGAGATGACACCTTACCCAATCCGAGAATTGGATGTTGGGTCTGTGGCATTAAGGACACAAATCAGTATATACAGGTACATATATACTCCTCTAGCCCCACAACATCTAGGCCCTCATCCTCAAGGCCGTCGTCCTCCAGGCCCTCATCATTCAGACCCTTATCCTACAGCCTATCATCCTCTAGCCCCTTATCATCCAGGCCCTAATCCTCAAGGCCCTCGTCCTCCAGGCCCTCATCATTCAGACCCTTATCCTACAGCCCATCATCCTCTAGCCCCTCATCCTCTGGCCCCTTATCCTCCAGACCCTACTTCTCCAGCCTCTCATCCTCCACGCCCTCATTCTCTAGCCCCTCACCTCCAGACCCTCATCATTCAGACCCTATCCTACAGCCCCTCATCCTCTGGCCCCTTATCCTCCAGGCCCTAATCCTCCAGGCCCTTATCCTCCAGTCCCTACTCCTCCAGCCCCTTATCCTCTAGCCCCTCATCCTTTAGTCCCTCATCCTCTAGCCCCTCATATTCCAGGCCCTCATCCTCTAGTCGCTCATCCTCCAGACCCTCATCCTCCATACCCTTATCCTACAGCCCTGATACTAGACCTCAAGCCCCCCCCCCCCCCCTTAAAAAAATTATTGATCAAATAAACAATTAAGTCGAACCTCGTTATCGCGAAGCATGTTGGTAATGGGAAATTCGTGCATTCGAAGTAACAAGATGTGTTATATATAGAAGGTTATTGTCTAAACTGAGCTTTAACTTCAGGTTAAGTAGATTCTTTCAGTTTTAAAAGTTCGAGATAGCGAAACGTCGGTCCTAATCAAATCAAAGTGTGAGTAACCGTAGTGTACAATGCATAAACAACTGGACATATATATACACATCATTCTCTAGGTAACGTTTCCGGTTGACTGCACGATAACTGCTGTGACTATACAGGGAAGACACAGTCAACATGAACAATGGGTCAAATCCTACTACCTACTGTACAGCATGGACGGTGTAACGTGGACAACTGTGTCATCACCTGATGGAAAACCAAAAGTAAGTCATGCTATTTTATAACCCTTCTATGGTAATCTGTGGTCAATGCTTTAAACGCAATCAGTCCACTTTGAAAACTTTGTTATGTGCGAAAAATTCTGATACATGCTAATTATTCTTTCCAGTTATTCAACGGAAACAATGACATGCAAACCCACGTGACGTCACAAGTTACACCACACGTCACAGCTCGCCACTTGCGTATTAATCCAAGAGAATGGCAGTGGTATATCGCTCTCAGATTCGATGTCAGTGGATGTCAGATTAGAAAACAGAACGGTGAGGGACACCTATTATATAAAAGAATTGATTTAGTTAAAGTTTGAGCACAAAACAAATTCTTGATTTTTGATCATTCTCTTACATTTGTTTGACCTTGAATTCTTGGTTCTTTGGTGTCTTTTGTTTGTTCTGCTTTTTAAAACGTTTCTTTGGATTATTCTTTAAAAAAATAATTTCTGTGATTTTTGTTGTATTGTCTATCCCCCGACAAAAATATTTTCAATATATATTCGTTCTAATGTATCAAAATTTGTCTGTCAGATGGATGTGGTCGGTTCAAAAGGAAGCCTGTATTCATAACTGAGAACATGGTTGATTTCCACACGGTAGTGACAGCCATGACAACAAGCATACAGGATTGTGCGGCGATATGTCGTAACCAAGGAACGTGTATGGCCTTCACCTACCGGATCGCCAACGGAGTACAGTTGTGTACAGGTTACAGCGCCTGGATCGTCGTACCGGGACGAATTCTCTCCGACATAGGCGTATTCGTCAACCAAGGTATGATAATGCTTTACTAGTAAGATGATATTTTTTTTTCTGAGAATCTCGGCTGTCGAGAATAAACTATTTGCTGTAAAGAAACAATAAATAACAATGTTGATTCGTTCATTTTTATTTCAAAACATATTAAACTACAGTGAACCGTGTCTAAACTGTACTCTGTCCGATCAGGATTTTCACAGAACCAGTTAAATACTGTGAATATTTCAAAACGTCTTACTCCTTCTATCAATCAGTATAGTACACACTACGGCGAGATATTTTTTTTTTTTGTTAATTGTATTTAGCATTGAAAGACTTTCTCTCTCATCTCTGAAAATATACATTCCGAACTGCAAAATTGGGTTCATTCCATATCTGGCGCTCTGCTGATTTTCTAACTTGAATTTACATTCTAACTATAAACAGGATAACAAAAATGATTTTTCTGCTTGTTTGTCTACAACTGTTTACATGCCTTGCGGTAGTTACATACCAAATTCACTTTACAGAGAAATGCTAACGATTAGATACCTGGCGACGATCGATTTGAACATTTTGAACTTTTAACAAAAAAAAACAAAAAACAAACAAAAAGAAACAAAAACAAAAACAAAAAAACAAAACAAAAATGCATTTTTCGACCCAGAAACAGTTACGTAATTAATTTTAAATGATATCAAATTAAAATATATCTAGTGACATTAATGTGGTTTAATGACGCTAGGAGTCGAATAATCATGAACAGCCAACCATGAAGGTTGTAAATAAGCATATCTGTATCTATAAATGTTTAATGCTTACTTATCGAAATATGCGGTTTTACACATATGCGATATATTGGAATACAAGATTAATATACTTATAATATTTTTATTTTATTAACCAAAACAGATGTCCTAGATATGTATGGGTACAAAGAGGATAACGAGGTTGGTATCTTGTACAACATCGTCGATGTAAAAATGGACCAGGCAAATGCATCAAGCACCTGTACAAATAAGCACACGAGACTCCTGAAAGTCGACACGACATTTAAGATGTCAAGGCTGCAAATTATCACTGACGGTTACTTTGTGCTTAGTAAGTACATCATTTGTTTAGTTTTGATTTATCTAAAATTAAAGCAAGTTAATGCAAATTAATAAAGTCAGTTCATCGATTAAGAGGTGTGAATATACCATTCACCTTTTTTGACTCGAGTGAAACAAGAAAAAAGGATGCATTGATTTGTTAGATTTAAAAAAAAAAAGTATACACAAATGTATACCAGTGTTAACATTTAAAGGGATATAGATATTGCTTAATAATTGAAATGCAGTGGATTAAAATATGTTAACTGCAAAAACAATCGATTCAATCATGCAACAATCAAGCATTTTAAAACAAAATAAAAGATTGAAAGCCAAAAGGGAATCATTAGTTAGATTAAGCTATTTTCCCCGGGCATTTGCTTTCGAGTAAGCATATCAATGCTTGAAACTACGCTGTCGACAAAATTGTATCACTTATTGTGAATAATTGACAAAGACTGTCAGTGATTTAAAAACATAACATAACGTGTCAAAAATGCATGTTTTCCGTACAAGAGAATATTTATGTTAATTGGACATAAGATTTCACACTGTTTTATATTCCACAACACGTGACAAACTTGAAATCCTCGTCAAGTTATGTTGTTATTTTTCCTAATATAACACATCTATTGTGATTTACGGCATGTCTAGTTTGAAATTGCTAATAAGTATCCGTCTCCATAAGTTATGCATTGTGCCATGCTAGTTTTGATGTTAGAAATTGAACTTGGATATATCAATTTCAATTGTAGAACAAGACCTCAGATTCTACGTCGCTGGAGTATACAGCTCTCAAAACTGGAGCTACGACGGAGGAACAGATATGATTACCAGCGACATCTGGTCTCCTGGGAACCCTGACCCAGGTCAAGGTCATTGTGTCATGTTAACACCGACGGGACTGGCCAGTGTTGACTGTCAGCAAAAACTCTTCTCAATTTGTGGTACTTAATGTTTTGCAAAAACATTGTCAATTCTACTGTGGATAAATGAGATTGACAACAATACCCTGGACAAATAACATTGTCATATTTACTGTGGATGAATCAGGTTGACAACAAGTAAATACAGTTGTCAGTTGTATTGTGGATAAACCAGGTTGGTAACAATGCCCTGGATATATAACATTGTCAGTTGGACAGTGGATAAATCAAGTTGACAACAAGATCTTGGATAAATAACGTTGTCAGTTGTACAGTGGATAAATCAAGTTGACAGCAATAACCTGGTAAATACCTTTGTCAGTTGTAATGTGGATAAATCAAGTTGACAACAAGATCCTTTGTAAATAAAGTTGTCAGTTGTACAGTGGATAAATCAAGCTGACAACAATGCTCTGGATAAATAACGTTGTCAGTTGTAATGTGCATACATCAGGTTGACAACAAGATCCTGGGTAAATACCTTTGTCAGTTGTAATGTGGATAAACCAGGTTGGTAACAATGCCGTGGATAAATAACGTTGTCAGTTGTACAGTGGATACATCAAGTTGACAACAAGATCCTGGATAAATAACGTTGTCAGCTGTACTGTGAACATAGTGTCGATAGACACAAAGCCCGAATACAGCGATTATAAATAAATAATTATTTCTAAAAGACCTGGAATATACTTCAAAATGTCCATCAAACCTATTCATCCGTCTATCAAGTCCAACTATCAGATGCTCCTAAAAATGATCTTAAATTCGAAAACAAATCCTTCCACTTTGCCCGAGTTTCTTCTCGCCCTATGCAAATCATCCATTTGAAATTCAAATTGGGATATATACCTGACTCTCTAATACAAAGCTGGAATATTTATATCTAAATGAACTGTGAATGGGAACGGACTGTGAGTACAGTATTGGATCAAAAATGTGGATTGAACTTCGAAACAAATCTAACAAACTGCTGCAGTCAAAACAACTTTGAATGAGAACAAACACAATTAGTGTCACGGTGATAAAACGTGAATTTTGAATACAGGGTTGTCCCGAGAAGAGTAGTTAAGAAGATTATTCATTCTCGGATATCACTTTCTGCATGTACATTTGATCAGAACGATTGTATATTAAGATTGTATGCATAGTTTATGTGTGCTGTGATTTCTCTTATTAGATATACTGTAAGCTACACTGTTTTTTGTTTGTTTTTGTTTTTGTCTCTTATTGAACAATAAAAGTAATGTTGTTGAACGTTTATAACAAGATCTCGTCACGCATCTGGCTCAATAACCTGATTTATTATTAATCGCAATATGGAGGCATGAAATATTGAATGTCACACAGACAAGCCATGCAGAATATCGTTTGACATAATAAGTGTCAGAAAAATATCCTGTGTATTTTATCTGCGATAAACGCAATCGCAGACCGCCATTCATCCCCGGCCCGAAATCGGGTATACCATATTAGACCTATCGAAGAGTGTGTTTAGCAGAGACATACATGTTAAGAAGAAGAAAATTTAAGGAGGTTATATCATCTTATTGTATACCCATGCCTATAACTGTAGCTTAGATTTAGTTTCTAGCTAAACGTTCCGTATAAGTCAAGTCGCAATACAGATCGCCCGATTGTCCTAAAAACACGTTTGTGTTATCAAATAGCATGCCCACACAGAATCGCACATTGCGCTTTTGTGTGGTAGGGGAGGTAATTTCTTTACACGATGGTAATATATTTATTGTATTAATATTGTTTACAATTCTATCTAATATATTGCAATTTCGAGGAGGAAATCCGACGAGAAAGCTCTAAAAAGATGATTTTTTTTCATTCTTTATAATATGGAACATTATGAAATGTAGAATCACACATACAGAGGTTAAAAATATTCATAGCTTGAAGTAACCAGTCTGTATTGAATTGATAGACAAAGTATTACTATCAATCATAATACCGAATGCCGAAACAGTTTTTTTTCCCTTCCTATGTACATAATGTGTACATAGATTATTTACGACAATGATATACTTAACATTGCCGATTTGTTTACTTAACGCTTTCGTATACCATACATTTGTCATTTAAGATAAAAAAAAATAAAAACAAAGTATGTTCTTTTAAAGGAAAGGTTACTGTTTTTCTTTAAATTGTCAAAATTCGTTAACAAATTTCTCGAAATAACAAGAGGTGATTTTTTATTTTTAATTTTGATATCCGTATGTTGCGAAATAAAAAAAGACGATGAATACAAACTCAATGCGTGGCACATACATTATCGATTGATGAACTATGTCATGTTTGATGGCAAAAGACATTTCCCACCGTCACTGTCAAAATCAAAATATTAAAAGAACACAGACAACATTATTACAAAATAAACTTTGAACAGTGAAAATACTGGCTGTGACTTATGTAAGCCCCAACACTGAACTGTATTCCATCCATAAGAGCAAATAAATTCAAAATAAATAGCATTATAATATTTATTGTTGGGATCCTCAAATTAGTTCCTGTAATTATGGATCTAATGATGTTCTAAAACATAATCTGCGATAAACTGTATTATCAGGCCACCACATCGACATTCCTGTTTTTCGAAGTAACATGCAAATATAAAATCAATCGGAAATAATGTTTATATATGCAGTTGTATTGTTGTTTTAATCTATTCATTTTTGTACTCTGTACCAAGGTCGCTATGATATATAAAAAATACTTTCCAGACCCTCGCAGCGTTCTACATACTACACCTAACATATGTATTCCCGTGGGACCTACCAAAGCGAAATGCATTTTTTCGCATGAACGATACACTTAGGTAACCGATTTAATTATTTATTGTCAAATTTACGATAGGACACATGGAAACGACTATTGTGGTAATGTTTTAAGCTTGTGTAGTATGGGTATCATTTGTTCTTTTTTCCGGAATTTCATTTACTTTTATCGTGATAAATTATATATTAGTAACGCTAATCTGCATATAGATCAGTTCCATAGGAAGTCTATGAATAGGCACTAGATAGTGAAATGACTTTCGGATTTACCATCATTTAATTTTGTTTTCAACAATTTTTTTTTACTTCAGCATTGCAAATTAATACATCAAATGGTCATACGATGTCAATTATGATTCATATGGTACATATAGCATTACTTACAAATCATTTATATGTAAATATTATCATTTGTGTTCAGTTTCAATTCTGAAAAACCTAGTAACCTTCTGCAAACCAACATTTATTGAAAAGTTTTGTACCTGAAATACATATTTCGGTCCGCACAAACGTTTGTATACTTCAATGACAAGATAGTCGAGTTTCACTGTGTTCTATTCGATGTTATTTCATTTCTTGTAATCCATATACGATCATCAACTCGAAACCAAACATCTCCTGTTGCCAAATATATGTTTTAGATAATTTTTAAATTGATTTCTGTTTTTTGTGTTCGTTGCTGCTTTCCTGCAGTCATTGCAGTGCAAAATACATATCATTTTTATTTCACTGCTATAATATAATCAGACTTATAACGTATTTCTACATTCTAGCAAAATAAGTGAAATTTACTTTTTGGTATAAAGTAACGAATATGATTGAAATAGTTCAATAAAGTGTGTGCAGCGACAAGAAAAAACAAGGACCACACTATTGTGGGCCATAGATTCCATCCAGTTTTCGTTTTTCAAAATGCAATATTAGAAGCGTGAATGTTTTCACACGTATGACAGAATCTACCGATATCCCGATATGATATACCAAGCTAGAGTATACTTTGGTAAAAGGGATTAAATATTTACATCATCTACGCCATGCACGGTTGCAAATGTTAGCTACTGGAGTAATGACGTAGCTAAGGGCTTGTCCAATGATATCACTCCTCCTTCTTGATCCACATGTAGGCGAGCAAGCACAGTCCTCTTTCCGTACTGCTCTGCCTACATGATCTAGGTATTGTCAGATCACATAAACAATTTTACAACAACACATATTCGCAGACCTTCATCAATCTCATTTCAACGCCGAAGATAAATAAGCGTAAGTACTCAAACTCTCGTATTCATATACCTTTTTAATATTACTGAAGTATTAAATATTCTACAATCCTAATTTTAAAGTGAAAACAATTTTTGAATGTATAATTTTGACACTCCATGATGATATCGGAAATTTTACATCGCTTCTGCATATTTTAAATGACAGTAGTTTATCTTACCTTAGAGTTAATACTATATACGTTTAAGAGTTTTAGGTTGACGTTTACAACTGACAATTTTCTTATTGTTCAAAATGGATTTCATTCTTTCTTTTTTTCAAATAATCTCTATTTCCTTTTACAATAAGAAACATGTTTAAGTTGTTTTGATTGTAAGTACTTATACATATAATAAAAAGCTTATTTAAATATTATGCTTGGCTGGTCCTTTACATTGCAGATTATATTTATAAAAAATTGGTTAATACGATTTGTTTAGCTTCAAAAAGGAAATCCTTCCCCCCTTTTGTCAATATGATTGAGATTCTTTTCCAGCCAGGTGTAACGGCCCTGAAGCCAAGTTAATTAAGAATTTTAGCATATGAACTTACCACACCAAAAGGTATCATTTCATTTCCTGGTAAACAAAATCAGGTAACCTTGATAGAAATTCAAAGTTATCTTTGATAAATCGAGGTAATATAGGACAAAGTGATTCTGAAATGATATACTAAAACAATGATTTAGAGGAGTAGATGGGCTATAAGAACAGAGCACGGTATTGTAATATACTCTGAATTTCGTTCTTGGCGTTTGAAATTAAAGTACATTCATGGATTCAGGGAAGTAGATAAGATGAATAAATAAATAGCAGATAGAACGATAGTATTATAAATGAATGAATAGCTTTCGACTCATCTATTGTATTTATTTATGTATGTATAGTTCTTCGTAGTATGAAACCGGAACTCTTCCAAATCTACCACGCTTTTCGTAGTTAACGGTACCTACTGGAGGAGAAACGTAATCGGTTTTGGACAAATACATTCGACAAGTCGTCCTGGACATCCTGACGCAAAAATAACACTTTTCGACCACCTTCTATATTAGTTATTACGTTCAAACAATGCTCTTCTATATGCATTTACCTTTGAAATACTTAGATATTTAGTCAATTCACTTAAAAATGCATTTCAACTCAAGTTGTTACTTTTTAATTTTTTTGTTAGGCTTTATATCCATACCATCTGTACACCACCTAAGATGGTTTCTAATTAATTACAGTAGATCTTCGGTGAATAAATTGATATTGTTCATATGTGTATCTGCTGAACATGTATATCTGCATGTGGTTGTTTGTCATTTACATGTATCTTGATGAAGGGGCGGATTGTCTCGAAAAATCGATGAATTTTCTTACTTACTGTCGATATTACCTATGTAGGTATGGTACCACAAGCTGTACGTGATGAAACTGGCCATTGTGCTACTGAGTTGTTGTTACCTCTGGGTGAATGCAGGTAAGTATAGGTAGTTTTATTTACATTATGAGTCATACGTTTACACAGCTTTGTATTGTATCAATGAAATCTCCATTACATGTACACTACTGTAAAGGAATAGAGATAGTCGGTGTTTCAACACGACTACGGATATACATGTACGTCTACATAAGTTGAAGGGTTAATTAAAAGCGAATTCCTTTAATTATCCTATCAAACGAATTAATAGTTGACATTCATTTTGTCTCTCTATATAAATGTCTTATTTGGAGATGCATTACGCTCTGATGGTATTGTCGAGGGAAGGGATTGTGCCCGAACTGAAGGCGAGGGTACCGTTTCATCTCTAGACGACACTATTAGACTATTTTATTATCTATTTGACCATAGGGTGGTCCAATGGCACAGTGGTAACACATTAGCCTTTCACCTAGGCGACTGGGGTTCGATTCCCCTATCGAACGTGAAACGGTATGGGGTCACCTGCCCTACCCGGGTACTCCGGTTTCCTCCCTCGATTGTTGTGAAATAAATAAGATAAATAAAGTATTAGACCATTCAGTATCTCCCACTTACGATGTTCCACTGAATACTCACAAGAGAGCCTGTCAGCGTTAACCATTTTAATCGCCTGCATCCAGCACAGTAATAACGTCACAATAGTCTCATGTCAATTCTCAAGCACAATCTGATAGTGACCTGAGGAGCAGTCCCTATTGCATCATTCTACGAATGTGTGTAAGCCAATAGGAAATCAGTATTCTGTCATGCGATGTACTAATATTTATTTCATTTTTACCAGTGAAATATCAAAAATTATTCATTCTATAAAAGTGATATTTTTCTCTAGTGAAAAATGTCACTTTTGCTGATTTGACCAATCAAATTAATGATTAGAAAATACCAAAATAATTGGCCAATCAGAAAGCCCGACATATATGTCAGCACCTGGACGGGGGGAACTACTTTTTTTGTTTACAAATTATCGCTGTAGGCCTAGTTAGCATATGGGGTAGGTTTTTCGTTGATACAAAATGTTATCATTGTTTTAATGCATATGCAGTTGCCATCAAATATATTAATTATTTTTTTCTATATCCATCTTTACTATTGACAAGCAGGAATTGTTCAATTTCCTTGGGTTATAGCGACAATGACTAATGGACTGGCCGGATGGAAGATGATCATGAGCTGAACCAGGCACTAGAGTGGTGAACCCCAGTAGATATATTATTTACAAAAGATCAAGCACAATAGATATACACATGACCAAGTATGCCACCCATGTGTGATACCGTGGAGTCTGTTGAATAATGAAACGGTTCATTACATGCATCTGTTGAATATCTCACCATTATTACATATTTCGTGGTAATATATTTATCATCCATATTCCGATATTAAAGGGGTTCATCTGACATAAATACAATATGTATAATATGTATCGTAAACCTTTTTAATTTGGTCTCGCTCTCAAAAGAAGTGAAAATTTCAAAAAACTTAAAATTCTTTTCTAATGAACTGACTAAAAAGATCAACCATTACTATATTTTTCATTGCCGTAATTGCGTGATAGGTTCTTATTGTGGGAACTATGGGATGGTAACGATATAAGCGTAGAAACAATGAAATCGTCGTCTAAAATCCATTGTTGTTGGACCTTATGAATTGTAATGTTATGTTTTACACTTATTTAGATATAAAAAAACAAGGTTGGCGACACTTTTAATCTTCGTAATTAATTGTTTAGTGAATCTACTTTCGTGTGTAAATTTCAGATATTATTAAATCCCTAGCAACGACAGGAGAATGACGTAATGCATATCTGTCAAAAGTCAAAATATTCCTTCGTTAATAACGCATGCACGATATATATATATAGGTAACCGTTTATGAATTTATGGTGAATTTATGGATGAGAAAAGGAAAACATGGAAGAAATGGCTGTGTTGAGGATTTATTATTAACACCATGGGACCCATTGATTGCTTATTACGAATTCAGTTTCTGATAGCGTGCTAAATTATATATTAGTACCGCTGATCTATATATATATAGATGAGCTTTATATATATATATCAGCTTGATAAGAATTTTTTGTCAGTTTTAACCGCTACTGAATAATGAAATGACTTCCGATTTGTACTTTTATCACCTTCGCTCAATATATAGATTGATCATACCGTAGCAATCATGTTTCGTATGGTGCACAAGGCATTACCTACAAATCAATGATATCCTCTTTGGTGTATTTGCTCCCAGAAATAAAAAAAAAAAAAAAAAAAAAAAATGCAAATTTATTAAGGAGACTAAAGTCACATATCAACGTCTTTATAAGTTTTTCACAGGCGTCATGTTCATATCATCATCTTATTGCCTGAATCGATATATGTAAAGTATGGTCCCTACGTCGTGTCACACTTGCAATGCAAGTACATGTATTATGAACGAGTATACAACGTAAAGAACAGTTGCAATATTGCAAAATAGATAGTGCATTATATAATGTTGTTTATTATCAGCATTAAAGAAATTGAGAGAGACAGTGCATCGGCCATGGATAGCAATCTGTATTCGAGGCAAGCTGCATAGAAATCTAATATCATTAATTAGCAATTCCCTTATGCAACATGTATGGAATGTTAAGTTACATTTACTTCCTATTTACGTGTAAGTTAAATGTTCAGAGTCTCCCTTTAAAAGATCCCTGCTTTACTGAGAGCTCTAACAGTTTGGTGCAATAACTGGAACAATCTGTAGTCGCGTGCAGATGGATCAATAAAATAATGCATTGGAGTAATGAAAAAACATCATAAACATTTTTATCATTATCTATTTTCAAAAAAATATAAAATGATTACAAATTATATATATTTTTTCTTCAAATTGACACCTGGAAAAAAATTAGGCATGGATAAATTAACTATGGTGTATAGTGAATTTATTCATGCCTAAAATTCGAGCCGCTGATTTCATACGACACTGTCAATTTTTAGCCTAAAAGAGTATCCTGAATTTGCCAAGAATAATGATTTATTGAATTAGTAAAAGCATCCAGATTAAATATGAATTGGAACAGTTTCACATGACAACAAATCGAGACTTCTAAAGATATCTAAAACGTAAACAATAAAAATCACATCAACATAACATGTTTGTCATTTGTTTTTCATTTCTAGATCAAGTATACACAATAATGTCATTACGGTCCTAATCCCTGGAATAGATTCTATCTTCTTTCTAAGTATATTTTATCGTACCCTTTGCCAATATGGATCGCCATTTTGCCGTTTTGACTGACACGTAACATTAGCGACATCTACACAAACGTGAAAGTTTTAAGTAGCATGTTTTATTCATGCTGATGGAGTCACCACTACATAATTAAGAAACATGTATACAATAGCTATTTAGTAATTTATAAATAATAAAGTTCCCGGCACTTATATGTTACAATGTTGAAAAATGTTAACTTCCTGTCTTCCTACAAGGTAATGGGTTGCATGTATATTTTCGTCAAAGTGGGTGATTATTCCTTCTTTCAATTTTAACGATATTCGCAATTGTTTCCGTTGAAGTGTCACATGCCAGTATGAAGGCAAATGGTTAATCCGTATTACGCTATCAAGGCGTATTCTTGAATATGGATTTGACGTTTTTGTCTTCACATCGACATAAAACTTATCTTTATATTTCTTAGTCCAAAATACCAATTACAGTAGCACCCACAGACTTACTTTTATGTGTTCCTCATTGAGAAAATAATAAAATATTTTCAATTATAACGAATAATTAAATCAATAACGTCACGATGTTAACGGATAAGAAATTTCACCAAAGCGATTGTGTGTCTACTTAAGCATTGAACTGTTACCAAATGGTCGTATACAGCCAATATGAATACAATTTGGGTGACAGATAGTATCTAATCGCCCGTTAGTATATAATATACTTTATCTGTCCTTAAGAAGATACAGGACTGAAATAGCGCCTTTCTTATGTTAAGTGCAACGTGTTTGCTTGTTTGCAAATTCTTATTTAATTTTCACTTGCTTTGAAGTGTTTCCAAAAAAATAGGCGTGTATCATTTGATGCTTTATCTACAATTCATTGATATAGGTAAACATTAATATGTACACGACAAACACTTGGGATTATAGTCTCGAAGCCTAAGAACACTTAATACGTATCTAATGTTGACCTAATCGTTAATATCTGTATTTTTATCTGTGGTGATGACACTTATTATGTTAAATACGTTCTTACGGCCATTATTAAAAAATAATTTTATTTTCTTTGTAGATGTCCTTCTTTGTTCGGACTACCTGGTCTCCGGTTTCCATGGTGTCAACGACACTGCCATGACTTCTTCAAGTAACTTACTCGACCTGAATCACGACAACAGTCCATATTGTGGCAGACTTGACTACCCCGGTGATAACAACGTTTCACCGCCGAAGATTGGATGTTGGATCAGTGGCACAAATGATATAGAACAGTATATACAGGTACTTCAATTAATTCAGAAAGGAATAATGAACAAGAATTAATGTTATGCCGACAGAGTCTATTGATCACGCAATCGACCTATTATCCAATAAATTACTCTAAGCAATATACATGGTCTTGCATATCTCGCAAGTGCTTTTATTTCATTAAGTAATTGAAGAAAATCTTCTTGGTTTTTTCATCGACAATACCCGCAAAATGTCGTTAATTACATTTCATATGTAAAACAAATTAAGATTATGATATATGCGAGACATAGTATTGAACCATATCTGTTTTTGTACCTGTGTTCCAGGTAATGTCGTGACATTTATGACTGCGTCAGATCATATAGTAGTCAAGGGACCCAAAAATTGTAAATCCCGGGGGTCTTTGCGAAAGGAAAATGAAATTGTGCAGACTTGACAATTAAATGGTCCCCTCTTTTCTAAAGCAAGTCGACAAAAGACAATGGTAGCCCCGGGCATCGCAAAATTCAGTTTAATTTGGTCTGTGTGAATTTGGCTGGACATTCTACATACACCATATATTGAATGTTTAGCCAGCTCGACATCGTTTGTCATTTGTCAACATTCATATTTTAATTTTTGTTTGTCGAACTTTGTTATCTCGAAGTAAATAAGGTCACAAAGAATTGTGTTCCGATTATTTGAAGTAATTACGTTTAACTGAGTTTTAACTTCAAGCAAAACACAGTTGGCTTTCAAGTCATGTTCGACATAACGAAGTTTGCCTTTATATTATTTTACAATGACTCTAATCAATCCAAAATCTTCGTAATCATACAGTGTCCAAGATGAATGTACATATCGTATTCTAGGTGACATTTTCCGGTTGACTGTACGATAACTGCTGTGACTATACAGGGAAGACACAGTCTACATGAACAATGGGTCAAATCTTACTACCTACTGTACAGCATGGACGGTGTAACGTGGACAACTGTGTCATCACCTGACGGAAATCCAAAAGTAAGTCAAGTGCTATTTTATAAACCTTCCTCTGAAATGTGTTTTATTGTTTAAGAATTATTACCACTAACATATTTGAAAACAATTCGTTCCACTGACAAAACTCTGTCATATGAGATGACTTCTGGTATATTATTATTTTCAGTTATTCAACGGAAATGTTGACACGCAATCCCCAGTGACGTCACAAGTTACACCAAACGTCACAGCTCGCCATTTGCAAATTAATCCAAGGGAATGGGAGAGGTTTATTTCACTCAGATTTGATGTCAGTGGATGTCAGATTAGAAAAACAGAACGGCGAGGGACACCTATTATATAAAACGTTTGATTCAGTTGAAGTTTTGACATCAAACAAATGTTCTAGTAATGTCACTATGAGGACGTTGTATAGTCCAATATTGTACTTCTTTATACGCTAAGATAAAGAATCGTTCTTTGCTTTTAAGATCTTCATATATAATCCAATTCAAGTACAGAAAATAACATCAATGTTTCTTGTCAATATAGGATAGTTTGTGTGGTGTCAAATGAAAATACTTTTTAGTAGCGTATCTGACATAGAATGATTTCCTATGGTTCATGTTTGATTTAAGAATCTTACATGCACCTACATAGATACTTTTCGGCTATCATTGTAACAAGTTACATTATGTATATAATTGAATATTATGAAATCGCTATGATTAAAGAACAACAAAGAATAGCGATAAACAGAAATAAAGATAAACTGCATTGATACCCTTGAGAAGATATTATAAGTGTAAAGTATACAATACCAGGAGTTCCGGGAGTGTGTGGGGGCACTGTCCCCATACCAATGACAATTTAACAATACGAATTGTTTCATACTATAATATGAGCCCGGAAGAGCAGTTGGTAATATTATAACTTCAGTAATTGCGTTTTCTATGTTTCTTTTCTATTGTTTTAAGGGTTGTTACGGGTTCTGCCTCTATTGTTCTGATTCTGAACTATTGTCTTACTTTTTTACTGTTTCTCCTCTTTTTACTGTTCAACAACTTCTGTTTTCCTCCAGTTTTATGTCGGCGTTTGGAGTTTAACCATCTCACACTTGGCGTTGTAATTTCCACACCTTATCCGTTCATGTATTGTTTTCATTTTTTGTATCACAGTTCCTTGTAATAAACTACATCTTGTTTTTTAATGAATAAAGTTAGATAAACCACTCTTGTCTGTTCTTTTCTGTTTGGGATTATTCTTTGATAAATAACTTTTAGTTTTCAGTGTGTTTTTATTGCATAAAAGATTTTTCGACAAATTATGTTCTGGAATAAAATTGTTTAAATATCTCGCAATTTGTCTGCCAGATGGATGTGGTCGGTTCAAAAGGAAGCCTGTATTCATAACTGAGAACATGGTTAATGGTAGTGACAGCCATGACAGCAAGCATAAAGGATTGTGCGGCTATATGTCGTAACCAAGGAACATGTATGGCCTTCACCTACCGGACCGCCAACGGAGTACAGTGGTGTACAGGTTACAGCGCCTGGATCGTCGTACAGGGACGAATCATCTCCGACATAGGTGTATTTGTTAACCAAGGTATGATAGGCTTTACCAGATATAAGATTTTCATATTTCTGAGAACCTCGGCTGTCGAGCATAAAATATTGGATATGGTAGAGACAATAAACAACCAATGTTGGTGTATTTGTTAACCAAGGTATGATATGCTTTACCAGATATAAGATTTTCATATTTCTGAGAGCCTCGGCTGTCCAGCATAAAATATTGGATATGGTAGAGACAATAAACAACCAATGTAATGCAACCATTTTTCACAATATCTTAAACTGCGGTGAATCCTGTCATAATTGTACTCTGTGCAATCCGGATCTTGACAAAACAAGCTTCCCACTGAATTCCTGTTTCATTCTAACCAAGCTTATCTTTACCTCTTTAGTTTTTTAACCATATTTCAAACCGTCCCATTATTTCTCTCCATCATTGTAGTCTACACTGTTCAAAGCGAACACAAAAACAAAAATAAAAATCAAGGAATAGGATTATATTTGTCAAAACCAAATCGTTGAAGGCAGCGATTTCATTATAACACTGATGACTATTTTAAGTCCTGTGTTCCTGACTTGTTTCTTGGTGTGATAATTGTAATATTTTAACACTTTATTTTAATATTATTAATCTCTACTCTTTAAAAATATATACTCTCCAATGTAGAATTTGGTTTATTCCTCTATTAGATCTTTGTTGATTTTCTAATACTAATTTAGATTCTATATATACATAGAGCACTAAAGGGACAATTTTCATTTTTTATATATTTTTTTTTACAAAATTTGTTGCCACCCATGACTACCCAGATTATTTCTATTCGTCCTCTAATGTGGTGTACATGTCAAGCGCTAGTTACATTAAAGTTGTTTTAATTAATAATAAACCTTAATACACATATGACGACGATAAATTGGAGGTTTTTTTTCATATAAGCAAAAGCATTTGTAAGCCCTGAACATATACCTATACTTTCAATCAACTTCAATTATGTCCCTTTAAAGAGTTATTCGCTGATATTAATGTGGGATATCATATTCAACAATCATTGGACAAAGTAAAGAATCATCTCAGTATCTACAATTGTAAGATACTTACTGATCGAAAATATGAAATACGTGGTTTAACCCATAAGTGAGATATATTAATATTCCAGTGCAATGTATTAATGTTTATTTATATATTTCAAATATTTATGTTTTCTCAAAAGATGTCCTAGATATGTATCGGTACAAAGAGGACAACGAAACTGGTATTTTGTACAACATCGTTGATGTAAAAATGGACCAGGCAAAGGCAGCAAGCACCTGTACAATTATGCACACTCAACTCTTGACAATCGACACGACATCCAAGATGTCAAGGCTGCAACATATTACTGCTGGGTACTTTGTGCTTAGTAAGTATTCATCATTTATCTAATTTTAATATATCTGAAAATTTTGCAAATTACTGTATTGATTTGATACATATACACAATTATTTACATTTAAAGGGACATAACTCTTGTTTACACAAAACACAGTTACATGTACATAACACACACATATGATTTAGTGATACAAAACATGTTATACGTCAACTGTAAGTTGACCAAATTGAACCAAACAATCTATTCAATTATAAAAAAAAAATCAAGCAAAATTGGCATCTGAGTGATTTTTTTATCGATTAGACATACTTAAAAGTGTTCACACCGTTTTATTTTTCAAAGCACGTTACACGCGTCACGAAATTCTCCTCAAAATATGTATTATTCCTACTTTACACATTCATTGTGAAGTATGGCATATAGTTTAAAATCATCAATGAGAAAGCGTATGTATTGTGTAATGCTAGTTTTAATATTAGAAATTTTATTTCGGATATATGAATTTGAATTGTAGGACGAGACCTCCGATTTTACGTCGCCGGAGTGTACAGTTCTCAAACATGGAGCTACAATGGAGGAACAGATGTGATTAAGAGCTCCCTCTGGTCTCCTGGAAATCCCGATCCAGGTCAAGGTCATTGTGTCATGTTGACACAGACAGGACTGGCCAGTGTGGACTGTCAGCAACAACTCTTCTCAATCTGTGGTAATTAATGCGACGTTTGATTTAACGTGCGTTAAATGAAGAAAGGATATTTATCCTTTGATAGTTACAAAATATTGCCGGAAAGTCCGGGGATGCAGTGTAATCTTCCTTTGTTCGCCGTTTAAGTGTGTTTGTCTTTGAATCTTCAAATCGGCGAGCATCATGAAACTGCAGGACATTATCGTGGACAGCTGTTTGCATCTGGAACAATATTCTTACTTAGTTGTCAGTTGTATTGTGTAATGATAACACCATGGATAGATAACGTTGTCAGTTGTACTGTTGATGAATCATGTTGACAACATTACCCTTGATAAATCACTTTGTCAGTTGTACTGTGGATGAATCATCACTTTGTCAGTTGTACTGTTGATGAATCAGGTTGACAACAATACCCTTGATAAATCACTTTGTCAGTTTTACTGTGGATGAATCATCACTTTGTCAGTTGTACTGTTGATGAATCAGGTTGACAACA